>NC_043961.1:3182213-4382213 GCF_902148855.1 Sphaeramia orbicularis | reverse complement strand
TTACGTTGTTGTAATGTCCTAAAAGTGATGTTCCATAAGTCATGACTTCAAACCACAATTCATGACTTCGTAGCGTTCCAGGCAAGTCACGCCAAACTGCCTGAGCGCAAGGAATTGTGGGAGTTAGATGTAAACAAACCAGCATGGTGGACTGTACGTTATGCTAATTTCTATGCTAATTTTGCCAAAGGTGCTTGTTAATTGCTTATTTGAGGGTAAAAGAGGAGGAAAAACAGCGCATAAGGCAAGAGAAGCTGTTCTACCTTTTATATTGTTATTTGTACATTTGGATATGTATTTGGCATTAATTTATTCTTGCACTCAATGGACTGAAAACTAGCTAACGCTAGAGCAGCTGCTGATTATACAGAACATTTGTGGATAAGTAACATCAGAGCAGTACCTGGTTTTAGTAAACAATGTGCATAAACATCGCACCTGTTAACGTATTCTTTTGTTGAAAGCTCCAAGAAAAAAGTTTGGATTCTTTTAGGTCTCATTTTTATAAATTTCATTTGGCTTATCTGACCACAAACAAAGTACATAGTATGACTCAGGCCAAGCAGGAAATGGATCCAGACATTCCAATGCACATCACTTTTATTATCCTTGTAAACTGATCTTCAAACTATGGGCTGAACCCCTTGTGCTAGGTGGGCTGGGTCACAGAAAATGGACTGGTGTCATCTGACTCTAAAGTCAGACGTGATTCCTCAACTCAGTGTAAAACCCCATATTGACAGTGCATTTACCACTCATCTCTTGTTGTTTACGATCGTCTGAGAGCATGTGTATTTAAGAGTATGCCTAAGGGAAAACCTAAGTCCTGAGATCATAAATCTGTCAGTTTAGTATGTTGACCAAGATGTGACCCATACTAAATCTAGTGACACAAAGGAATCTTAACTAATACCGACTAATATGTGATTAAAGTTAGGAACTCAACTACCTGGACTAAAATAATATTTCACATCCATGGTGGCTGCCATTGTTGTTTCATGGGCTTTGTGGCATCAGAGCTCGGAACTGGGAGTACATGGATCTAGTACGAGTTCACGGATGGGAAGTCACAGGTTTGAGTGACATTCCAATGCATTTTTACAGGTAGAAGGTTGGAAAAACATGAGGTATGGGTGGCTTGGAATGCAGCATAAAATCCCTGTTACTTTCATTATACATGTGTTTTTCTTGTATTTTTTTATATTTACTTCTTGGATATTTTGTTTCTTTGTTTTCTTGCCACTTACGAGTAAAGACCTAAATATGGTAACGTCATTAACCTTGATTTTCTACATAACAATTTAAAAAAAATTGAAAAATTTCACAAAAGTAATAAAGTCTTGTTAGTTCCTCAGGTAACACACTCAGGTTGAGAATTTGAGAGTATTTCTATGAGTGAACTATAAAGAGTTACGATGAAAATGTTTGATTCTTTTTCTTCTTAGATGATGTATTGTCTTCTTACATTAATGTTAAACTCTAAATGTGCCATAAATTCTGCTCATAGACTTGTACCGTACGAGGTATTCTCTATTGTTATAAAATGCTTCTATAAAAATAAAAGATTGACACATCTGAACTTTTGACTTTTCCACCAAACAAATTCTAGCGCTTGCAGCTTATTTCCAGGTTTTAGATGAATCATTTTGGAGTCGGTGTCTCTACATTTTGGCTAACGGAGGGCTTTTCCAGGCGCTGGATGTGGGAGCGTATACTTGCCTGCGGATGGAGATCTCAAAATAACTGGAACACAGATCAGTTAATGAGCGGCTTTCCTGGTCTGATCTGTCACCGTGTCTCACGCTATTTTAAGACTAAAGCCTTTCTAATAGAGACACATCCATGCAGGCGTTGATGTTCGGTAATTGATGCTGCACCTTGTCACCAATTAGCGCCTCTCCTAGTTATTTCTAATCCCAGTGAGTGTCTTTGTATGTCTTCCTTTTCCTTTAATTCTCAGTGATGTTTGCTTTCCTTTTGCTTTGCCCCACAGTCATGTGGAAACGTTTCATGTATGAGCGTTGTTGTATAATGATGATGAGTTTTGACGTGTGGAGGCTGAAAACACCGCTGCTTGATGGTTCAGGATTGACTGATATTTGCTGTTGTGACAACTGACTGCTTCAGATGTGAGACTAATTACTGTAATTAAGCAAAAATGACCAAAGTAACCTGATATTTACACCATTACTAAAGCTCTCTGGGAGGAGCTTGAGTGAAAACAGTATATATGTAGTTTACTTTGATGGAAATGACACAAAACGCAACCAGGATACTGCTGTTGTAAAAAATACTCTCTAACAAGTGGCGCCAGGTGCAACAAACCCCGCCCCTCACATGTATTTCACCCATTATAAGTAAATGGGAATTATGGGGATTTTAAAAAATACTGAATTTGAACTTTGACCTACTTTTCCCAAATTGTAATGACATCTGTTCAGGGTCACTGGCAATCTATAAACCCAATTTGGTATGAATTCAACCAGTAGTTTTGCTGCTACAGACATTTTAAATTTCGCCCATTATAAAAAAATGGTGAAAAAAAAAAAAAGAAGTTTAAAAATGCATACAAATTTTGAACTTTGACCGACTTTTCCCAAAATGTAACATCTATTCTGGGTCACTGGCAATCTATAAACCCAATTTGGTATGAATTCAACCAATAGTTTTGCTGCTAGAGTGTTAAGAAAAAAAACTGAACCAAAAACAATACCCCTTGCCTCCCTTCAGGGGGCGGGGTAATAAAACACTAACGCTGCCCTCATTTTATTCCAACAATTCTTGTCCTCACTAGGTTTTTAATTTATTGTCTTGTAAGGACAGACATACATACATAAGTTTTACTCTATTTGAGTTGAGATGTGGGAAAACTTATAAAAGTAATATACAAACAAGAAAAGCACTCAGAGAGCGTAGACCTCCGCCAAGACAGATCTGTCGCACCGCCCCTGATCAGCACCAAAATTTAATCATTTCTTCCTTGTGCCAGTATCAGCATTTCCTGAAAATTTCATGAAAATCCGTCCATAACTTTTTGAGTCATCCTGCAAACAAACAAACAAACAAACAAACAAACAAACAAACATGCAAACACACAAAGCAAAGTGATCACAATACCTCCCGACGGTGGTAACAATATATACAATGCAAAAAAAAGCCATTAGACTTATAAATAATGCAGGATATCAGGACCATACAAATGAACTTTTTGTAAGATTACCAACAGTTCTGACATTGTTTGTTGGATTCCAAACAGATCTTTAGTTCAGTTATTGACAACACAAACCGAACAGAAAACAGGTGATTAGTGGTTTTACTGTGGCTGTTTTCAGTCTGAAAACAGAGCTATGATGTAAACTATCAGCTGATGCAGCAGATGAAGCTTATAAGACACAATGTTATTATGAGTGACTGCTAAAATAAACGTCTGCGTTTTAGATTGAAGTTTAGTTTTGAAAACTTGATGTCAGAATACAGACGTGTGTAAATAATGAGTTTTCTACTGTATTCAGTGAGTGATACAGTCTGTGGATTCATAGAGATGATTTGTTGGTGGTCTCGGTTTAACGTGTGTTCTGGTACCAGACTTCTCCCTGCTGGGGAGAGTTTAGAGCATTAATACTACATAGAGCCCCTTTAAATAATGCATTAGAAAAGGTTCATGGAGAGAAATTAAAAACCAAATCCTGCCTCAGTTTTGACAGGTTTCTACATTCACTTGAGATTTTTTCCTTTTTCCAAGAGTTAATGCAGTTAATGGAGTAAACACATTTGGAAAATAAAGTCTCTTTTAGCCACGCTTAACTCACACAACCAATCAGCAGTTCAGTTTCCTATCCTTCTATATTATTGACAACATGGCTGACAGCAGTAGATGAGTCGAACGGGCTGAAACACACACTGCAGCCATTTTAGATGGAAAACATGTTCATCTCCTTCTGTTTATTCCAGTTGTGCGTAACGTAACACCACATAGCCTGGTATATTCAGTCCAAACCAGTTCATGGAAAGTTCCTTATTCACATTCTAAATCATCAAGGATATGGAAACATGTATAGGACTACTGATGAGTTTAACATTCAGCTTTCATATGAAACTAGTATGAATTAAACTGAAACTAATGACCATGACCTAAAATTTTCTTAAGGGAGTGATATTTAGCATTTTTTTAATGGAATTCTTCATTTTCAAACATTTCCCTGTGGTCTCCATCAACTGTAAATGCTCTGCTTGGGTCTGAATTCTTCATTCATTCAACTCCACAGGTCCATCTTCAACCCTATTTCTCAGTAATGACACCAGAAAGGTGGTTTGGAGCGCTAGTCCTTTAACCCTTTCATGCATAGTGGTCACTACAGTGGACCGTTATTCTACAGATGTTCTCTTGTATAATTCATGGATTTTGTTATTTTAGTTTCATATCAGCCAACACAATACACAAAACACTGCAACTGATAACATTACTGTAACTTGGCTGTTCTTGATAAACAAAATCTAATATTTGAGTGTAAATCTAGTCCTTGTTATCGTTATTAGACTGTAATTAACAAAAGTTTTTTTTTGGCATATTATCTCCATGAAGTGACTAGTATTGGAGTTCACTACAAACAAAAAGTTAAGGATATTTCTTTTTGTTTTGTCTTTTGGTCATTTTTGCCGTTTGTTAATAAAACTATGTCTGGTCATTAAAAAAAAACGTGTTTCAATTCAATTCACACACTAAACAAGTAAAAAGCATTGTGCAAAAATCCCAACTGGAAAAAAAAAAAAAAAAAAAAAAAGCTCCAAAAATTTTAAATATCCATAACTTTGTTTGTAGTGTATGTTAAAATGTGACAAAACGTCATATTAGCAGCATTTAATGTTTTTATTTCATAGTTTTCACACAGTATATCAGTAAATACACGTTTTGTTGCTTTAATTTTTAAATTAAATCAAACACATTTTTGCAACTCCATGAAAAATAGCTTCATAAAAAAAAAAAAAAAAAAAAACCCTCATTGTTTTTTAAATGCCTAAAGAGGAATAAAGAAAAAAAATCTTGATTAACGTTCTTATAATTCATGCATGAAAGGGTTAAATGCACATGTGACACTTCAGGCTCCGCCCCCTCCAGGTTGTTGGCTGTGCTGCTCTGTCCTGTTCAACCAACAACCGAACATTTGAGGTAATGGGCTCCAAGTTTGGACACATTTTCAGTTTTTAGTACAACTGCTGATGACGACAAACAATTATGTCAAACTGGAGAAATGTTCGTCTGAAGTCTGGACCTTATATGTGCAAATGTTGTGAAATAACTAGTTATAGACGTAACAAATTAAGTAGGAATTAAAACAGGTTGTAGAAATCCACTGGATTTTTGCCAAAATGAATATAAAGATAGTTTTACAGCACCTGAAGGGTGGTCCTCAGCAAGGTGCGAAACTTATTGGAATACTTCACACTTAGTTCTTTTACACTTTTGGCACATATGTATCATATTTGAATGGGCGTCTTCCAGCATCGCAGCATGAGGCCGATGCAAAGTCAAAGTAAATGCAGAGGTTGTATGGCACAAAGTTTTAATGACTTCTATTTTTGTCGCGTCGCAGTGTTACGTCACATGTTGAGATCCTCATTGGTCGACTGAACATTTTCACTGTAGGACAAACAAACCACCAACTTCACCTTTTTTATTTCCACCATATTTTTATTGAAATTTTGATTAAAAAACAAAGACAAACAACAAGAGGATAAAACAAATACCAGCACTTCTTTTTTTTATTATGGTTTAGTTTTGACTTTTTTCCCCCTCTAACTCAGTTTTAATTAGTTTTTAGTAGTTTGCTTTTTTTCTACATGCTTAGTTTTTTCATATTACTATTCTTGTTATTCAAATTACAGGGGGGTGACGCAGTGGTTAGCACTCGTGCCTCACAGACAGAAGGTCCTGGGTTCGATTCCAACAGCAGTCGATGGGGGGTGGGACCTTTGTGTGGAGTTTGCATGTTCTCCCCGTGTCTGCGTGGGTTCTCTCTGGTACTCCGGCTTCCTCCCACCATCCAAAGACATGCACTAACAGGTTAATTGGTTAATCTAAATTGCCCATAGGTGTGAATGTGAGTGATTGTTTGTCTCTATATGTTCAACCCTGCGATGAACTGGTGAATTGTCCAGGGTGTGCCCCACCTTCGCCCCTATGTAGCTGGGATAGGCTCCAAGAGACCCCCGTGACCCTAGTGAGGATAAAGCAGGTTCAGATAATGAATGTGTCATGTCGGCTTCTGGACTTTGTCTGTCTTTTCTGTTTTGTTTGTCATTTCCTGTTTTATTTTGTTAAGTTTCCCTCATGTGTCTTGTCTGTTGTCTTTACTTCCTTTTGTGTTCACCTTTCACCTGATTACCTTGCTCCTCCCTGATTATCTCCACCTGTGTCTCATTGTCTTCCCGCCCTCTTGTGTATTTAAACCCTGTGTCTTCCCCTGTTCCTTTGCCAGTTTGTGCTCTGCAACTCGTTGTATTCACTTACCAGCGTTTCTTGGATCCTGTTTGTTCGTCTGCCGTGTTTGACCTGTTTTCGTCCCTCGACCTTCGATTCAGCCTGACCTCTTCCTGCCTGCCTGTTCCCGACCTGGTTCGTACCCGACTTCGTCTCTGCCTGCTCCCTTTATTACCTCAGCCTCCAACGTTAACCTGTGCTTCGACCTCCGCCTGGATTACTACCGTGAGTTTGCTCGTCCCCTATGTACCGTTGCTCGATTGATTGTTTTCCCGTGTATGACCTGGCTTGTCTATTGACCACCCTCTGTCTGTCCCTAGTGGGGATTCCGTGGGGGTTTTCCCGACTCGGCCGAGTCGGCCGTCTGTCTATCCCACCCGCAGTCCAGACGTTTACCCCCGGAACCGGAGGCCTCTCAGAAGACATATTCTCTGTGTAGAGTTTTTTTCTTCTGTAAAAGTGTTTAATAAAAACACTAAATCTTATTCGGTATTTGCGGTCTTGCTTTTGGGTTCTGCCTCTGTACTCAGTCTATTACAGTATGAATGAAATTACAGGGGATGTGGTTGTTTTTTTTTTCCTCATTTCTTTATTTTTAAGACAGTTAATGAGAAAGTATGACGTTATCAGTACTAGTATTTCTTTCTTTATTATAATTCCTTTTTTTAATTTTTTTATTTGGCAATTATTAATAGGCAACCACCTATATGGTCCTTGCATGAGCCAGCACTGGTTCTGATGGTTGAATACAGATATTACATACCTGTTCAGTACTGGGTAGTAGGTGAGTGTTTTTAGGTCACTGGTGTTATAATGCGTTTCACTAACGTAAATAAAAATGGTCTGTATTCACTGGTGTTATAATGTTTCACTTACAGGGATTAAAAATAGTCTGGATTTCTGACAAAATTAAACCTTGCCTCAAATGTCTGAGAGGTTCAACTGAGTGATTTGTTATGGTTACATTTATGCAGTGCACATTATTTGCGCTAGCCTTGCTAAACTAGCCTAATTTGCTACAACAACAGTGCTAATCCGTGCTCAGTTACAAAATGCAGAGAAGGTTCAAGGTTCAAAGTGACTATTTGTACCCGTGGGTAGATTTGTTTTGCAGCAAGCTTTCGCTCACTGCCGGTCGCTGCATGCGCCCAACACAAATCCTTCGAAAGAATTACAGTGAAGATAATGCAAGCGTATACATCACATACATAAGACATTATAAACACAGTACATGTGGTCACGTGATGGAACTTTTTCAATGGATTTGGTTGTGGGAGGGGGACAGGAGGAGAAGAAGAATGTTGTGAGGCAGATGGAGATTAAATGCAAAGGAACAGATTAGACCAGAGTGGCTCCAACTGCTTTAACGGCTCCAGGAGAAACAGAATTAAACGGGGAAAAATGATTTGATTTCTGCTTAATTTAGTTAACTTAATTTTTGTTCTAACTGGGCCTCAGCATTACTCCTCACTTCAGAGCAGGTAGATCTGCACAGTTCGTCCTTTCCCTCAGTCCCATGATTTGCCGGAGCGCATCCACGGTCTGTCCACGATGTAATCCAACTTGTGTGAGTCCGCAGCTCGTCATGCAATCGTCCAACTGTGTCACCATCTGCTGTAAAACCTTCACGCTGTCACTAACCACTCTGAAGTGCTCCTTAATTTCGACTGACAGCAGCGGGGTCTCTATGTGTGCTGCTGTCTTTACAACTTTACGATAAACCAGGGCAACTCCAAGACCAATTAGAAGGAGTCCTGTTATCAAAAATCCAATCAGGTAAACATATCCTCCAACAGAACCCACAGCCATACTACCTCCACTTGTTCCAAGCGCTGATCACACACTGCAAAAGTTCTGTCAGGGCAGGTGGGTTCCTCCTGACTCCTTTGTTCCTGGGTGAAAAAAATCTTGTCAATTGCGCTGAGTGTCTAGTTGATCAATTCCATAATTTAGTTGTTCAGGAATACAGCAAGTAGGGGATCCATCCAAAGACAAAAACTGACGAGATGCAGAAGCAAAAGCAGGAGAAAAAAAAAAAAGAGGAAGGCAAGGACAGCTCAGAAACACGTCTGCTCTCGACAAGGAACCTACTGCTAATCATGTTGGAAACAAAAGAAAATGAGAACACAATCATTTGCCAACTGAAACTTGTACACTTACCCAAATAAAAATGCCTGGAACACCTTCAGCGATCGTGGGATGTTTGTAAACTTTATGTCCGTACGTCATACTGCGGAGACCCGGGCAATCTGTCTCTGCTCGGTAATATAAGAAACACGACTCCCTTGGTTCTGTTTCCATGTGGGGAAATCGTGAAAATAAAGTCTGATTGTCTCTTTTGGCCTCGTCGATCATGTGAACGGACATTGCATCCGACAACATAACGTGTGATGACTGTCAGGTTGCGACATCAGCTTGGAGGTGTTTCCAAGCAGCTCGTTGGTGATGCTGCTCACCTGGGCCCGGTGTGCAGAGATTATTTAAGCTCCTCCAGTCACACTCATTCTCGCTCTGACTCTCTCCCTGACCTCCTCCCAGGTATCCACGGCTTTTGTTGGGTTATGTTTTGTTAGGTTAATTCATTTCTTTCCTTGCAACTTACAACACTTTCACACACACTTTTTTCACTCATGCATATCCTACACCACTGATTTGACTTCCACACCTCATCTAATTAGATCTTTAATTTGGTTCAATTGAGTTATTTAACATTTGTTTGATTATTCAATTTGGTTAAATATTTTTCAATAAAGATAATTTGTAAAGTTTAACATGGTGTTGTCTCCCCTTTCTTTGTTGTGACCTTTTGAGCCAGGTCATGACACATGTAGTTCCCTTGAGCAAAATGTATTAATGTCCAACAACAGTCAACAGCAAGTGAACATGGCGATTTCTCCCATAAACCCCCGTGGCGCTAAGAACGTCATGTCACGACCCCAAACATTACGTGTCGATGCTTTTTTGAATTTGAATCTGTATCAAGTCTCCTGATTGGTTAGTGGTTCAAATTGGGTGCTGGACAGGTAGCAATATAAAGCGGGTGCTATTCAGTTTCAGTGTGTTTCTACTACTTCTGTAAACAGTGAGCATCATTATCTGTTTGTTTTGAATTGTAATTATATGAAGTAGATTAGACCCAGATTGTGTAATTTCTAACTACAAGGAACAGTTACAGAAATAATGTGGGTTTACATGAAGACTTGTGCTTGTTGAGGACACAGATGGAAAAATCTCCTATGAAATTGCCTGCTTTCAAGGACCGGGATCTCCAAGCCTTTAGGCAGGAGCTACAACTGTTCTGTGTAAGTATTCAAGTCAAACTGTTTATGTTGGTGTAACAGTTATTCAGGAATTTTATTCCTGTGTTACCTATTGGCATATTGTTATTGGTTGACATTGATTGTGTAGGTTGTATCATTTATTATGACTGATGTGTTGATATTTTATCATGCAAATGGTGTTTTTTTTTCTGTTCCATTACACATGCAAAGACAAAGCAGTGAACCGCCAACAAATCTATGAACAGGCAGTAAACATATCTGACCAGGCCCTGGCCATCTGTAGCCGGGAGGTGCGGCGGCGCAACGCTCAGGAAACGCGGTGTGCATTTCTGGAGGGAGAACTACAGAAGATGCAGAACAAGGTTGAGGTGATGGAGGCAGCAGCCAGCTTCAAAAGAAGCTGTGAGTTTTACAGTTGATTTGATAGTTACATATAAATGTGAAGTTTGAGTTGAAAAATAACCTTCTCATGTTGCTGGAATTTAAGATTGAATATATTGCGATAGTCACTGAGCTGTTGTGACTGAAAATATCTTTTGGTTCTTCTGTCTAAATGCTTACAGAAAGGCAGGATGCTGGCTGCCAGACCTCTGACAACAAGAGGAAGAGGGGGAAGATCAGTCAGGACTGAGAAGTTAGTTTTTCTAAGTTTGTTGTAATTGTTTTAACAAAGTTTGTATCATTACTGTGTCTTTATTTGTTGGAATGTGATGGTGACATTATTGACACAGATGCGCAACGTAATATTTTGCAATCCGTAATCTATAATTGTTCATTAATATATGATACATTATCTAAATAGATAGGTACACATTTTTATAGGATACAGATCCATAAAGAAATGAACTGTATTGATGATCATCATTATCATTCAAGGCCCAAGTGATATGGATTGTGAAAGTAGATGTTATAGTTTTTCAAATTTCAGATTAACATTAATATTATTGTTATATTTATATATCAATAAAAACATTTTTTTTAGAGATGCACTGTAAGACAGCAGCAGAAAGGTCACAGGCCTATAGGGACAGAATAAAAACCAACCATATGAATACAGACTAAAATGGGTACTTTCATCAGTATTTAAGAAATGTTCAAATAAATACTTTTCATCTACGTTCACATTAATTCTGTCATTTCCACCACCACAAACATAAAAAAAAAACAAAAAACAAAACAAAAAAAAAAACCTTGTAAGAGTCCTCACTCAAAAAAAAAAAATCTCCACAAATTTTAAGGTTATGATTCACTTTACGTAATAATTAAGTGAATTATTTTCTAAAAAGCACCTATGCAAGCAATATTAAATTTCAGATGGTAGCAGGTGTACAATTCAGCAGTTGGTACTTAAGATTTAATTCATAAATGTATGATTATACATTATGGTAAACTGATTTAAAAAAAAAAAAAAAAAAAGTGTTACAAAAAAGGGACAGACAATTCTAGAGTGGTACAAATTATTCATAATTAAATAACAGTACCCATGCAAAACACATGACCGCCAGTGTTTCTCCACCTTACTTCCATAAAAACGGCTGTCCGGTTAAATCCGGGCTGCCCCGGGGGGGGTGTCGCATAATTTAAGTTAACTCACCACTTATGTTTCGGATGGACGGACTGAACCAGGAGAAATGGAAGAACTCACCAAAAAAGAAGGTTTGAGATTTTAAAAAGTTAACCAAACCTGATTTGCTTTAGGCAAAAAGAAAAAAAGTTACAAAAAAGAAAGAAGTCAGTTATCAGTTAGCATCAAACACACTATTCGTCTCTGACTTTTTCCTCATCATCACATTTTATAGTCTTCAGTCACTTGGAAGACTTCCATATTTGGTACATAAGCTCAACATTCACATACGATTGGTTTGACAGTTGTTGCTGGGTAAAACATGTCACAGCTGACGTCAATAACTCCATGTAAGCTACTTCTAAGAAGAACCACATTAGAAAGTTCAGAGTTAATCACACCTCGGTTTGATATTTGCACCAACAATTTAGCTTACACTGCATAGTTTAACCACAGAGTTTCCGTAAGTACGTCTAGTTCTAACACTTGAACAATTCTTGACCACAGAAAGTCCCTTAGTTCATAATTAAGATCAACTCAGCTTACTTTTACCACAAAGCTGCAAGATAAGATCTTTCTTGGAATCTGACCTTTTCGCCAAATTCAGCACACATGAACCTGACACTGACTGTTCAGTACAAAGAAGGACACATCTGCAAAAATAAAAGATTCAAGCAAAACAACCTGCCACATTAAATTTTTTCTTCTCCATTTAGGTTCTTGATGTATGATGTTCACCTGACATTGTAGAGCAAAATTCAGTCACATTCAACTCCCATTTAATACAATCTGTATCACATGATGTTAAACGTTTTACCTTTAAATTTCTAAAATATTTTTCATTCTTTGAAATATTAATGTTTATAAAGTATATGGACAAAATTATTGGCTGATTGTAAATTTTCTACCACAACTAACCATCTACTTTCTTTGCATCCAACGGGATATCATGAATTGCGTAAATATACATGCCATACACGCCACATTTATTTGGTGTGTTATGTATACGCATTTTAAGCTTTCCGTGTTCACGCCACGTTAAATTCCACGCAATTAGTGGTTAGAGTTACGGATACGTAAACTGGAGATCTTGGCGTAAACTGATGTGATCACATGCCTTTGAATAACACGCAAAAGGATGAAAGTGCATTAGTATAGCATGCAAAATCCCATAAGAACTGGTGTGACATGCAACGCAATTTCATGAGCTCAGTCTGTTGCATCTCACAAAATTAAACTTAAAAAAAATTTGGTGTTTATAAACTAAATGGACAAAAATATTGGGACTCATCATGGTTACAGCTGTAAGATGTTCTGTTCATGATGATCGGACATATAAAACATCGATATTTACAATTTTCCTCCTAGGTGAGATGCAAAGAGAGTAGATGTTAGTTCAAATCAAAGTTTATTTCTATAGCACTTTACAACTACATAATGAAGCCCAAAGTGCTTTACATCTAAAAGCATGATTAAATTATAAGATAAAAACAAAACAAAACAGGTGAATCAAGTACTATAAACACACAAACACACACTGATAAAAGAGCACAAATTCAAACCTAGTAGTGTCTCAGTGCTAAGGGTTAAAGCCAGTCTAAACAGGTGAGTCTTTAACCTGGACTGGAACAGGGGCAGGTCAGTGAGGACTCGCAAGTCAGGAGGCAACAAGTTTCACAGTTTTGGAGCAGGAACAACAAATGAATGATCAGCCCACTGTTTATATCAGGACCTGGGGACATCCAAAACCATCTGAGAGGACGATGGGAGGGCTCTGCTGGGGTGGTGAACTGTTAAAATCCCAGATAAAAGGATGGAGCTAGACCATTTAAAGCTTTAAAATACAAATATTAAAATCAATACGATGGTGGAATGGGAGCCAGTGGAGAAAAGAGGATGGGGCTGATGTGGTTGAATCTGGTGGGGTTGGTCAAGAAACGGGCAACTGCATTTTGTACAAGTTGTAAATGATGGAGTGAAGACTGAGTGGGACCGTCATAAAGTGCATTACAGTAGTCCAGATGGGAACTGATAAAGTTAGTTGTGGTAGAAAAGTATTTACAGCTAAAGCATGAAAAATACAGGGTGGGGAAGCAAAATTTACAATATTTTGAGGCAGGGATTGAAAGACAGTGTATGACCAATTAGTTTATTGAAAGTCATGAGAATTTATTTGCCACAAGAAAGTTTACATTATAGAAAATGTTTTTATTCTATGTGTCCTCCTCCTTTCTCAATAACTGCCTTCACACGCTTCCTGAAACTTGCGCAAGTGTTCCTCCAATATTCAGGTGACAACTTCTCCCATTCTTCTTTAATAGTATCTTCCAGACTTTCTGGTAATAGTTTTGCTCATAGTCATTCTCTTCTTTACATTATAAGAAGTCTTTATGGACACTCCAACTATTTTTGAAATCTCCTTTGGTGTGACGAGTGCATTCAGCAAATCACACACTCTTCGACGTTTGCTTTCCTGCTTTCCACTCATATGGGCAAAAGTTTCGGAAGAGGTATGGATAATAGTGTTAGGTATGGTTATGACATCAATATATGTTTGGTTTCAAAACTACTGATGTAGTGCCTGCTGAGAAAAAAAAACAACTAAATGTTCATTGTAAATTTTGCTTCCCCACCCTGTATTGGAGAAATTTAGAAGAAGAACATGTAAAATCATAGCCATGGATACACAAAAAAAAAAAAAAAAAAAAAAAAAAAAAAAAAAATCAGTGTTAAAAGAAAAAAGTAAAAACCCAAAAGTAAAGACTCAAAGGCAGTTTGGAAACAAGCAGGTTAAATAAAACTAACCCAACACATGTCATGGGTGGTGTAGAGGACGGAGGACCCCAATACAACACACAGAGACGCCGGTAAAGTCAGAACAGTTTCTTAGCACTTGGCTGAACACACTTATAACAGCAAAGCAGGAGCAGTGCTCAGGAACAGTGGGGTTCATAGAACCAGACCCACAGGGTAGGCAGACGGACCCCTCACCAGGGTGAGGCACAGGACTGGAACAGTGTTCAGGGAAGCCGGGACCGGCAAGCGCCAAGGCGTCACCAGCAGACAAGAGACAGGAACAACCAAAACAGATCCCATAGTCAGGGACAGAAGGCGGGTGGGTCAGCTTACCGGGGCAGAGACAGAATCAATCTGTAGTTCAGACTCAAAGGTCCAGATAAGAAACATAATAAAACAACCACACTCATAAGTTTACAGTACATGTAAGCACTGACTCCAAAGTCCAGTTCAAGGTTATAATAGTTTTGGATTTTTCATTATAGTTTAGTTTTGACTCCCCCCCCCTCTAATTCAGTTTGATTTAATTAGTTTTTAGAGCAGGTTTTATAGTTTAAAAGTTGTTATTTTCTAAATGCTTCGTTTAGTTTTAATTTTACTTTTTTTCATATCTTTTCTCTTCTTCTCCATCGTATTCAAATAAATCCCAGACAGGACTCTGCTGCTTTCTCCCAACTTTAGTCTCCATGTTTCCAGGTAGAGTGGGGACCAGAAGACGACTGGAAACCACAAGTGACGGACCGTCAAGTGTCGTATGGTGCCAGCAGATAAAACTGCTAGAGCGGAATAAATCGATTTCATATCAATCCGACATTGACAAAGATGAAAACGAAGGGAATTTTATCCATAATTTTTATGTTTTAGTTTTGTAAAAACACAATACAGTTTCAGTTAGTTAGTATTTTTTCTTTTAATTATAGTTTTTATTTCAGTTAATGAAAATGTTTTAACAATTCTAGTTTTTGTCATTTCATTAGTTTTTGTTAACAGTAATAACCTTGGTCCAGATGTGTGCCTGACACTGCTCTCCCCAGGTCTGAACTGCATTTATAGTTCTATTCTGTGACAGCTCCAGTCTGTCTGAATTCATACACAAAGTTTCTGATTACAGCATTAAGAGTAAACATCATTTTGTACAAACAGCTGACTAGCACTAGCCCACTGTGGGACCCTCAATAGTAAACACTAGTAATGTTAAGTCTGACACTCAAGCCCCAAAGCCTGGATCGAACAAAGGGGGTGTGTCTAAATAAAGCCTGTTTCATTTTTCCGAGTATCCCATGACAAAATACAAACGAGGCCCCGTTTGCCCAAATCGTGTGACTGCCCTGTTATGCGACTCAGTTTGGCTGATTAGTTCTGTGAGCAAATGCTTTCAAATTCTAAGGCTGAGGAAGTTCTAATCAGAAAGAAGGAATCACCTGAGCCCCAACGCTGTCCAAATGTTTTTATTTTTGAATACAGATTAGTAAAGCACCCCCTATTGCTCAATCTTAAATATATCCCAACCACACATGCACTTTCTATAACTGTTAATCCACAAATACAGCCACAGACCGTATATAAACCAAGCACCGAACCTGTGGGGACAGAGCTTTCTCCACTGCAGCTCCAACCCTCTGGAGCTCCCTCCCACCTTCTATCCGACACTGCACTGACCCAAACACCTTTAAAAACTCATTTATTCAAGATTGCTTTTAATGTTTAGCCGTTTTATATTCTTATACCTGCCTTTTAATATGTCTGGTGTCAGTTTTTATCTGCTGCATGTAAAGTGTCTTTGAGTTCTATGAAAAGCGCTATACAAATAAAATTTATTATTATTATTATTATTATTATTATTATTATTATTATTATTATTATTATTATTATTATTATTATTATTATTATTATTGTACCCATGGTGCCATTGTATGATAGCATGAGAGGCTAAAATCTCCCAGCATACCTCACAACATTTGAATACAGACAAAATTGTGCCTCGTAGGTAGTCAGGTAATGTTTCTATTTATTTGGCAAGTTTTGCGGAGATCGGGCCTGTGAAGGCTGAGGAAAATCTGTTCAAACGTGCTCCTGTGCTGCAACATCAATTGGACACCGGACAGACACGAAACGTCCATTATAGTAGGATTATTATATATACGCGCACACTATTTTATTGATATACCACAACTGATCTATTGACACTTTGATATACCGCCAGTATTACTTCTTTGATAAACCATGACCTGGATAGACTTATTTCATCTGGCTTTAAATACCTCAAATGGAGATTTTGACATAATACTTGAATAATTATAAACTACTAAGAGACCCACTAGCCCACATATGGCATACCAGCAAATGTCAGTATTACTGAATGAGCTGTTAAACAGGGTTTTGTGTGATCAGGCTTTTGGTGAAGCATTTGGACAGAAACATTCAACACATTCTCTGGGCCTCATCACACCTTCGATAGTAAACACAGTGCATCATTGTAGGAAACCTGCAGCTACAAACAAAACTGAATCAGATAGAGTTAAAACCAAGACACCAAACAGGAACAGCACACAGGAGCGTCAGGCCTGAAGTTAGAACAGTCTGACACTGAGCAGATGAACCAGAGCTGCATTTATACTGACCAGCTGATTGGACACACCTGAGCAACAGGTGGAGAGGACAGCAGATGGGAGTCCCAGGTGAAACTATTTGTAGCTGATGAGGTGTGGCAAAGTGAGGGAGGAGACGGCTTTGAACCAAACTGTGACAATGCAATGAGATTTACCACAATATAAAACTATATTCTGACATTAATCATTATTGTTTTATATCCCAGACCCCTTTTAGAAAAGAAACATACTTCCACATACTTTTGTCCATCTCGTGTAGATGAAGGACAGAAAGTTGACAACATGATATCATGAATTGCATAAATATACACGCCATACACGGCACTTTTAATTGGCGCGTAATCTGTATGCATTATAAACTTTCCATGTGAATGTTCACGCTGCGTCAAATACCACGCGATTAGCAGTTAGGGTTAAGGCGGCCATACACTGTGGGATTATTTCGATTGTTGCACGCAGCGCCGTCTCAAACTGTGCGAATCAATCGTAAAGTCAGACTCACGATTCATGTTCTCACACTGTACGGACCGATGCTCGTATGCGACCTGACTGCTCACACTGTAGAACCATACACCAGAGGACGCACGATACGTATGAGTGTCGTATCCGGAAATATAACATTAAAATACCAAGGAATCTGTACGAGTGCGTAGACGATTGTGTATTGGCGTGAGTCACGAAATGGTAGTGCCAAACAAAAACCAACGAACCGCTTTGGTAATATGTGCCATTATCTGCGGGGAATCAAAAAAGAAGAAAAGACGACGACGTGTTTGGTGCAGGAATTGTTTGTAAAGACGTGGACAGTATGGGCTGTCAGTCCTACAGCAAAGGGAACTAGAGGGAAGCTGCAACAGATAAACTGCACTAGGACAATAGCCAGCTACTGTAAACTTAGAATTAGCTTACAGTAGCTGGATATTATTGTATTGGCACATGCACAGTTTGAGAATTTGAGGCACGTCGGCTTGTGGCACTGCTTTGACAGTGTGATACCCTCACGAGGAGCGAGCAGGATTTCAAACAGCTCCATTTTCCTTACAAACACATGATTGCTGGTGGTGAGGTGGTTGTGAGGTGTTAGTGTCTTCTCCTTAGCCCATGTACACTGCACCAAGCACCACACACGATCAGAGGCACATCTGGCCCCATCCCAGAAAGAGTCGCACGATTGAGAAATCGTCTCTAAAATTGCACAGTGTATGGACGCCTTTAGGTTAAGAAACAGACGAGGAAATGGAGGGGCTCAGACTCTCTGGGGTTCTGTATATAAATTTAATATATATTTTTAAGGATTTTCTTATAACAATCATATAAAACTCTTAAAAAAAAAAAAAAAACCCGTATTAAAACCCTGATTAAAATGCTAAGAAAGTTGGATTGGACCTAGGGGCAGAGGGGAGTCAGCAGAATTCTCTGTTAGTAAAAACATACTCCCACTTCCAGGGTCTCCAAACTGGAATCCGGGGCCTGTCTTTGATAAGATATGGAGGGTTGAAGTTATAAAAATTGTTAAAAATGCAAAAAAAAAATTGGGTTGGGTAGACAGACCTCAAAGGGTTAGGGTTAGCACTTCCGGGTAAACCGGAGATCTTGGCGTAAATTGACACGGGATCAAATGGCGTTGAATAACACATGAAAGGATCAGAACGTGTACGTATAGCACGCCAAATGCCAAAAGAACTGGTGTGACATACAACGCAATTTCATGAGATCAGTCTTAAGTTGAAGTCCAACCCTGTCCAGTTGTGTCCATTGGGACCTCATTAAAGTAAACAACTGTTTTCCAGTCAATAGTAGTAGTTTTGATGATTTATGTCATTATTTGCACAAAGGATTTTTGCCAGTTTTAAAGCTAATTGTACAAGTTAAGAAAAAACATATTTTGTAGGAAAACTATTGAAGTATCAAACAGTGAAAATACTTAAATATAAAGATTACTTGGAGGTGACGCGGTTGTAACTGAACCTGAAAAGGTCTCTGCAGCTTCAACGTGACCAGACTGTGATGATTTTCACCTCTTTTAATACTTTGATTAAGGTGAAATGTGTCGAGGTAACAGTCATGTTGGTGCTGATGTGTATTTTTATAAGCTGGGGGGTAAACATGACAAATTCATGGGGCCCAGCATTTCTTGGGGGCCCATAGAGCAGTGGAGGGGGTCCAGTGGGTACAGGTTAGAAGTTGGGAAAATTTCATGTAAAGTCTGCTATGTAACAGAGGCACAGAAGCTGGGAGTCGGATGTTGAAAGCACGTTAAGTTTCACTTTTGCTTCATGCCAGCATTAGTTACGTGAGTTATGGACCGCACCCCCGTATATAATTGCTGCCCCTACCCCACATACATACCCTCTCCACTCTGACAACTCCACAAGATACTAAATTTTCTGAAGGGCCCACAATTGCTAGCGGCACCCCAGGTTATAAGAGATGCCGTCCACTTAGCTATGTGAGGTTACCACATTTAACACAAACTCCGACTTCCTACATTTACAAAATGTCTTCTAACTTGACAAACTTCATATGTGTAAATGGTGACACTATCAAATAATCCTCATTAACCTTCAGTCATATTCTTTTCGAACATCAGAATAAGGTGGATTTCAGTTCCAGTCCTTGTGTGTTGATGAAAGGAAAAAGATTGGAGAAAAAAAATAATAAAACTGATCTTCTTTTCCTGCATTGACAGTTTCCACTCTCCATACCAACGGAACTGTCTGAGTTATGACACTGAAGAATCTCAATTCACAAAGCGGCTTCATGTGAATATTTTCCTCTAGTTGAAACACTTTTAACTAGTGAAGACACGTCGTTCATGTCTATTTCCACTGCACAACGCAAATTTGTGTGGATTCACGTCTATGCGTCAACCATTCAAGAATTTTAATTTGCATTGGGTCTGAGCGTCCAGTTATCCTTCAAACATTTGAGATGATTTACCATCTTTCAAAGTACAGGTCATGGTGTTGTTTTACAAAACTGGCAGTAGGATCGTCACTTTGGCATTCTGCCTCTCACTCTCTCCAGTAACTCTGCTTCTCAAAGGTACACATGCATTGTCAGTAAACTATTTAGCATGGAGAGCACTGCATCATGGGTAGTTTGCAGCATTAATGTATCATTTTGCACCTATTCTGGATCACACTGTTGTATAGATGAGTTTCAATGTTTACGAAGAACAGTGATGCGCGCACCTCGGAGGCAAAAACACCAGTACCAGCTCCAGCCGGCTCACATACACCTCCAGGCTCATGAACGAGCGAATATGTTAGCTCTGAAACTGTCCATTAACTGTTTCTGTCCAAAAGCCGATCCCATCTTCTCTTTCACGGCCGCATAATTTGACTTAACCACATCAGAAAGGTTGTCCTATAGTAGAAAAGCAGACTGTCACAGATGGGTGGGGAGCAGAGGTTGCGCTAGACATTTTTATAGTCCGTCATTTTGACGGACAGGGTCGCAAAAATTCCATCATAACATATTATTATCCGTCATTTCAAATTTTTATTTTTTTAATGATAATGAGATATATTTAGTAGTATTTAATGTTCAAAAACATCTCAATGATGCAGCAGCTGTAGTTGCTGTTGGCTGATAAACCAACGTGATATCACTGCTCGCATGATTACATACGCCACTTTTAACTGATGTGTTATCTGTAGACATTCTAAACTTTCCTTGTGTTTGTTCATGCAGTGTCAATCCCATGCGCTGAGGGTTAGGGTTCAGGTTCTGTGAACCACAGATCTGGGCACAAACTGACGTGCCATAACACACGAAAGGTAGAAAATGCGTACCTATAACACACCAAATGCCATAAGAACTGGCGTATAACTTGCTTGTCCGCCATCCTTCACCGCATCAGTCCCTCTTTTTTCACCATGTTTATCAGTGCCCTCACATTTACTGGGCTTGAAAAGAACTACGGAGACTCGGCTGTCTGCACAGTTTGCGCTAGCAAAGTAGCATCTAATTTTGGCTAAAGTTAGCTAAACAATGATTACCCTCAGTATTTTAATCTGTCAAAATGACGGACGGAATTTTCCGTCATTTAAAAAAAAAAAAATCTGTTAACGGTGGAATATTTTCGGTTAACGTGACCTCTGTCTGGTAGATCTCCAGTACTTACAGATCTGAAGTGTGCACTGCACAGACCAGCATTCTTCATTTCCTCCTCAGACCAGTTCTTGCGTCTTAATGCCTGCAACCATAACTTTCGCTGATTTTTCTGGAAGGGATGTTTGCCAGCAGGAATTCTGTAGAAGTTTAAATCCTTCTGTGTGTTCTTCCTGTTCTGACAACCCATGGCACAGTAAGACGACGGCATTATTCACACTGACAGTGTTTTGCTACGAACTCGGCGTGCTTTCTGCCTCCAAGGTGCGCGAGCAGCATATGTCCTACGTCATCATGAAACTGATCTATACTGCACAACTGTTTTTAATGTTTGCACTATTGTTCTATTAACTATTTGATTTCCCAGTATTAGTACAGTTTTTGTAAAAAAAAAAAAAAAAATTAAATTAAATTTATTCTGTATTTATACACACATTTATTCCACAACATGTGAGAGTTCATTTTAAGCCTGAGTTTAATTCCTTGTTTATGTGCACACATGGCCAAAGCTATTGAAAAATAAATTATTTTCAATGAAAAACACAGAATGCAGAGGATAATATTACAATTAATGGTGCTAAATCATTATGGAAAAGTTAAATATAGTAAAAAAAATAAATTTGGAAGTTTCACAATAAAATAGTTTAAGGGTTAAATTGTTAAAGACGTTCATGTCTATTTGAATTGCACAACTCAAATTTATGCGGTTTCACGTCTTTGCATCAACCATGCAAGAATTTTAATTTGCATTGGGTCTGAGCACCCACTTATCCTTCAGACACTTGAGAACCAGTATTCTCAACTGGTGGGTGATGACCCAAAAGTGGGTGTCAAACCCGTTTTCAGTGGGTCGTGGGCCTTTGTCTGAGCAAAAAATAATGTTAACTAGAAAAGTACTCGGAGAGCGCAGACCTCCGCCAATGCCCCCCCCCCCCCCCATCACCACTAAAATGTAATCATTTGTTCCTTGTGCCAGTATCAACATTTCCTGAAATTTTCATCCAAATCCATCCATAACTTTTTGAGTTACCTTGCACACGGGCAGACAGACAAACAGACAAACCAACGCCAGCAAAAACATAACCTCCTTGGCGGAGGTAAAAAACCAATCCTGTGCTTTATTATTTATGAAGTTAAGCACCAGTTGAGCACCACCCATTCACAGTCCCCAACAGTAGGTGGTGATAATGCACTGTAATGATAATTAACAGCAAATATTTCACAGAATAAAAGAAGAATTCTATTCAAATCATGGAGAAACTCATTTTTGACAACGTCTGCATCACGTATACATTTACCTCCACTGGACAAAAACCTCAGTGTGTTTAATTCTTGAATAAGTGACTGTGTAAATAACCCTAAGCATAATTGCTAAATTCACTTTTGTAATTGTGTCTTGGTGTATTGTTTTTATTTTGGCTACGTAAAGGGTAACTTCCGGTTTGGACGTAGCGGACTTTTATTTTGAAGAGTAACTTCCTGTCAAAACGTCAGAAGGAGAAGAAACGGTTAAAAAACGGCAAAGAAAGTTCGACACAGAGTCAATTCATTGTTTTGTATTAGCTGTCCCTCTGAAGAAGCACAAGGTACGTTTGTGTTCAATGTAGAAATGTTACTGCATGTTTTGTGTCTCTCTGGTTTATTAATTTGTCATTTATGCTAGCAAGCTAAGCTAACGTTTATTGTTAGGTTTCAGTCAAGCTAATCCTCATATCTATTTTGCTAATGTGAAATATAAGTGCTTTGTAATTACACGTTTTTTATTTGTGTGTTCTTTGGGTCTTACAGTTGCCTTAAGAATTTAGTGCTATTAAATCTAAAAAAGTCACCAGTAAAGTGTCAGGGGTGGGGGGTGGGGGTTATGCTACGGACTGAATGAACTTAATTTTTAACTGAGTGCACATTTTTAGCTTACCAGCTGACAGGCTGTAAGCTATTGTCGTCATGCGTGATCTGCCGTCGTCTGTCGTCCGTTACAAAAATTTGAATCGTCTTCTTCTCTGAAACTACAATTCTGATTGACTTCAAACTTGGTATACAGTTTCTTCATGATGATGTCAACAAAAGGTAGTGAAATTATTTGGATCTGGATCTGATTCTGGATTTGGTGCCACTTTGAAAAATTTCCCCATTATAAGACATAGGAAGTGGATGGATGCAATAATTCAGTAAATATAAATGATATCCAGTGTAAATTTCTCCAGTCCAGCCCTGATGGGGAGATGACCAAAACATAATGTCCACATGCTGATCAGGATCTTCTTCTGGATCCGGGAACTTATGGAAAATTTAACATGGGCTGTTATGGGGAAAAAACTTTCAATCGTCTTCTCCTCTAAAATTCCAGTTCTGATTGACCTCAAACTTGGTATACAGCTTCTGTATGATGATGTCAACACAAGGTATTGAAATTATTTTGATCTGGATCTGATTCTAGATTTGGTGACACTTTGAAAAATGTCCCTATTATAAGAGATAGGAAGTGAATTGATCCAATAAATCAGTATCAATGAAATGAAGTTGGAATTTGAATTTTTTACAGATCTGATTGGAATATGACCAAAACATGGGCTATTTCTGTAATAGAATAAATACACATAATTGGGTGATAATAAATGGCATCTGGATACATTTCCCAAAGCTTTTAATTTGGTCGGTAAGCTACAGGGCCATTGGTCCTATTTTTGGTTTTGTCTTAAAGGAGTCATATTTAGCTAAACCCACTTTTATTAGTCTTTGGTACATTCATTTCTGGAGTTGAATTAATGAAGAATTCAGACCCAAGCAGAGCATTTACAGCTGTGTTTTTCAACCTTGGGGTCGGGACCCCATGTGGGGTTGCCTGGAATTCAAATGGGGTCACCTGAAATTTCTAGTAATTGATAAAAATAAAAACTTACTAATAAAAAATATATGGTGAGTTGACAGAGACAATCCAAATACATAAAAGACATGACAAACAGTGAGTCTGAAACTGCAGCACTGTGGTTCTGTTTATGTGTCAAATGTTCATTGTGGTCAGTTTCAGATGCTGCAGCTCTTTCATAATTCATAGTTTCAGTTCTTGTTTGTTCAGTATTAATTGTCCTCCTTGTAAATCCAAGCTGGACTGACTGTACATATCCTGACCAAGGAAAATAACATTGTCTCTTTGTACAGTAATCTACACCTGGATTTTCTGCCTCCGTCCATAATAATATATGTTATATAGACTAAATGTTGTCTAAAATTAATGTTTATTTGCAACATAATATAGCAAACTATTACATGATCAAAAACAAATTAATTTTAGCAAAAAAAGTCTGAGGTCACCAGAAATTTGTGATGTTCAAATGGAGTCACGAGCCAAAAAAGGTTGGGAACCACTGATTTACAGTTTATGGAGACCACAGGGAAATGTTTTAAAATGAAGAATTCCATTTACAAAAAAGCAAAATATCACTTTGTGAATTTAAAAAAGTATTATTATGTAGAAAATAAAGGTCAGTGAAGTTTCAATATTTAAAGAAAAAAAGCAAAATATCGCTCCTTTAATGCGTCATTGAAGGATATAATAAGAATATATTACTTTTGTGAATGCAAAAAAAAGTATTATTCTGTAGAAAATAAAGGTCAGTGAAGTTTCCATATTTAAAAAAAAAAAGAAGCAAAATATCACTCCTTTAAGCAACCCAACTTTCCCCCAGTTTCTGCTGCTGTCAAACATATTGTTAAGTTGCAGCCAGAAGTTTTTTCTCCTCTCAGTACTTATATATATCCATATACAGCCTGTTTGGAAATTCTATACATACCGCCTCAGTCCTTCTCAGCCTCTCCCAGACCTTGACATATTCATACCTCCATCTCCACCTGCAGCTCCAAACACACATGCACTTTCTTCTCCACCTCTGGGCCTCACAATGCCAGCCAGGGACGGACCATAATGCCCCTGTTGTTGCCGGCCTGCTGGCGTCCGAGCCTGGGAATAGATTAGATGCCTCCATTCCCACTCTGTGACACTTATCCGGGCATACTCGCATGCAAGACAATCTCCCAAGAATGCCGAGGCTTGTGTGAGGGGCTGTTGTTGTTTGCTTCCATTCCCAGACCGCCGCGAGGCCCCGAGGCCAGACCTGAGGGAGTATTGGCTTGTCGTACAGGAAAGCTGAAATACATTTTTCCTTTGTTTATGTGGGAATTCCTCTGCAGAGCTTACCTTTCTCCCTTTACTTTTTTTTCTTTTCTTTTTTTTTTCTGCTCCAGACAGCATAGTGTGTGAGAGTAATCTGGCAGGAAGGGTGGGTAAGAAGAAGATGAAGAAGCAGGGAGGGGTGGGGTTGGGAGGTGGGGTGGGGGTGTGTGGAATATGATGGACGTACAAGTCTGCAAAGAGGAAGGAGGGAGGTGGGGAAGCAAAAGGAGAGTGAGAGAAAGGTGAGGAGAGGTGAGGAGGGGGTCAGAGATGAGGAGAGAGGGATGGATGAGGATGAGGATGAGGAGCAGAGGGTGGATTGTGCCCCCCCCCATCAGGGTGCTGTCAGCGTTATAAATAACAGTAATCAATGGCTCAGCTGGCTCTGTCCTCTGCACTAATTGCTTTAAGTGCTTAAAAACCAGCTCGAACACTTTTTTATTTTTTTCAGGACAGTGTTTTTATGAAGCTGCGACTCCTCTTTTGTCTCATCCGCGATTGTTTTATTTTTAGGCGGCGGGATTTTGGGATGTTTGTGGTTACAGCTGGTTTCATTGTGTTGAAATAACTGCTGTGGCTTTTGGTGACACATTAGAATTAGAGTCAGAATCAGCTTTACTGGCCAAGTATGTGAACACGTACAAGGAATTTGGCTTTGGGTTTCTATGCTCACGATGTACAGTTTCTATATGTACCCAAACACAACATGAAGCCCAACACACTTGAACATAGACTAAATATAAACAAACATTCTACTAGAGACAAGAACTGCAAAGTGGAGTTTTTATACAGTGAGTGGATGTGTAAAGGGATGTGGTCTATTAAAAATATATGTTTATGTATACATTACACTGGGTAAAAAAAAAAAGTTTTTTGCAAGTTGTCTAGGTTTTTTCAACTGAATTAGGACCATTTTGCACCGCTAAATCCAAAAATGACATCTGTTTTTCTCAATCAGGTCAGGTTTTTTTGCTAATTTGATTTTGAAAAATTTGATCTTCTCACAAAATATAATAATTAATACCAAAATAAGATTGGTAAGCACACTGATTCCTGTTAGGTACAATGGTGTATTCAGCGCAGATGTAGCAGAATACGTCAGGCTTATTTTTGCAAGATCTTCTGGTCGAAGCCATTTCATTCACCTGTAATATTAAAAAAAACAATCATAAATTGGCAAAAGTAAAATCTTCAGAATTCGTTTATTGCAAGAAATATGAAAGAATTTTGTATCATATGATGTGAAAATGCCCATAAATGTAAGCAAAAATGTTCAAAAGCCAATATGTAGCATAGTTCAGAAAGTTGACCTGATTGAGCAAAATGAATGTGATTTTTGGATTCAGCACACCAAAATGATCCTAAATCAGCTCAAAAAACTGAAACAATAAATTTGTTGTTGACCAATGTTATTTACAGTGGGTTTATATTGTAACTTGCACAACATTAGCAGCATTGTGCAAGTCACTTCTGAACTGTAATACATTACAGATTACTTGTTACTGTTATTATCCCGCCCACCGAAGTGGAGGCAAAGGGTGTTGTTTTTGATTCGGTTTGTTTCTTTGTTTGTTTATTAACACTCTAACAGCAAAACTATTGGTTGAATTCTTACCAAATTGGGTTTATAGATTGCCAGTGACCCAAAATAGATGTCATTACATTTTGGGAAAAGTAAATCAAAGTTAAATTTTTTTAAATTAATTTTTTAATTCTTTTTTTTTTTTCCTTTTACTTATAATGGGCAAAATTTCCAAAATCTATAAAAACATCAATTTTGTTTAAATTTGTTTCAGACTTGGCACATATATGGATGCAGTTGATATGCTGACATCAGCACACACATAGACATGATGACATCACCTGGATCGACGCCAAAATAAGCTACAATACGTGTGAGGGGCGGGGTTTGTTGTGCCTGGATCCACTTGTTTAAAAGTAATTCCTTACCTGACAATATTACTGTTTCAGAATGGTAATGCATCATAAATGGCGAGTGTGCAGTAGAACCCCCCCCAAATTCAAATAATACCTCCCCCACCCCCCAGTAGAAGAGATAGGAGAGCCCTGGGATTCGTAAATTTGCACCCACAAGTACATGTTTACAGATAGTTCAGTAAGTAATGCTGCGATCTACGATGTTCGAATCCCAGCAGGAACGCTTGCATTTTTTTCAACATTTTACATGTTCAAACAGGGGGCGGGGCTGAGGACATTGGTAGATAAATCTGTAATTGATTAGGGATGTAACGATATGAAAATTTCATATCACAGTTGTTGTGACCAAAATTATCACGGTTATCATTATTATCGCGGTATTGTTGAAATTGTGCTCAACAGGTTCAAAAAGTACTGATACACACACTAAAATAATTAGATAGATAGATAGATAGATAGATAGATACTTTATTGATCCTTTGCAGGAAATTGCTTTGTTACAACAGCAGCAGTACAAGAAGAAAAACACTCTGAACATCCTACAAACAGCCATCAATGGAACAAATAAATAATAAACAGAATAAAAGATCTATCTATCTATCTATCTATCTATCTATCTATCTATCTATCTATCTATCTCTCTGTCTCTCTCTCTCTCTCTCTCTCTCTCTCTCTATATATATATATATATATATATATATATATATATATATATATATATATATACACATATGTACAGTATATGTACAATACAAGTAATGTATATAATACAATAACCTAAAACACCTAACACACCTAAGTATGCACAGCATACAATAATAATTTAACCAAGTTGTATTTATAAATAAATAAATAAATAAAATAACAGGCACAATATACCTTCTGTTGGCAGGAACATTCAAATATTAACCCTTAGTGGTCTGAGCCTATTTTAGCCGTTTTTCAGTCCTTTTGAGTCTTCCTTTATACACTATATAAACATATGTTTAGTATACCCATGTTTGGTATCGTTTTTTTCAGCACAACTTCATCTATATGATCTGCCTATTATTTTTTCACTTTAATATACTATATTAACACAAAAGGACAGAAAACACACACACGAAAAATCCGATTTGAAAAATGTATATACTTTATTGTATAAATAACACAAAGATGCTTAACGAACCTTTTCAAAGACTTTAAAAGTGAATATTGGTTCCAAATATTAGGTATAGAAAATCAAAATTGTAATAAATTAAAACCTATACTCAAATATTTGACATAAAATCATAGCTTTACACAGGGTTTTTTCCCCTAAAAGTGCGGTAATCAAACACGGTTATCATAATTAGAATTTAAACGGTGATGCTAACCGTCTGCAATTTTACCGCGGTTTATCGTTATACCGGTAATCGTTACATCCCTATAATTGATAAAGAATTCTAACTAGTCATAGAAAGGTTAGCTTACATTGTCATTACTGATCACAGGGATCATGCGAACTTCACCCATTAGCTGAACGCCAACAGGAAATAGAACTTTACAGACGCATTTTTGATTCCTTAAGGTCTCACAGTCTTGCTGTTATTTTTTTTTGTTTTGTTTTTTTTTCCATTTGAGCAGTTAACCCTTAGGGGTCTCAGCCTATTTTGGCCACTTTTGAGAACTTTTGATTTGGTATCTTCTTTTCAGCACAACTTCATCTATATCATCGGACTATTATATTTTCATTTTGACCTTTTATATTTACATACAGGGCCAAAAAATACCCCAAAAAATATAAAATCTGATTTGAAAAATTCTGTAATTTATTCCATAAATAACACAAACATGCTTAAATTATGGGCAAAAACTGTGTTGTAACACAAGTGCTATTGAACATGTACTGAGTAAAATATTACTGAAAATTGATTAATAATGCCTTACACTACTGCGTGTAAAAGTAATCTGTTACTGTAATGCATTACTCTTGTAACATATTACTCTCAACACTGCACATGAAGTAACTGTACACACATCTTTCCCACTCAGTATTTTATGTACTAATCATTTATTCAAAGCTGAGGTGAAAACTTGATGAGTAATGGTGAGTCATGGCAGATATACTGACTGTACTGTGTTCTGTTTGGGAGTAAATGACAATATTACAACCATCAAGTACGGGTCACATGGGGTTGTTTTACAAAACTGGCAGCATGATAGTCACTTTGGCATTCTGCCTCTCACTCCTTCCACTTACTCTGCTTCTCGAAGGTACAAATGCATTGTCAGTAAACTATTTAGTATGGAGAGCATTGCATCATGGGTGGTTTGCAGCATCAATGGATCATTTTACAGCTATCCTGGATCACACGGTTGTACACTGCACTACTGTTCTGTTTACGGTTTGATCTCATAGTATTTGGACCGTGTTTGCTTTTTTTTTAACATAAAAATCGTATTCTTTATTCTATATTGTTACACTTATATTTATTCTATAATGTGTGAGAGTTAAGGTTAAGCTGGAGTCTAATTTTTTGTTTATGTGCACAAACTTGGCCAATAAAGCTGATTCAGATACTGATTATTATTACAAATTTAACGAAAAATACCTGATTTTCACTGAAAAACACAAAATACAGAAGATAATATTATAATAAATGGGGACAAATCACATAGTTAACAGACTGATCGCATGAAATCGTGCCAGTTCTTACGGCATCTGGCGTGCTACGTACGCATTTTCATCCTTTCGCGTGTTATTCTACGCCATTTGAACGCCACTAACCCGAACCATAACGTCTTCGGTCTGCTTCAATCTTCCTTATTATTACTATTATAATTATTACATTTGCATATATCATTTAATAGATAATAACAATAAAACACCTCTATACTTTGAAGAGTCAGTCATACCAGTGTTTCCACAACTGACATGTGTAACGGACAGCACTATATACAAGATTAGTCAGCAATAAATTGACAGCATTTTCACAAGGATTCAGACGATACATAAACTTAAACATCAGGTTTGTCAAGACAGCAGTAATGAATTTACATGATTAAACATAAACCTTTCACTGGCACTAGTCCAGTGAATTAATGTCTGTGTTCGTCTGAGGATGTCTTTTGTGTCCTGTTAATTTTTTATCTCTTCTGTCGTCTGGAGCCCTTGTTTCCTGAACGCTTCAAATGTAAATGAGGGAATTATCAGTAAACGTGTGGGCTCATTAGGCCATCTCTATCTCCATCTCCATCTATATGTCCATCTTCATCTCCATCTCTATTTCATCTTTATCTCTATCTCCATCTTTATCTATATCTCCATCTTCATCTTCATCTCCATCTATATCTCTGTCTTTATCTATATCGCCATCTATATCTCTATCTCCATCTGTATCTCTCCATCTTTATCTCTGTCTACATCTTTATCTATATCTCTGTCTTTATCTATATCTCCATCTCTATCTATATCTGTCTCCATCTGCATCTCTATATCTCCATCTTTATCTCTATCTCCACCTCTATCTCGTCTCTATTTCTATGTATATCGCTATCTATATCTCCATCTTTATCTATATCTCTGTCTTTATCTATATCTCCATCTCAATCTATATCTCTATCTCCATCTGTGTCTCTATATCTCCATCTTTATCTCTGTCTCCACCTCTATCTCATTTCTATTTCTATCTCTATCTCCATCTTTATCTATATCTCTGTCTTTACCTATATCTCCATCTGTATCTCTATATCTCCATCTTTATCTATATCTTTATATCTTTATCTCTATCTATATCTCTATCTCTAGCTCCATCGTTATCTTTATCTTCATCTCTTTCTCCATCTTTATCTCTGTTTTCATCTCCATCTTTATCCATATCTCTGTCTCCATCTCTATCTGTATCAGTATCTCCATCTTTATCTATATTTGTATCTCCATCTCTATCTATATATCTATCTATATCTCCATCTTTATCTCTATCTTTATATTTATCTATATCTCCATCTCTATCTCCATCTTTATCTCTATCTTTATATGTATCTATATCTCCATCTCTATAGTTATCTCCAACTCTATCTCTATTTCTATCTCCATCTCTATCTCCATCTCCATCTTTATCTATATCTCCATCGCTATCTTTATCTCCAACTCTATCTCCAACTCTATCTCCATCTCTATCTCCATCTCTGCAGGTGTGTGGACCCCGTCATGTCAGAAAGTTGTGGGTTCAACTCTTTGCCCACAAACCTGATTCCCAGTCATCCTGGTGTGAACTCAGCTCATTCACTTCCTCTTCACACTCCATCCCTCCAGCAGCAGTTTGGGCCGGGGACACGTCCTATATTCCAGCTCTGCTTGGCAGGTATCCACTGTCTTTGGGCTAACCACCACTACTGTGCACAAGAACTAAACAGGAAGAGCCAACGCACTGCACACCTGAAATTCTGCTGAATCTGGCTTTTCCTGTCTTGTGTATTTCTTATCCTGAACTCCTGGTAACCTGTCTGAGGGTTGCTGCAAAATCTCTGTTTCTGTTACTATGCTCTTTCTAAACTTTTGTTTCTTTGACAGCATAAGACCCTGTTTAAAGGTTAAATGTGTGATATTTAATGGCATCGAGCTGTGAAGATGCAAGTTAACAACAAACTGAACACCTGCAACCCTCTGCAACATGAAACTCAACCACAAAACATGGATGTTTTTACTTGCTAGGTTTTTTTTTAGTAAAGGGGATATGAAGTCAGGTCCACACTTGGACATAATTTTGACAGAAATGCACCTTTAAGTTTTATGCCACCTGTTAGAAATCACGCCTCATTGACTTCCATTAAAACCCCATTTTTAATATCATATAGCAACCCTCAAGCATCAAACATACAAAGAACTTCTATAAAATCACCATATGTCAATATTTTTCTCCATTTTTCTATATAACCCACCTCAGCTCGGCTCAAAACTACCAAATGTTCAATCATTTACAGAATTTTAACCCTTGAAATGTCAGTTTGAATATGTGTTGGTACTTGTTTTGTTAAAAAACAACATAAAATATGAGATATTTTCCATATGATACATGTTGAAGGGATGCGGCCTTGTTTTATATTTGAGTCTTAGACACATCAGAGATGATCAAAAACACTGATTTCATTACATTAGTAGTTATTGTTTGCTGCAGGATCTTCATAGAAAAAAAAGTGCCTCATTGACTTACATTAAAACCACATTTTTTAATCTTATATAACAACCCTCAAGCATCAAATGTAGATGGACCAAAAAACTGTGATAAAATCATCATATTATTTTTCTCCGTTTTTCTACAAAACCCACTTCAGCTCTGCTCAAAACTACCAAATATTCAATCATTTTCAGGATTTTAACCCTTGAAATGTCAGTTGGAATATGTGTCAGTACTTGTTTTATTAAACAAAACAAAACAAAACAAAACATAAAATATTAGATATTTTCCATATGATACATATTGGAGGGATGTGACTGTTTTATGTGAAAGTCTTGGACACGTCGGAGATGATCAGAGATGATTGCTGCAGGATCCTCATGGGACAAAAAACATCTCATTGACTTACATTAAAACCACATTTTTAATCTCATACAACAACCTTCAAGCATCAAATGTACATGAACCAAAAAAAAAAAAAAAACTGCAAAAAAATCATCATACGTCATTATTTTTAACTATTTTTCTGCATTACTCACTTTAGCTCGGCTCAAAACTACCAAATATTCAAACATTTTCAGGATTTTAACCCTTGTCAGTTTGAATATGTGTTGGTACTTGTTTTAGTAAAAAACAACATAAAATATGAGATATTTTCCATGTGATACATGTTGAAGGGATGTGGCCTTGTTTTATATTTGACTCTTGGACACATCAGAGATGATCAATAACACTGATTTCATTACGTAAGTAGTTTTCGTTTGCTACAGGACCCTCAGAAAAAAAACACATCTCTCTGACTTACATTAAAACCCCATTTTTAATCTCATATTAAAACCTCAAGCATCACAAGCATCAAATGTAGAAAGACCTTCAATAAAATCATCATATATCCATATTTTTTCCAATTCATTTTTCTGCATAAAGCTCTTAAACCACTTCAGCTCTACTTCAAACCAAACCTTCAGTAATTTTCAGAATTTTAACCTTTTAGATGCCAGTTGATTACATTAGTTTTATTCATTGCATTAGTATTTTTATGTGACATTTAAAAATGTGGCTTCAATGTAAGACAAAGAGGTGTTTTTTAATCAAACAAGTAATGACACACTTTCAAACCGCATTTAAGAGGTTAATATCCTGAAAATTGTTAAACATTTAGTAGTTTTGAGCAGAGCTGAATTGGTTTAATAAATATATGCAGTAAAAAAACGGAAAAAATATTGATATATGATAATTTTATAGCTTTATTTACGTGTTCATTATTGGCCAGAGGATGCTGTAAGTGTCTTTAGTGTATAATAGACCTGTAACTGACAGTAGATTAAAAAAAAAAAAAAAAAAAAGTCTAAAAAGAAATATTCTTAGTGAAATTCATGCCATAAGCTGTAATTCAGACATATTGGTCACAAATTAAAAAAGATAAATGTGCAAAAATAGCCCAAGGGGTCCCTCAGGGCTAAGGTAAGGAACACAGGCGTTTTAATTTTCCTGATTGTTCACCGATGAAAAACGTGACCATGAATGTTATATTTAATGTCTGCAATTAGATCTTCAGTGTTGGACACTGAACCTTTCAAACCAAAGTGGTTCTGTATTAGTGTGACTTTGGTGCAGATGGGAGGTATTTGCACTAATCCAACCCTTTCAGATGCTTCATTTTCCATTAACTGACCGGAAATTGAACATGCCAGCCTTAATAATGAGCACCTTCAGTCACTTTCTGTTCCCTGGAGTTGGATCTCGTGACATTTCGGCGACGCTTTCAACACAGCGCAGTTTTGCATGACATTAGATTAATTGAAAGGCAGTTGTGTTATTATTATTTGAATCATTATGTAATACACACAAACCAGTCTGATTCTACTGGTGAAAGCACTCACAGGAATATGAACTCTGCATATGTGCACATTGAAGATTTAATATATTACATTATATTATATTTTGCTAAATTATCAACAGGGCATTAATGTTTACTGCTGTATTTTACTTCCTCATGTTAACGTTTATGTATTTATTGTGTTTTGTTTTGTTTTTTTTATGTGAAACTGTCACTGTTACTAAATCTGACACTTAAAGGGATTAAAAAATCCACAGACACCATCAATGTTATTGCTATATTTGCATTTTAAATTAGTTAAATGTGTAATTAGTGTTGATCATTTTATCCTAACAGAGATGAAAATGTAACATCAGTGGATTGACACATGGTTCAGGCTGGTTCAACATAGTAACTGTGAGGCCTATTGGGCTGATATTTATGTGAATGAAAGGTCTGAAATTTGAATAAAGACGCCCTGAAAGATGTCTTAAAATGTCATACATTCAGTTTCGTCAAACCTGTAAATACCCTATTTGTGTATTTAGCATATTTTTGTGTATTTTAGTATGTTATTTTTTGTGCGTTGACCAAAAAACTTTTAAAAAATGTCTTAAAATATCATAAATTCAGCTTCATCAAAACTGCAGTTACCCTATTTATATATTTAGCATATATATATATATGTGTGTGTGATATATATGTGTGTGTGTGTATTTTTTTATCATTTTAGTGCATTTTAGCATATTTTCTGTATATTTTAATGCATTTCAGTGTTGTTTTTTGTGTGTTGACCAAAAAACACCTTTAAAAATACCTTAAAATGTCATAAATTCAGCTTCATCAAAACTGTAGATACCCCATTTGTGTATTTAGCACATTTTTTAAATATATATATATTTTTAATGAATTTCAGTGTATTTTAGCTAATTTTAGTGCATTTTAACATATTTTCTGTATATTTTAGTGCATTTTAGTGTTATTTTTTGTGTGTTGATCAAAAAACGCCTTTAAAAATGTCTTAAAATGTCATATGTTTGTGTATTTTAGCTAATTTTAGTGTATTTTTGTTATATTTGTATACAGCTTCATCAGACCTGCAGACACCCAGTGCCTAAATGTGATTGTCTAATTTCCAGCAGTCCCTGAACTAGTCCTGACTCTGATCACCTCGGTCTCAGCCTCTTTGTGGTTCTGTTGCTGTTTTCAGAATCCTGCAGTGGGTGGAGTCGGACTCAGAACGGGGGTGCAGTTTCACTTAACTCAGGCAGACTGAGACTGAAGCCCTGCAGTGGGACCAACAGGACTGGTGGTGGTAGTGGTCGCGTGCACCGGCCCTGTTTGAGACTCACAACAAAACTTTATTTCCAGCTCACCTCCGGCTCACACTGCAAAATGTATAAAAGCCATTTTCATTCTGTTTACTCAGCCGTGAATTCATCCATAGCTTTTTCCCTTGTTTTGTTTTTCAGGGCTAAACATAGCGCTCATCGGAAGGAAGCTGGACTCACCGGGGAATGTTCTGGAGAGATGGACTGGGAAGGAGGTGGAGGACAGCATGGACCATTCAGGCCATCTACAGCACGTCCTAACCGACCACAGAAGCAGTGGACGGATTAGATTAGACTAGATTAGATTAGATTAGACTAGACTAGATTAGATTAGATTAGATTAGACTAGACTAGACTAGATTAGATTAGATTAGATTAGATTACATTAGACTAGACTAGATTAGATTAGATTACATTTGATTACATTAGATTAGATTAGACTAGATAAAATTATATTAGACTAGATTAGATTAGATTACATTACATTACATTAGACTAGACTAGATTAGATTAGATTAGACTAGATAAAATTAGACTAGACAAGATTAGACTAAACTACACTAGATTAGATTATTTTAGATTACATTAGACTAGACTAGATTAGACTATATTAGGTTAGATTAGATCAAATTAGACTAGACTAGACTACACTAGATTAGATTAGACTAGATTACATTAGATTAGACCAGACTAGACTAGATTACATTAGATTAGACTAGATTAGATTAGATTAAACTAGACTAGATTAGACTAGACTAGATTATATTAAACTAGATTAGATTAGATTAGATTAGGCTAAACTAGACTAGATTACATTAGACTAGAATATATTAGACTAGATTAGATTAGACTAGATTACATTAGATTAGACTAGACTAGATTAGATTAGACTATATTAGATTAAACTAGACTAGATTATATTAAAGTAGATTAGACTAGATTAGATTAGATTAGATTAGGCTAAACTAGACTAGATTACATTACACTAGATTAGACTAGATTATATTAGACTAGATTGGACTAGATTAGATTAGACTAGATTATATTATATGAGATTAGACTACACTAGATTAGACTAAATTGGACTAGACTAGATTATATTAGACTAGAGTAGATTAGACTATAGTGGACTAGACAAAATTAGATTAGATTAGATAAAATTAGATTAGACTAGACTAGAAAAGACTAGACTATATTAGATTAGACTAGATTAAACTGGACTAAATTATATTAAACTAGACTTGATTATATTAAACTAGACGAGATTAGACCAGACTAGATTAGATGCTGATAAACAATTCTGTCGTACTTGGAGAAATGTTCGTATGAAGTCTGGACCTTATATGTCCAAATGTCGCGACGTAACTAGTTATAAAACGTAACAAATTAAGCAGGAATTAAAACAGGTTGTAGAAATCCACTCAGTTTTTGCCTAAATGAATATAAAGATAGTTTTGCAGCAGCTGGAGGATTCAAATTCAAACTGTATGAACTATTAGGATCCAAGTACACAGATAAATGAACCACAGACTAAGAAAAGTGGGTTTAGATAAACATGAGCCCTTTAATAGAGAAACAGCAGCGGGAACAAAGCTGTTCCTATAGTGTGTTGACTTCGACCTTGGGACCATAAGTCGTCTCCCTGAAGGCATGGACTGGAACTCACTCACAGGGGGATGGGAGTCATCAGTGAAGATGAACACTTAAAGTCACGTAAATGAAACAAGTCTTTGTCTTATTAGTGCAGCGTCTTTAATGAAAATACAGTAGAAGTGTCTGTTGTTGATGTAAAGGTCTGGATCAGGAGTGAGAACTGAGATAAAATTTAAATTAAGCTCAAAGCCCATGGGACATCCCGCTGCTGAAGGGTGCTAAACAACAGCTTGTGTCTCGTTTGTCTTTTGTTCCTGTCTTTATTTTATCTTCCTCACAGTATTTTTTCTCATTATTATTGTTCCTCTTATTTCCCCACCCTCTTGACCTATCCTAACCCTCCTTTTTCTCTACTCTATCAATCCATTTCTCTTTTCTCTCAGAGGGAAACAAAACTCGGTTGTTTTTTTCGGGGCCTCTGGCCTCAAAAATTTGTCACTTTCTACGCTGAAGTATGAAAGTAATTTGTACTAAATTGAAAAATATTAGCATACCGGCAAATGCAATAGTTGTGAATGATGACCTTCGTTCCTTCTGGTTTTCTTTGTCATTCTTTACGGTGTCAAACTGAGGACAGATGCAAACACAACACAAACAACAACAGAAAGTGAGCTGGGTCTACGGCCCCTTTCACACAGCACTTCTGATCCGGGAATATTTCACCTTTATTACGGAACAGCGTCTGTGTAAACAAAATGGTGGGTCATTTGGTCCCACCTCCGTCAGGACTCTGGAGGTAGTAAAAGAGTCTGGGGCGCTGATAAGGGAGGGGGTTAATATGACAAATTCATGGGACCCAGCATTTGTGGGGGGCTATAGAGTAGTGGAGGGGGTCCAGTGGATTTTATTTATTTATTTGCACATACAAATATTGTTAGAGAAATATAATATTAGACTATTCTCTGTAAATACCAGGTGGGTAGTTTGTGATGACACATCCTATGAGAGCACCCAGGATATGTCTACCATTTCTTCTCTGTCTACATGTTTTCTGTCTGGTGGTGCCAGTTCGGGGCCAGAGCGGCCTGTTGTCCTTGGGGAGATCAGGCCATAGTGTAGGTGGGAGAAGAGTACAAATGCGGTCACTGAACCCATGCATCACCGTGTTTTGGAAACCTAAGCCAAAGGTGAACTTAATCAACATCATTATATTTGGACACTTGGACCAATGGTTGAATTATCCATATTCTTTCATAAGAATTTATTTGTTCATAAGAACTTCCTGGTGTTAGTCAGTCAGCTGCTGCATCTGGTTGTATATACTGTACTTGACTCCTTGCTGCAAGTAAAGTCTTCTGATTCCAGAATCCAGTGACTCTGTCCAGATTCTTAGATAATATCTCAGAATTTTTCAATCAAATATAAAACTAGAAGCACTCATAGAGCACAGACCTCCACCAAAGCAGATCAGTCGGCCCCCGTGGCCCCCCCACCCCAGATCACCACCAAAATTTAATCATTTGTTCCTTTTGCCAGTATCAACATTTCCTGAAATTTTCATCCAAATCTGTCCCCAAGTTTTTGAGTAATCTTGCGCACAGACAGACAGACAGACAAACCAACGCTGACAAAAACATAACCTCCTTGGCAAAGGTAATAAAACAAATACATGTACATATCTCTCTTGGTAGAGAGGAGGGTACGAAAATGTGCAGGTGAGGTCGGAAACCTGAAAAGCTTATAGAATGACCTCACCTCGACCTAGCTGTATTTGAAACAAAACAAAATCCTTTGCATACCTTCCATGAAGTAGAGCAGTGGTTTCCAACCTTTTTTGGCTCCTGACCCCATTTTAACATCACAAATTTCTGGTGAACCCAGACATTCAAAACAGAAACTTTTTTTTTTTTTTTTTTTTTTTGCTAAAATTAATTCGCTTTTGATCATGTAATAGTTTGCTCTACGATGTTACAAATAAATGTTAATTTTAGACATATTTACTCTATATAATGTATATTATTATGGACAGAGGCAGTAAATCCAGGTGTAGATTACCGCACAGAGGGAGAGTTTTATTTTCTTTGGTCAGGGTATGTACAGTCAGTCCAGCTGTGATTTACAAGGAGGACAATTAATACTGAACAAACAAGAACTGAAACTATGAATTATGAAAGAGCTGCAGCATCTGAAACTGACCACAATGAACATTTGACACATAAACAGAACCACAGTGCTGCAGTTTCACACTCACAGTTTGTCGTGTCTTTTATGGATTAGGATTGTCTCTGTCAACTCACCATATATTTTTTATTAGTAAGTTTTTATTTTTATCAATTACTAGAAATTTCAGGCGACCCCAAGGTTGAAAAACACTGCTGTAGATGCTTTTAAGGGTAAACAAAAACCCACTTGTTTCTCAAAGCATTCCAACAACAGTAGATTAAGGGTTGTTATTAGACCATCATGTTCATTTTCATTCATACCTTTTTGTGATTGTAACTGTATCTGTGTTTTCTATTTGCATTTTATTGTTCTCAGTGAAGCACTTTGGGACTTCTCTTGTCTGTGAAGGTGCTATATAAATCAACTTTGCCTGCACTATCTGCTGCGCTTTGATTGGTTAACGCAGGTCCGCTGTGTAAAAGTCCGGCCTGTCTCACCTCTGTTACTCCTTTGGCTCGTCTGTGGAAATCAGTCAGTGGTGGAAAAAAGGTAGGATCATCATCTCACCTTTTTTTCTGGGATGTCTGTGTAAAAGTGGCTCGGGACCACTTTACAGATTAACTGGCATATTTCCTCCAGTCTGATCCAGCCTCTTGTGCTTTGAGTAGTTCCACCAAATCACATAATGCTGGTATGAGATGATGCTTTAGATTTGCTGAAATGAGATCTCAGTCATGCATGAGTGTGTGCAGTTCCCTGTTTAACATCCCAAGTGTTGTCTATCTCCAGTGAGGCTTGCCAGCTTGGCTCGTGCCAGAGCGTGTTTTGCATCTATGTGTGTTTTCATGCTGGCGTAGCAGTAAAATGAAGTGAAACCAACTGTGAAGAGACGACCAGGCGTGCCAGGTTAACTGTGTTGGAGTTTGTGTGAGGCTGGACCGGGGTTTTACAAGATGCATGTTAACTGAAGGGCTGCTGAGGAACTTTTTAAATGTTTGGAAAGGGCCGTTTCCTGTGGCAGATTAGAGACAGATTTACAGACCATAAAACTGCTCTCAATGACAAACTAATGCCGTGTTTCCACTACATGGAACCGGCTCGACTGGACTCTGGTACCAGGTCCTATTTCTGGAGACTGTTTCCATTACTGGATACTACCCACTTTACAGTACCTGGGCGTCATAGCGATGTGGCAAATTACTTCTGTGTCGCCTGCTCAGAGAGTTGCTGATAAACTCGTTCGTTGTGTGTTGTCTCGTCAAGCTCATGCTGAATTTCTACGTCAGCCACTAAAGACTAATGCCCCGTTTCCACTGCGTGGTATCGGCTCGACTCGACTCGACTCGGCCTTTTTTGCGTTTCCGTCACGAAAAAGGACCTGGTACTACTTTTTTGGTATCACCGCCGCTGAGGTTCCAGGACTAGGGACCAAATACCAAAATGTGACGTGTACACACTGCAGACCACTGAGTGGTCAGAGGATTTTCTCTGTGACCCGCTGTTTTACAAAAAACGGATGCAGAAGTGGACAGTAAATATAGCGGTACATTAATTCACACGATAACAGCCCAAAACTACACCATGGTTTGTCGAGGAGATTCAGTCTTTGGTGGCCGACGTAAAAATTCAGACGAGACAACACGCATCGAGCGAGTTTATCTGCAACTCTCTGAACAGACGACACGGAAGTAACATGCCGCATCGCTATGACGACCAGGTACTGTAAAGTCGGTAGTATCTTGTAATGGAAACAGTCTCCAGGAATACCGAGTCGAGCTGAGCCGAGTCGAGCTGGTTCCATGTAGTGGAAACGCGGCATAAATCTCCTCTGACCGTGGTGTAGTTTTTGGGCTGTCATCATGTGGATTAACCTACCGCTATATTTACTGTCAACTTCCACATCTGTTTTTTGTAAAATGGTGGGTCAAGAGACAACTCTGACCAATCAGTGGTCTGCAGTGTTTACACATCATGTTTTAGTGTCTGGTCCCCAGTCCTGGAACCTCAGCGGAGGTGATACCAAAAAACTAGTACCGGGTTTCAGATTCCAGGTCCTTTTTCGTAATGAAAATGCAAAAAGGCCGAGTCGAGTCGAGTTGAGTCGATACCATGTAATGAAAATGCGGCATAACTTACAAGGAGTTTTGTTAGATTTAAACCCAACAAACACAATGTTTAGCTCAGTGTTTTTCAACCTTGGGGTCGGGATCTCATGTGGGGTCGTCTGGAATTTCTAGTAATTGATAAAAAATTTTTCAAAACTTACTACAAAAAAATATATGGTGAGTTGACAGAGACAAACACAATCCATAACAAACTGTGGTTGTGAAACTGCAGCACTGTGATTCTGTTTATCTGTCAAATGTTCATTGTGGTCAGTTTCAGATGCTGCAGCTCTTTCATAATTCATAGTTTGAGTTCTTGTTTGTTCAGTATTAATTGTCCTCCTTGTAAATCACAGCTGGACTGACTGTACATATCCTGACCAAGGAAAATCAAATTCTCTCTTTGTGCAGTAATCTACACCTGGATTTACTGCCTCTGTCCATAATAATATAGATTATATAGACTAAATGTCTTCTGAAATTAACATTTATAATGCAACATAGTATAGCAAACTATTACATGATCAAAACAAATTTCATCCAAAAAAATGTCTCTGTTTTGAATGTCTGAGGTCGCCAGAAATTTTGATGTTAAAATGGGGTCACAAGCAAAAAAAGGTTGGGGACCACTGGTGTAGCTGATTGTAATGTAGTTTATCAGTGACTTAAGTTATCAATTTGAGCATTCTCTCTAAATTAAAAACAATATACTTTCTTTCTTTCTTTCTTTCTTTCTTTAGGGAGAATGCACATTTATGAACATTGTTGTATAAAAAAATGCACCCATGTAAATATGTCAGAATTAGTAAAAATAACCACTTTTCATCTGCAGTCCCTAGGCCGGTGACAGAAAAAGACATAAGACAGCCAACATAGATACATCACTCACTCGCTATAGATTAAAAAAAAAAAACAACACATAATGATGACACTGACACCATCAAAACAAACAATACATATAATCCAAAAAGATATCCACTGAGTTTATGATGTAGGTTCAACATCCACTACATTTGCGTAAAGTAATGTTTGTCAACATTATTTCCTAATTATCTCTAAATTAATTGGCAACAAATAAGCGCCCATATTCCACATTTATTGCTGAACACATGTAAGAATCAGCAGCCAAAAAAAAAAAACAAAACACCGTAATGAGCTTCTGTTTTGGAAAATAGAAGCAGGATGTCTGGAAAGTATATAAGTCACATACAAATGCACATATGGACTCAATTAATTCTTGAATTTCACAAAGGCCTGGGCTACATGAGGAGAACTGCAAATGTCATAATATTATTATATTTTGCAATAACTATCCCAATAAATTAAATCATTTCTAACACTGTCATCTACACTTACAAAATACTACAGACTTTATTTTTAAATAATTTCACTGAGTGTTGAATTTTAAATGTTCTGCCTTTATATTTATTCAATATTGTGACCATAAATAGTTATTTTAAAACACATGTAAACATCTGGTCTCTTCCTCTTACACAGGAAGAAAAATCTGTAATAGAAATAAAAAGAAATATTATGAGAAACCCACAACAATAATCTGTTAGTAGCCCCTCCCCCTTTTTAAAAATTTATTAATTTTAAACTTATTATTTATTTATTTATTTATTTATGTATTTTTCCTTGCTCTTTTTTCTATTGTCTTGTTTTTTTTTTAATATTGTTCTTTTATACTGCACTTATTCATGCTGTTTAAACATGGTTGTTAATATATTTTTTAAAAATAATTTTAATTCCGTCTTTTCATGTATTTTTTCAGCGGTTGTTTGTATCTGTTCATGTTTGGGTAGGGTAATGTGTTGTGTCATGGGTGGATGTTAACACTTTACTTGAAGGTCTAGTTTATAATGCATTAAGGGCACATTCATAAGACATTATAATGCATTTATAATGCATTATAAAAGTCATTACAACAGTTTATGATCATGTACAACAACTTATACCAAGGTTAATAAAGTATTATAAATGTAGGCCCAATGTATTATAAATTCAGCTTTCATTATGTTTTATACATCCACACCAAAGCAGTGTGAAGGAATTTATTTTTTTAGGTGGGGAACTTCTGTTAGGTTTTGTCACTGCTCCCTATAGCCATCTATTTTAGGAATTTCATATTTATCAAAAAAGTATGTGTTTGAATGAAAGATCTAGTGCTGCCACATTATTTTTTATGTATAAAGCAACATGTAACACTTCTATTTACTGTTTCTGTTATTTTAATGTTTTGTTTTTGCAAAACACTTTGCTGTATAATTTCTGACTTACACTTAGAGCCAGCAGATACTGCTCATGCATCATCATACTTGTGTTATATCATACAATTGATAATGTGTTCTGTAATCTAGGACTTGAGATTCTTTCTACAAACACTGTTGTCACTTTGGCATGGATGTGTAAAACATAATGAAAGCTGAATTTATAATACATTATGCCTGCACTTATAATACTTTATTAACCTTGGTATAAGTTGTTGTACATGATCATAAACTGTTGTAATGACTTTTATAATGCATTATAAATGCATTATAATGTCTTATGAATGTGCGCTTAATGCATTATAAACTAGACCTTCAAGTAAAGTGTAAAGTGAAAATCAAAAATCACCTTCCTGAATAGTGAATGTTTTATTGATGTACTGTTATTAATAAAAAAAGACCTTTGAAAGAAAGAAATAAAAAGAAATATTGATTATATATGAACTTGATATAGTTAGCTAATGCATACTAGTGCTCATAGTGTGCACAAACAAACAGACGTCCTATGCACTGCAAAAATCTAAATCGTACCAAGTGTATTTTTCTCATTTCTAGTCCAAATATCTCATCGCACTTAAAATAAGACAATCACCTAAAGAGGAACTGTTCAGTGAGATATAAGAACTGATTTATAGACAATAGATCTAAAAAATCTGATTTCAAGAAATCTCACCAAGATAACTTTCACTTGTTCCATTGGCTTTTTTTTTTTTTTTTTGCTTAATTCAAGATTTTTATTTTTTGCTTAATTGAAGCAAAAAAAATTTAGAAAAATACACTCGGTAAGATTTAGATTTTTTCCAGTATGTACCCATGGTTTGTAAAAACATACACTGATGACATTCCATTCTAATTATGTGGTCGCCCTTTCTTTACCAGATGTTGGTCGTGATGCACAATTTTGATGTTTGACAACTGAGAAGAATATCAAGAAAAATCTTTATCTTTTTCTCAGCACACAGCACAGTCAACAGATGTGTCTGTGAATTCTGTGACACGAAGAGTGTTTTTTAGAAGGTTGACTGTGCACAGGGTCTTGTTATCCGTGATAGTTGTCAAATGTGAATTGTGTTTATATCTTGTCTGCTGGCAAGAACAATTTTCTGGAGGACGCAGTGAAAAATACAAAAGTTCGTGTTTACGCCTGTATCTGTTACACTTATAATAGATATTGGCACAAACTGCAGCCAATATAAGTCAATATAAACACCAGAGACTGTCTCAATCCCTCAGTAGCAACAGGAAACCCTATACACTATATACACCAGATGAACACTAGAAAGTTTGTGGAATATCATTGTGTGCTGCTTGTCACCAAAATGATGCTGAACCCTTGTCTTAACCCTTTCATGCACACTGGTCACCACAGTGGACAGCTATTCTTCTCTTGTTAAATTCATGGGTTTTATTGTTTTAGTTTCATATCATCCAACACAGTGGACACTTAATGTATCATCACATACACTGCAATTCACACCATTACTGTAACTTTGTTGTTCTTGATAAACCTGATCTGCAGTAATATTTTTTTAGTGTAAATCAATTGTTAATTGTTATAAGACTAATAATAAAAGTTGTCTTAATCAAAAAGTTGGAGTTTTTTTGCATATCATCTCCATGAAGTGAGTAATAGCTAGTATTAGAGTATGTTAAAATGTGAGTAAACATCAGCTACATGAAAAATGTTATTATTTCATAGTTTTAACACAGTATATCACTTTCAGATGATGGGTTTTAAATACATGTTTCTTTGCTTCAAAAATTAAATGCATGGTGTTCAGCAGAGTGGACATTTTTGTAACTCTGTGAAAAATAAGTTCATTAAAAAAAATAAAAAACATCATTTTTTCATGCCTAAAGAGGAATAAAAGCAGTAAAAAAAAAACTCGACTAAGGATCTCATAATTCATACATGAAAGGGTTAAACAAAGCTCAGCAGGATCATGTACCAAAAAATGAAACCTCATTGAGGAATTAGCTTCGGAAGATCCAGATCCCAGGCCAAGCTATTTTATATGAACCTCCTCCGAGGAACCAGTGGACCCAATTCAAATGAAAAACCAAACTGTGCGGCCAAACAGTCGGTAAACTGCGAGCCAAAACAGATTCTGCGAGGATAAAAACAATTATCTGTGAGGAGATTAGAGAGGACAATTAGCAGTGAAATGGAGCTTTTTGTTCAATGACATTAGCAATAACAAAGAAGTCTTGTGGCTGTTTATTTAGCATAATAAAGCCTGTGTAGAGTGAGCCAAATAATGTGGGCTGGCCAGACAAAAGCGGCCCATCAAAACTCATTAGAGCCCAGAATGGGACACATTAGGAATGTATAATGCCTGGTTATGAAGTTGAAAGAGGAAGAGTGGGGCTTTGAGAGTAAAAGATGTGTTGATTCAGATCCATTGTTGTAAATTTCAAATGTTTACTTTGTGCAGCACGGGGAGAAGGCAAAAGGCCCACTTAGTATTCAGAGTAGACAGCTGGAGCAGCGGCTGTTATTTATGACTTTAAATTCTCCTATAAAGTGAATACACTCGTTTCCACCAGTGCAGTTGAAACAAAATAGATGTTTAAACTAAAACAGAAAATTGCTATGTAAAATAATGACAAACCCATGTCTCAGAGATAGGGATGGGAATCAAGAACCGGTTCTTTTTTGAGAACTGGTTCCCAGTAGCTCGATTCCTTGGAATCGTTTGCCTGCCTGCTTAACGACTCTGCCTATCGATTCCGCCTTCGTTGTGCATGCACAATGACGTCAGACGTACGCTGCATTGTTTTGGTCAGAACGTAGCCAACATGGCATTGACGTACAAACGGTCCAAACAGACGACACCAGGTCCACTGGAACTCTGTCAAAGCTTCCATGTCTTCAAAAGGGTGGAATCCCTCCAGTATCCTCAAACATTTGTCCACAGCATGTGACTCATTTACAGGAATGTCACGTATTTGATATGATACTTAGCAGCACTTGTGAATGTAGCGGCAGAGTGAACGCCGGGCCGGTTCCGGTGTGGGCAACAAACGTCGTAACTCCTCAAATACAAGTTTCCGAAGGTAAGACAACAACGGGAGACAAGCTGAGCCAAGTAGAACCGGTTCCACGTAGTAGAAATGCGCCAATAGAGGAATTAGTAAAGCATCTTTAGTTTCACTTTCACTGTGCCCCCCCACCCCCGAACCGGGCCTGACGTCATCTGTTCTTATTATTTGTTTATACTGGATATGTTCTATTTTCTGTGCAGATGGAAATATAAAAGGCAGTTAATGCAAACACACCTGTTTGTACTCTTTTATTCCCTCACCCAATGAGAATTGATAAGAGAATCGACAAGGAATCGGATCGATAAGCAATATCGATAATGGAATCAGAATCGTTAAATTCTTAACGATTCCCATCCCTACTCAGAGAAGACAAAATGGGGACTCGAGCATGTCAGTAGGTTTATAAGACACTAAAAAGACCGACTAAAACTGGACTTAAGGGTGAAAGTACAAATCAGCGTATTAGCTCGATGGAAATCAAAGTTCTAATAGTTGGACCGATGCACCCAGGTGGACGAGTTCTTCTGCACATGCACTAGAGCACTGGGTCAAATCCTGGCCTGGAAGTCGAACAGCATGAATCTGTTTTGGACTAAAAGTGGAGCTGACTTTGTAACGTCGTCAACTGTCATGCTAGTTTACTTCTGGGTGGCTAACTTGCTAACTACTGTTGACAGTTGTTGTGGTTTGTGACAGCGTAGGCCAACAAGTGGCAAACTATCAGAGCAGAGGTCACATGACTTCAACATTTGATTTCATTCCCGTACATGTAGACTGGGACAAAGAGGACAGTCCAGTCACACACCTTAGTCCAGCTCCAGTCACAGCTAGACTAAGGTGTCCATGTAAATGTACTGAGTGACCTGACCTGGACTCACCTCACATTGAACTCACAAAGTCAAAACGTTTTAACTAGTGCTGTCAAACGATTACAATTTTTAATCCGATTAATCACAGGGTTGTGTGGATTAATTTGATTAATCACGTTTAAATATCATTAATTTTTATTCATTCATTGTCTGGACCCGCTTTATCCTCACTAGGGTCACAGGGGTCGCTTGGAGCCTATCCCAGCTACATAGGGGTGAAGGCGGGTTCACCCTGGACGAGTCTCCAGTTCATCGCAGGACTGAACATATAAAGACAAACAACCACTGTCCCATTCACACCTATGAGCAATTTACATTAACCAATTCACCTATCAGTGCATGCGTTTGGATGGTGGGAGGAGCCAGAGTACCCACACAGACAGGGGGAGAACATGCAAACTCCACCCAGAAAAGTCCCACCCCCACTGACTGGTGATTACAAAAAATTAGGGGTGGGCAAGTTAACGCGTTATTACCGCGTTAACGCATTCATTAAATAACGCCGACAATTTTTTAAATCTCACGTTAACGCCGTTTTTTTATTGTTCTGCCTTTCAAGCAAGTCTCAGCTGATTTATACATACGGACTCTTATTTTGAAACTCATGCTTTTATTTTGCCGGTCCACACACCGGTGCTGTGTGTATGTGCAGCTGAGAGGAGAAAACCGGCGAACTTTACAAGTAATGCTGATGTTTAAGCTAATTTGTTTATGCTAGCAGTCGCAGATGGGTTGCTAGTTCTTTCTGCAGGCTCATGCTAAGTTTATGTAAATTCATTGGTTGTGTTTAGGTCTAATATGTCAGTCTTTGAACTAACCTTTACTCATTTACGATGTGAATGTTGTATTAGCAGTCATTTTATCTCGATGCTAACTTGAATGGGAAAATCCATAGACACGCTAACGATTAGCATTTACAGGTTAATTAAAAATTTACAACGTCTTTTTATTCAGCAACAAAGGTTCACATCAGAGATATTTGATACTATTCATTCTGACAACAACTGAACATAAAATACTCACAGGCAAACGTTTTTGGGGCCATACAAACAGAGTGAAAGAAACATGTCTGTTAGTTCTATGTCTGAACTAACTACGGTAACACGGAAAGGACAAAACATACAGTAGTGCAACTTATTCTGACCACTTCAGGGCCCCTTTGGCTTGCTTTGAACAACTGAACATCACATATTAATGGGCTTATTAGTATTAGTACTGATTAGTGGGACTAAGACTCCTGTCAATCACTCACAACTGTAAATACACTGGTGGGGACATAAACATGTGTAAAAGTAGTGGTTTTTTACATGGACATTTTCATTTTAAATGTCTTCAGATGGTGGGGTTGAGAAGGACACAGTTGTTTGGAAGCACTGACATGCAATTATTTTTATCACCGGAGTACTTCCAGTCTGGAATGTCACTGAAAGGAAATACATGCTGTTGATGCGTCCCCCCCCCAACAACTATGTGATTAATCGCGATTAATCGCAGAAAGCTGTGCGATTAATCATGATTAAAAATTTTAATCGCTGCCCACCACTACAAAAAATATATTAACCCTTTCATGCATAGTGGTCACTCCAGTGGACAGTTGTTCTCCAGCTGTTCTCTTGTATATTCATGGGTTTTGCTGTTTTAGTTCCATATCAGCCAACACAGTGGACGCTCATGCATCATCCCATACACTGACATTCCTGTAACTTTCCTGTTCTTTTAACTAAATCAATTACTAATTGTTATTAGACTGTAATTAACAGGTTTGTTTTTTGTTTTTTTTTTTAACAAAAAAGTTTTTTTTTTCTTTTGCATATTATCTGAGTGAGTAATAACTAGTATTATAGTATGTTCAAATGTGAGAAAACATCAGATTGGCAACATTAACCTCCTGAGACCCAGGAAAATGAATTTTTTTTGCTTTTTTCCATTAAACAATTGTCTTGATTGGAAACTGCATAATACAACTTTTTTTTTTTCTTTTGTTTGTTTTTTTTCCCCAAGACATTTTTAAAAATTATTTTTATTTATTTATTTATTTATTTTAATTGGGTGTCCTTTACAATGGACAGCATTTTTTAAGTAAAAATTGTCAAACTTTTGTCCCCTACAGAGGACAAAAATGTACTGCTGGGTCTCAGGAGGTTAAAAATGCTTTTATTTAATAGTTTTCACACAGTATGTCAGTAAATGCATGTTTCTGAGCTTCAAAAATTAAACAAACGGTGTCCAGCTGAGTGGACATTTTTGTAACTCCATGAAAAAATTTGTGCAGTAATCTACACCTGGATTTACTGCCTCTGTCCATAATAATATACATTATATAGACTAAATGTCCTCAACTAGAAGCACTCGGAGAGCGCAGACCTCCGCCAAGGCTGATCAGTGGCCCCCCCCTGTGGGCCCCCCCACCCCCGATCACCACCAAAATTTAATAATTTCTTCCTTATCCCATTTCCAACAAACCCTGAAAATTTCATCCAAATCTGTCCATAACTTTTTGAGTTATGTTGCACACTAACGGACAGACAGACAGACAGACAAACACACCCTGGCAAAAACATAACCTCCTTGGCGGAGGTAAAAATTAACCTGGATTTGAAACATAGTATAGCAAACTATTACACGATCAAAAACAAATTTTAGCAAAAATCAAGTCTTTGTTTTGAATGTCTGGGGTCGCCAGAAATTTGTGATGTTAAAATGGGGTCAGAAGTCAAAAAACGTTGGGAACCACTGCTTTATTTTAACGCAGAAAGGTGGAAGAGTCATGGCGTTTGCTGAAAATCCTCAAAGTAGCACCACCACCACCACCACCACCACCACCTGTAGACAACAGAGGTCAGGAGGCTAATGTCAGCCAGAGTTGTAGAGTTTGACACAGTAAGTCTTGTCATTCGGGGTAAACACTATCTCTCAGAGCCCTGACAGCTCCTCTTTGTCTGCCAGAACGCGAAAGTCTCATGAAAACTTTATTATTTATCCTCTCCTCTATCGCTTGTGCCCGAAATGGAGAGAAGGAAAGATTGAGCAACACAGGAAAGGAGAGGGTTAGGGCCAAAGCGGCGCAATAAAAGTGATGTATGAGACGTCACTCAGTGATTGGCTCGATACATCACCCTCAAAACACGAGCATGTATGCACACACACACACACACACACACACACACACACACACACACACACACACACACACTTTGCACTAGACCCAAGTACACACAGGAGTCGTCTCTGCCTGTAGGCTAATAGAACTTCGCAAATATGGGATGGAGCAATCCTTTATTGGACTGTATTAGCTCCACCTAAGTATCCACACAGTCCACCACCACCCCCCCCCCTTTTTTTTTTTTTTTTTTTTTTTTTTCTTGAATGGAAGTTTTCTGCAGCTGGAAGCAGGGAGCATTAAGGTGGAGAATAAGCAGGTGGTAACTAAGCCGGTGACTGCTCTGATTGATGTGTCTATTGGTGCTCGCTGATGCCTGAGGCGTGCAACAACATTTCTGAAGCTCTCCAACAAATACTGAAGGGTTAACAGCAGGATCACACATGTGGAATAATAGATGGAGTCCTCCTCTGTTCACACTGTGATCTCTGTTAGCAGATAATTTATTAAAAAGCAAAGATGCTGACACTGTGAGCGTCTAGAAATGTGTATGTGCGCACCAGAAGCTTAAATCCAGCAAAAAATACTGGAGAATATTAGTAGATAATTTAGTTTGGCTGATTTAAAGGAAGTAGGAGGTTGGAACAACACACGTCATACTTTTTTTTTGTTTGTTTTGTTTTTTTTTTTTTAATTTGGTAGTGGTTTATTGTTATAATTTTTTTTTGGTTTTATGTTTTTTTTGGTTTTGTTTTTTTAAAAATCTATTCTTGTATTTTATTCTTTTATTTTGCTTTTATTTGTTCTTCTGTACAACACTGTTTTCTTTTTTGTACAGCTCTATGTTTTTTTTTAATGTATTCTGTATTTTATTCTTTTATTTTGCTTTTATTTATTCTTCTGTACAACACTTTTCTTTTTTGCACAGTTCTATGTCTTTTAATCTATTCTTGTATTTTATTCTTTTATTTGGGTTTTATTTATTCTTCTGTACAGCACTGTTTTCTTTTTTGTACCGTTCTATGTTTTTTTTAAAAATCTATTCTTGTATTTTATTCTTTTATTTTTCTTTTATTACCTCTGCCAAGGAGGTTATGTTTTTGCCAGGGTTTGTTTGTTTGTTTGTTTGTTTGTCTGTCCGTTAGTGTGCAACATAACTCAAAAAGTTATGGACAGATTTTGATGAAATTTTCAGGGTTTGTTGGAAATGGGATAAGGAAGAAATGATTAAATTTTGGTGGTGATCGGGGGTGGGGGGGCCCATTTCCAACAAACCCTGAAAATTTCATCAAAATCTGTCCATAACTTTTTGAGTTATGTTGCACACTAACGGACAGACAAACAGACAGACAGACAGACAGACGAACAAACCCTGGCAAAAACATAACCTCCTTGGCGTGGGGGGGCCCATGGGGGGGGGTACTGATCAGCCTTGGTGGAGGTCTGCGCTCTCTGAGTGCTTCTAGTTTATTCTTCTGTACAACACTGTTTTCTTTTTTGTACAGTTCTGTCTTTTAATCTATTCTTGTATTTTATTCTTTTATTTTGCTTTTATTTATTCTTCTGTACAGCACTGTGGTCCACTGCAATTGTTTTAAAGTGCTTTACAAATAAATTTGGATTGGATTGGATACTGTCATATACTGTTTTACTAATTTTTAGCCATTTACACTTTAAAGCTGCGTTTGTCTTTCGTCACCAATTTTTCATCAAATCTGTAAAACCCGAGTATTAGCCTAAATATCACAAATCTATAAGTCTTTCACCTAAATATCTTCCCTCATGGTGAACAATTTCGCAGTGTACTCCACCATAAACAGTCCATTTGTTTACAAACAGAGCCGGTAGGTTACTCGGACATTTTTGTACATTTGTCGCGATGTGCATTGTGGGAAGCGGAGCTCCACGCAGCCGCAGTAGCAGCAACAACAAACATGTCGACCAAGTGAAAGCGGCTGCGTGGAACTCCGCTTCCCACGAAGCACGGTGTGACAAATTTCCGAAAATTCCCAAGAGGCCGACCGGCTCTGTTTGTTGAACACATGGACTGTTTATTGTGGAGTTATCTTTGAAATTGTTCACAGAGAGGGAAGAGATTCAGGTGCGTAATTACGGATTCATGATCCTTAGGCTATGACTCAGGTTTTACAGATTTGGTGATGGAAGTCATACACAGCGTTGATATATGACCTTAATGTCCTGGAAGGCACTACCCAATGGATCAATAAAGTTCTATCCAAACTAATCTAATCTAATCTAATCTAATCTAATCTAATCTAAACTAAACTAATCTAATCTAAACTAAACTAATCTAATCTAATCTAATCTAAACTAAACTAATCTAATCTAAACTAATCTAAACTAAACTAATCTAAACTAATCTAATCTAATCTAAACTAATCTAATCTAATCTAAACTAATCTAATCTAAACTAATCTAATCTAATCTAAACTAATCTAATCTAATCTAAACTAATCTAAACTAATCTAATCTAAACTAAACTAAACTAATCTAATCTAAACTAAACTAATCTAAACTAATCTAATCTAAACTAATCTAATCTAAACTAAACTAATCTAATCTAAACTAATCTAATCTAAACTAATCTAAACTAAACTAATCTAAACTAATCTAAACTAATCTAATCTAATCTAAACTAATCTAATCTAATCTAATCTAATCTAAACTAAACTAAACTAAACTAATATAAACTAATCTAATCTAATCTAAACTAATCTAATCTAATCTAATCTAAACTAAACTAATCTAAACTAATCTAATCTAATCTAATCTAATCTAATCTAAACTAAACTCACAGTAACATAGAGGCAGATGGAGGTCCTGCTAATATTCCAAAAAACGACCAGAAAAACATCTCCTGAACTTGGTGAATACAGAGGATTAGTTATTTCAATTCACTTATTTCAGAGGATTATTTATTTCAAGCACATAAAATCAACAGATAACAAAGAACAATACGACACGGACAAACAAACTTTTAGGCCGCAGGTGTCAAACACTGAAGGCTCCAGTCCGGCCCTTGGGATGCATTTATAAAATGCAAAAATTACACAAAGATATTAACAATTTCAGTTCAGGTTCCACATTCAGACCAGTTCAATCTCTAGTGGGCAGGACCAGTAAAATACTGTCAGAATGACATATTAACCCTTTCATGCACGAATTATGAGAACCTTAATCAAGATTTTTTTTTCCTGAGTGTTTTTATTCTTCTTTAGGCATGAAAAAAACAATGCAATTGAAAATTTTCTTATGATAAATGAATAAATAAATAAATAAACAAAAACTATATAAAAAACAAAAAATAAAGTTTAAAAAAAGACATACTACTAATAATAATAATAATAAAAATGATCTTACTATTTTACATCAAGTTGCAAAAATGTCCATTCAGCTGGACACCTTGTATTTAATTTTTGAAATGAAGAAACATGTATTTACAGATAAATTGTGTGAAAACCTGGGGGGGGGGGGGACTTGTAGTTCTGGGGGTGAGAGTATGCTCAGGGGAGATCTACACAATGTCACCAATTCATGTCAGAAAAGATATGTAGTGTCTTAAAACTTTAATAAAGATATGTGCAAAAACAAACAAACAAACAAAAAAAATCCATGAATATATAAGAGATCAGCTGTGGAATAGCTGTCCACTGTAGTGACCAGTACACATGAAAGGGTTAATGACAACTCCAAATTTTTCCCTTTGTAAATGTAAATATTTTCATGTATTTACACTAAAACAAAGTATAATTTTGCAAGAAAAAAATGTGAATAACCTGAACAAATATGAACAACCTGAAATGTCTTAAGAGAAGTCAATACAATTTGAACAATATTCTGCCTGTTATTAAATGTTCTGTGTGTTTGTAGACCCACTGTGATCTGTAAGTTATAATGTACATGTGTAAACGATAAAGTGAGGCAGAATATTATTAAAATTACACGTATTTTTCCAGCTTGTTCATGTTATTCACATCTTTCGAAAGGATAGTTTGTAGATGTAAACCTTTTCATAAAGTAAATGTACTTTTTTCGCTCTAAAACGTAGAGAAAAGTTTGGAGTTGACATTATTTCTATATTATTCTGTTATTATTTTTCTGGTTCGACCCACTGCAGATCAAACTGAGCTGAATGTGGAACTGAACTAGAATGAGCTTGACACGTGCTTGAAAAGGAGTGGGAAGATGTAGAAGTTAAAGGCTCCAACCCCCTTTTTACAAACTAATGACTTGATTCTGCTTCCTTTGTTTCGTTAACACACATTTTTTATTCTTTTTTTTTTTTTTTTGTACAGTTTTACAACACAAATCATCCATGCAAACCATTCACCTACACTTTTTAGTCGCCTCACACACAACCAGATCTGCATAATGGATGGTGTTTTATTTTTAACATTATTCTTTTGTCTCAGTTTCTTACCTCCTGCTCCAGTTGGAGTCCACAGGTCCGATCTTAAACCAGCTCTGTGACCTTCTGCTGTGGCTGTTTAGGGCGGTGCAGTGGTGCAGTGTATTAGCGCTCTGGTCTGTCTGGGTTCACTTTCCACGTTCCCTCTGTGTCCTCCAGTTTCCTCTGCTATCAGAAACATATAGTTCGATTAATTCTCCTGTCAGTGCCCTTGAGCACGGTACTGGTTTAGATCTGGAGTTGGTCCCCGGGCGCCGTCAGTAGCTGCTCCTCGTATGTGTCCTGTTCTTGGATGGGTTAAATGCAGAGGGGGAATTTCCATACAGGGACAGTAAAAGTCAGCTAACTCCGATACAGAGGATGGTACAGAGGTCAGTGTTTACTGCAGAGGGTTTGTAGGTCCAGTCAGCTTTGTCCGTCAGTAAGTACATCTGCATTATTCTCTCAAATTTCATCTTATTTCTTGCACTTCAAAAATTCTACGCATAATCAAATATTTTAATGTGCACTGTTTTTATATTTATTTTTATTTTATTGTATTTCTCTCAAATTTCATTTTATTTCTTGATGTATAATCAAATCTTAATGTATTTTAATATTGTATTTTTTCAATCAATGTGAAGCACTTTGGGCTACAATTTCTGTATGAAAGGTGCTATACAAATAAAGTTTATTATTATTATTATTATTATTATTATTATTATTATTATGTTTAAAATACAGTATCTGAACCGAACCGAACCTGGGGGGACAGAGCTTTCTCCATCGCAGCTCCAACCCTCTGGAACTCCCTCCCAGCTTCTATCCGACACTGCTCCGACCCCAACACCTTCAAATCCCTTTTAAAAACTCATTTATTTAAAATTGCTTTTAATGTTTAATCTTAATGTTTAATGTTTAACTGTTTTATATTCGTATACCTACCTTTTGCACCTGCTTTTATCTGCTTTTAATGTTTGTTTCTGTTTTTATCTGATGCATGTAAAGTGTCTTTGAGTTCTATGAAAAGCGCTATACAAATAATATTATAACAAATATTATTATTATTATCTGAGGAACAGGTTGACAGAACTTTCTGGGTCTGGTATCGGTGCATCCTTAATGGCAGGGGGGCAAATGGGGGGTTAAGTGCCTTGCTCAAGGGCACATCAGCCATCAGTCACCAATGGTAGTTCAGAGTCAGAACAGAATTTGGGAATCGGCTTTCCCATACACTACCTCTTCTTCATGGAAGGATTTGCAAATGGATCCAAAACTATCAGAAGTCGTTACTTCGGAGGAATTTCTGTCTGTTTTTAAGGATCAAGAAAACACTTCACTTGGTCAATGTGATTGTTTCTAAATTTGCATTGAAATCGTTGAACTTCTCCTTATTCTTCTTGAACTTTCTTTTATTATATTTATTCCAGAATCTATAGGTATTTATTTGTATTGCATCAGAGTTCTTTATTTGTTGTAGCTACGTCTATGCTGCTCTCTTGGCAAGGTTAAGTAAAGAATATATAAATATATATAGTAAAGAACAATAGAAATATTATGTATTCTTTCTTTTCATCTATTGGCTTATTTCACTCAAGAAGTGAAAATGATAAAAACACATCTGCAGTTTTTGACTTTCTTTGCTTGTTATGTAGTTGTTAATACCACTATGAATTGCTGAGCTGCTTCTTGTTCGGGTCATCTCCTGCAGTCAGGTGTGTGGTTTTCACATATTTTCTGGAATACATTTCACAGATCTCAGGGCTCGGTCTCACCAGGAACAGTCTCATCATTAAACTCTCTGGTGCAAATAGGAGAAGACTGCAGCTGTTAAAGCAAAACAACAGCTGCATAAGATGGACTGTTTGGACAAAATAAGGACGACTCACTGGTGGTGTCTTTTCTTTCTCAGATCCTCTGGTGTGTGCACATAATGGCAGACTGGTCAAAGCTGGTTCCAGGTCACTGACAAGACGCAGCAAAACTGTGTTAATGGAGCCTGAAGCCAAAGTCGATGTTAATTCAAACCAGTGTTTTTCCAGTTTTGTGCACATTTCATAGGTGACATTAGTCGCTTTTCCATTGACCCTCAACTTGTGTGAATATAACCTGCACATAAAAATTTACCTAATGAAAAAAATGACAATTTCGCCCAAACTCTTGTTTTTCGATTAAAAGTTTTTGCGTTGGCAAGAGGTGGTTTTTTCAGGTGTAGTGCAATAGATAGATAGATAGATAGATAGATAGATAGATCCCAAAGGGTCCAGTCTGGCCCTGGGATGAGGTTGTGAAATGCAAAAATTACACTAAGACATTAACAATCCGTTTAGTTCAGGTTCCACATTCAGACCAATTCAATCTCAAGTGGGTCAGACCAGTAAAATCCGATCATAATAACATATAAATAATGACAAATCCACATTTTTCTCTTTGTAAATATAAACGCTTTCATGTATTTACACTAAAACAAAGTATAATTGTGCAAAAAAATGTGAATTACCTGAACAAATATGAATAACCTGAAATATTTTAAGAGAAGTAAGTACAATTTGAACATTATTCTGACTGATATTAAATATTTTGTGTGTTTGTAGATCCACTGTGATCTGTAAGTTATAATGTATGAATGTGTGAATGATAAATGATAAACTGAGACAGAATATTGTTAAAATTACACTTATTTTTTCAGTTTGTTCATGGTATTCACATCTTTTGAAAGGATAGTTTGTAGACGTAAACCTTTTCATAATGTAAATTTACTTTTTTGCCCTAAAACATAGAGAAAAGTTTGGAGTTGACATTATTTATATATTATTATGTTATTATTTTACTGGTTTGGTCCACTGCAGATCAAATTTAGCTGAATGTGGAACTGAACTAAAATGAGTTTGACACCCCTGACCTACCATATCAAATTTAATACCTTTTACAGACTTTTTTTTAAGGTATTAAATGCAGATTTGTAAATTCAAGACTTTTAAGACTTTTTGAGACCCTGCAGGAACCCTGATATTTGCATAGTGATAATGTAATGTGTTAATATCTCTTTATTGTAAATGTAGCATCTAGCCATTACTTTGATGGTTAATTTTATTACAACTTGTGTTGAAATAATTATTAACTTGTCATTGCTTTTCTGTTTGTCTATTAGTTTCGCTCAGTTTTTCACTTCATTTTTCCATGCATGAAAATTCTTAATAAAGTGGCAAAAATGTTTGTCTGTTCAGCTATAGTCGCTTTTCCATTGACCCTCAAATTGAGCAAATATAATTTGCGCATAAAAAGTTACCTAATGCAAAAACGACAATGTCGCCCAAACGGTCATTTTTCGATAAAAGTTTTTGCGCTGGCAAGAGGTGGTTTTTCAGGCGTAGCGTAAATGGTATATCACGCAAAACTGCAATGGAAAGACCTTTTTCCACAACTAGAGTCATGTGAATTAAAAAAAAAAAAATGTTGTTGACGGACGTTACAAGTGAAGAAGAGTTTTAAAAGAAACATGGCGCGGTATGTGTGGACACACCAGGAAACCAATGTTATTATTGTTAACAAAAACTAACGAAATGATGAAAACTAGAATTGTAAAAATATTTTCGTTAACTAAAATAAATAAAAATTACAATTAAAAGAAAAAAACGATAACTAACTGAAACTGTATTGTGTGTTTACAAAACTAACTAAAACATGTCAGAATTATGGATAAAATTCCCTTCGTTTCCGTCTTTGTCAATGTCGGATTGTTATGACATCAATTTATTTCCCTCAAGCAATTTTAGCTAGCAGCACCATATGATATTTAACAGTCCGTCACTTCTTGTCACTTGTCGTTTAGAGTCAGCTTTTCGTCCCCACTCTACTGGGAAACATGGAAACTAAAGTTGGGAGAAAGTAGCACAGTCCTGTCTGGGATTTATTTGAATTTGACGGCGAAGAAGATAAAAGATATGAAAAAACTAAAACTAAACTAAAACTAAGCATTTAGAAAATAACAAAAACTAATAAAAACTAGCAAACCTGCTCTAAAAACGAATTAAAACTAACTGAATTAGAAAAAAAAAGTCAAATCTAAATAAAACTAAACTATAATGAAAAATCCAAAACTATTATAACCTTGCAGGAAAACGAGTCATTTTTTAATTTAGTACAAGATAGAGGGGTAATGTATAATAATAATGAATATATCTGTAAATCATCGCAATGTTTATGTTAGTCGTCATGTTTCTGGAATAAGTTCTCGTGTCATTTTGCAATAATACATAAACAAATCATCACATTTGGGATTTAAAGGAAAAACCGACATTACGCACTTCTGTTTTTTCGACATTTTGTAAATATTGGTAAAATTTTGCACATATGTCTAATAGAAAAGCTACTACTGCTAGAAAAGCCCTCAGCTTCAGGTGCTATGATGGTTTCAGGTGTAGTTTCTCATCACAGTCTTCTGTTTCTTACTGGTGATGTTGACAGAGCACTCAGAAGTCCGATGGCGCTCTGTGTTTGACAGATATAATCAGCACTTATTTACCTCCAAGGCTTTCATTGGGAAGTTGCCATTTTATATTTCAGCTCCGCTAGATTGGTCCTCTGGACAATATCAAACTCGTCTAATAAGTGTCATTCAATCCAAGTCCCTCATGTTTATTCCAAAGCTTTGAAACCCAACTCTGCTTCTTCTGCAGGAACTGTTTCCAAAAGATCCAAAAATTAAACCTCTAGTATTCATGAGTGACTTTAAATGATCAATAACATGATCAAAAACTACATCTCATGAACTAAATTTATATAGAGCCAGTGTTGTACTTATTTTATTTCATCCATGTCTGAAGCCTGGAAATGCATTTTTTTTTCCCCCACATTTTTTAGAGATATGTGCGTGTTCCTTAGTTTATATGCATCAAACCAGTTAATTAGTAGAATGTATGAAGGTTTATTTCCCTGGAAAAAGCAGATATTGGTTCAAACACTTAAACAATTGAACTTGATTTCCACTAAAAAATCCTCCTTTTCGCAGATATGACAGTTTTACACACTCTTGGCTTCTGGAAATGTAGTTTCTTCAAACATTCAGCTGAAATGCATCACCACGCCTCTTGTAAAACTTCTCACAGATGTTCGGGCCCAGTTGGATATTTATCGCTGACCCTGTGGTCCAGTTCAACCCAGAGCAGTTCAACAGGATTCAGGTCATGTGACTGGACAGATTACGCTCCTGCCGACTGTTTTCATTGTAAATAACCCTCACAGAGTCTGGACGTATGTTTCAGCTCATTGTCTTGTGGCAGATTAAGTTGTTGTTGAAGGACAGATGACGGCTGTGTCTTAAACACTGGACCATCAAACTGCTTTCCATTATTTTTCATGCATGAATGTATTTAATAAGTTTCAAGTTGTTCATGGATGTTTAAGTTCTTCACATTTTATTCTGTAAGGATAGTTTGTAAATGTTTACATTTTCATAATGCAATTGAACTTTTTGCGTTAAAACCAAAAGACAAATCTGAAGTCGTCATCTTCTGTGTTATAAAAGCCAAGTGACCTCTGTGTACGTGTGTGTATGTGTGTGTGTTAGCCAGTCCCTTTGGAGTACTGATGTATTTTGGGTCAAGGATTATGGGTGTGATTTGTATTGTATCGGCAAGAACCTGCCGATACAATACAAATCACAATACTAGGATCGCAATACAATATATCGCGATATATACTCAGTGCCAATGAAAACGCAACACTTGAAGATTCTTGTATTTTTTTTAAATCGATGAGGATTTTTATTCCATAAGCTCTTTGGAATTAATCATAGGCCATTTCTATACAATAAAAATAAAAAATCACATCCAAATTTGTTGACGAAAAATAAAGATAAAGAAAGAAACTCAAGGACCCCCAAAACCAAAAGTCTCAAAGCGGTCCCGGAGGTGCTGCAGCTCAATGTAGTGGTCCTGCTGTGGCGTGGTCACATGTGCTGGTCCAGGACCAGGTCTGTCTGCAGTTGAGCCAGTTTCTTCATGCCTCTGTTGCATCCTGACTATGGTGGACACATTGCATCCAAAACGGCGCGTCACCTGCCGAGCAGAGATTCTGGCCTCCAGGAGCCCCAGAGCATGGCATCTGTGGTCACGTGTCAGTCTGGGCATCGCTGAGTTATTGAGAATGATTTTGGTGCTTTTCAGCTTGTCTTTATATACAGAACATGAGCACTCCTGAACTGACCACAGTTCCTTACAGGGTGGGGAAGCAAAATTTACAATGAACATTTAGTTGTTTTTTCTCAGCAGGCACTACGTCAATTGTTTTGAAACCAAACATATATTGATGTCATAATCATACCTAACACTATTATCCATACCTTTTCAGAAACTTTTGCCCATATGAGTAATCAGGAAAGCAAACGTCAAAGAGTGTGTGATTTGCTGAATGCACTCGTCACACCAAAGGAGATTTCAAAAATAGTTGGAGTGTCCATAAAGACTGTTTATAATGGAAAGAAGAGAATGACTATGAGCAAAACTATTACGAGAAAGTCTGGAAGATACTATTAACTATTTGGTCAAGGCAGACAGCCATCCTTCAGGAGTCTGGGTCTGCTCGAGGTTTCTGCCCGTTAAAGGGAAGTTTTTCCTCGCCACTGTCACCAATCACAAGTGTTTGCCCCTGAAGGATTCTGTTGGGTCTCTGTAAACTTAATTTGATTCTGATTTGAATTGATAAAGCACTTTGTGACTCTGTCTGTGAAAAGTGCTCTATAAATAAAATTTACTTTACTTACTTACTTTACTTTACTTATTAAAGAAGAATGGGAGAAGTTGTCACCCCAATATTTGAGCAACACTTGCGCAAGTTTCAGGAAGCGTGTGAAGGCAGTTATTGAGAAAGGAGGACACATAGAATAAAAACATTTTCTATTATGTACATTTTCTTGTGGCAAATAAATTCTTATGACTTTCAATAAACTAATTGGTCATACACTGTCTTTCAATCCCTGCCTCAAAATATTGTAAATTTTGCTTCCCCACCCTGTAAGTTGAGCAGTTCATTGCTGAACAATGAGAAAAACAAGTCTTATGAATGCAGACAAGTTCATTCAAACGTGACAATAGCTCAACCCATCTCAGGTTGTTAAGAAATTGTCTTGGATTATTTTATACAGGTGAAACTGAAACATACTGATGCAGCTCAGGAACAATAAAACACATTCAAGTGTTGTGTTTTCATTGGCACTGAGTATAAATCTTAACGCTGTTTCCCAACCTGAGCTGAATAGAAGTTAAATGAACGGCTCTGTGTTCAGAGTGGCTGAAGTGTGGACATTGGAGGACGTTGAAGTTGCCCGTCCTGTCGGCCTTGCCCTTGACGTTGACAGTGACGTTGCCCTTGCTCTTGAAGATGTCAGGTCCTGGTGTGTATGTGTGTTTGTGCGTCTCTGTTGGGACGGAGACACTTGGATGGCCGTCACCGTGACAGGGTCAACGAGGAGGGAGAACTGACTGTGACATCAGCCGACCTGCCATGACCGCTCTGTACACACACATATACTGTCTACACACTAACACACACACAGGCCTCATGTACACACACACATATACTGTCTACACACCAACACACACACAGGCCTCATGTACACACACATATACTGTCTACACACCAACACACACACAGGCCTCATGTACACACACATATACTGTCTACACACCAACACACACACAGGCCTCATGTACACACACATATACTGTCTACACACTAACACACACACGGGCCTCATGTACACACACACATATACTGTCTACACACTAACACACACACGGGCCTCATACAGACACACACACATATACTGTCTACACACTAACACACACACAGGCCTCATGTACACACACACATATACTGTCTACGCACTAACACACACACAGGCCTCATGTACACACACACACACATATACTGTCTACACACTAACACACACACGGGCCTCATGTACACACACACATATATTGTCTACACACTAACACACACACAGGCCTCATACAGACACACACACATATACTGTCTACACACCAACACACACACGGGCCTCATGTACACACACACATATACTGTCTACACACTAACACACACACAGGCCTCATGTACACACACACACACATATACTGTCTACACACTAACACACACACGGGCCTCATGTACACACACACATATATTGTCTACACACTAACACACACACAGGCCTCATACAGACACACACACATATACTGTCTACACACTAACACACACACATGCCTCATGTACACACACACACACACACACATACTGTCTACACACCAACACACACACGGGCCTCATGTACACACACACATATACTGTCTACACACTAACACACACACGGGCCTCATGTACACACACACATATACTGTCTACACACTAACACACACACGGGCCTCATACAGACACACACATATACTGTCTACACACTAACACACACACAGGCCTCATGTACACACACACATATACTGTCTACACACTAACACACACACAGGCCTCATGTACACACACACACACACACACACACACACACATATACTGTCTACACACCAACACACACACAGGCCTCATGTACACACACACACAGACACACACACATATACTGTCTACACACCAACACACACACGGGCCTCATGTACACACACACATATACTGTCTACACACCAACACACACACGGGCCTCATGTACACACACACATATACTGTCTACACACTAACACACACACGGGCCTCATGTACACACACACACACATATACTGTCTACACGCTAACACACACAGGCCTCATGTACACACACACATATACTGTCTACACACTAACACACACACATGCCTCATGTACACACACACACACACACACACATACTGTCTACACACCAACACACACACAGGCCTCATGTACACACACACATATACTGTCTACACACTAACACACACACGGGCCTCATGTACACACACACATATACTGTCTACACACTAACACACACACAGGCCTCATGTACACACACACATATACTGTCTACACACTAACACACACAGGCCTCATGTACACACACACACATATACTGTCTACACACTAACACACACACAGGCCTCATACAGACACACACATATACTGTCTACACACTAACACACACACAGGCCTCATGTACACACACACATATACTGTCTACACACTAACACACACACAGGCCTCATACAGACACACACATATACTGTCTACACACTAACACACACACAGGCCTCATGTACACACACACACATACTGTCTACACACTAACACACACAGGCCTCATGTACACACACACACATATACTGTCTACACACTAACACACACACAGGCCTCATACAGACACACACATATACTGTCTACACACTAACACACACACAGGCCTCATACAGACACACACATATACTGTCTACACACTAACACACACACAGGCCTCATACACACACACACACATATACTGTCTACACACTAACACACACACAGGCCTCATACAGACACACACACATATACTGTCTACACACTAACACACACACACAGGCCTCATACAGACACACACACATATACTGTCTACACACTAACACACATACACAGGCCTCATACAGACACACACATATACTGTCTACACACTAACACACACACAGGCCTCATGTACACACACACACACACACACATACTGTCTACACACCAACACACACACAGGCCTCATGTACACACACACACACATATACTGTCTACACACTAACACACACACAGTTCCACAGTGAGTTCAGCATATTTTACATCAAACTAAAGGTGGTTTAACATCAGTTTACAAAGAAACACTCCAAAAAGTATTTATCTGTACGAGGGAATAACTTTCCTTATTTTGCTCTGTCATCCAAACCCCTCAAAGACCTAAAAGCATCTACTGATCGAACATGTTTATTCACTTTTTCACCACGAAACCTACACTGTAAAAAAAATCTGTAGTTTAGCAGAATTTTCACTGTTTATTTACAGATTTTTCCTGTATTTTAAGATACAGAAAAATATCAATGAAATGAAAAAAATAGACTGTGATTTTTCATGTCAAATGGAAACTAACACGAAAAAACTGTAACTGTGAATAACCCTAAAATTTCTATTTTTTAAAAGAAATTTTTTCTTTTTTCACAGAAAAATACAGTTAAAATACATTTGCAAATGTATCGTAATTTCACAAATATTTCTTTTCTATTTATGAGATTAAACTGTTAATTTAAAGTTTACTACTGTAAAAAAAAAACAAGATAAAATTACTGACAATTAACTGTAAAAGAAGTATTTGTTCTGTGAGTTTAACCAGACTTGTTTGTTAATTGACAAATATCTTGTGTAATTACAGGAGGAGTTTCATGACAAATAAACTTGAAACTTGAAACTGAGGATATGACTGAGGTTTGACAGATTTGATGAAAAATGGGTCACGAACGTCTCCCGCACCTTTAACAGCATTAACAGCACAGCATAATAGGAGCTTAATGATGAGGTGAATAAATAGATTAGGAGGGAGGTAGCAGCCGAGTATACAGTGATCCCTTATTTTTCGCGGTTAATGGGGACCGGCGCCCCCCGCAAAAATCGAAAATCCGCGAACTGGAGCCGGAGCCCCCCGAGCCTATCCTAGACCTAGGTACATGTATGTATGTATCTATAAATAGTATATGAGTACTGCAAATGTAATAATCATGAAATAAATGAGATATATATATAAAAGAAAACAATGATTAGTACATGTATACATGCATATATATATAGATCGGATACATGTACATGTACGTGCTGTAAAACATCTGAAAGAAAAGAATGTAGAAAATAAACAAAACACACACACACGTGCATACGTACTAACAGCTGATACGTACTCTCTCCTCTCTTCATTCGTGACGCTTATCCATCGTATACGTACACACAAACACACACACATCTACTCCCAGCTCTCTTTTCCTCTCATACGCACAAGAAACGAATCAGTTCTCTCTCTCTCTCTCTTTGGTCTCAAGCATCAACACACACAAACACACGTACATGCATGACATTTCTACATTCTCTCTCTCTCTCTCTCTCTCTCTCTCTCTCTCTCTCTCTCTCTGGCAGCTGCGGCCTCTCGTCTGCTGTGGGGTGGATTTTCACGGAATTTCCGCAATTTTTTCTTGATTTTTTATTTTTTGATTCATATTTCTGAAAAATCCGCGAATAACTAAAACCACAGAACTTAAAGTTTCTGGCAAGAGATCACTGTAGTGCATTATTGTTTGTTAAATGTTCGTATTGCTCAGGGAATGAAACTGTTCATCATCCTGGTGGTGCGAGCTTTTATTGATCTGTAGCGCCTCCCTGAGGGCAAGAGACCGAGAACTGAGAGAGCCGCACGCACCGCCATGACCATGACCTACCAGCTGAGAGGTTATTCAACTGAAAATGCCAGTGGAATTTACCAAAAAAGTAAAGAAAGTAAAGGACTGAACTGGATCAGAGATAAGTTTATTACACTGGGTTACAAAAAAATGTTTTTTGCAAGTTGTCTGGGTTTTTTCAACTGAATTAGGACCATTTTGCACCGCTAAATCCAAAAATGACATTTGTTTTTCTCAATCAGGTCAGGTTTTTTTGCTAATTTGATTTTGAAAAATTTGATCTTCTCACAAAATTGATTACATTTTTGTGACTTTATCAGTTGATTTTTTATATAGTTCTCACCCAAAATAGGTTTTAAGAGAAAAAAAATCATTTGATCACTTGATTCCTGTTAGGTACAATGGTGTATTCACCACAGATGTAGCAGAATACGTCAGGGTTATTTTTGCAAGATCTTCTAGTCGAAGCCATTTCATTCACCTGTAATATTAAAAAAAACATTAACCCATAAAGATCCAGGGTTTCTTTTCCGGCAGTTCCCAAATTAATTTTTCTCTCTATTTAACCTTTCTTAAGTGATTCATCACTATTTATTATAATATTATCCTCTGTATTTTGCGTTTCTTCAATAAAAATCAGGTATTTTCCCATATTTAATTCACTGATCATGTAGATGTTCATAAAAGCTCAGATTAAAGTTAACTGTCAGAACACCAGAAACAGAAAAATTAAGAAAATGTGACTTTTTCAACAAAACGTATCATTAACTGAACATAAGCCAAGCGTCTCCATCCACTGTCATTGATCCAACTCCGTGGGTTTTACTGGTGAAACAATGTTGCAGAAGATGACGGTGTTTCCACGGAAACTACAGAGCCTCTACACGTCCAAATGGGTCATATCTGATGGTCATGAAAAGATGACAAACTGCATTTTACACCAATTACTTATATGGATTGATAGGTTTAATGGATCAGAAGTTATTAAACATTTTATATTGGTAGGTGATTTTGGTCACCAGTGGTTGTTTGGGTCTTTATGGGTTAATCATAAATTGGCAAAAGTAAAATCTTCAGAACTCGTTTGTTGCAAGAAATATGAAAGAATTTTGTATCATATGATGTGAAAATGCCCATAAATGTAAGCAAAAATGTTCAAAAGCCAATATGTAGCATAGTTCAGAAAGTTGACCTGATTGAGCAAAATGAATGTGATTTTTGGATTCAGCACCAAAATTATCCTAAATCAGCTCAAAAAACTTAAACAATGCATTTGTTGTTGACCAGTGTTATCTACCACATCTAGAACCCATCGTTCCTCACGGGTCAGCGCGCTAGTATCAATAAAATCTGTAGTCAATTTGTCGGAGGATGCAAAGCGGACCCAACCTGAAGCCCCTCCTCCCCCTTTAGGTTAAGGGTCCTACTTCATTTCCATAATTGAATTCCAAATCCTTATATTCTATTTAGGGTTATTTGTTCTCGCCTTCTGCTTGGTTGCACCGGAGCTCCTGAAGGCTAAAGAGGTGGTCACGGGTCAGTGGGTCGCACCCCGTCTGCATACCTGAAAGGGTGAAGGCATGTTTTTTTTTTTTTTTCATCCACCACGCTTGGACCATTGTGTCATAATAACAAATCCAACCAGGCCAAACGCTGGATTAAAACAGCTGAGATAAAAAGGCTGTGATTCGGTAAATGCACACCTTCGTTTCAGAGTCGACATGAGCACCGTCGCAGCTGGTAACGACCACGGGAACACTTCCACAGCATGTGTCCTGGGGTTGAGGTGAAAATTGGGGATTATATAAATAGTTTCTCAGCAAGGAGATTTTTATTAAGATTGAGTTTTGCCTAAATATGTGACATGAAGCCTAAAATGGTTCCGTTACTGCAGGATGCATGATAGCGCTGCGTATGTGAATTAATTCAGCAAACACCTCAGTGCTCTGGTAAATGGCAGGTTCTAAGGGATGGAGGGGGGGTGGGGGGGATGAAAGGGGCTGAAGGGGGCGGGATGAGAAGGTCTGAGTGGGAGGGATGAAAGGAGTCAAATGTGAAATGTGAAGATGATGTCCAGGTGTGGAGGAACTGGGACTGGGGGTCAGACAGGGGGGGTCCTCATGTTCCTGAAATGAAAGAAGCACAAACGGGGGGGGGGGGGGGGCGAACAGTAACAAAAGGGAAGGGGGTAAAACCTGGACAGGTGGGCATGGGAAACCAGATCACATGACCCACAGACTCCCAAAGCTGTGGTTCCTTAACCTGGTCTGATTAAAGCTAATGACGTTCATTCTGTCTTCTGTTAATTTAATTATACTTTTCTTTTTTCTTTTGTTCAGATAAGGTATAGTTTTTAGATGTGACCTGCTTGACAGTTATTTCTTTTGTCTGCACAAAAGAAAAAAGAAAAGTATAATTACGGTCTGATTAACTTTTATTTAACCAGGAAAAATACTTATTGAGATTAACCCATAAGGACCGAGTGTGACGTTTGTGTCAGGTCCCAAATTAATTTTTTTCTCTGTTTAACCTTTCCTACTCTGCAAAAATCAAAATCTTAACAAGTGTACAGGGGTTGGACAAAATAATGGAAACACCTTAAAACATCAACAAAATATAATTTAATATGGTGTAGGTCCGCCTTTTGCGGCAATTACAGCCTCAATTCTCCGAGGTATTGATTCATACAACTTGTGAATTGTTTCCAAAGGAATTTTCAGCCATTCTTCAGTTAGAATACCCTCCAACTCTTTTAGAGACGATGGCGGTGGAAATCGACGTCGTACTTGAATCTCTAAAACTGACCATAAATGCTCAATAATGTTGAGGTCTGGGGACTGTGCCGGCCATACGAGATGCTCAACTTCATTAGAATGTTCCTCATGCCATTCTTTAACAATTCTAGCTGTATGGATTGGGGCATTATCATCTTGAGGTGAAGGTGTTTCCATTATTTTGTCCAACCCCTGTATTTTCCCTATTGTTTATCTGTTGCTAGGTAACCCACTTCAATAGTGATTTTATGATTTTGATCCTAGCATCGTGATTGGCCATTGGGAGGCCATTGTATTCCAAAATTACTAATATCTCCCAAAATATTGGTCCTACACTGGAAAAAATGAAACTCTTACCCAGTGTATTGTTATCATTTCTAGTCCAAATATCTCATCACACTTAAAATAAGACCTAATCACCGAACAAGTAACCTTTTAGTGAGATATAAGAACTAATTTTCAGACAATAGATCTGGAAAATCTTATTTCAAGAAATTTTACCAACATAAATTTCTTTACTTGTTACTTGTTCTTTACTTGTTCCAATGGCAGATTTTTTTTTTGTGTTTAATTCAAGCAAATTAGCGCAATTAGCAGTTAGGGTTATCGGTTAGCGATTTGCTCGATTAGCGGTTAAGGTTAGCACTTAGCAATTAGCGTGATTAGCAGTTAGCATGGTTAGGGGTTAGGGTTAGCGGTTTCAGATATGTAAGCCGTAGATCTTGGCGTACCTTGACACGCCATCAAACAGCGTTGAATTACATGCGAAAGGATGAAAATGTGTACGTATAGCACCCCAACTGCAATAAGAACTGGCGTGATATACAATGCGATTTCATGAGATTAGTCCGCACTAGATGCTGTTCACTCACAAAAAAGGTTAGCTGATGTCGATGAACAAGTGGCTGCAACACAAATAGGACTTTAATGCTGCGTTCCAGGCCGTTTTTTGAGCCCATAAGTCAAAACTTCAAACCATGACTCACGACTTTGTAGCGTTCCAGGCAAGTCATGTCAAACTGTTTGAGCACAAGGAATTGTGGGAGTTAGATGTAAACAAACCAGCATGGTGGACCGTACATTATGTTCATGTACAGTCATTTCTATCACCAAAGGTGTTTGTTCTTCGCTTATTTGAGGGAAACAGAGGAGGAAAAACAATGCATAAGGCAAGAGAAGCTGTTCTACCTTTTAAGTTATTTGTATATTTGGATGCGTGTTTGGTATTAATTTATTCTTGCACTCATTGGACTGAAAACTAGCTAACACTAGAGCAGCTGCTGATTATGCAAAACATTTACAGATGAATAATGTCAGAGCAATGCCTTGTTTTAATAAACAATCTGCATAAACACCACATCCATGGGGGGGCGCCACTGTTGTTTCATGGGCTATGTGATGTCAGAACTCGGAACTGGGAGAACACGGAACTAGTTCGAGTTCACAGGTGGAAGTCACAGGTTTGACTGACATTCCAGTGCATTTACACCGGTAGAAAGTAACGGGTTGCCTGGAACGCAGTGTAACACCAGCTTTGGTTACATATTGACCCTCAACAGAAGCGTAAAATGTACCATACTCTGTAAAAAAAAAAAAAAAAAAAAAAAAAAAAAAAGTGAAAAAAACCGTATTATTCCGGCAGCAGAGGTGCCGAAAAAATACTGTTAAATAACGGAAAATAACCATCTCATAAAAATACGGTAATTTTCCTTAAATTAATTCCTTAATTAAAATACAGTTTTTTGCCCTAACTTTATATGACATTTTTCTTTTTTTTTTTTTTTTGACTTTTTAATGTTTAATAAAGAATATTTTCATGTATTAAAACAATCAAATTACCTTTAAATAAATATATAAATAATTTTCAGTGAGACTCAGTTGTCCAATCTACTGATAAAAACTGTATTTGGACAGTTTATCAGTGCTTATACATGTTATACATTCACAAAAATACATTTATTTAACATTTTTGTTGTGAAACCTCCTGTAATTACACAAAATATTTGTCAATTAACAAACAAGTCTGGTTAAATTCACAGAACAAATACTTTTCTTTACGGTTAATTATCAGTAATTTTATCTCGTTTTATTTATTTTTTTTTTTTATTTTTTACAGTATTAAACTTTAAATTAACAGTTTAATCTCATGAATAGAAAAGAAATATTTGTGAAATTATGATACATTTGCAAACATATTTTAACTGTATTTTTCTGTGAAAAAAGAAAAAAATTTCTTTTAAAAAATTGAAATTTTATGGTTATTCACAGTTACAGTTTTTTCTGTTATTTTCCATTTGACATGTAAAATCACAGTCTAGTTTTGTCATTTAATTGATATTTTCCTGTATCTTAAAAATACAGTAAAATCTGTAAAATGAACAGTGAAAATTCTGTTAAATTACAGATTTTTTTTTTTTACAGTGTAGTTCAGTCCAGTCCAGTCCAGTTCAGTCCAGTTCAGTTCAGTTCAGTCCAGTCCAGTTCAGTCCAGTCCAGTTCAGTCCAGTCCAGTCCAGTTCAGTCCAGTTCAGTCCAGTCCAGTTCAGTCCAGTCCAGTCCAGTTCAGTCCAGTTCAGTCCAGTCCAGTCCAGTCCAGTTCAGTCCAGTCCAGTCCAGTCCAGTTCAGTCCAGTCCAGTCCAGTTCAGTCCAGTTCAGTCCAGTTCAGTCCAGTCCAGTTCAGTTCAGTACTTACGTAGGAGGCTTCCAGCAGCTCTTTCAGTCCAGTCATAAATATCTCCTACACTCCAAATCTCCGACACTCATCCTGTAAATATTGTCACATTAGGGACTTATTGGTCAAATACATCATTATATTTGACTTTGTCGATGCGGCCCAGGGTTAATGCCTCCCATTTATTACCAGGTGTGTCCTTGTGGTCGCACACCGTCTGACTAAACTCATGAGGAGCTTCTGGGTCTATCATTAAGCTGGAGTTTAAGCGTGGGAACAATTTTTAAGGTGATAGATTGTGCGAGTAGCTTCAGTCAACGGCGGTCCTTACCGGGGCGGGGGGGACGACACACGCCATCACGGGGTAACGCTGTGAAGTTATCTTTATGGTGATCATTGAGATGTTAATGGACTTTATATGGAGAGGAAGACAGATGGAGACGGCCGAGACACATTAACGTCCTCCTCTTCATTTTTACCTTGACCTAGCACCGGTGCTCCTGAGGTAACGATGGTCACACACACACACACACGCACACACACGCAGACACACACACATATGCACACAAACGATGAATTCTGCAGATGAGGTCATTTATAATTAGTTACACAGCACGACAGTCGTCCACCTCCTCCGCCGCACAATCTAAAGATAACCCACAGTGTACGCAACAGCAATCAGTATTCCAAGCAATCAAGTAATCACATTTTTAATAATGCACTCCCCACCGAGGGACAGCGTACAACAGCAGAGGTGGAAGAGGAGATAATAAGCACAAAAAAAAACAAACAAAAAAACCAGATAAAAAGCAGGCTGTTATGCGTACAGTTTACTACCGCACTGCACTTTTAACACCATATTTTTGTGTCGGCGGCAGCAGCAGCTCCATCTGCGTGTGCTCCCAGTGTCGGGCTGTCAGGCTGTGACAGCTCTATACCTCGATGCCGGCTCAGAAACAGGTTGCCACAGAAAGCCTGGAGAGAGCTGCAGGCTAATGCTCGACAGCAGCAGCCGACACTGGAACTGTGTGTGGACCCCTTTGTTCCGTCAAGTCTTGGAGAACATTGGTTTCCCAGCTCCTGGATGAGTCTAAGCTCTGACTCGGGGACGTCTGTAATGAAACTCACAGCTCCTGCCTCGGTTTCCCACACTGTTCCCCAACGGAAACACTGGCTGTTGTTTACTGCCATGGATTTAAAAAACATGTTTACAGAAAATACAGACTTATTTTACTGTGACTTTTTGGTTGTTTCAGCATCACAATCCAGGATGAAAATCTAGAGTTTGTTTTTGTTTTTGTTCCAGCTTTAATACCAGGACATGCAGGTTAGCTTCTATGTATTAGCAGTATAAAGATTTTAGATTAGATTAGATTAGATACTCTACAAAAATCTAAATTTTACCAGGTGTATTTTTCTCATTTCTAGTCCAAATATCTCATTACACTAAAAATAAGACAGAATCACCTAAGGAATAACTTTTCAGTGAGATATAAGAACTGATCTATAGACAACAGATCTGGAAAATTGTATTGCAGGAAATCTTACCAAAATAATTTTCACTTGTTCCATTGGCAGTTTTTTTTTTTTTTTTTTTTGCTTAATTCAAGATTTTTTTTTTTTTTGCTTAATTCAAGCAAAAAAAAAAAAAACAATCTGCCAATGGGGACGTCTGTAATGAAACTCACAGCTCCTACCTCGGTTTCCCACGCTGTTCCCCAACGGAAACACTGGCTGTTGTTTACTGCCATGGATTTAAAAAACATGTTTAAAGAAAATACAGACTTATTTTACTGTGACTTTTTGGTTGTTTCAGCGTCACAATCCAGGATGAAAATCTACAGTTTGTTTTTGTTTTTGCTCCAGCTTTAATACCAGGACATGCAGGTTAGCTTCTATGTATTAGCAGTATAAAGATTTTAGATTAGATTAGATTAGATTAGATTAGATTAGATTAGATTAGATTAGATTAGATTAGATACACTGCAAAAATCAAAATTTTACCAGGTGTATTTTTCTCATTTCTAGGCCAAATATCTCATTACACTAAAAATAAGACAGAATCACCTAAGGAATAACTTTTCAGTGAGATATAAGAGCTGATTTTTAGACAGTAGTTCTTGAAAATCTTACTTCAGGAAATCTTACCAAGATAATTTTCACTTGTTCCATTGGCAGTTTTTTTTTTTTTTTGCTCAATTCTAGATTTTTTTTTGCTTAATTCAAGCAAAAAAAACCAAAAACAATCTGCCAATGGGGACGTCTGTAATGAAACTCACAGCTCCTGCCTCGGTTTCCCACGCTGTTCCCCAACGGAAACACTGGCTGTTGTTTACTGCCATGGATTTAAAAAACATGTTTAAAGAAAATACAGACTTATTTTACTGTGACTTTTTGGTTGTTTCAGCATCACAATCCAGGATGAAAATCTAGAGTTTGTTTTTGTTTTTGCTCCAGCTTTAATACCAGGACATGCAGGTTAGCTTCTATGTATTAGCAGTATAAAGATTTTAGATTAGATTAGATTAGATTAGATTAGATTAGATTAGATTAGATACACTGCAAAAATCTAAATCTTACCAAGTGTATTTTTTCTCATTTCTAGTCAAAGTATCTCAACACACTTAAAATAAGACATAATCACCTAAAGAATAACTTTTCAGTGAGATGTAAGAGCTGATTTTTAGTCAATAGATCTGGAAAATATTATTTCAAGAAATCTTACTGAGATAATTTTCACTTGTTCCATTGGTAGATTTTTTTTTTTTTGCTTGAATTAAGCAAAAAAAAAAAAAAAAAAATCTTGAATTATCCTCTGTATTTTGTGTTTTTTCAATGGATATCAGTGTTTTTTCAATGAATATAAGGTGTTCATAAAAGCTCAGATGTAAGTTGATTGGCACAATATCAGAATCAGAGAAAAATGAAGAAAATATGACTTTGTCAACAAAATCTATCAATAACTGAACATAAACCCAGTGTGTCCATCCACTGTCATTGATCCAACTCCATGGGTTTTACTGGTGAATCAAAGTTGTAGAAGATGACAGTGTTTCCACGGTAACTACGGAGCCTCTGAACGTCCAAATGGGTCATATCTGATGACCATGAAAAGATGAAGAACTGTATTTTACACCAATTATTTACAAGAATCGATAGGATTAATGGATCAACAGTTATGTTACATTTTATACACTGGAAAAAATCTAAATCTTATCCAGTGTATTTTTCTCATTTCTAGTCCAAATATCTCATCACACTTAAAATAAGACATAATCACCTAAAGAGGAACTTTTCAGTGAGATATAAGAACTGATTTTTGGACAATAGATCTGGAAAATCTTATGTCAAGAAATCTTACCAAGAAAATTTTCACCTGTCCCATTGGCAGATTTTTTTTGCTTGAAAAAAAAAAAAAAATCAGCCAATGGGACAGGTGAAAATTATCTTGGTAAGATTTCTATCTCCCCATACTTAGACCCTCGTTCTCAGCATGACAAACTCCAAAATAACTCCATAATAATGAATTATCACATTATTCATATCACACTGAATGTACATATTTTTATCTAATGTGCAACCAAAGTACTGACATTAATGAGAACGTTGTGAAGACAACTTTCTTTCTTCTTTTTTTTTTTTTACACTCCTAATGCAGTCGACACTAGATTTAATTACATACTATACATTATACCTTCACACTTCTATTTATAGAACTGTATTTATGAAACACCTCAATGCTGGTGATAATACGCACAAACATCAACAGATATTACTGGTCTACAAAAAAAGAAAAAAAAAAGAAAAATCCAAAATAAAAGCAGTGAAACTTTACCAAATCTGAGTCACTAATAAGGAAAATTTCAGTCAAAAATGCTGGTTGGCTGTATTTCTGATACAGTCATGGGTCAAAATGTGAAATTGTGAGAATGTGTTTTGCTAAAAAGAAGTTTGTCCATTGGCAGATTTTTTGCTTGAATTAAGCAAAAAAAAAAAAAAATCTTGAATTAAGCCCCCACCCCCCCCCCAAAAAAAAAAAAAAAATCTTGAATTAAGCAAGATGTTTTTTTCTTAATTCTAGATTTTTTTTTTCATAATTCAAGCAGAAAAAAATCTGCTAATGTAACAAGTGAAAATTATCTTGGTAAGATTTTTTGAAATCCGATTTTCCAGATCTATTGTCCAAAAATCAGTTCTTATATCTCACTGAAAAGTTCCTCTTTAGGTGATTCTGTCTTATTTTAAGTGTGATGACATATTTGGACTAGAAATGAGATAAATACTCTTGGTCAGATTTAGATTTTTTCCAGTGTATCCGTAAATCATTTTAGTCGCTGGTGGATGTTTGGGTCTTTTCGGGTTAAAACGCTGTCTGCACATTACAGTACATTCCCTTTACAGCTTCTTTCTGGTGGAAGATTCATAAATCCTTTGCATAAATGTACATAAACATAAATGTGTGATGGTTGTTTTTTTGGTGGCCCCTCCCCTTCCTTTTGTCCCTGCAGGTGTGTGTGAGGAGGCGTGGCTACTGACGATGCACACCTGTGTCCAATCACCATCTCTGTGTATCAGCCTGGTTCTTCTCCACAGGGTTCTACTGTGTGCAGTCCTCACTGTTTTTGGATCTTCACTGTGTCCATCTGTGTTCCCCTGACTCTGCTCCAGCCTGTTGTCCTTCAACGACCTTTACCTTTTGTTTTTTGGACGATAAACTTTCTGCTAAACTCAGTCTGACTCCGCCACTGCTTTTGGAGTCTGACTCTAAATTACTTTTATACTCAGCTCCAGATGATATGAAATGAGACGTGATCATATCTATTGAAAACATGAGCTAATCAGCACGTTTGTTATGTGTTTTGCAATTCATCTTCTTATTTTACATTATAGCACATTTAATCTGAGGCAAATTCTAAAAAAAACAACCAAAAAATAAAAATGACCAGTTTATTTAAAAATCAGCATTTATTTTATTTACATTACTTACTGTTTCAACAACTTCTTGAACCTTGTCGCTCTGAAATGGAATCAAACATTTAGGACAAATTTGTCATGAAATGTCTAATATATGTATTAAAATAACAGCTTTCATCAGAGCTGTTCACTCCTTCTGTCCATCAGTGAGAGTCTAACAAACCTCAACTCTTGTTCATTTGTTTGTTTTTGACCCATGCAGACCCAGTCCTGCTTTTGTGACAGTTCTCAAATACATTTGTATCTATTTTTATCCTTTCTGAAGTGATTTATCACCATTTATTCATAACATTTATAACATTATCCTGTGTATTTTGCATTTTTAAGTAAAAATCTGGTATTTTCCTGTGTTTAATGTTCTGATTACGTAGATGTTCATTAAAGTCGAAGGTTATTACATCCAAAACTGAGAAAACAGAAGAGAAGATGATTTCTTCTGTAAAATCTCTCATTAACTGAACATAAACCCAGTGTGTCCATCCACTGTCACTGATCCAACAGATCATGATTGATGTCCATAAAGACTCAGATTAAAGTTGAGTTATTATATCAAAAACAGTGGAAAGAGTTACTTTTCCGGTAAAATATATCATTAACTGTACATAAAAACCAGTGTGTCCATCCACTGTCATTGAACATTGGCAGTGTTACTTTTGTGGTAGTTCCCAAATGATTTTGTTTTATCTATATTTAACATTTCTAAAGTGGCTTGTCACTATTTATTGTGAAATAATCTTCTGTATTTTGCATTTTTCTAGTGAAAATCCTGTATTTTTCTATATTTAAGTCACTGATCATGTAGATGTTCATTAAAGCTCAGATTAAACTTGAGAATTATTAGATTAAAAAACAGAGAAAACTGAAAAAAAACAAGGCTATTTCAGTAAAATATATCATTAACTGAATTTAAAACAAATGTCTCCATCCACTGTCACTGATCCAACTCCATGGGTTTTACTGGTGAATCAATGTTGTAGAAGACGACGGTGTTTCCATGGTAACTACAGAGCCTCTGAACGTCCAAATGGGTCATATCTGATGACCATGAAAAGATGAAGAACTGTATTTGACACCAATTATCTACCTAGAGGATCAACAGGTATTAAACAGTTTAGATCAGTAGATGGTTTTGGTCGTTGGTGGATGTTTGGGTCTTTATGGGTTAATCCAAAACACGCTACAACACAAGCTACAGGACTGATATTTTTGTCTGGGAACTCTGGTCGGTTTAACCCTATAATTCCAAATGTGTCATATTTGATACATGAGTTTTGAATCCCTCTACATGATCAGTGTGATATTTACCTCTGCCAAAGAGGTTATGTTTTTGTCGGCATTGGTTTGTCTGTCTGTCTGTCTGTCTGTCTGTCTGACTGTTAGCAAGATAACTCAAAAAAGTTATGGACAGATTGGGATGAAAATTTCAGGAAATGTTGATACTGGCACAAGGAACAAATGATAAAATTTTGGTGGTGATCAGGGGGGCACTGATCTGCCTTAGCAGAGGTCTGCGCTCTCTGAGTGCTTTTCTAGTTTTTTTTTTTTTTTTTTTTTTAAAAACCTGATGTATACCATTAGATACATGCAATACACAGATAATCCACCAGGGGGAGGAGTTCATTCACCAGAGGCCTTTCCAGTGACACTACAAGACTGACATTAACGAGGAAGGAGGAAGAACTGGGACCATTTTAGGCAAGGCAAGGCAAGTTTATTTGTATAGCACCTTTCAGCAACAAGGCAATTCAAGGTGCTTCACACAGGACATTGAAATAAAAGAAACAAAAAGAAACACATTTAAAACATTATAAAAGAAACATATAGAAGGTGATTAAAAACAGCAAGTAAGAAAACAACACATAAAAAAAAATAAATAAATAAAAATAAAAACACGCACATATTAAAGTAAAAGTTGCAGCGCAGAGTTTCAAAGAGAATCTAAAATTTAAAAAGTCAAAAGCCTTTTAGTCAAAGGCAGCAGTGAACAGGTGTTTAAAAAGAGGTTTAAGAACAGGTTTTAAAAAGAAACTTGAAAAGCACTCAGAGAACGCAGACCTCCGCCAAGGCAGATCAGTGCCCCCCCACCCCCCCACCTGATCACCACCAAAATTGTATCATTTGTTCCTTGTGCCAGTATCAACATTTCCTGAAACTTTCATCCAAATCCATCCATAACTTTTTGAGTTATCTTGCACATGGACAGACAGACAGACAAACCAACGCCGGCAGAAACATAACCTCCTTAGCAGAGGTAATTACCAATTTGTTAGACATGTTTATATTATAATATGTTTTTGTTTGTTCAAAATAATAATATTGGAGCATTGAGACCTGATGGATCAAATATGATACAAGACTGAAAGTCATATATGGAAATTGATATTTGAAAAAAAAAAAAAAGGTTTTGTTTTTTTTACTTTTGGGGGGGGGGGGGGGTGTCAGAAGGACCAATAAAAGCTTCAGTTTCAAAGAACTGGTGTTTTCTGTCAATGATTTAATGCTTCAGACTTTACAGGGTTACAGGGTTCAGTCCCCATATGAAAAAGAACTGTAGAATGAAAAGAAAAAGTGGCAAAAATCTTGTAGAAGTAGAACAGGTAACCTTTTTCTTAGGTGGTAAAACCAGTCCAGAACCACCGTCAGAGCCTCGAACAGTTCAACATCATTATCATCTTCTTCTTTATCCTGCTGGACATTGGGACTCATCACTTTCACCTCCTTGTTTCCGGCTTCACAACAGTTTTCACAATCACACAGCAGTTGGACTCAGTCTAGTTTTCCCACTTTAAGAACTTAAGGCTGCTCTGTGATGTGTTCTCACAAACTAATGTTATTTTTACATTCACACAACCACACAATGTATTCTTAGTGACAAGCAGACATATTTTTTTGTATATTTTTCTCAGTAATCATGCTGCATTGTGCATTGTTTATGCTGTTGACTAACCAGCAGTCTCCCCCTCCTCTCTTTTTGTGGTTTCTTGGCAAATTACTGCTTCCAAATGTCACTCATCAAACAGGCATGAAACTAACAGGACACTGTGAGCTGGGCCGCATTAATGCAGAAGGGAATGTGCATTTGATTTACAAGGATTCAGGTGGAAAAAAACTCCAGGGGGTTCTTCTGAATCAGTGGTTCTCAACTGGTCCAGGTTCAGGACTCACTGCCCCCCCCCCCCCCATGACAAGACGAGACCCAAACTGATAAAAGTTGAACTTATCAAACGTATTTAATGAAAATAATGTGTGTTTTGAACCTGAGATAAAACAGAATATCGCAGTATGAAAACACAGAAGATGAGTTTAACCCATAAAGACCCATGCAGAGCTACTTTTGTGGCAGTCCCCAAATGATTTTGTTTTATCTATATTTAACATTTCTAAAGTGGCTTGTCACTATTTATTGTGAAATAATCTTCTGTATTTTGCATTTTTCTAGTGAAAATCCTGTATTTTTCTATATTTAAGTCACTGATCATGTAGATGTTCATTAAAGCTCAGATTAAACTTGAGAATTATTAGATTAAAAAAACAGAGAAAACTGAAAAAAAAGGCTATTTCAGTAAAATATATCATTAACTGAATATAAAACAAATGTCTCCATCCACTGTCATTGATCCAACTCCATGGGTTTTACTGGTGAATCAGTGTTGTAGAAGATGACGGTGTTTCCATGGTAACTATGGAGCCTCTGAACGTCCAAATGGGTCATATCTGATGACCATGAAAAGATGAAGAACTGCATTTTACACCAATTACTGACATGTGTTGATAGGATTAGTGGATCAACAGGTGTTAAACAGTTTAGATCAGTAGATGGTTTTAGTTGTCGGTGGCTGTTTGGGTCTTTACGGAACCGGAACTAAAATGACTTTGACACCCCTGTTCTAAATGCTTTCTGGGGATGGGAATCGAGAACCGGTTCTTTTTTGAGAGCTGGTTCCCAGTAGCTCGATTCCTTGGAATCGTTTGCCTGCCTGCTTAACGATTCTGCTTATCGATTCCACCTTCGTTGTGCATGCGCGATGACGTCACACGTACACTGCATTGTTTTGTCAGAACGTAGCCAACATGGTGTTGAGGCAGAAACGGTCTAAACAGACCACACCAGGTCCAAACAGACCACACCAGGTCTAAACAGACCACACCAGGTCTAAACAGACCACACCAGGTCCAAACAGACCACACCAGGTCCAAACAGACCACACCAGGTCCAAACAGACCACACCAGGTCTAAACAGACCACACCAGGTCCAAACAGACTACACCAGGTCTAAACAGACCACACCAGGTCCAAACAGACCACACCAGGTCCAAACAGACCACACCAGGTCTAAACAGACCACACCAGGTCTAAACAGACCACACCAGGTCTAAACAGACCACACCAGGTCCAAACAGACCACACCAGGTCTAAACAGACCACACCAGGTCCAAACAGACCACACCAGGTCCAAACAGACCACACCAGGTCTAAACAGACCACACCAGGTCCAAACAGACCACACCAGGTCCAAACAGACCACACCAGGTCCAAACAGATAACACCAGGTCCAAACAGACCACACCAGGTCCAAACAGACCACACCAGGTCTAAACAGACCACACCAGGTCCAAACAGACCACACCAGGTCCAAACAGACCACACCAGGTCTAAACAGACCACACCAGGTCCAAACAGACCACACCAGGTCTAAACAGACCACACCAGGTCCAAACAGACCACACCAGGTCCAAACAGACCACACCAGGTCTAAACAGACCACACCAGGTCCAAACAGACCACACCAGGTCTAAACAGACCACACCAGGTCCAAACAGACCACACCAGGTCCAAACAGACCACACCAGGTCCAGTGGAACACTGTCAGAGCTTCCATGTCTTCTAAAGGTGGAATCCCTCCAATATCCTCAAACATTTGTCCACAGCATGTGAATCATTTACAGGAATGTCACATATTTGATTCTCTACTCAGCGGTGCTTGTGAATGTAGCGGCAGAGTGAACGCCGGGGCCGGTTCTGGTTCCGGTGTGGGCAACAAACGTCGTAACTCCTCAAATACAAGTTTCCGAAGGTAAGAAGGGAAAGGAAATGAGGTGCACAACAACGGGAGCCGAGCCGAGCCGAGTCGAACCGGTTCCACGAAGTAGAAATGCAGCAATAGAGGAATTAGTAAAGAGTCTGTAGTTTCACTTTCACTGCCCCCCCCCCCCCCCCCCGAACCAGGCCGGCGTCATCTGTTCTTATTATTTGTACAAACTGTATATGTTCTATTTTCTGTGCAGATGGAAATATAAAAGACAGTTAATGCAAACACACCTGTTTGTACTCTTTTATTCCCTCACCCAATGAGAATCGATAAGAGAATCGGATCGATAAGCAATATCGATAATGGAATCGGAATCGTTAAATTCTTCACGATTCCCATCCCTAATGCTTTCTGTACTTTGTATCCTGCATCAAAAGTGCAAATGAAAGAGTAAAAAGAGGTAGAACAGTTCATTTTCTTTTTTTGAGGTCTATTGCAAGTGAAACAAGTTGAACTTCACTTTTGGGAGTTCTTCTACCGCCCCCCCCCCTTCCCCCCTCCCCCCACAGGTTAAAAGTTGATCATCTCCACTTTAATGGCATTCTCCTACATCAACTATTTCGAGGTTGAACCCACATGTACGTCCGGTGTGCTAATATTGGCAATTTCAGTTGGAAAACCTCAGAAACTGTCGAGAAATTACATCTAAAATACAACAAATCTAGGCCATGACCAGGACAAGTGTGTCAGGTCTCACGAGGATTGAGAAGCTCCATCGAAGAACTCGTGGTTTGCGGGTAAATTTGGGTTGATAAAGTTTCCTGAAGTGGACTCGACAAACTTTTCTATATCTGCTTCTGGTGTGTTTCTTTCGTTGCGTAATAGGGAGGAAAATCGTGCAGTAAAAAATGGAAACTTTCTTTGACTTCCTCCATAATAACTGATAGATTCTACATGGGCTATTCTACACTCCTGCAGCAAGAAAACGATCCACGTTGGCCAAAGTTACACTGACTCCAGATCAATAGCTTTAATATATGTCTACCTGTGGCAGAGACTGTATCCTGTGGACAAAATGGAGTGAATTTGGTCATTTCTGCTGCTGCTTCGTTCATGTATATTTCATCAGAGCCGCTCTCCGGTGCAATATACTCAAACATACCTGCTGAAATACGCGATTAACCATTTACACTGCAGTTCGGGGTCAAAAAGATGTCAGGGGCTGTTATAAAACACAGTAGACACGTCATCCAACGCTGTCCCCTTGTGGCTGCAAAGTAAAACTGCACTTAAAGGACTGAAAAGGGTGACGGTTGTTGATCTGCAGCGTTGGAGCAGATCTTTAATGATGCAACTTTCTTGTCGGGTTAATCATTCTTACAGGATCTTACTCGGTAGAAGAGGGTTTTTTTTTTTTCTTTTTTCGGTGTAATTTATGCAATTAGACAGGCTGCGACAAGTCAGATTACACGGCAGAATCTTGCATTTGATCCTCATTAAGGCGTCGGTTGTTGTTTTGTTGCTCAGGTCTGTGTTGGGGTGCAGCGGCAGAACCTCGGCGCTCCTCACAGCAGCGTGTTTTCGGCAGGATTTTGTATGTGTGTCACAGAAGCACCCTGTCCTCTCGTTCACCCCGAAAACCAGAAATACTCTCTTCATCCTGCGCTTCCTCTTCTCTCTCTCTCTCTCTCTCTCTCTCTCTCTCTCTCTCTCCCCCCCCGCTCCACCACCACCCCAATTCCCTCTGCCTCCACCCGGCTTTGATCCGCCCCTGCAGCCACGCTGGAAAGATGACAGAGCGAGGAGAGAGGAGAAGAGGAGAGGGGAGGGGAGGGGAGAAGGAGATGACAGCTACTCAACAAGTGTGGAGCATCGAGGAGGAGGAGGAGGAGGAGGAGGAGGAGGAGGAGGAGGAGGGTGAATCTGTCTCATCAGATTCTGAATTATAAAAGCCGTTGAATTTCTAGCATGGAATTTTTTTGCACTGAAATTAAGTATGTGAATTTTTTTTTTTGCACTGAAATTAAGTATGTGAAATTTTTTTTTTGCACTGAAATTAAGTATGTGAAATTTTTTTTTGCACTGAAATTAAGTATCTGAATTTTTTTTTTTTTTTGCACTGAAAGTAAGTATCTGATTTTTTTTTGCACTGAAATTAAGTATCTGAATTTTTTTGCACTGAAATTAAGTATCTGATTTTTTTTTTTTTTTTTTTTTTTGCACTGAAGTTAAGTATCTGAATTTTTTTTGCACTGAAATGAAGTATGTGAATTTTTTTGCACTGAAATTAAGTATGTGAAGTGTTTTGCACTGAAATTAAGTATCTGATTTTTTTTTTTGCACTGAAATTAAGTATCTGAATTTTTTTTGCACTGAAATTAAGTATCTGATTTTTTTTTTTTTTTTTTTTTTTGCACTGAAGTTAAGTATCTGATTTTTTTTGCACTGAAATTAAGTATCTGAATTTTTTTGCACTGAAATTAAGTATCTGATTTTTTTTTTTTTTTTTTGCACTGAAGTTAAGTATCTGAATTTTTTTTTTGCACTGAAATTAAGTATCTGAATTTTTTTGGACTGAAATTAAGTATCTGAATTTTTTTGTGCATTGAAATTAAGTATCTGAATTTTTTTGTGCATTGAAATTAAGTATCTGAATTTTTTGCACTGAAATTAAGTATCTGAATTTTTAAAAAAATTTTTTGCACTGAAATTAAATATGAGAATTTTTTTGTCTCTCAATTTTACTACGTTCATAAATTTAGAATTAAAAAAATTCAGATGCAAAAAATTCAGATCACACATCCGGGACACCAAGGATAAGCAATGATTGTATCTCAAGTCGAACCGACAGCCGGCCAATCGAGTTACGCTAGGTTGGTCATGTGACACCGATGCAGGAAGACGTTCAGCGCGCATGTGTGATCTGAATTTTTTGTATCTGAATGTTTTTAATTCTAAATTTATGAACATGGTTGAATTCAGAGACAAAAAGTTCAGACACTTAATTTCAGTCCAGAAAAAAAAAAAAAAAAATCAGGTACTTAATTTCAGTGGAAAAAAAAAAAAAAGAAAAATTCAGATATTTAATGTCAGGGTACAAAAAAAAGAATTCAGATACTTTATTTCAGTGCAAAAAAAAAAAAAAAAAATCAGATACTTAATTTCAGTGCACAAAAAAAAAAAAAAAAAAAAATTAGATACTTAATTTCAGTGCACAAAAAAAAATAAAAAAAAAATTAGATACTTAATTTCAGAGCAAAAAAAAAATTCAGATACTTAATTTCAGTGCACAAAAAAAAAAAAAAAAAAAAAATTAGATACTTAATTTCAGTGCAAAAAAAAATTCAGATACTTAATTTCAGAGCAAAGAAATTCAGGGCTAAAAATTCAATAGCTTTTATAATTCAAAATCTGCTGAGACAGATTCACTTCCATAGTGGAGGAGGAGGGTTCATTTAACCCATTAGGACCCAGTGTGACTTTTGTCTCAGTTCCCAAATGAATTTTACTGAATTTCTTCGTCATTGCGCAGCAGTACAACGACATTCAAAGCTAACCTTAAAGGTGAGGTGTGAGATGTTTTCCTGGAGCATTTTTTACCATATTGCTTAAAATCCCCTTCACACCCCGATTACAACCAATTAATTAAATGCTCTAACACAAAAATTTAAAAAAAGTAGTCACCTGTGGAACGGACAGGACTGAAAAAACACCATCCAATCATTTTGAGCGCCCAATCGAAATAATTGAGTGGTGATATGTCAATCAAACTCAACTGACATTTGCCCCTCCCCCCTCTGTGCGTACCCCTCTTCATGCATGAATTGTGCAAATATATAAATATTTTTTTATGAATTTTATTTTATGTATTCATTTTGGATGCGTGTGTTTCTATATTTTCGTTGGAGTATGAGGTGCGTCAGGGTGGAACTCTGTTAGAGTGGGGATACATAACTATGCTGTTATATTTTATATACTTTCAATTGTACAGTTTTTGTCGTGGCTAAAATAACCAAACAGCGACTTCGGGATGGTCTTAGGGAATCTCTCCCATTCTTTATTCAACATTAATTTTATCCAGGGGCATTTGCACATCATTATTACCATAAAAGGAACTAAGCATTCACTATGTGCATGATAAACTTTTTTGCCAAATATGATGTTATATTATTAATTCAATTCAATTCAATTCAACTTTATTTGTATAGCCCAATATCACAACAAGGTTATCTCAAAGGGCTTTACAGAGTCAGTTAGAGTAAACAACAGTCAAATGAACAGCAAGAAAATGAGTAGTGTCCAGGGCATCCCCCGTCCTTAGACCCTCCTTCTCGGCAAGGAAAAACTCAAAACCCAGTGGGAAAAGGGAGAAACCTCGGGGAGAACCACAGTGAAGGAGAGATCCACTCCCATGGACGGACAGGCTATAGATGCACCAGGACTGATGGACGTCCATTTGCAGATGTAGTTCTAGTCTACAAGGATGCAGTAGGGTGGACACATGGGGGGTCCATCCCGCTGGATGAGACAGGCAGGGGCGAGGAGGCCCATCCACAGTGGTGAGGCCGAGGACGTCCATCCAGACAGGTGGGGGAGGGGGTCAGGACACAGGACACAAAATACCGACTTTGTTTTGAACATGGCTTTGGTGGGAACATCCTCTTTCCTGCCCCCACATCACATTTCCACAGGTCACAGTGACCTGAACACACAAACATGATTTACCAGAAGTTACTCAACTTCATGAAATAACATACACACACTTAAGACCTTCTGAAAATACCACATTATGAGCGTCACAATATAAAAATTCAATTAAAAAAACTTTGGAGAAAAAAAAATGCGTAAAACATAAAACAATAAACAATACAGTAACAGTTGGAGTAAAGTGACAGTGCCAGTGTGTGACGGTGAATAAAAAGTCATAAATAGAACTCTGTATGTAATGAGTAAAATCTGTTCATATTTGCATTCAGTGTTGTGATGGCTTTGGGATAGAAGCTGTTTTTTTTTTTTTAGTCTTTTCTCTGTATTTAACCTTTCCTATGGGATTTCTCACCATTTCTTATAATATTATCCCCTGGATTTTGCATTTTTTCCACTGAAAATCATCTATTTTCCTGTGTTTAATGTACTGATCAAGAAAATGTTCATAAAAGCTCAAAGTAAAGTTGAAGGTTGTTGTATCAAAACAGAAAAAACTGAATAAAAAGTGACTTTTTCAGTGAAATATAAAATTAACTGAACATAAACCAAGCATCTCCATCCACTGTCATTGATCCAACTCCATGGGTTTGCATCTGTACCACAGAGGATCTCTGCCTCTGACGGCAAACATGTGTTTCAACAAGCGTTAAAATCTGCAAATGTTTCCTTTCTTTCGTTATTTAGGATTCCCATTAGCTGTACCATAGCTACAGCTATTCTTCCTGGGGTCCGTACAATAATCTTTACAACTAGTCAGTGCAAATAATATACAATATAATCATACAAAACAATTTTTATAACATAACATGAAAAAACAAAAAAAAACAAAAAAAAAAACCCCAGATAAAATACAGACAGGACAGCTCCTTTAGCTCAGCAGCGGTATAGTATATACAGAACATATATTCAATTTGCCCAAGTAGCAATCACTTATGGTCAATAGATGCTTCTGGATTAACTTGTTGAATTTTGTTTTACAGTTGTTTTTTTGTGTGTGTGTGATGTGTTCTGTAGTTTGCTCCATTCTTGCATGGCTCTGTAAATGTGACAAATATTCTGAATATCCTGTACACATGTTCACAGAATCCACATAAAACCCAAGAAATATCGACATATCCCTCGTTTCTTCATCCAAAAACGCTCATTTTGGAGGAAACCTAAATGTAGAATATCCAGATGGATTATGCTGTTTTCATAACACTTGTCGAATTCAGAACAGTGTCATATTCTAGAAAAAAAAGTGGAATATTATTTGTGCTATAACTAATATTCCACTATATAGACTAATCCTGGTTAATCCTTAAATACACACAACTATGTTTGTGGTGATTTCTAAGAGGAATCTTTCCCTACATTTAACCTTTCCATTTTTATTTATGGCTATTTATTATTGTATATGGTTGTTCATGTTATTCACAATTTTTTTAAAGGATTGTTTGTTGATGTAAATGTTTTCATCCTTTAATTTTCCTTTTTATTTTTACACTTAAACCAAGAGAAAATTTTAGAATTGACATTATTTACATATTATTGTGTTATTTTATTTCTCTGGCCCACTTCAGATCGTACCAGGAGGATATGGCCCCTAAACTAAAATGAGTTTGACACCCCTGGCATATTTTATAATACCATCCGATGCTTTTTTGCAGTTAAAATTTGGTATTTTCCTGTATTTAATTGGCTGATCATGTAGATGTTCATAAAAGCTCAGCAAAGTCAAAGGGTATTATATCAAAACGGAGGAAACTGAAGAAAACATGATATTTTCTGCAAAATTCATCATTAATTCTACATAAAAACAAATGTCTCTGTCCGCTGTCATTGATCCAACTCCATGGGTTTTACTGGTGAATCAATGTTACAGAAAATGACGGTGTTTCCATGGTAACTACAGAGACTATGGATGCATCTGGAAAGGATCAAATACTTAAAAACACATATAAACTCAAAACATATAGTCACTGATACAAATCCATTATTACAAATATTCAGTTATTTAACTCATTGTTGTATTGTGTCTGCCCCCACCACTACCACCGACAATAATACTAGTGAATTAGACTACTGCTATTATTATTATTATTATTATTATTATTATCATTATTATATATTTGTGTATTATTACAACAATTATTATATTCCCCCTCACTTGCCCCCCTCTCTCTCTCCCTTTCATTCACACCCCCCTCTTTCCCTTTTCCCTATCACCCCTAACCAAGCTATATTGTTTACTTTCTCTTTACATTTATGATCTTTTTCATTATAATATGATGTTGTTGTTTGTCAGCACTCTGTCGTTGTTGTTGTTTTTGGTTTGTTTGTTTATTTGTTTGATTTTCCCTTTGTTTATGTGTTGTTGTTATTTTTCTGTCCACATTGTCTTGTTAACTATCACTAATAATAATAATAATAATAATAATAATAATAATAATAAAAAACACTTAAAAACTGCATTTTACCTGAATTATTTCACTGTATTAACCCATAAAGACCCCAACAGCCACCGACGACCAGAACTATCTACTGATATAAACTATTTAATACCAGTCGATCCACTAATCTTATCAATACATGTAAATAATTGGTGTAAAATACAGTTCTTCATCTTTTCATGGTCATCAGATATGACCCATTTGGACGTTCAGAGGCTCCGTAGTTACCATGGAAACACCATCATCTTCTACAATATTGATTCACCAGTAAAACCCATGGAGTTGGATCAATGACAGTGGATGGACACACTGAGTTTATGTTCAATTTATGACATATTTTGCTGAAAAGTCACATTTTCTTCGTTTTTCTCTGTTTTTGATATAAAAACCCTCAAGTTTAATCTGAGCTTTAATGAACATCTGCATGATCAGTGAATTAAATATTAGAAAATACCTGATGTTCACTGAAAAAACACAAAACACAGAGGATTATGGCATAATAAATTGTCACAAACCACTTAATCACTTCAGTTAATGATATATTTTACTGAAAAAGTCACTTTTTCTTCAGGTTTCTCTGTTTCTGATATAATAACGTTTACATTTACTTTGATCTTTTATGAACATCTTGAAATATTATTTTAATCTAGATATTTGAAGCCTTAAATACAAGCTTTTTGGAGTTGGATCAATGACAAGTGGATGGACACACTGGGTTTATGTTCAATTAATGACATATTTTGCAGAAAAAGTAACTTTCTCTTAATTTTTCTGTTTTTGATATAATAACCCTCAACTTTAATCTGAGCTTTTATGCATATCTACATGATCAGTGAATTAAATATAGTAAAATACCTTGATATTCACTGAAAAAACACAAAACACAGAGGATTATGTCATAATAAATTGTCATAAATCACTTAAAAAATGTTAAATATAGAGAGGTGACACAAAAGTAACACTGGGTCTTTATGGGTTAATAGGATTAGTGGTTAAAAAGTTATTAAAAATTTTAGATCAGCAGATGCTTTTGCATCTTTGAGGATTAAATTAGACCAATGTTTGATTAATTCAAATAAATAAAACTTCATACTATAACCTAACAGCCCATGTGATACTGATATCTGACAGAAAACCAAACCCTTCATATAATAATAAAAACAGCGATAATATACAACATTAAAGCTGTGCCCATAGAGAATCCTAATGCTTTTTAAGCTCATTACTATGCATTACAGCAAAAAAAGTAAACAAGACTCTTTTATGGGCTAATTATTTGGAAGGATGTGTAGGTATTATCATTATTACTATAGAATTTGTGGCTGTTTCATATTTGCGTCGACACATCTATAGAGAGCGTGGAATTAATGAATACGAGACGGAGCCGACAACATTTTCTGATCGATCTCTTGTGGGAAATGCTCTCTGGCACAAACTCAGAGTAAGAAAAAAGCTAAAAAACACGCATCGGTTGAAGGTGATAGAAATATCTGATGTATCGCCCTAAACCAAAATGCAAATACTGTGACTTGAATACAGTGCTGCTGCATAATTACAATTTACACATATGATAATGATGAGAACCAAAAGGCAAAGCCTGACTTTTAATCACACACAAAGCACAGATTCCCACCAGAGGATTCCAAATTATCCTGTTTTCCTTTACGTCTTATTAACATGCATCTCATACCTGCCCATGTCATTTCACTAGATTACATTTACTTAATTAAAATCATCCTTGTTTACACACATTAGAATTGGATTTTTCTATACCTCGTCAGACACTGATTGCTACACGCTGCGTTTTCTGATAATATTTGTATCATTTAGAAGTGGCGCTCATTTGTCACCTCACTTATTCAATTGTGGGATGTGATCTATTTTCTGTAGGTAGATTTTTGTCTAAATAGAATAGAATAGAATAGAATAACCTTTAAATCCGTGTATCATTCGTTCATTAGTTTTTCCTTTTAAAACCAAAAATCAAATTCATTTTCAAAACAAGAATGAAAAATGAATAACGGTTCATTTTTCCATTTCCCGATTTTCTGTTCAAATGAAAAATGGAAAAAACGGATAACGATCGTTTCATTCTATTTTGCTATTTTCAATATAGTTCAGTGTTCTGACCCAGAAGTAGTTGTTACTTGGGAAAAAATAAACAAATGGGATCATGGCCGGACTGGAGGAATATTTGGCTATAATTAAGCAGCTGTTTGATACGTACAGAAGCGTATTGCATTCACACAAAAAAATAAATTCAGCTCTGTTTTTCTCAATTAATGAGATAATGTTCTCGTTAATTCAGAAAAACAGAGCCGAATATAATTTTTTTTACAAAACAGTATCTCATTCAGTCAGAAATAGAGCCAAATTTATTTTTTTGTGTGAATGATATATGCTTCTGTATCAAACAGCTGCTTAATTATAGCAAAATATTCCTCCAGTCCGGCCATGATTCCGTGTGTTTACTTTTTCCCTTGTAACGACTACTTCTGGGTCAGACAACTGAACTATATTGAAAATAGCAAAATCGGATGAAACGGTCATTATCCATTTTTTCCATGTTTCATTTGAGCACAAAATCGGGAAATGGAAAAACGAACTGTTATCCGTTTTACATTCTTGTTTTGAAAATGAAAAACAAAAAAACGAGTCTTTTTTTTTAATCAGTTTTGGTTTTAAATTGAAAAATGAATGAACGAATGATACACGGATTCCTTTACTGTCATTGTTTGCACAGTGAAATTAGAAGTGCTACTCCAGTCAGTGCAGCGATATTAACAAGGGTTCAGAGAACGCAAACTTCCACCAAGCACCCTGAACGGTGTGCATGTGTGGATCGAATATTTCTGTTTAAATTCAACAGTTTCCAGGTTGTTCCATACAGCAGAAAAAGTTGCAGCTTGGTACCAGTCATGTGTCTGTCCAATTAGATTCAATTCCAATCAATATTTGTTGAGTTCTAATGAAAAATGTGTGGTAAATGTGATTTTCAATGTTAAATGTAAATGTCCACAGAGTCCACATTCCACAGTGGATGTGGACGATTTTGTGCCAGATACAAGATATTGTTCTAAGCTGCAGGTGGATCAAACCGGAGGCTAATTGGAGTCGTTTTGAATTTTGTAAAATTAATTTTTGAAAATGCTCAATAATGACAGATAGGAAAATTGTAGATGTTGTGACCTTGCTGTGACCTTGAACTTTGTCCTACTGGGACCAAAATTTAATGGGTTGGTCCCAGGGCCTAGGCCTATCTGTGGGGAAGATTTGGGAAAGATGGTTGGAATAGTTTTCACGTAAAGTTGCTAACAAACAAACAAACAAAGCAAAGTGATCATAATACCTCCTGGTGGAGGTAATAAACACCAGTGCTACCAAAATAAGAACAGAGTGATATAAAATTACAAAACTAAAAAATAAGATGAGAAAATATAATAATAATAATAATAATAATAATAATAATAATAATAAACATACAATTTAACAAAGTACTGAATATTGCAGAGTTATATTGCATGTTGGATCAGTCCTGTGTAGGTGAAGGTGGTGGTGGGGGGGGTATTATTGAGTTCAGCAGTCTAATGGCATGTAGAAGAAAACTGTTTCTGAATCTGTCTGTTCTGCTGTGAAGGCTATGGAACCTCCTTCAGTTCAGTCCAGTCCATGATGAGGGTGGGAGGAGTCTGTGATGATGTTTCTAACCCTGGTCAGCTTTAACATTTATTTGCATTTTCAATTTGCACTTAAAAAAATCCAAGTGGAAATTAAAAAAAAAAAATGCTGCACTGATGGAAGGTACACATAAACAAGTGGTTCCAGGCATAACAAACCCCGCCCCTCGCAAGTATTGTAGCCTATTTTGGCATCGATCCAGCTGATGTCATCATGTCTATGCATGTTCTGATGTCAGCGTATCAGTTGCCTCTATATATGTGCCAAGTTTGAAGTAAAGTGAAACAAAATTGATCTTTTTACAGACATTTGAAATTTCACCCATTGGAAGTGAATGGAAGAAGAAAAAGATTTTAAAAATTCATACAAAATTTTAACTTTGACCTACTTTTCCCAAAATATGACCACATCTATTTTGGGTCACTGGTAATCTATAAACCCAGTTTGGTATGAATTCAACCAACAGTTTGGCTGCTAAAGTGTTAATAAACAAACAAACAAACCGAACCAAAAGCATTACCCCTTTCCTCCCTTTTGGGGCGGAGTAATAAATGCAGTGGAAACATTCATTCATTCATTCATTCATTTTCTGAACCCGCTTTATCCTCACTAGGGTCACGGGGGTCGCTTGGAGCCTATCCCAGCTACATAGGGGCGAAGGCGGGGTACACCCTGGACAAGTCGCCAGTTCATCGCAGGGCTGAACATATAGAAACAAACAATCACTCTCACATTCACACCTATGGGCAATTTAGATTAACCAATTAACCTGTTAGTGCATGTGTTTGGATGGTGGGAGGAAGCCGGAGTACCCGGAGAGAACCCACGCAGACACGGGGAGAACATGCAAACTCCACACAGAAAGGTCCCACCCCCCGTCGACTGGTGTTGGAATCGAACCCAGGACCTTCTTGCTGTGAGGTACGAGTGCTATCCACTGCACCACCGTGTCGCCCTGCAGTGGAAACATATTTAGCAAATCCTTATATGTGTTTGCACGTACAGACCAATAAAGACACAGCAACGCTGACTGAATTAATACAAAAAAACATGCAGAAATGTTATCTTATTTGGGAAACTGCAAAGAAAGGGTTCAGGTTACCATGACTACCATGACAGAGGCTTTGGTAAACTGTGGAAAAGTCAAGGAAATGCAAATTAAAGAAGTTTGAAATGGTGATGTATGATCCAGAGAAAAACTTAAAGCAGCTTCAGGTTGTTTTTTCAAATTATTTACCATCTATCAGCTCCTCTATCAACAGCCTCAGGTGGTATTTATGAAAATAATCCAACTGGCAAAGTTTTAAACCATAATCCTGATGAATAAACTGTCAATATTCACACAACAGTCGTGGCTGGAAATGTGCATAAATTCACAGTTTTCTTTTCTGCCTTTTCTGGAATTCAGTTCAAATTATTTTGACTTTTGGATGTAAACCTGCCTATTATGATTCCCAGTCAGTGTCCAGTCACTGACCCTTTACTCAAACCACAGACGAATATCTGCATAAAATCTGTGAGGTACATATTTTAACACAAACTAATTATTTGTTTAAAGCAGCATTTTTCTACGTTTATTCTGTTGTGTCTTTTTCAACCACTGTTACTGATTTCTGCAACAAACAGAACATTAAAATAATGCTTTACTATGACCTTTATTAAAGCTGCAATATGCAACATTTCTACTTTGAAATACCTGAAAATAACTAAGCCAACATTATGTATTTTGCTGATTTCTGTATATTTGACCAAATGTTCCTAATATTTTATTTCATAATAAGCTTAAATAAATGTATATAATTTGAAATTTTCACCAGAAACTACTAAATTAATTCATATAGCCACTCTAGTAAATAATATGTGCTCATTTTAGAGTTGATGGACATCACAGACATGAAATCATGCCCTAAATTCTGAAAATTTTTTTTGGAAAAAATAGGTTTTATGTATTTATTTTCTAATATATATATAAATTTAGTAACAAAAACGATGTAACACTGAATGGGTGAAAACAGATTGCAGTAAGGGTTATGGGATTTGAATCAATAACAGGTTGTTTTTTTTGTAAATAACCGGTGTGGACCTGATGATGCATTTAAGTTGTACACTTCTTTGGCAAAGTAAAAAAACAAAAAGTGCCTTAAGTTAAAAATTATTTCAGAAAATATAATAGAGAATTGGTAGATTTTTTTTTTTTTTTTTATGGTGCGAATGCTCGATGCCGTACGCATTTAAGTTGATGTATATCAGGTGAAAAGGATAGGGAAAAAAAAAAAAAAAAGCTTTTGCTTCTAGCCTATTCCTTTTTTGGTTTTTATGTTTATTGCAATTAATGTATTAAGTGCAATGACTGATGTACAAACCAAAATAATAAATAAATGAATAAATAAATAAATAAATTCATAACCACAGATTCATCACATTTGTGTAATGCATGATTGTTCATGATTTTTTTTGCGCATTTCATAACATGTTTTGTGTTTATAGCATATAATAATAATAATAATAATAATAATAATAATAATAATAATAATAATAATAATAATAATAATACATTTTATTTATAAGCGCCTTTCAAGACATCCAAGGACACTGTACAACAAGATAAAACAAACAATCCATAAAATACAAAGAAATAAACAGATTAAAACAAATAATTACTATATATAGAAATGAAGTTGTAGAATGGAGAGTAGAGCTTATGGAGGGTAGGCTATTCTGAAAAGGTGAGTTATACCTTAAATAACCTTTTTTTTTTTTTTTTTTTTTTTATAAATTTGGTGATTTATTGGGGGTGAGTCACTTTTCCATATGGGGGGGACAGAATTCTAGAATAGAAAACTGACCCACGGGTCACTTTTCCATGGGGGTCACCAGCCCTGACTACAATGACAATAAAACTTCCTTACCCTTATTTCCACACCATCTGGTCCATAATAAATCAGTTCATCAATCATCAATGTACTTCATATCTGTAACACAATCTACTGTAATGTCCTTAAAAATTGGCTCCAGTTAATAATATAATTCAGGCTGGTCAGATGTAATATAATGCGTCACTGACTATGTCTTGGGTTTCAGTGAACTCGTAGTCCTGGTGTCCTGTTTAGTGTCACCGTGTCTCTGAACTCCACCAGAGGCTGTGCTCATTTACACACAGAGCAGCTGCTGTAACTGCATTAACAGATCAGTCCGGCTCTGGTCAGCATCAGTGTTGTGTCTTAAAGGAGTAATGCTTTGCTTTTTTAAATAGAATTCTTCCTTTTCCCACATTTCTCTGTGGTCTGCATAAACTGTAAATGCTCTGCTTGGGTCTGAATTCTTCATTCATTCAACTCCACAGCAGGGTTCTAATAGTTTTGGATTTTTCATTATAGTTTAGTTTTGTTTAGTTTTGACTTTTTTTTCTCTAATTCAGTTAGTTTTAATTAGTTTTTGGAGCAGGTTTGTTTGTTTTTATTAGTTTTCATTTTTTCTAAACGCTTACTTTAAGTTTAGTTCTAGTATTAGTTTTAGTTTTTTCATATCTTCAATCTTTATGGGATGGCCATGGCTCAGGTGGTAGAACGGGTCATCCAATAGCCGAAGGGCTGGCGGTTCGAATCCCGCCCTATCCTAGTCAGTCCCTTGTGTCCTTGGGCAAGACACTTTACCCTCCTTGCCTCCAGTGTCACTCACACTGGTGTATGAATGCGTATGAATATTTGGTGGTGGTCAGAGTAGGCGCGAATTGTCAGCCACGCTTCTGTCAGTCTGCCCCAGGACAGCTGTGGATACAGATGTAGTTTACCACCACCAGAGGGAGAATGTGAGAGCGACGGAATAATGTTTATGCATTTAAAAGACACTTTTTTCCAAAGCGACTTACAGGGGAAAACCAATCAAATCACTCAATCGAATAATGGATCAATAATGTAAAGCGCTTTGGGTGTCTAGAAAAGCGCTATATAAAATCCAATCCATTATTATTACCTCTGCCAAGGAGGTTATGTTTTTGCCAGGGTTTGTTTGTCTGTTTGTTTGTTTGTTTGTTTGTTTGTTTGCTTGTCTGTCCGTTAGTGTGTAACATAACTCAAAAAGTTATGGACAGATTTTGATGAAATTTTCAGGGTTTGTTGGAAATGGGGTAAGGAAGAATTGATTAAATTTTGGTGGTGATTGGGGGGGGAGGGACTAAATCCCAGACAGGACTCTGCTGCTTTCTCCAAACTTTAGTCTCCATGTTTCCAGGTAGAGTGGGGACCAGAAGACGACTGGAAACCACAAGTGAACACAAGTGACGGACCAAAAAGTGTCGTATGGAGACAGCACAGAAAATTGCTCAAGTGAAAGAAATCGATTTCGTATCAATCCGACATTGACAAAGACAAAAACAAAGGGAATTTTATCCATAATTTTTGTCTGTTTGTTAGTTTTGTAAACACACAATACAGTTTCAGATAATTATCATTTTTTCTTTAAATAAAAGTTTTTATTTATTTCAGTTAACAAAAATGTTTTCTCAATTCTAGTTTTCGTCATTTCGTTAGTTTTTGTTAACGATAATAACCTTGCTCCACAGGTCCATCTTCAACCCTATTTCTGAGTAATGACACCAGAAAGGTGGTTTGGAGCGCTGGCCCTTTAAATGCACATGAGAAACTTCAGGCCCCGCCCCCTCCAGGTTGTTGGCTGTGCTGCTCTGTCCTGTTCAACCAACAACTGAACAATTGAGGTAATGGGCTCCAAGTTTGGACATATTTTCAGTCTGGACTACAACCACTGATGACGACAAACAATTATGTCGAACTGGAGAAATGTTCATCTGAAGTCTGGACCTGATATGTGCAAATGTAGAGATGGAACTAGTTATAAAACATGACAAATTAAGAAGGAATTCAAACAGGTTGTAGAAATCCACTCAGTTTTTGCCCAAATGAATATAAAGATAGTTTTGCAGCAGCTGGAGGGTTCAAATTCAAACTGTATGAACTATTAGGGTCCAAATACACAAAGAAATGAACCACAGACTAATAAAAGTGAGCTTCGACAAATACTAAACAGTGTTAGAGCTACTAAAGCAGCAGACATGCTATCTTTCATTTAGAGAAGTCCATTGTTCACTGTTGTTTTTGTGAAATTATCTGCCACTTTAGCCGCTGAAGTGTTGTCACATTGACCAGTGAGTGTAGTCTGTGGAGAGGAGAAGTCAACAGACTGATCAGGACAGAAAAGAACACATTAAAACAGGCTGAAACAGGCTGAAGAGCCGAAAAGAAGCCGAGGATTCTCACTAGATTTCCCATCTGGATCACAAGTGTTAACCCATAAAGACCCAAACAGCCACCGACGACCTAAACCATCTACTGATCTAAACTGTTTAATACCTGCCGATCCACTAATCCTATCAATACATGTGAGTAATTGGTGTAAAATACAGTTTTTCATCTTTTCATGGTCATCAGATATGACCCATTTGGACGTTCAGAGGCTCCGTAATTACCATGGAAACACCATCATCTTCTAAAACACTGACTTTCACCAAGAAAACCAATGGAGTTGGATCAATGACAGTGGATGGACACACTGGGTTTATGTTCAGTTAATGACATATTTTGCTGAAAAGTCACATTTTCTTCAGTTTTTCTCTGTTTTGATATAATGACCTTTGAATTTACTTTGATCTTTAATAACCCTCAACTTTAATCTGAGCTTTAATGAACATCTACATGATCAGAAAGTTAAATATTAGAAAACACCTGATGTTCACTGAAAAAATACAAAACAGAGGAATATGTCATAATAAATTGTCACAAATCACTTAATCACTTCAGTTAATGATATATTTTAGAGAAAAAGTCACTTTTTCTTCAGTTTTCTCTGTTTCTGATATAATAACCATTAAATTTACTTTGATCTTTTATGAACATCTTGAAATATTATTTTAATCTAGATATTTGAAGCCTTAAATACAAGCTTTTTGGTCGTAAGTAGTTAATGTTTTAAGATAGGATTTCTTTGTTTCACTATTTACACTACATAATGGTAAGTTTTCAATATTATGAGTTGGCTTATTTTGTGTAACAAAGTGTTTTTCAACCTTGGGGTCGGGACCCCATGTGGGGTCACCTGGAAGTCAAATGGGGTCGCCTGAAATTTCTAGTAATTTACAAAAAATAAAAATAAAAACTAAAATAAATAAATGGAGGGAGTTAAGAGATACAGCCACAAGCCATTTACAACAAGTTTCATTGGTTAAATATTTCTAAAACCATCAGGCCAACGTGAAAACGGACCAAAAGAATAATTTTATGACCAAAAAAAAAAAAACAACCAAAAATGGACTTACGAGTTTCCACCTGACAGCGACGATATGTCCTTTCATTTAAAAGTTTATATGAATTCACCATCTGTTCTGCTGCTTTGCATCTTTTCACTGTACAGAAACGCCTTGTTTTGGCAGATTTCACAGCAACCTGGAATAAGTTTGAGTGTAACACCGAGGCTTAGGAGCTGTCACTACTGTCAGAAAACACCACCTTTCACTGCAGGAAAAACCAAAGTTTCCTTCTAAAAGCAGAAAAGGACTCTATTACATTAGAGTTAGAAGTTTGACAGTAATCTGTGTCGAGTTTGTAGCGCATGGTTTACATGTAGGTTTGCAGAACTTAATTATTGATGAAGTAATCATGTGTAAAAAAAAAAAAAAAAAAAAAGTTTAACCCTTTAACAACAGTAATCTCTGTTATTCCTATTCAAGATTCAAAATCCAAGAAAGTTTATTGTCAATATGTGCCCATAACAATATTTTTCTTAGAGGTAGTTCTCGGCTAGATAAAAATAAAAAAAAGAGAAAATCTAAAAACACTCAAGAATGTGTACATCAATATAAAAACACTGAAGAATTAGTTTACCAAGACTATGTACAGTGTTAACCTCCTCCACATAAACATTCACACCTGCACTCTTAGGTCATCTTCATCCATCCAACTCACCCTCCCACCTGCTCACTGAGTCCAGAGCTTTCAGCCGCTCAGCCCCCCGCCTCTGGAATGCCCTCCTGGAACACATAAAAAATTCAGACTCTGTTACCACCTTCAAATACCGGCTTAAAACTCATTAATTCAGACAGGCCTACTCAGTTCCATAATTTCACTTTTATCTGCTGCCATTTTATGTACCTATGTGCTGGGGTAGAAGCGGTTTCTGAGTCTGGGGTAAAAGCTATTTCTGAGTGTGGGAAAAAAGCTGTTTCTGAGTCTGGGGTAAAAACTGTTTCTGAGTCTAGGGTAGAAGCTGATTCTGAGTCTGGGGCTGAAGCTGATTCTGAGTCTGGGGCTGAAGCTGTTTCTGAGTCTGGGAAAAAGCTGTTTCTGAGTCTAGGAAAAAGCTGTTTCTGAGTCTGGGGTAAAAGCTATTTCTGAGTCTGGGGAAAAAAACTGTTTCTGAGTCTAGGGTAGAAGCTGATTCTGAGTCTGGGCTGAAGCTGTTTCTGAGTCTGGGAAAAAGCTGCTTCTGAGTCTGGGGTAAAAGTTGTTTCTGAGTCTGGGGTGAAAGCTGTTTCTGAGTCTGGGGTAGAAGCTGTTACTGACTCTGGGGTAAAAGCTGTTTCTGAGTCTGGGGAAAAAGTGACGTGCATTGTGGGAAGCGGAGGTTCGCACAATCGCCTGGCAGTGGCAGCACAACCATATAATATCTTATGGCTGCAACAAACACGGTGCGGAAACGGCTGGAGCTCCGCTTCTCTCCAGCCGTTTCCGTACTGTGTTTGATGCAGCCGCCACTGCCAGGCGGCTGGCCGAACCTCCACTTCGCACAATGCATGTCGCAACAAAACTCTGAAGATGCCCAAGTTACCTACCGACTCTGTTTGTAAACAAATGGTTTGTTTATGGTGGATGACACTTTGAAATTGTTCACCATGAGGGAAGAATCAGGTGAGTACTGACAGAAGGACTTACGGATTCAAGATACTTTCACAGATTTGATGAAAAATTAGTGATGAAAGTCTCCTGCAGCTTCTAGAACCAATCTGGCTGCTCTATTTTGGACCAGCTGAATTTTTTTCAGTTCTTTTATTGCTGCACAGGACCACACCACCAGTGCCTGAGTCACCTGACCTCTAGTTGACAGTTGAGGAGGTGAGGGGGGGTAGTGATGCAGGTAGGGGAGTGGGGGTCATTACAACGTTGAGCATCAGTCTTGTTTTATATATTAGCTTTGGCCCAGAATTAAACAATCAGAATAACGTCCTAATCTCTCCTACTACTTCCCCTCAGTTTCACTATCTAACAGCCTGATACAGACCCTGCGTATCTCTGAGAAACTGGGCTAAAAAAAAAAAAAAAGTGATTGAATGTTTTAACACATCAGCCCAAAGACAAGCGGCGCCTCCATAAAAAGTTAGAATCCAGTGTTGAGATTGTGATTAATGCCTCCGCTGCTGTGATTTATGTTCATTTGAAGAGTTTGAAAGGATTTACGGGGCTTCAACAAATCAAGTCTGGTCTTGAGTTTTAAAAATGTCCCGTACCCTTCCTCCTCCTCCTCCTCCTCTTCCTCCTCCTCCTCTTCCTCCTCTTCCTCCTCCTCCTGCTTCTTCTTCTTCATTCCCTGCCAACAACTGGCATAAAAGGTGCCAGATTAACACACTGGCACACATACATCCCAACTGTTGGTGCGCGGGATGTATCTGCCGGTGTGTGTTTGCATGTGTGTGTGTGTGTGTGTGTGTGTGTGTGTGTGTGTGTGTGTGTGTGTGTGTGTGTGTGCGTGTGTGTGTGTTTGTACGTCAGGATAATTGCCTGGATTTATGGGTGACAGGAACAGTTTACTGTGTCATTTGGATTTTCAGGGACAAGGGTTCACTTACCGGTGAATGTGGCTGACAAAGAGCCCGGAAAGCACACACACACACACACACACACACACACAGATGCGTAGGAGTTTCACAGCTTTAGTGTTTGCATGTCACGGCGGTATCTTGTGTATTGAATGTGTGGGATGGAGGAGCGCTACATATAAAGAGACAGATGCTGGAACTTGAATCGCAGTGACACACACACACACACACACACACACATATATACAGTATATATATAATAACACATACACACACATGCGCTGAAGCCAAAATCTGCCAAAACAGTGCAACGAAGCTGATGTGCTCAGCGTTCCTAACTGTCCCGCAGATGAACTCGTGCTACTAAGATTCACACTAAGCCAAGGGGAGTCTGATCAAATACTCCAATTCCCTACTGTTACCCCCACCCCCCCCACCCCCCCAAACCCCCCCTCCTGCCTAAACACATACACACACATGCACAGACACAAAAACAGAGTATGGGATGACTGTTGAATACTAATGTCGGACCTATTTACATTTCAAGCTGTACGACTGTCAGCACATCTCTGTTCAGGGAGAGAGCAGGGAATTGTCAAGAACACACAGTTCTCACATTGCTCTTAGTTTTATTCCAACCTTTTAAACCCACAACATAATGTTAGGATACTCTCACATTAAGGGCTGATAATGAAACTTCAGTCAAACGTGGGAGGACAGCGTTTCATCTTTCATTTTGTTTACAAATCCCCTCCTGTTTACACCGCTTTTCCATCAGCGGTAAGTTTAGATGTGACGGGTTTTGCTTGTTGTGTTGTTTTTTTTCTTTTTTTTTTTTTTTACCTCACGTTCTATTTACTTTGCTTCTCCCAGCTCTTCACAGTCTGACCTGCTAAATGCAGCCAGAAGCGGCTGATTGAATGGCAGAGCTTTTCAGATGTCTAGACCTATTCAGATGTTCTCATTAGTCGTCCTTCGCTGCAGTAGTGCCTCCTGGAGAGGCTTTACTGACAACAGGTGAATGAAATAAAGTCAGAACGCAAAGGTGAGTGAATAGACGGTTACTTGGCAGGCATCTGTCAAAGCTCACATGGATGGAAACACAGCACCATGACGCTGCCAAGGACACAAGTAAACAGCTTTATACAGCGGGTAAAAGAAGAAATGGATTAGTCTCTGTGAAGAAGAATCAAGTGCACTGGGTGTAATTTCTGCCACTAGGGGCCTCTCGATCAAAACAATAATAAAACATGGTGTTATGAACTTAACCCTTTCATGTACACTATATTGCCAAAAGTCTTGTCTCCCCCATCCCAATAATCAGAGTCAGCTGTTCCAGTCCCTTCCATGTCCACAGGTGTATTAAATCCAGCCCTAGGCATGCAGACTGCTTTTACAAACATTTGTGACAGAATGGCTCGCTCTCAGGAGCTCAGTGAATTCCAGCGTGGAACTGTGATAGGATGCCACCTGTGCAACAAATCCAGTGGTGAAATTTCCTGGCTCCTAAATATTCCACAGTCAGCTGTCAACTGGATTATAAGAAAGTGGAAGTGTTTGGGAACGACGGCAACTCAGCCATGAAGTGGTAGGCCACGGAAACTGACGGAGCGGGGTCAGCGGATGCTGAGGCGCAGAGTGTGAAGAGGTGGCCAACTTTGTGCAGAGTCAATGGTACAGACCTCCAAACTTCATGTGGCTTTCAGATTAGCTCCAGAACATTCCGCAGAGAGCTTCATGGAATGGGTTTCTGTGGCAGCTGCATCCAAGCCATACATCAGCAAGTGCAATGCACAGCGGTGGATGCAGTGGTGTAAAGCACGCCGCCACTGGACTGTAGAGCAGGGGAGGAGCCTTCTCTGGAGTGACCGATCGTGCTTCTCCATCTGGTGATCTGATGGACGGGTCTGGGTTTGGCGGTCACCAGGAGAACGATACTTGTCAGACCACATTGTGCCAAGTGTAAAGTTTGGTGGAGGGGGGGTTATGGTGTGGGGTTGTTTTTCAGGAGCTGGGCTGGGCCCCTTAGTTCCAGTGAAAGGAACTGGGAATGCTTCAGCAGAACAAGACATTTGGGACAATTCCATGCTCCCAACTTTGTGGGAACAGTTTGGAGCCGGCCCCTTCCTCTTCCAACATGACTGTGCACCAGTGCACAAAGCAAGGTCCATTTGGACATGGAGGACAGAGTCTGGTGTGGATGAACTGGACTGGCCTGCACACAGTCCTGACCTCAACCCCATAGAACACCTTTGGATGAATTAGAGCGCAGACTGAGAGCCAGGCCTTCTGTCCAACATCAGTGTGGGACCTCACAAATGCGCTTCTGGAAGAATGGTCCAAAATTCCCATGAACACACTCCTAAACCCTGTGGGTAGCCTTCCCAGAAGAGTTGAAGCTGTTAGAGCTGCAAAGGGTGGAGCCACGTCAGACTGAACCCATAGACTAGGAATGGGATGGACCTGACATTCATATGAGAGTCAAAGCAGGAGAGTGAATACTTTTGGCAATATAGTGTATGTGTAACCTGTTCAATATGTATGATTATATAATGACACAAAATTGGGTTCATTTGTCGTTTTTATTCGTAGTTTCTCCATACCTGGTGTCTTCCTTATTGTCCAGTCTGTTTAGGGTGTTAGTCCTCCAGCCACACCCACTTCTTCTTCATGTGTCCCCCTGTAGTGTTTGTGTATAAATTCCCTGTGTGTCCGTAGCTCCTCCCCATTTCATATTGTCTCTGGCGAGAGGTCAGAATCCATATCATCACATCCCCTGCATTTGTACATTTATTTGCTAATATTTCTTATTATTTGTGTTATCCATGTTTGGTGTGTTTACTTTGATGTTGAACTTGTTGGTTTTGTTGTCTGTGCTGCGCGGTGTTGACATGATGTTTTCATCATTATAGATCTGGGTACCGGGCCCGATTTAGCATCCCAGCTAACTGTTTTAGAATCCTGTTGTCCAGAGTAAATAAAATGGAGACTGCCTCCACATGAAATCACTGTGTCTCAGGTTTATGCTCATCCAACAACACAACGCAGAGGGGACAGTCCGGTCACATACGAATTATAAGAGCCTTAATCAAGATTTTTTTTTCCTGAGTGTTTTTATTCCTCGAGCCATTAAAAAAACAATGCGATTGTAATAGTTTTTATGAACCCATTTTTCATGGAGTTACAAAAATGTCCGCTCAGCTGCGCACCATGCATTACATTTTTGAAGCAAAGAAACGCATTTACTGATAAACTGTGTGAAAACTATGAAATAAAAACATTTTTAATGCAGCTAATCTGATGATTTCTCACATTTTAACATGCACTAATACTAGTCATTACTCACTTCATGGAGATAATATGCAAAAAAAAAAAAAAAAAACACACAAAAAAACTGTTAATTACAGTTTAATAACAATAACAAGCAATTGATTTACACTCAAAAATGTTAAAACAGATCAGGTTTATCAAGAACAGTAAAGTTACAGTAATGGTATGAACTGCAGTGTATGGGATGGTGCATGCACTGCAAAAATCTAAATCTGACCAAGTGTATTTTTCTCATTTCTAGTCAAAATATCTCATCACACTTAAAATAAGACATAATCACCTAAAGAGTAATTTTTTTTTTTTTCTAAATTCAAGCAAAAAAATCTGCCAATGGAACAAGTGTCACGCGTTGACGTTTATGTGGATTTAGTTCTGGTTTTTTGTCTCTTCCTGTTTTATTTTGGTGATGGTGGTCTTCTTCCTGTTTTGTCTGCACGCTGTCAGTCTTGTCTCTGTCTTCTCTAATCCCATCATTGCCTGCACCTGGTGTTCGTCCTGTAATTGTCCACACCTGTTTGTGATCCCGCCTCTCTTATATATTCTCCTCGCTCCCTTTGTCTCTTGTCAGTGCGTCGTTTCTGTGTCCATGTGAAGAACTCTTCTTAAGTCTCTTGTATCTCATTTCGTGTGTTTTTGTGAATCAGGTTTTTAGTTAATATAGAGCGCAGTGTGCTTTGTCTTTCAGTTCATTAGGTGTTTTAGGTTTATTGTAGCGTGTGTTGTGCTTCCTCCTTTTGTTCATCCCTTTTTTACTTTTGAAGTTTTTTGTTAAAATAAACCCCTTTGACCACTCAACCTAAAAGAGTCTTGTGTATTTGGGTCCACACCAAGTGTCGTGCCGTAACAAGTGAAAATGATCTTGGTCAGATTTGTTGAAATCAGATTTTCCAGATCTATTGTCTATAAATCAGTTCTTATATCTCAAAAGTGAAAAGTTCGTCTTTAGGTGATTCTGTCGGATTTTAAGTGTGATGAGATATTTGGACTAGAAATGAGAAAAATACACTTAGTAAGATTTAGATTTTTGCAGTGTGTGCGTCGACTTATTTCACTGATATGGAACTAAAACAACAAAATCCATGAATATACAAGAGATCAGCTGTCCACTGTAGTGACCACTATGCATGAAAGGGTTAATACCTCTGGTTCTTCATTGTGATTGGCTCAAAGCTGTGGTAAAATACTTTATAACAAGTGGTGCCGAATAGAACAAACCCAAACTCATTCATAAATTCTATCCAGCTAAATCTTATACAGTGAACCCTCACAGTTCGCGGTCTCAGTACATCGTGGAGGTTTCAAAAATATTCCCACTTGTACTCCTGCTCGCTCATCTCCTCCTCCTGCAGCCCATACGCCTCCGCCAGCCTCTCCTACTCTCTCGGAAGGGGAGTTGGTCGACGATCCGTCTCCTCTGCCCATATTAATAGCTGACGAGGAGGCGTCCTCAGGAGAGCAGTACAGCTCTCCCTCAGCACCTGTGCAGGTATCACATTCCATACTTCACACCTGCACAGGAAATCCATCATCTTCATTACCATCAATCATCAAGAATCATCGTCATCATCGTCATCATCAAGATCTTCGTCAGCCACGCACAGAGGAGAGATCATCAAAGTGAGTGTACATGCCGTAGATTTTGCGTACGCGTACATGTACATATACTGTGTGGTACTCCACATCGTGGTTTTTCACCATTCGCGGGGGGTCACAGCCCCCATTAACCGCGAAGTGTGAGGGTTCACTGTATTAAAAATAGATTTAAAAAAGATATTTATACAAACTGTAGCTTTTGCAATGAATGTCCTTAAACTGTTCATTTATGTTGGCACTGCCCTACTGTTAAAACTTTATGGCAAAAACTCTGATTTTATTCATAATAACATTGAAAGACATTTTATGTTGTTTTGGAGGAATGTATTGTTTGGCCTATTTGAAAGTAGCTTGCTCAAAAGTGAATCTCTACACCTGATAAATGTTTTAATTTTAATGTTGAAATTTAACATTCATTGCTGTAAATACTCACTGAAAAAGCCATGCTTTACGGCATTCTATAATAATTTCAGACAATACATTCTCTCAATTAAAGGTGGGGTCTGAGATCTTGGAAAAACGGTTCCAGCAGCTACATTTTGAAAATACTCAGTTCAAAAGTCCAAACCCCTTTCTTCAGACGTCCCTCTGAAGCCACGCCTCCAGAATACTGGCACATGCAGTGATTGTTCCTGAGGGTTCACGAGCGCTGCACAGCAACAGTTCACCAGCTTAGGCTCTGCTCCGTCCCCGGCTTGGGCTCTGACACCGTCTACGGTCTGGCCAAACCACCTCCGACACCGGCTGAGGCTCCGCCCCCTGCTTCGCTCCCATACGCCTCGGGCTCCTACCCCGACTACGGCTCCGGCTGAGGCTCCGGCCCAGACTGTTTTTATCTTCTTAAGGTTTTTATTGTTGTATTGCATCTTGTTTTTATTTATTTGATCTTATTTATTCTTTTATTCTTTTACTTTTCCATGCTTCTATAGTGTTGAATGGTGGAACACTGAGCACTTTTTGTCTTGACAGTCGATCCAGTACCTGCCCAACAGGTTCAATGTATGTTTTGTTGTAACTAGGGATGGGAATCGAGAACTGGTTCTTTTTTGAGAACCGGTTCCCAGTAGCTTGATTCCTTGGAATCGTTTGCCTTCCTGCTTAACGATTCTGCTTATCGATTCCGCCTTCATTGTGCATGCGCGATGATGTCACACGTACGTTGCATTGTTTTGGTCAGAATGTAGACAACATGGCGTTGAGGCAGAAACGGTCCAAACAGACCACACCAGGTCCAAACAGACCACACCAGGTCCAAACAGACCACACCAGGTCTAAACAGACCACACCAGGTCCAAACAGACCACACCAGGTCTAAACAGACCACACCAGGTCTAAACAGACCACACCAGGTCTAAACAGACCACACCAGGTCCAAACAGACCACACCAGGTCTAAACAGACCACACCAGGTCCAAACAGACCACACCAGGTCTAAACAGACCACACCAGGTCTAAACAGACCACACCAGGTCCAAACAGACCACACCAGGTCCAAACAGACCACACCAGGTCCAAACAGACCACACCAGGTCTAAACAGACCACACCAGGTCCAAACAGACCACACCAGGTCTAAACAGACCACACCAGGTCCAAACAGACCACACCAGGTCCAAACAGACCACACCAGGTCCAAACAGACCACACCAGGTCCAAACAGACCACACCAGGTCTAAACAGACCACACCAGGTCTAAACAGACCACACCAGGTCCAAACAGACCACACCAGGTCCAAACAGTGGAATCCCTCAAATATGCTCAAACATTTGTCCACAGCATGTGAATCATTTACAGGAATGTCACGTATTTGATACGCTACTTAACAGCGCTTGTGAATGTAGCGGCAGAGTGAACACTGGGCCGGTTGCGGTTGCGGTGTGGGTAACAAACATCATAACCCCCCCACCCCCGAACCAGCTCGGCGTCATCTGTTCTTCTTATTTGTACATACTGTATGTTATATTTTCTGTGCAGATGGAAATATAAAAGATAGTTTATGCAAACACACCCGTTTGTACTCTTTTATTCCCTCACCCAGTGAGAACTGATAAGAGAATCGATAAGCAATATCGATAATGGAATCAGAATTGTTAAATTCTTAACGATTCCCATCCCTAGTTGTGATGCCAAAGGTAATCACTATGTCAGCAAAACAAATCTACCCACGGGTAGAAATAAAGGAACCTTGAACCTCAGTTCTGGACCAGACTGTTCTTCAGTACCTGTCGAACACACCTGCTCTGCCTGCTGTGGCGTTTGTCCCTGCCTGCTCTTTGTCCTGACCACATCTCCTAGTCTGCCCTACCTGCCTTCCGTCTCTGACTAAGTCTTCTGTCTTTGCTCCTCTGGTTTCATCTGGCTTTCCTGGTTTTGACCCCTCGTCCGTCCCTGTCTCACCTCGTGCACGCTCCTCGTCGGCTGCTCGTCAGCTATGGCTGAACTCCTGAACATGGCTTTATTCTGCGTTCACCTTCATCCTGGTGACCAACCTGGCCTCAGCGCCGCTAAGGCTATCGGAGATGTGTGCCTGTTTGAACTCTAAATACTCTCATTAATTCCTATGTTTCCTGGAGTTAATAAAGACACTAAACTTACTCCTGCTTCAGTAACATTTGGGTCCTGACCTCCCCCGCAACAGTTTCAAAATTGCAATACACAGATAATCCACCAGGGGGAGCAATTTGTTCACCAGAGGCCTTTCCAGTGACACTACAAGACTGTCATTAACGAGGAAGGAGGAAGAACTGGGACCATTTAGAAAAGGAATGAATTTGTTAGACATGTTTGTGTTATATTATGTTTTTGTTTGTTCCAAAATAATAATTAAGCATTGAGACCCAATGTATCGAATATGATACAAAATTTAAAGTCATACATGGAAACTGATGTTTGAAAAAAAGGTTTTGGGTTGTTCAGAAGGACCAATAAAGGCTCCAGTTTCAAAGAACTGGAATTTTCTGTCAATGATTTAATGGTTCAGGCTTTACAGGGTTAAGGAAGTGTTGTGTTTGTAGGAAAGAACATTGTACTTTAACTTTGCAAATGAGAGCAGATTAAAATATGGTTTCATTGTGATTACACCCATTTCTACTTAACCCTTTCATGCATATTGGTCACTACAGTGGACAGCTATTCTCCATCTGTTCTCAAATATATTAACGGGTTTTGTTGTTTTAGTTTGATTTGAGTTAACTTAGTGGACACCTATGCATCATCCCATACACTAACATTCAGACCATTACTATAACTTTGCTGTTCTTGATAAACCTGATCTGCAGTGACATGTTTGAGTGTAAATCAATTGCTAATAAAAATTGTGCATATGATAAAATGTGAGAAAACATCAGATTAGATGCATTAAAAATGTTCTGATTTTGTAGATCACTTTCTGATATTCAAAAATTAAACACATGTTGTCCAGCAGAGTGGACGTTTTTGGAACTCCACAAAAAATTATGAAGGTAGATTTGTTTCTTTATTGCTTTAACCATAAAAAAAAATTTCATTAAAAAAAAAAAAAATTAATTCACTTCAAAGAAAAAGTGTTCAAATGCAATTTTTTGGATCGGAATTTTTTTCTTTTTTTTTTTTGCATTCAAACAATTTTTTTTTAATTGAATTTTTTTTAGTTTAAGCAATAAAGAAACAAATCTACCTTCATAAAAAAAAACAAAAACAGGATTATTAAAAAAAAAATTCAATTGCATTGTTTTTTTCATGCCCAAAGAGGAATAAAAACACTCAGGAAAAAAATCTTGACTAAGTTTCTCATAATTCATGCGTGAAAGGGTTAATCAGGCCTTTATTTCTAATTGTCTTTGTTGAATGATACCAGTCTCATTCCAATAAAGGCCTGGCACCATCAAACATCATGTTCACAATGTCACGTTTTTATTTCACATGCACATATGCATATCGTTAGCCTCGTAGCATAATTGCCGAAGTCACATATTTGGCCAAATTGTGATCTACATCAAATGAAGCAGCAGTGTTGGGAGGATAAAATTACAAAATATCACACAATTTAGCCAAAAATATGACTCAGGCACTTCTGCTATAAAGCTAACGACGTGCACGTTGTAAGTACTTCAAGATGCCTCCATACCCGATGAAGGTCATTCAGATCTAAATGTCGTATTAAAGCTGAAAGAAGCCAGACTGTGTGGGAGTTTGTTCTTGTTGTTTTCAGATCTGGTGTGAATGAAACTCTACAGAAGTCAGTGATGCCGACCTGAATGCATAGAATTCACATCAGTCCCAGACAGAAGTGTGAATCATCTTTGCAGCGTTAATGTTACAAATACTAAAAAAAATGAGAGTTAACTTTAAAGTAATTTTCTCATTTTTTCTGATTAAACACAGATTCCCATACGTCAACAACCCTGAACCTGCAAAGAAAACAAAACTGTTAAAGTGATTATAAAAGTAAATAAAATGGTAAATGGACTGAACTTATATTATGCATTTTCTACACCTTTAATGGTGCCCAAAGCGCTTTACAGTTCCTCACATTCACCCATTCACACACACTTTCATACACCAGTGGTAAAAGTGATTAAAGAACTGGAAAAACTTAGAAATCACAATCAGTTGTTTCTGTCTTTAACCCATAAGGAGCCAGCGTGACATGTGTGTCAGTTCCCAAATGAATTTTCCTCTGTATTTAAGTGGTTTATCACTTAAATAATATCTTCAGTATTATGTTTTTTTCAGTGAAAATCAAGTGTTTTTTTGTTTTTTTTGTAACTTATAGTTTATTAGTTTTAAAAGAACAACAACAAAAAGAAAACACAACAACATAAATAAGTCTGGGTGGCAAAGTCTTATCAATTATTTTCCTTATATAATGTCCATTTGTTCCACTTTTTGTTCATTTGTGGTTCTTGTCGTCTCAATCTGTGTTAGTTTTTCCATTAGAAATATGTCCTCGATCATATTTATCCATTGATCCTTTGATGGTACGTTCATCTTCCCCCAATTCCTTGTTATTAGGATCCTTGTTATGCACTGATACCACTTTTTTTCCAGACCGAGTACAAGTACTTACATTTGAGTACTTGCAGATACCGAGTACCGATACGAGTACTTAATAATCCCATTCCAGTTGTTAGTTCCTTTTGTAAATGTGCTTTATTGTCGTTGTCATTAGTCTGACTGGAACAAAGTGCTGCTACTGACATTTTATGTGTTGGAATGAGCGTTTGTCAATTAATCCACCAGGGGGCGCCGCTCTGAATTAACCATACTGGACAAATACCACAAAGAAGAGGAAAGTTTTATGAGAAGAAGAGGAAAGTCAGTAATAACAAACATGGAGACGACAGAGGGAACACTAATGTGATACTAATGTTGCAGCGTTTTCACTGGTAAGGTTTAAAAGTTTAGCTTCAGCAGGAAGAGAAAAGACAAATGAGTGATAAGTTTGGTTTTCACTTCTGCTGGCGGCGGTCCGCACCGCTCCGTACACCCGCTGGTATTCTCATTCTGTTTACGCATCCGCCATCACCTGGAAAACAGATGGAATGTACACAGAGGACGGACAGAACGCTGTGTCTGTATCTGTGTGTCTGTAACGTTACTGTCAGTCAGCGTTACTTTTATCACTGTCATTTATTTTGAAAAATCTCCACACTCTTCACACTCCACACACATTATTCCTCCTCCTCGTACCTGCTGCACTGAACTGGGAATGTCAAACGGCCCGTAAGTGGTATCGGTGCATTTGTATCGGATTACTTTACAAGTACACACACTGAGTATCGGAGCCAATTGCGATACTCGTATCGTATTTGTTTGTGTTTAACTGGGCAGGTTCTGCATGTAACGCAAGTGGACACGATGGGTTCCACACCAAACCTGGAATGAGACTGAGATTCATGAAAAACCCACATGTGTGGATTAGAAAAACCACAAAGATCGACACATTTAGGGACGACAGATGGAAATTAACACTGCTGCTACAATCTGGCATATTTTACAGTTGCAATTGTTGTAGATGTTCATTAATATGCACTGTCCCTAATAAATGAGTGAGTGAGTAAGAAAAAAAGTAAGTAAAAAACATTGAACACACTGTCTTTATATTTAGAGTCTATAGAAGAGCATTTACACACATGTTTCCAGATCTAATGCACTGACATGTAGGTAGGTTTAATGTCCATATTTGGGTCCCATTTTTGGATCCAATATTTGTCTAAAAATTCATTAGTTTTGGGATGGCTCAGAGCAAGAGCATAATTTTTTTTTTTTTTTTGTTTTTGTTTTTCTGAGGTCATCATTAGGTCCATCCTTGGTGGAAATATGTGTAAATTTCTCTTATCCTTATCTTTTCATGTCATTTGCACTACTTAAATTCTATTTCTTACAAATATTCTTAATAGCAATACTTTTTATTTTTTAATGTAAATAACTGTGCCTTTTTACTCATACTTGTTGTTTTATCTTGTGAATTCTTGCGCTGAACCTGAGAGCTCTACCTCAGTTTTGTTGTACTTGGTATAATGACAATAAAGAAAAAGTGGCAGACGCCAAAATGTGCCCAGTTTCATAGAAGGACTCAATTATGAACTGTAAATGGATCCTTCTAAATACTGATCCTACACACTGGACCTTTACCATTGGTGAAACAAAAAATAATACTAATGATTTCATGTTTAAATTGGTTAATGCATTTTCGACACCAGAAATGACTCACAGCCCCAGAATGTGTGCATGAAAACACCTTTAATTTGAGACCAAATTATGTTTAATGTCAGTATCAGCTGTACTCGGCTGATATCAGGCTTTTACACCGAAATTATTCACTTTAACGATAAATATTGGCTGGAAAAACATCTATCTCACTATCGCAGATTTTTTTTTTTCATTTTTTAACAAGAAGCACAGACGGCACAAACACAATTTCAGACACGAGACAGATCCATAAACCTTCCAACCCATCTTTACCCATTACAAAGCTGTTTTTTTTTGTTTAGTATTGCACTGTAATTTTACTGTAATTATTTCTGGGAAGTTTATGTGAGCGAACTGTGTTGATGATTGTGCTCTATTTTGATGTTTTTATTGTTGTTGTAAAAAAATAAATAAATAATGTAATGGCAAAAAAAAGGGGGCAGAAGAAGCTGCTTGTGTGTTTTTCTGCAGCTTTGGAAAGGAAATGTGAGTAAAAATACCGACCTGGAACAACCTGTCATAGAAGTCTGCATGAGGAAAAGTAAAAAGTATATGAAGTACAGGAGTGTGTTAATGCTGCTTTGAAAGAATCATTCACTAAGTGCATTTAAATTGGAAAAAAAAAATGCAGTTTTGAGAGAATAAACTGTTTTGATTGTCTTTCATATTTATGTGAAAGTGAGTTAAGCTGGAAATGTTGTGTTTTATCGGGTTTGTGTTTAAAATTTTGATACAATGAGCCAAGAGTTGGACAAATCACAAAAAAAAAGATGTTATTAATGTGCATATTAACCCATAAAGACCCAGTGCTACTTTTGTGTCAATTCCCAAATGAATTTTTCTGTCAATTTTAACCTTTTTTAAGTGATTTATCAAATCCAATCCACTTTATTTATATAGCACATTCAAACAGGAAGAAGTGCTGCACATCAAATCATAAAAACAATAAAACAAATAAAAGAAAATACACTAAAAACAATAAATAAGCATATAAAACTAAAACAGTGCTTTAAATAAAAAAGCTAAAAGTCATAAAATGGATAAAAGGCACAAAGGATCACACAAGTCACATGGAGTTAAAAGCCAGAGAATTTATGACCATTTATTATAATATTCTGTATTTTATGTTTTTCTTTGTGTTAAATCTTGAAGTTTTGTATGTTAATTCATTTAATTCATTAAAGCTCAGAGTAAATCCAAGGTTATTATATTAAAAACAATGAAAAATGAAGAAAAAAGTGACTTTTTCAGCAAATCTACCAATAACTGAACATAAAAACAAGTGTCTCCATCCACTGTCATTAGTGGCTTTTGCATTGACCCTCAAATTGCATGAATATAATTTGCGCATAAAAATGTATCTAATGGAAAAACAATTTCGCCCAAACTCTCACTTTTTAATTTGAAGTTTTTGTGCTGGCAAGAGGTGGTTTTATGGGCATAGTGCAATTGGTATATCACACAAAACGGAAAGACCTTTCTCTTTATTCAATTTTTTTTTTTTTTTTACAAATTGGTAATTTCTTTTCAAATGGTCTAAGTTCTGCCTCCTTCCTCATTAACCTCCTCAGACCCAGCTGTGGGTTTTCTGTCCACATTTGTGGACAAGAGTTTCACAACTTCATACAAAAAAAAAAAAAAAAGTGTCCACCACAAAGCACATTCCATAAAAATTTAAAAACTGCATCTGAAAAAAACTGTTGCATCAATGTTGTAGAAGATAATGGTGTTTCCATGGTAACTACAGAGCCTCTGAACGTCCAAATGGGTCATATCTGATGACCATGAAAGTTGAATAATTGTATTTTACACCAATTATTTACATGTATGATAGAATTAGTGGATCAACAGGTGTTAAACAGTTAGATCAGTAGATGGTTTTGGTCGGGTATAGGCACTTACTTGATTAAAAAAAAACAAAAAACTTTGCTGACATTTCCTGGTGTCTTAGGAGGTTAAGGTCAGTCTTGTAGTGTCACTAAAGGCCTCTGGTGAATGAACTCCTCCCCCTGGTGGATTTTCTGTGTATTGCATGTATCTAATGTACTACATCAGGTTTTACAAGAAAAAATATCTCACTGATCATGTGAGGGCTTCAAAGTCAGGGGTGCCGATAAGGGGGTGGGGTGGTGGTCGGTGGTTAAACATGACAAATTCATGGGGCCCAGTAGTTGAGGGGGGCCCATAGAGCAGTGGAGGGGGTCCAGTGGATTGGGGAAGTTGTGAAAATTTTGTGTAAGATCCGTTGCAAAGAGAGGTGTGAAGCCAGGAGGCGAACGTTGAACGCATGTTAAGTTTTGTTTTTGTTTTCACAGTATCGTACGTGACGTTGTTTATGGACCTGCATATATATATAAATAATTTTCATTTAGACTCAGTTGTCCGATCCACTGATAAAAACTGTATTTGGACAGTTTATCAGTGCTTATACATGTTATACATTCACAAAAATACATTTATTCAACATTTTTGTTGTGAAACCTCCTGTAATTACACAAGATATATGTCAATTAACAAACAAGTCTGGTTCAACTGACAGAACAAATACTTCTGTTACAGTTAATTGTCAGTAATTTCATCTCGTTTTATTTTATTTTTTTTTAAGGTATTAAACTTTAAATGAACAGTTTAATCTCAAAACTAGAAAAGAAATATTTGTGAAATTACAATGCATTTGCAAATGTATTTTAACTGTATTTTTCTGAGAAAAATTAAAAAAAATTCTTTTAACCCTTTCTGCATGAATTATGAGACCTTAGTCAAGATTTTTTCCTTCAGTGTTTTTACTCCTCCTTAGGCATAAAAACCCCCAATGTGATCGAGTTTTTTTTTTCTATACAGTTACAAAATATCCATGCATTAATTTTTGAAGGTAAAGAACCATGTGTTTAAAACCCAATATCAGAAAGTGAGATGAAAACAATGAAATAAAAACATTTTTAATGCTGCTAATCTGATGTTTTCACACATTTTAACATATTCTAATGCTAGTAATTACTGACTTCATGGAGATAATATGCACAAAAAAAAAACCTTTTTGTCTAATAAATAACAATTGATTTACACTAAAACATGTTACTGCAGATCAGGTTTATGAAGAACAGCAAAGTTACAGTCATGGTCTGAATGTCAGGATATGAGATGATGCGTAAGTGTCCACTGTGTTGGCTGATATGAAACGAAAACAACAAAACCTTTGAATATACAAGAGAACAGCTGGAGAAGAACTGTCCACTGGAGGGACTTATGCATGAAAGGGTTAAAAAACTGAAATTTTTTGGTTATTCACAGTTAGTTTTTTCGTGTCATTTTACATTTGACGTGTAAAATCAGTCTGTTTTTGTCATTTCATTGATATTTTCCTGTATCTTAAAAATACAGGAAAAATCTGCAAAATGAACAGTGAAAATTCTGTTAAATTACAGATTTTTTCTTATAGTGTACAAAAGGACATAAATAGTTAATCTAGAAAAACACAATTAACGAGGCAAAATATCTACAAAATTACTACACGAGAACTGACAAAATAAACAAAGTCAAAAAGAAGGAAAAGACTAGAAAAGTAGTGCACAGCATCTCACACCTGCTCACATCTCAATTAACACAAAAACACACACAATGTACTTTTTCCTTTGCGGATTCTTACACAACATACAGAAGACAAAAAAAGCAGAACCACAGTTCAATAATCTGAACCATAACCTGGTGTGAACTCATGGAAACACAAATAAATGCACTGAAGAACAGTGGAAAAAACAGCCGTGAGAAGGATGTTAAGGCCGGGCCACGGACGCTGCTTTCTGTCAGGACTGTGACAACGACAACATAAAAGAATCTCACCCCTGAATCTGTCTCCATATGTCTGAGGCATATGTCTGTACCCCCCCCCCCCCCCCCTTTGTTCTCGTCCTTGTCGTCCTCAGAATCCTCCTCCTCCTCGTCTCCTGCCTCCGTGTTTTCAAAGTTCTACAAAAGTCATGAACTCACCTGAGATCGGATTTGTTTTCGCTACGACTCAAACTGTCTGTCAGCCAATTAGTGCAGAAGCTGTTTCATGTGTACGTTGCATATTTTAGGAACGCTATGTGGACAAAAGTATGTGGACACGTTGAATTCAGGAGGTTTTCTTTTCTAACAGGGGTTGGGATACAAAACAATAATGATAAATGTCAGAATAGAGTTTTTATATTCGGATTAGGGATGTAATGATTACCGGTTATAATGATAAACAGCAGTAAAATGCAGATGGTTAGTATTACCATTTAAATTCTACTTACTCATGATAACTGTGTTGAGTACTGCACTTTTCCGGAGGAAAACCCCTACGTAAAGATGTGCTTTTATGTCAAATATTTGAGTATAGATTTAATTTATTACAATTTTGATTTTCTGTACCTAATATTTGGAACCAATATTCACTTTTTACAGTCTTTGAAAAAGGTTCGTTAAGCATCTTTGGGTTATTTATGCAATAAATTATATACATTTTTCAAATCGGATTTTATATATTTTTTATGTTTTTTGTCCTTTTGTGTTTTTATAGCAGGTTAAAGTGAAAAAATAACACTGGGTTACAAAAAAATGTTTTTTTGCAAGTTGTCTAGGTTTTTTTCAACTGAATTAGGACCCATTTTGCACCGCTAAATCCAAAAATGACATCTGTTTTTCTCAATCAGGTCAGGTTTTTTTTTGCTAATTTGATTTTGAAAAAATTTGATCTCTCACAAAATTGATTACATTTTTGTGCCTTTATCAGTTGATTTTTTTATATAGTTCTCACCCAAATAGGCTTATGAAACTTTATGAAACTTGTGACTTGATTCCTGTTCGGTACAATGGCGTATTCACCGCAGATGGAGCAGAATATGTCAGGCTATTTTTGCAAGATCTTCTAGTCGAAGCCATTTCATCACCTGCAATATTAAAAAAACATGAATCATAAATTGGCAAAAGTAAATCTACAGAACTCGTTTATTGCAAGAAATATGAAAGAATTTTGTATCATATGATGTGAAAATGCCCATAAATGTAAGCAAAATGTTAAAAGCCAATATGTAGCATAGTTCAGAAAGTTGACCTGATTGAGCAAAATTGAATGTGATTTTTTGGATTCAGCACCAAAATGATCCTAAATCAGCTCAAAAAAACTGAAACAATAAATTTGTTGTTGACCAGTGTAATAATAGGCAGATGATACAGATGAAGTTGAGCTGAAAAAAACAGATCCCAAACATGGGTATAGTAAACATTTGTTTATATAATATATAAAGGCAAAATCAAAAGGACTGAAAAACAGACAAAATAGGCTCAGACCACTCAGCGTTCATATTTGAATGTTTCTGCAACAGAAGGTACATTGTGCCAGTTATTTTATTTGGTTATTTGTTTTGGGTTTTTTTTTTCAAAATACAACTTGGTTAAATTATTTCACTGTGTTTATCAGTACTTTTTGAACATTTTAAACACAATTTCAACAATACAGCGATAATAATGATAACCGTGATAATTTTGGTCACAGTAATAACCGTGAAATGAAATTTTCATATCGTTACATCCCTAATTGGGATAAATATCATTGGTTTGTTTGGTTTAAATTGTTATCTTTGCTTCCAAAATGCCTCAGAGATGGTTTTGACTTAAATTCTGTCAATATTAGTCGCTTTTCCACTGGACATCTGCGCAAAACTTTACTGATATTTACTAAATGTCGAAAAAACAGAAGTGTGTAATGTCGGTTTTTCCATTAAATCACAAATGCGATGATTTGTTTATTTATACGAGATGACACAAGAAGTCATCCCATAAACATGGCGACCAAATGTAAATATGGTGTTGATTCACAGATATATTCATTATTATTACACATTACCCCTCTATCTCCTACTAAATTAAAAAATGTTTGGGTTTCCTGCTGTGTCCACACATACTGATACATACCGTTTTTGTTAATTCACCTGACTGTAGTTGTGAAAAAGGTCTTTTTAATTGCAGTTTTGCGTGATATACCATTTGTGCTATGCCCGAAAAACCCACTCTTGCCAGCGCAAAAACTTTTAATCGAAAAATGAGACTTTTGGTGAATGGCATTTTTCCGTTTAGGTTCAGTTTTTATGTGCAAGGTTATATTTGTGCAATTTGAGGGTCAATGGAAAAGCAACAACTGATTCATTTTTTTCAATCCATGACAAGGATTTTTAAAGTTTACCTATAAATTTCTAAAATATTTTTCATGCTCTGACTGTAAAAATAATTTTCTACCACAACTAACCATCTACTTTCTTCACATCTCACTTCAACTTTAAGGAAATATGAAAAGATAAGAGGAGGATGAGCCTATTCTCTGCTTTGCATTTTGTTTGAATTACTGTAAACACACTTATTTTATTCTTAATCAACTGCCACACTTTTGTTAAAATGTTAAAATATACATAATATGGACAAAAATATGTGGGCATGTTGAATCCAGGTGTTTCTTTTCTAACAGGGGTCTGGGATACAAAACAATAATGATAAATGTCAGAATATAGTTTTAGATTATGGGATAAATATCATTGGTTTGTTTGGTTTAAACTGTATCTTTGCTTCCAAATTTATTTTTAACTATGATTTTCAATGTTCTACCTGTAAAATTCTACATATTTTCATGCTCTGACTGTAAATAATAATTTTCTACCACAACTAACCATCTACTTCTTTACATCTCACTTAAAGTTTCAGGAAATATTGATTTTTTTTTTTTTTTTTTTTTTCATCTCAAATCCTCATGAACAGGATATGTTACAGCTGTAGACATGATGTGTCCCAATATTTATGTCCATATAGTTTAGAAACATCAATATTTGCTTGAATTAAGCCAAAAAATCTTGAATTAAGTAAAAAAAAAATTGTTTGCTTGAATTAAACAAAGTAACAAATTGGAATAAAGAAAAAACAAAAATCTGCAATGGAACAATGTGAAAATTATCTTGGTAACATTTCTTGAAATCAGATTTTCCAGATAATATTGTCTAAAAACAAGTTCTTATATCTCACTGAAAAGTTACTCTGTAGGTGATTCTGTCTTATTTTAATTGTGATGAGATATTTTGACAAGAAATGAAAAAAATACTCTTGTTAAGGTTTAGGTTTTTGCAGTGTGTAGTTTACAGTCATGACTATTAAAGCAGAGTTTAACAGTCTTTTTAACTAAGAATGATGAATTATCATATTATTCATATCACTGAATGTACATATTTGTATCTAATGTGTCTACACAAGTAATTAAAATACTGACATTAATGAGAAAGTTATGAAGACAACTAAAGATAAATGTGTAAATGTTCTTTTTTTTTTTTTTTTTTTTTTTTAACACTCCTAATGCAGTCGACACTAGATTTAATTACATACTATACATTATACCTTCACACTTCTATTTATAGAAATGTATTTATGAAACACCTCAGTGCTGGTGATAAGAACGCACGAACATCAACAGACATTACTGATCTACAAGTTTTAAAAAAAATCCAGATAAAATATTAATATAAATATTAATATTTTATTCTGGATTTTTCCTTTTTTTTTTTTTTTAACTTGTAGAAAATATCATTACAAATGTTATTGTACAAAATATTAATATAGAATATTAATATTAGTACAGGTAGAAACTTAATATAAAATATTATCTTTTGCCTAGAAATGAGAAACAATACACTTGGCCAGATTTAGATTTTTTTCACAGTTTATGACAGTTTGATTACAACTTGTCGTTTGTCAAAGGCTTTTGTCCCACATATTCTGTTATCTCTGGTATTTCAAGACTATTGCTAAAATAAGTTCTGATATCTCATTAGTCACTTTTCCATTGACCCTGAAATTGTGCCAAATGTAATTGTGCATAAAAATTTACCTAATGGAAAAATGACAATTTTGCCAAAAGTCTCATTTTTCTATTAAAGTTTTTGCGCTGGCAAGAGGTGGTTTTTGAGGCGTAGTGCAAATGGTATATCACGCAAAACTGCAATGGAAAGACCTTTTTCTCAACTAGAGTCAGGTGAATTAAAAAACAGCGTGTTGACGGACGTTACATTAAGCCAAAGAACAAGACGAAACCACGTCGTGGTATGTGTGGACACTCCAGGAAACCCAGTCATTTTATAATTTAGTAGGAGATAGAGGGGTAAAATATAATAATAATAATGACTATATCTGTAAATCAACACCATATTTACATTCGTTGCCATGTTTATGGAATGACTTCTCATGATAATAAATAAACAAATCATCGCATTTGTGATTTAACGGAAAAAACCAACATTAACCACGTCTGTTTTTTCGACATTAGTAAATATCGGTAAGTTTTGCGCAGATGTCCAATGGAAAAGCGACAAGTGGAAAAGTTCCTCTTTAAGCAAATTCTGTCTTATTTTAAGTGTGATGAGATATTTTGGCAAAAAATGAGAAAAAATAGACTTAGCAAAATCTGACCAAGTGTATTTTTCTCATTTCTAGTCCAAATATCTCATCACACTTAAAATCAGACAGAATCACCTAAAGAGGAACTTTTCAGTGAGATATAAGAACTGATTTATAGACAATAGATCTGGATTTTGTGTGTGTGTGCTAAATTCAAGATTTTTTTTATTAATTCAAGCAAAAAAAAATCTGCCAGTGGAACAAGTGAAAATTTACTTGGTAAGATTTTTTGAAGTCAGATTTTCCAGACCTATTGTCTAAAAATCAGTTCTTATATCTCACTGAAAAGTTCCTCTTTAGGCGATTCTGTCTGATTTTAAGTGTGATGAGATATTTGGACTAGAAATGAGATAAATACACTTGGTCAGATTTAGAGTTTTGCAGTATAAATAAGAGAACAGCTGTAGAATCGGTTGTCCACTGTAGTAAACACTATGCATGAAAGGGTTAATTCACAGTGCTGTACCAAAATGGAAAAGAGAGGTTAAAAACACACAAAAAGAAAAAGAAATCTTTATGAAAGGGTTAAGTTAGTTTGTGATTGCTTTAAGGATGTAAGTATTTGACAAATCCACTGTAATGTGATCTCCGGCTGCAGCGTGGTTTGTGTCTGTATTTGTGCATGGTGTGTGTATTTGTGCATGTGTGTGGTGTGTGTGTGTGTGAGTGTGTGTGTGTGTGTGTGTGTGTGTGTGTGTGTGTATTTGTGCGTGTGTGTGTGTGTGTGTGTTGTGGTGTGTATTTGTGCTGTGGTGTGTGTGTGTGTGCTTTCCATAAATCAGCAGGTTTAGAATGAAGTGAAGCTGCACAGCCTCCTCCTCCTCCTCCTCCTCCTCCTCCTCCCTCTCTCCCTCTCTCTCTCTCTCTCTCTCTCTCCTTGTGTTTCTTGCTCCACTTCTCCACTGCGTTGCCTGCAGCTACTCATCTGAGAACAGAGCAGAGAAAATGAGGGAATAAACTCCAAAGTGGAGGAGGTGATATGTAAGAACAATCAGTGCGCTCGGAGGCCAATAAGCCTTTGAATAGGCGCTTCATTTCTGGATAGTTCTTAACCCTGTTGCTTTCTCTGATTCTCTCTCTTGCACCGGCGGCTTGTTTGCTGACTGTCAAACAATGAGTCACCGACTGACGGGTGGCACAGCGGGTCAACAGACGTTTGAATCAGGACGTTCACGCACACGCAGAGCACAGAGGTAGTGGAGTCCAAACATCTGACCAGCAGGCATCCAGCACTAACAGCGACTGGAGTTGAGGAATGTGCATTCTGGGTTTGAAACCAGTGTTCCACTCACACTGTGGGAGACGAACGCAGTCTGCAGTGCCACCTGCAGGTGTTGCACCAACTGAACTGAAGATCGTGTTGTTGTCTGCAGGTTATACAGCAGTGGTTTCCAACCTTTACTGGGCTCGTGACCCCATTTTAACCCTTTCATCCAGGGACGTGCACAGGATTCTAGAGGAGGGCAGGGGCTCAAAGTCACAAAAGGGCAGTATGTGTGCGCCAAAGTCTTTTCGGGCTTTAACCCTTTCATGCATGAATTATGAGAACATTAACCCTTTCATGCACAGTGGTCACTACAGTGGACAGCTCCTCTACAGCTGTTCTCTTATATACTATTCATGGTTTTGTTTGTTCTTTTCATTGTTTTCTTTTTCTTTTCTTTTTTTTACACATATTTTATTAAAGTTTTAAAGACTCTACATATCTTTTCTGACATGAATTGGTAACCTTATGTAGATCTCTCCTGAGCATAAACCCCCCAGAATCACAAGCCCTCTCCATAGTTTTCACACAATTTATCAGTAAATACATGTTCTTGCATCAAAATTTAAACGTGTGGTGTCCAGCTGAGTGGACATTTTTGCAACTTCATAAAAAAGGTTCATAAGATTTTTTTTTTTTATTATATTTTTTGTATGTATTTTTTACAAAAAAAATTTAAATAATTTTTATTTATTTATTTATTATTTATTTATTTTTCAGAAGAAAATTTTCAGTCGCATTATTTTTTTCATGCCTAAAGAGGAATAAAAACACTCAGGAAAAAATTTTGATTAAGGTTCTCATTATTCGTGCATGAAAGGGTTAATCAAGATTTTTTTTTTCTTTCCTCTTTGGGCATTAAAAAAAAAACAATGCGATTGAATTTTCTTTTTTTTTTTTCTTTTTTTCTTTTTTTTATATGAAGCTATTTTTCATGGAGTTGCAAAAATGTCCACCAAGCTGGACATCATGTGTTTAATTTTTGAAGCAAAGAAACATGTATTTACTGATTATACTGTGTGAAAACTATGAAATAAAAACATTAAATGCTGCTAATTTGATGTTTCTCACATTTTAACATACACTACAAACAAAAAGTTATGGATATTTTTCATTTTTGGGCTATTTTTTCCAGTTGCACAATGCTTTTTACTTTTTTGTGTGTGAATTGAATTATTATTATTATTTTTTTTTTAAATGACCAGACATAGTTTTATTTATAAATGGCAAAAATGACCAAAAAAAAGACAAAAAAAAAAAAAAAAAAAGAAAATATCCTTAACTTTTTGTTTGTAGTGTACTATAATACTAGTCATTACTCACTTCATGGACATAATACGCCAAAAAAAATTAAAACAAAAAACTTTTGTTGTTAATTACAGTCTAATAACAATAACAAGGAATTGATTTACACTCAAACATGTTAGATCAGGTTTATCAACAACAGCAAAGTTACAGTCATGTTTCCAGTTGCAGTGTATGGGATAGTGCATAAGCTCCACTGTGTTGGCTGATATGGAACGAAAACAACAAAACCCATGAATATAGAATAGAACAGCTGGAGAAGAACTGTCCACTGGAGTGACCACCACGCATGAAAGGGTTAATAACACAATATGTGGCTTAATGTAAAATTAATAAAGTAGCCATAGATGACAATAACGACATAGCTGTGTGCATTGTGTCGCTGTGAGTGATGCAATGTCTAATGTCTATGTCATAACTTTGGAACTATTTACAATTAAGCCTTGAAATTTTGGATTTTTCCATCATATATAATATACTAGAAGTATGTAAACATTTAGAAAAATCTGAGAGAGTCAGGTTGGGACAACTTGATGAAATTATATGGATCTATCTATCTATCTATCTATCTATCTATCTATCTATCTATCTATCTATTCTATCTATCTATCTATCTATCTATCTATCTATCTGTCTTATCTGTCTATCTGTCTATCTGTTTGTCTTTTTTTGTCCATTTTCTTGCCTATTTTCTTCGTGTTTTAATTAATTTTGTCTCATTTTGTTAATTTTTCACTAATTTTGCTGCTTATTTATTGTCTTTACTCATTTTCATGGTTATGTTGTTCATTTTGGTCACTTTCTTTTCTTACAAGGTGGGGAAGCAAAATTTACAATGAACATTTAGTTGTTTTTTCTCAGCAGGCACTACGTCACTTGTTTTGAAACCAAACATATATTGATGTCATAATCATACCTAACACTATTATCCATACCTTTTCACAAACTTTTGCCCATATGGAGTAATCAGGAAAGCAAACGTCAAAGAGTGTGTGATTTGCTGAATGCACTCGTCACACCAAAGGAGATTTCAAAAATAGTTGGAGTGTCCATAAAGACTGTTTATAATGGAAAGAAGAGAATGACTATGAGCAAAACTATTACCAGAAAGTCTGGAAGTGGAGGACGCACAAAAAAAACGTACCAAAGCTTTTATTTAAAGCTCTCAAATCCAAATCCTAAAGGATCCAACCAAATCCATGAGAAAAATGGCAATTGAACTTGAGGTAGACAACAAGACCGTTAGAAATGCAGTACAATATGATTTGAAGTTAAAATCTTACACAAGAAACACCAAACAACTTGTTGACAACAGCAACAAATCCAACTTGAGCAATTTTTGGGTATCATGTTTATGGCCGGCCTTCTAGCCCAGATCTAAACCCTGCTCGATTCTGCTGTTTGGGGTGTTTTAGAACATGCTACCAATAGAACATCACACAGCAATGTCCACTTTCTTAAAGATACTATTAAAGAAGAATGGGAGAAGTTGTCACCCCCAATATTTGAGGAACACTTGCACAAGTTTCAGGAAGCGTGTGAAGGCAGTTATTGAGAAAGAAGGAGGACACATAGAATAAAAACATTTTCTATTATGGACATTTTCTTGTGGCAAATAAATTCTCATGACTTTCAATAAACTAATTGGTCATACACTGTCTTTCAATCCCTGCCTCAAAATATTGTAAATTTTGCTTCCCCACCCTGTATTTTTTCAACTTTTATGAATTAATCTAGCACCCCCCCACCCCCACCCCACCCCATTATCTATATGTATAGCAACAAAATGTTAATATTATCAATTTGTTCATTGTGCTACTTGTTTGTGTTATTTTTTCTCCATTTTCTTGCCTATTTTGTTCAGTTTTTGTCTCTTTTTTTTTTTTTTTTTTTTTTTTTTTACATTTTTCACTAATTTTGCTGCTTTTTTTTTTCTTTACTCATTTGATGCTTACATTTGTCCATTTTTGGCAACTTTATTCTTCATTTTGTTAACTTTTTTTTTTTTTTTTTTTAATAATCAGGGATTTTTTTTATCTATCTATCTATCTATCTATCTATCTATCTATCTATCTATCTATCTATCTATCTATCTATCTATCTATCTATCTATATCTATCTATCTATCTATCTATCTATCTATCTATCTATCCATCCATCACATCCATCCATCCATCCATCCATCCATCCATCCATCCATCCATCCATCCATCCATCCATCCATCCATCCATCCATCCATCCATCCATCCATCCATCCCAGTCTTGGGGCCTGATTTATTAAGATCACAAATAACATGATAAATCACGAAGGAAAGGCTGAATGTACAAAGACATGAACTTGACACAAAGTTGACAAAATTGTTGACAGTCTTTGAGGCTTAAATACATTCACCTCGTTGCATTATTAGTTTCCCTTTATATTAACTTTTCTTGGTAAAGTAACACATACTAGTATCTTCTATGTAAACATTCCTCTGCAGCTGAAAACTGGCAGTTACATTTTCCATACAGTTCACATCGTCCAGTCTTTGTTTGCACTGATCCACTGTCAGTGAACGCTACTTAACCCAGTTTACAATCACCATTTTATTCCCAGTAACACAAAGAACTCTGTGCATGTGCAATTTGTTTTCTCTAACGCTCTTGGAAACATATGACTTAAAACCATCTGTTGTGATTCAGCAGCACTCTCACAATCCACAAACTGTCTTATTTCTTTTTTATCTCCTCCCAGTAAATTTGCAATTCAGGAAAATGAGAAAAAAAAAAAAAAATGTGGGTGAAATCTCCTGTAAACCCCCCACCCCCCTCCACCAATGAGGATTGGATCTATTGTCATGTTTGGCTCAGTCTTATAATTTCCACACATGTTCCTTCCAGTTCAGACCAGTTAAGCCTTCACACTGGACCACTCCTCATCATCATTTATACCAGAATCTTCCAATTCCTAATTTCTTTTTGCATTTAATGAATCATCTGTTTTGTCCACGAAAATCCTATTGGATTGATAGTTTTTTGGGGGGTTTTTTGGGTGTGTTTTCTTCTCAACCTTCTTAATCTACTCATGTGTAACCCATGAAGACCCAGTACTAATCAAGGTTATTAACGAAAACTAACGAAATGATGAAAACTAGAATTGTAAAAACATTTCGTTAACTGAAATAAATAAAACTATAATTAAAAGAAAAAAAACGTAACTAACTGAAACTGTATTGTGTGTTTACAAAACTAACTAAAACTGATAAAAAATCTGGATAAAATTCCCTTCGTTTTTGTCTTTCTCAATGTTGGATTGATACGAAATCGATTTATTTCCCTCAAGCAATTTTAGCTGGTGACACCATATGATATTTAAGGGTCCGTCACTTGTGTTCACTTGTGGTTTCCAGTCGTCTTCTGGTCCCCACTCTACCTGGAAACATAATAATAATAATAATAATAATAATAATAATAACACTGGTCAACAACAAATTTATTGTTTAAGTTTTCGGAGCTGATTTAGGATAATTTTGGTGTTTAACATTTTTGCTTACATTTATGGGCATTTTCACATCATATGATACGAAATTCTTTCATATTTCTTGCAATAAACGAGTTCTGAAGATTTGACTTTTGCCAATTTATGATTAATGTTTTTTTTTTATATTACAGGTGAATGAAATGGCTTCGACTAGAAGATCTTGCAAAAATAAGCCTGACGTATTCTGCTACATCTGCGCTGAATACACCATTGTACCTAACAGGAATCCTGTTAGAAAATGATTTTTTTTTCTCTTCAAACCTATTTTGGGTGAGAACTATATAAAAAATCAACTGATAAAGTCACATAAATGTAATCAATTTTGTGAGAAGATCAAATTTTTCAAAATCAAATTAGCAAAAAAACCTGACCTGATTGAGAAAAACAGATGTCGTTTTTGGATTTACCGGTGCAAAATGGTCCTAATTCAGTTGAAAAAACCTAGACAACTTGTAAAAACATTTTTTGTAACCCAGTGTAGTAATAATAATAATAATAATAATAATAATAATAATAATAATAATAATAATAATAATACATCGGTTTTATATAGCGCTTTTCTAAGTACTCAAAGACGCTTAACATGGAGACTAAAGTTGGAAGAAAGGAGAGTCCTGTCTGGGATTTATTTGAATACAACGACGGAGAAGAAGAGAAAAGTTATAAGAAAACTAAACTAAACTAAAACTAAGCATTTAGAAAATAACAAAAACTAATTAAAACTGGCAAACCTGCTCTAAAAACTAATTAAAACTAACTAAATTAGAGAGAAAAAAAAAAGTCAAAACTAAATAAAACTAAACTATAATGAAACATCCAAAACTATTAGAACCTTGGTACTAATTTTGTGGCAGTTTCCAAATGACTTTGTCTATTTAACTTTTTTTTTTTTAACCCTTTCATGCATAGTGGTCACTCCAGTGGACAGTTGTTCTCCAGCTGTTCTCTTGTATATTCATGGCTTTTGTTGTTTTAGTTCCATATCAGCCAACACAGTGGACGCTCATGCACCATCCCATCCACTGCAGTTCAGTCCATTACTGTAACTTTGCTGTTCCTGATAAACCTAATCTGCAGTGACATGTTTGGGTGTAAAGCAATTGTTAATTGTTATTAGACTTTAATTAACAGTTGTTTTTTTTAACAAAAAGGTTTTGGGTTTTTTTTGCACATTATCTCCTTGAAGTGAATAATAAATAGTATTAGAATATGTTAAAATGTGAGAAAACATTTGATTAGCAGCATTAAAAACGCTCTTATTGCTTAGTTTTCCATATCACTTTCTGATATTAGGTTTTAAATACATGTTTCTTTGCCTCAAAAATTAATGATCTCCGGCTGAGTGGACATTTTTATAACTCCTTTAAAAAAAAACAAAAAACAAAACCTTGATCGCATTGGGTTTTTTTCATGCCTAAAGAGGAACAAAAACACCCAGGAAAAATATATTGACAAAGGTTCAAATTCATGCATGAAAGGATTAAAGTGATTTATCATCATCCAAATATCAGACTATATATGAAATAGTTTTGTGTTGTTTTGTGGATTATTTGGCTGATTTTAACATGTCATTCCCGTTTCCTCTCTTGGTTTCGGCCTGTGCACTAAATGTCACTTCTGAATGGACCACTGTGTTCATGCAAATGGCAAACCTCTAACTTGGTAGGGGACACCGTGGTAAGGCTAATCCATGAACCTGGTACAGTGCGACTATTCATGCTGCAGTGGATAACAACACTCCAGGTTGTTCTGGTTTCAGTTACTGCCCTCTTTGTTTACTGTGCATCAATCTGTTGGTGGTGGTACACCAATGAGACACAGTGTGACTGTATGTAAAAGACACAGGCTGTGGCGCAGTAAAAAGGCAGTTTGTGTTGTGGTATATGCTGTAAATTCCCAAACGGAGAACACAGGATACTGGGCTGTTTACCCAGCTGGAGTTTCAGATATAGGCAAATCTGAGTCTGCAGTTTGGTGGAAGATCTGGAAGACTGTACTGAAGCTACATGGTAAATCCAACAGGTATAATAAGGACAACAGCAGAAACAGTACAACACTGGGTAAACACCAGCTTAGAAGTCGATTTAATGTCCACAAATGACCACTGCACCATACACAGCAAAAACTGGAGAGTTGAAATTTCAGGGTTAAACATCTGAGTCAATTTTCACTCTCAAAGTGTCGTTTTAACTCACTGTGAGTTAAATGTCACTCAGAGTTGGGGTTAATGAAAAGAGTTCATCAAGCCCGGGGAAATTAACTCAGGAGAAGTGTTGTTTTGTGTCTCTCCAGTGTTAATTTGCCTGGCCCCTGCATTTCAAACCAGGTGAACCTGTGCAGTTTCTCTCAGACTGTCAGAGAGAAAAAAGAGGAAAAAGAAATGTTCTAAAAAAAATGCATCAGCTTTCTTTGAATCATCCTGTTCACATTGAATTTTAAGTCATTTTTAATGGATTCCCTTTTTTAATGATTAAAATTAACACTACTTTCAGAGTGAAAATTCAGTAAAATGAGTGTTATTTTTGTTCCTTTCATGGTGTTAATTTAACTCTGTTTGAGTTAAAGGAGAAACTCTGACAGTGTAAATAATAAACCCATATGGGTTCATTTAACTCAGGTCAGTGAGTATATGAAGGGTGGCTGTGGCTCAGCTGGTAGAGGTCCAATGACCAAAGGGTTGGCGGTTCAAATCCTGGCTCTGTCCACATGTTGAAGTGTCCTTGAGCAAGACACTGATGTCACTGTGTGTGTGTGTGTGTGTGTGTGTGTGTGTGTGTGTGTGTGTGTGTGTGTGTGTGTGTGTGAGGAGTTGTAAAGCACTTTGGGCACCATGAAAGTGTAGAAAATACACTATATAAGTTCAGTCCATTTACCATTTTTGAACTCTTGTGAGTGTTGGTAGTTAAATCAGTCAGTGTTAAGTTAACTCAGGTTTCTGAGTTAAAAAGGCAACTCTGGCATGGTGTTAAATAATTAACTCCAATGAAAATGTTAATTTAACTCTGTAAAGTGTGGACCTATAGAAACTCTGAAAAAGTTAAAATCAACTCTGTGGGAGTTGATTCAACTCTCCAGTTTTTGCTGTGCAGCATTTAGTAAATAGTGTAAATTACTGATAAAAATAATAAAATAATAAAATACTGATATAAAAAACAAAAGTACATAAGTGTGACAAACTGCAGGAGTCAGCTCTTTCTGAATTTTGTGTGATGCCCAAGATACATAAGATAGAAAACACAAGATAAAAGAGAAACTATTATTCAGATAAAACACATTTTTATATTATTTTTACATGATTTTTTAAAACTCTTTTTACTGAAATTAGAACAATGACAATATAGAAAAAGGTCCTATATAGTATCCAATATATGTGATGTCAGAACAAGAACACTACACCTGCACTCACATGTATACACACACACACACACACACACGCACACGCACACGCACACACACACACACACACACACACACGCACACGCACACGCACACACACACACACACACACACACACACACACACACACACACACACACACACAGAGTCCATTTCACTTTTAAAATATAAAACTGATATGATGTGCAGTTATGGACAAAAGTTTCAGCAGTAACTAACTAACTTTTTGAGATTTTTTTTCTCCACATGTTGCTGTGGCAATGACGACTAATTTTATGTATTTTCTAAGTCTCAAAGATCTTTATTGGCAAATATGTTTGTGTTTATGTTTATGCATTTGGCAGACGCTTTTTTCCAAAGCGACTTACAGGGGAAAACCAATCAAATCACTCAATCAATCAAATTTTATTTATATAGCACCAGATCGCAACAAAAAAGTTCTCTCATGACACTTTATATATAGAGTTGGTCAAAACCAGACTCTAAGCCAATTTACAGAAACCCAACAGAATCCTCCAGGAGTAAACACTAGTGATGGTGACAGTGGAGGGAAAACTTCCCTTTAACAGCAGAAACCTGGAGCAGAGCCAGACTGAGGAGGATGGACGTCTGCCTGGACCAGTTGGGGTTTAAGAGAGAGAGTAAAGAAGGAGAAAAGAGAGAGCGATAGAGATAGAGACTGGGGGAGAGGAAGAGAAGGGGGAGTAGGGGGAGACACATGGAGGCAGTTGAGGATAAGTGAGTGATGATGATGAAGGCAGGAGAGAGGCAGGACCACCGCAGCAGGTCCAGAGATAATCCTGGGAAAATCTGTTATAAGCCTGGGAAGAACTTTATTAAAATATTTAAAATGGAATGTCTGCCAGTGCTAGGACAGGAGGTAAATCACAGTTCTGTTAAAAGCCAAATGTCATGTTCCAAATGAACAGGAGGCGTCCAGGTCCAGTTCTGTCAGACTGTAAATACAAGTAATACTGGATCAAATGTCAGATGAACGATGGTATTGTGACTGCTTCCAGAGTCAAACCGAGGCGACTAACCAGGTTAACGGCGTCGTTCATGGGACTGACTCAGTCACACTGTACTCAGCACATGGTACTGTATGGAAATACGGCTTTCCGGGACACGCTGAGCATACAGATGCATGCATAAGTGGATTATGCTGCAGGAGTGCTTTGAGGAGTTCTTATGAGTGCTTTGATACACTTTTCTACCATGAAATGATTTTGAAATCCAGAGGTTTAGAGTGGCGTACGTTTATGTTACAGGAATGAAGCGTCACAAATCATGTCACTGTGACACAGATGAGAAGGACATTTTTAATCGTTTGCTTGTTTGATATTTTTGCTCTAATCACCTTTTAGATATGGTTTCTTCTCCATCTTTTAGTACAGTCAGGTTTAATCCAGTAAGTACAGTTTATTTAGTGTGGCTTATTTTAGAGGACAAAATCTCAAAGTGCCTGTTAAAGAGTAAAACAGACAAAATTTAGTGGAAAAAATTATATAAGCTCAACACTCATAAATACCAAGAGTCAAAAGGTCAATTACAACAGACAATTAGGGCAAAAAATGTCACTTTTGGAGCAAAAAGGTCAGAATATTAACCCATAAAGACCCAAACATCCACCAGTGACCAAAATCATTCACACATAAAAAATGTTTAATACCTGCTGATCCACTTATTCTGTTAATCCATGTAAATAATTGGTGTAAAATACAGTTCTTCATCTTTTCATGGTCATCAGATATGACCCATTTGGACGTTCAGAGGCTCTGTAGTTACCATAGAAACACCGTCATCTTCTACAACATTGATTCAACAGTAAACCCGTGGAGTTGGATCAATGACAGTGGATGGACACACTTATTTTTACATTCATTTATTAACATCTTTGCTGAAAGTCACTTTTCCTTCAGTTTTCTCTGATTTGTGATATAATAACCCTCAACTTTAATCTGAGCTTTAATGAACATCTACATGATCAGTAAATCAAACATAAGAAAATACTTGATTTACACTGAAAAATGTGAAATACACAGGATAGTGTTCTAATAAATGGTGATAAATCCATTAAGAAAGGTTAATAATCGAGAAAAGTTCATTTGGGAACTGCCACAAAAGTAGCACTGGGTCTTTATGGGTTAATGCAATATACAGTCGTGGAAAAAATTATTAGACCACCCCTTGTTTTCTTCAGTTTCTTGTTCATTTTAATGCCTGGTCCAACTAAAGGTCCATTTGTTTGGACAAATATAATGATAACAACAAAAATAGCTCATAGTAGTTTAATTTCAGAGCTGATATCGATCCATTTAACATGTTTTCTTGATAAAAACCAAAATCACTTCAGTTCTTCCATCAATATCTGTCACTGTACTGACAAAAACAGTGATTTTAGACATTCCATGTTTTCTTTTCTGTCTGTTTTAGTCACATGATACACACAGGAGTTAGGACTGGATTGCAGAACCATTGTTTTTGATGACTTTTGATGGTCTAATAATTTTTTCTGCGACTGTAAGTTCTTATATCTCACTGAAAAGTTATTATTTAGGTGATTCTGTCTTATTTTAAGTGTGATGAGATATTTTGACAAGAAATGAGAAAAATACAGGGTGGGGAAGCAAAATGTACAATGAACATTTAGTTGTTTTTTCTCAGCAGGCACTACGTCAGTTGTTTTGAACCCAAACATATACTGATGTCATAATCATACCTAACACTATTATCCATACCTTTTCACAAACTTTGGCCCATATGAGTAATCAGGAAAGCAAACGTCAAAGAGTGTGTGATTTGCTGAATGCACTCGTCACACCAAAGGAGATTTCAAAAATAGTTGGAGTGTCCATAAAGACTGTTTATAATGGAAAGAAGAGAATGACTATGAGCAAAACTATTACCAGAAAGTCTGGAAGATACTATTAAAGAAGAATGGGAGAAGATGTCACCCCAATATTTGAGGAACACTTGCGCAAGTTTCAGGAAGCGTGTGAAGGCAGTTATTGAGAAAGAAGGAGGACACATAGAATAAAAACATTTTCTATTATGGACATTTTCTTGTGGCAAATAAATTCTCATGACTTTCAATAAACTCATTGATCATACACTGTCTTTCAATCCCTGCCTCAAAATATTATAAATTTTGCTTCCCCACCCTGTACACTTGGTCAGATTTTGAGTTTTGCAGTGAAATTGTTTTAATTGGGAGAGCGCCACCAGAAAAATTATATAATTAATTAAATATAATAATTATTATTACAGAAAAAAAATATTAGACCCCTTGTTTTCTTCAATTTCATGTTCATTTCAATCCCTGGTCCAACTAAAGGTCCATTTGTTTGGACAGATATAATGATACCAACAAAAATAGCTCATAGTAGTTTAATTTCAGAGCTGATATCGATCCATTTAACATGTTTTCTTGATAAAAACCAAAATCACTTCAGTTCTTCCATCAATATCTATGTCATAGTACTGACAAAAACAGTGCTTTTAGACATTCCATGTTCTCTTTTCTGTCTGTTTTAGTCACATGATACACACAGGAGTTAGGACTGGACCATTGTTTTTGAGGACTTTTGATGGTCGAAAAAATTTTTTCCGGGACTGTATGACTGTGCTGCTGCTTTAGAGATAAGATATATAAGGGGAAATTTTCACTTACTCCAAAGAAACAGAAAAGAAAACACTCATTAGAGGTGTGATTACAAGAAAATTGCTTTAGAGTTCCGGACATAAAATAAAAGGTAGTTTTGTGTTTGAGCAGAAAGGAAAATATCACAAATGACAGCCTGAAAATAAATAAATAAATAAATAAAAATCAGTAAGTCTTGGATATTTTTCAACTACCCACTAATAATTCTACTGAAAAACTAAAACTGTGATATGTAATAAAAAAAACCACACTCTTCCTCTGACGTTTAACCCTTTCATGCATAGAGGTCACTCCAGTGGACAGTTCTTCTCCAGCTGTTCTCTTGTATATTCATGGGTTTTGTTGTTTCAGTTCCATATCAGCCAACACAGTGGATTCTTATGCATCATCCCAAACACTGCAATTCATACCATTACTGTAACACTGCTGTTCTTGATAAACTTGATCTGCAGTAACATTTCTGAAACAAAAAGGTTTTTTTTTGGTTGTTGTTTTTTGCATGTCCTCCTGAGACCCAGTAATGCATTTTGTCCTCTGTAGGGGACAAAAGTTTGACAGTTTAACTTAAAAAAAAATACTGTCCATTACAAAGGACATTCCATTAAAAAAATCAATCTATAAATAAATATCATTTTAAAATGTATCTGAAAAAAACTGTTGCATTATGCAGTTTCCAGTCAAGACAATTTTTAATGTAGAAAAGCTAAAACTGACAATTTTCTGGGTCTCAGGAAGATCTTATCTCCATGAAATGAGTAATAACTAGTATTTGAGTATGATAAAATGTGAGAAAACATCAGATTAGCTGCATTAAAAATGTTTTTGTTTCATAAATTTCCACACAGTATCACTTTCTGATGATGAGTTTTAAATACATGTTTCTTTGCTTCAAAAATTAAATGCATGGTGTCCAGCTGAGAGGACATTTTTGTAACTCTGTGAAAAATAGGTTCATAAAGAAATTTCAATTGCATTGCTTTTTTCATGCCTAAAGAGGAATAAAAACACTCAAGAAAAAAAATATTGACTAAGGTTCTCATAATTCATGCATGAAAGGGTTAATGAATTCATGATCAAGTACAGTAGATTAGTACTTTAAAACTGTACTAATTTAACCATTGTCTTTGATTACTTTTGATGGGCTAATAATTTTTTCCACGACTGTATCACAAACAGGCTACATGTTGTGTCCAAAAACTTTTTTCCACCACTGTACTGTATTTCTCTGCTGTGTTGCAGTTTCACATATTCACCACACGGTGGCAGTACTACACAGTTCAATGACCATGTGGCTGCCAGCTGGATATGACTGAATCTAACTTCACATTTTATTAGATGGGAGATGGTTTTAATCCTTCATCTTCTCATATTGTACATGTAACTGAGTGAAAAACAAACATTTACCCTTGATCTCAGTACATCTCCACTGTCCGTAACCTGAGTTTTTTTCCTTGCCGTCGTCAGGTGTGACGTTGTTATAAGATGGTGTTCGTCATCAGACGCAAAGGTGTGATGTAAACATGTCCATGAGGTTCAAGGACTCGTGCTGCTGCAGGATCCAGAATGCAGAGCCTGGACTCAAGGCTGATCCAGAAGCAAATGGTGAAGAAGAAAGGTGAGAGTCACTTCCCCGGTTACCATGGCAACATACCTGCTCCTCACTATAGCTTCATCCCTGAACACAGAAAGAGAAGTCTGTGTGATGTGAGAAACACAGAGAGAGAGAAAGAGAGTAAGAAAGAGCGAAGCATGGCATGCATTTCAACACAACAACTCCCAAACCTGATCAGAATCTGTGGTTCTGATCAGGACCTGTTCCTCCTGTTTCTCCAAATGAGACTCTGCATCTCGCTCACGAATCACCATCGAATAACTGGGATTCCAAACAAGCCCTCAGTACAAGCTACAATTTGACAGAACCATCTCGAACTCAGCACATATGTGGGTGGACCTGAAATTCAATGAGCCAAAAGTTACCCAGAGCCTCCAGAAATGAGCTGAGGTTTTCTCCAGCATATTGTTGCAATAGAAATGTGAAATATTCAAATGTAATTTCAGCTCTTCTCCGATGTTAAATATTCAGTTTGGACCTAAAAAACAAATTAAAACAAAAACAAAAAAAAAACAACACAAAACACCAAACAGCAGTCATCTGATGCTATTTTATGCTGCTCTGTTTAACACAAATAGCACATATGAATCAACAGTTTTCTTTTTTAATATAATTTAACACTTTAATAAATGAAAGTAAGCCAGATTACTTCATGATCATTTTATTATTGTTATGATTATGATTATGATTATTATTATTATCATCATCATCATCATCATCATTATTATTATCATCTGTCTATCTATCTATCTATGGAATGTGTGTTCTTTAAAGCACAGTTTTACATTACGGTACAGTCACTTATGTCTTCTATTCATAGATATAATACAGGTGTAAATGATTTTGGCATCATCACAAGGTAAAATAGATACAGGATGAAAACATTAATACGAATCATTTATACATAAGTAAGGAAGAGGTTGAAAATGAACAATGATTTACGTTAAACAGAAAACCTAACGTCACGAATACTCTCTAATTAGTTTTTTTTATTGTGATTTTCTTCTCATGCTATTTTTTAAAAATATTTTTCTGTTTCTATTCTGTAGATAAACCCTTGAAATGAAACCTACATATGTGCGCATTACTGAACCGAAATGCTGATGAGTGTCAGGACAACACAGACAATAAAAAAACAATCACTGCAGTAAAATGAGAAAGAGAAGTTGGTTTTAGGTATGTGGGTGCTTCAGTGAAACTGGGTACATTTTGGTATTTGGCACTTTTCCAGCTTTTTAGACCCAATAATAAAAAGAAATTTAGACATGTTTCCTCCCAAGATGTACCTAATGATGACCTCAGATAAATGCAAAAAAAATTATACTCTTGTTCTGAGCCATCCCAAAATTAATGAATTTTTAATCAAATATTGGGGCCAAAAATAGGACCCAAATATGGACATTAAATCTCCCTAGGTGTCAGTGCATTAGATGTGAAAACATGTCTGTAAATGGTCTTCTATAGACTCTAAAGACACTATGTTAAATGTGTCGATCCTAGTGGTTTTTCTAATCCAGACTTGTGGATGTGTCCACATGTTACACGCAGAACCTGCCCATTTAAACACAAATAAATCATGAGTGATTTTGCAACAGTGGTCATTTTTGTGAAACACTCTGCTTTATATAATTAGTTCAATTCCCAAAATGCACCTGTGAGAGAATAAAAAGATATTTTAAAAAAAATAGTAGAGCATTATTTTCGTGTCCTTTTGACCATGTTACATGCAGATTTTTGTATAAAATAATGCAAAATAACATGAATGTGTTTTATCTGAAAAATAGTTTCTCTTTTATCTCAGTAAATATTTATTTTTAAAATAGACCCAGAGTGCTTCCAAACTTGCTTCATAACATTCGTCTACATGTGGTTTGAATTTTCAGCCCGTCTGTCCTGTTTTTAGGACCAGTTTCATAGAAACACCCAAATGTACTTGGATAAAAGTGGAAACAATGAAATGTAGGCAAACGGAAAAGAAAAAGACAACCAAAAACAGTGTAATATGTCCTTTTGATCATGTCTTAATAAGTCTTCGTCGTTATGAATTATAAATAAAAACTCCTCATGCCTGATGGATAGAACATGATGCTTTCCATTCTCTTCTGAAATCACACATCTGCACAAAACATTAAGGAAAGAAATCCCTTAAATAGTGTTGAAATGCATAACTGGAGGCATTTGCATGTGTGACAATGTCAAAGGTTTGGTTCAGTTTAGACATAAAGAACTTTTTCAGCGTTAGAAAAAATCAGGAAAAGGCTGAAATAAGAAGCTGAAAATAGAAGTGTGAGTTTGTTGTTCTGTCTTATTTAACTTTATGTTTTTTTTCCTGTTTAATTTTTAATTTTCTTTCTTTCTGGAGTTATTTATACCAGTGATTCTCAACTGGTCTGATTTCAGGACCCATTATCAGCCCTCAATGACAAGACAAAACCCAAATTGATAACAGTTAAACTCAAATTTATCTAATGAATATCTACAGATGGTGTGTTTTGAACCTGAGATCAGACAGAATATCACACTATGAAAACACACAAAAGAAATTTAATGATAAAACAAACTGACCAGCAGGTGGTGATGCTGACGAGGGAAATATTCCAGACTGATCTCATGAAATCCCATTGTATGTCACGCCAGTTCTTATGGGATTTGGCGTGCTGTGCATACGCATTTTCATCCTTTCGCATGTTACTCAACGCCATTTGATTGCGTGTCAATTTACGCCAAGATCTCCAGTTCACAGATCCGTAACCGCTAACCCTAAACCTAACAATAACTGCTAATCGTTTGATATTTGACGTAGCACAAACATATGCACAGAAAGCTTATAATGCGTACAGATAACACGCCAATTAAAAGTAGCATGTGGGGCATGTGTATTTACGCATTTCATGATATCACGTTGAAATGACAGATCTTTGTTTGCAGTATTACAGAGGCGATACGCTAGCAGTTAGCATTAGCTCAACCATGACCCCTTGTGCTCATGTAGCTCTACCCATTTGTCCAAATATGGTCATTACTGCCTCCAAAAAGCTAACATGGCAGCAGGCGAAACACAAACTACTGGCTTCACTACAACAGAAACCAATGGATGACATCACAGTTCTACTGTTTAAATGTTTTACTAAATAAGGTCAGAAGTGATGATTCAGAAAAATGATTATTGTAAAAGTTGTACTCTTTTACGGACTTATTTTATTTTTCTTTTAATATGAGGATGTAGACTAGAATTACCAATTTTTGGGGAAATTTTAATTGAATGTGCAATAACCTGTTCTACCTCCCAGTACTTTCATTATTATTTTCTTTTTTTCTGATACAGTACTCTATTTTACAAGTGTGTATTTATGTCTGTCTGTGCAATAAATTTTCTTACATGTTTTAGCTTTGTTTATGTTTTGTTTCTGTTTTTGTTCGTCTTTTTTTTTTTTTTTTTAAATTCAGTTTAACACTAAATTAGGTACATTTAACCAAAAAAATGTGCACTCAGTTTAAAATTAAAGGTGCATTCAGTCACTTATTCAAGAATTCAACACACTGAGGTTTTTGCAAATGACGTTCATTTTGTCTTCTGTTTATGTAATTATACTTTTCTTTTTACCTCCGCCAGAGAGGTTCTGTTTTTGCCGGCGGTGGTTTGTCTGTCTGTCTGTCTGTCTGTCTGGGGGGGGCACTGATCTGCCTTGACAAATCTACCCACGGTTTTTGATGTTACCTGCTTGACAGTTTCGACTGTGACTCCAGTCTTCCTCAGAAGCGCCATCCGATGTGCTGCTGCAAAAAACTATACCTTGTCTGAACAAAAGGAAAAAAACAGGAAAGTATTATTACCTCCACCAAGGAGGTTATATTTTTGCCGGCGTTGGTTTATCTGTTTGTCTGTCTGTCTGTGTGCAAGATAACTCAAAAAGTTATGGACAGATTTGAATGAAAATTTCAGGAAATGTTGATACTGGCACAAGGAACACATGATTAAATTTTGATGGTGATTGGGGTGGGGGGGGGGGTGGGGGGTGGCACTGATCTGCCATGGCGGAGGTCTGCGCTCTCCGAGTGCTTTTCTAGTTATCCTGAGGTTTTTGTCCAATGGAGGTAAAACCAGATCTGATGTAGTCGTCGTCATACCTGAGTTTCACCATGATATGAGTAGAAACTTTTGGTTCTTTTTTATGCTGTGAAATGTCTGGTGTTAATTAGCATTACAGCGTGTTACCACCACCTAGTGTTGGGGAAGTGTGCATGGACAGTGCTCAGCTCCATAAAAAATAAAACACAGGATTTATTTCTCAACATTTTTTTTTCCTAGACAAAGGCCCACGACTAGGGGTGGGCAATAATGGGAATTTTGATATTGATCCGATACCAAGTTAATACAGGGCTAGTATCGCCGACACAAGTCTTTTTTTTTTTTTTTTTTTTTTGCAATTTTTATTTCTCATTTTTATCAACACAATACAGTCTCCTTAAGTTGAGGAGCAGGAAAAGAGCAAAAGAACAGAAAAACAAACAGATGAGAAGAACAGCCTGTGTTGGTGTCAGAATATTTAAGGTCCCTTAATAGATACATTTGTCTCTGAATGTCAGCCATTTTCCCCAGTTTTTTATAAAGAGATTTTCTTTTAACTTCAGCTTATATGTCAGATGTTCCATAACTAGTATATCATCTATGACTGAAGTCCATTGTTTATCAGACGGAGCATCAGTCTTAAGCCAGTCCTTTGTTATGGCCTTTTTCCTGACCACCAGGAGGATCTTAACAAGATATCTGTCTTCTTTATGCACTGATTCTTCCAAACGTCTGAGGTAAAGAACAGGACAAGAATTTGGGACTGCATATCCAAACACATCACAGAGAGCTGAGTGAACCTTCCCCCAGAAGGGTTGGATATTTGAGCATTTCCAAAACATGTGTGTGTGATCTGGATCCATGTGATTAGAAAGTCTCCAACACGGCTGTTGAGTATTCCTTTGTTTACTTTTAATTTTAGGTGTGATGAAATTATGAGACACAATACTTTTTATTTGAAATGTCAGTGGGCGGTGACGCAGCGTATGGTGTGACGTATAACTTGTGCGTCAGAAATACCCCTAGGATAGCAGCGTTGCTAACCTCTCCAGTCTTTCATCGCTCTGCAAATGTTAACACAGATAGAGTCCTCCACCCAAAGTGACAGCAGCTGGTGGATCTCAGCGTCTCCCCAGTTCCACATCTTCCTGGTGGCATTGATATGTTTGTTTACTGTACACAACCCACACTCATTTTTAAATCCCCGTGGCGTGGGGGTCGCACATGCAATACGTCATCAAAACGTCACTCCTTGGTTCCAGAATGACAGGTGTTCCTTTAACATGGCGTTCTGGAATCATGATCCCACCTTTATCAGGGCTCTGTTACTACCTCCAGAGGCGTTACAGAGGTGGAACCAAATCATCTACCATTTCTTATCCACTGACGTTGTTTTGGAGTAAAGGTGAAATATTCCCATAACAGAAGTGCTGTAGAAAAGAGGCTACAACCTGCACAATGGAATACATCTACAGTCTACTCTCGTTAAACCGCCTGCCGTTATACCGCCATTTTCGCTCACCGCCGACCAAAACCATTGCACAAAAATCCCCAATGTATTATTCCATTAGCTACCGCCATTTCCGCCTATCGCCATCCGCCAGCCCAGTTCCATGCACAAACAACACTTATACCATTGATTTCCCGACCGTTATACCGCCAGCGTGATTGCCATCGAGTACACATAAATTTTAACAATGCACTGAAACAAACGCGCCAGACGCTGATCGCGACAAGCTACGAGTAGGTCTACGGAACGGGCACCGTTCATTTATGGCAGAACACTCAGTAGGTCAGGATGTCGGGAAGAGGACGTGGGATTAAGCCAAAGCCTCAAGATGATGGGGTGTCATTTTCCGATACGGTATAATAATGCTTAAAATGTTTCCCCACTTTAAATGATCCCTTACAACATAACAGAATCAAGATTTATTTAGAAACGCAATTAGAACGGGTTAACGGAGGCAGCATAGACACCATATAGTAAAGACATGCACATTATGGACGCAACCCGTTGTAACGCCATTTTCGCTATACCGCCAATTTGGCCGTGACCGGAAGTTGGCGGTATAACGAGAGTAGACTGTACTATTCAGACTCCTACTGTACAAGGAATAAATCTGTTAACTAAATGTACTGAAATGTATGTATACGGGTCAAAACACAGTATTCGAAATCTCTCTGACAGGACATTTTAGAGACAATTTGACAGATCAGTGTTGCTAAATGACCCACATTTTTACTTCTAAATTGATTTTTGCTTCAGCTGGTCCATAAGGGATTATCCAAAACAAGGAGCTACTTAATATTGAAATAAAAGTGGGAATGGAAATCAAAGTTGGCTCTCTGATGGAATATTACTGTGTTTTGACCCAAACAAGGTGTACAATAAAACTTTAAAACATCACCCAACCACCACTTCTGTCAGTCGTTTTCTAATTTATCTGTCAGTTTGTAAGATTTAACATATTTTATCGCTGTAGCAGATAATTATTAAAAAGGGGGGAAAAAAGTAGACCGATGGAATTTCTTTTTCTACAGTGACCTGGCCAGTCGTCAGTTTCTCTAAACAGGAAATGTCTTTGGATTATAATCATATCCATGCAGTATAGATACAGTTTCAGTCTTTAAAATACCAGTGATAGTTTCATATTTACTCAGTGTAAGTAGTGCATGTTCTGAAACTCAGTTGAACAGCAGCAGATACATTCAATGATATACATTTGTTACAGCCTCAGAAAAAATACTGGGTATAAAATGTGGTGATTTATGCATGTGTCCAGGACAAAACCTGTAACTAAATGGAAACATCTCCAAATAAATAGTTAATTTGCAGTTGATGCACACAGTTTCTTCTCTTTCACTGCAAAAAGGAATATCTGACGTAGATAAACTGACTTGAATTTGGAATATTAATCTTGAAAGATACATTTTTAGATTTATTTACTTAATGAGACTTAATCTTGTTAAGATTATTTTACTTGTTCCAAGAATTTTCATCTGGAGCTACCCCACTAAGATACCGTAATTACCTGTCTATAAGCCGCTGCTTTTTTCCACACACTGTAAACCCGCGGCTCTGAAATGATGCGGCTAATTTATGTTTTCTGGGCTAACGATCGATACGGCTGACGAAGAAGGAAATGGAGCTGCTGCACGTAAGTCTGGCATCAGTGAAGCGATGGTGAGACGTTGGAGACCGGGTGAGTGCGTCTTATAGTCAGGTGCGGCTTATAGTCCGGAAAGTACGGTATTACAAGTAATTTTAAGCAATATTTATAATAAAACAAGCTCCAATTGTTTGAGGAGGAGTATAGAGGACACAAGAACTGTTTACCCTCAAGAAATTATACATATCTATTGAGTCATTACATCTTCATAAGACCATATATATTATATACCATAGTGTTATGACCCTGGGTCATAATTTATCTATTTATATGTATATGTATGTGTTTTCTGTTTAGTGTGTGTGTTCTCCCCCATCCTGTAGGTGTGCTGTGCCCTTTTGTGTCTGTCTATTGCAGGTTTCTGATTGGTGGAGCATGATTGCCCGGCCCTTTAAAGATGGCCCTGGAGCTCCCATCCTTGCTCGCTCTTGCCTCCTGTCAGCTCCCAACCCTGTGTTGGTGTGTGTGACCATCAGTCTTCGATCCTGGAAAAATCTGATTGTTTGTAGTTGTAAATAGTTTTGTTAAATTGAACCTTTTTCTGGTAGGGGAGGTCGGCTCTTTTGTTTTCACCTTTTCTCCTGTTTTTCTTAGGTAGTAGGTAAGTTTCCTGTATTTTATTTCCTGCATTTATTTTGGTTAGGTAAGTTAGTAAATTGTAAAAGAAGATATTTTGTTTGTTGTTTTAGCCGCTCCCTCCCCTAACCCTTCCTTAGTTGAACAAAATACTGATAATAAATATTGTGAATCTTAGTTTTTGACTGACGTGTGTGCTTGGGAGCTGGGAGGGGACAAAAGTTGAGCCTATTATGTTCGCCCTGGTGAACCCCTAGGCCGGGGCGTAACAATAGATTAAAAAAAAAAAAAAAAAATCTAACCCTAACCTTGTCATCATGCATGCACAACGAAGGTGGAACTGATAAGCAGAATCGTTAAGTAAGTAAGTACCGTACTTTCCGGTCTATAAGCCGCTACATTTTTCCACACATTGTGAACCTGCGGCTCTAAAATGATGCGGCTAATTTATGTTTTCTGGGCTAACTATCAATCCGGCTGACGAAGAAGGAAACAGAGCTGCTGCACGTAAGCTTGGCATCAATGAATCAATGGTGAGACGTTGGAGACAGGGTGGGTGCGGCTTATAGTCAGGTGCGGCTTATAGTCCGGAAAGTACGGTAAGTAAGTAAATTTTATTTATTGAGCACTTTTCACAGACAGGGTCACAAAGTGCTTTAACAAATAAAATCAAGTTTACAGAAACCCAACAGAATCCTTCAGGAGCAAACACTTGTGACTGGTGACAGTGGAAGGAAAAACTACCTTTAACAGCAGAAACCTGGAGCAGACCCAGATGCCTGAAGGATGGCCGTCTGCCTTGACCAGTTGGGGTTAAAGAGTGAGAATAAAGGAGAAAAGAGAGAGCGATAGAGATATAGAGAGACTGGGGGAGAGGGGAAGAGGGGAAGAGGGGGGAGATAGGGGGAGACACATGGAGTATGTGTGACACTGTAAAGTAGCAACTTTACATTGTGAAAAACGAATAAAACAGTGCAAGTAGAATACAATAGGAATACCCGTAAAACCCAGTAAAGTACCATTAAGACAGTTTAAAATATGATGAATACATGAAGTGTAATCAGTTCGTGGTGGCCCTGAGTCAGGGTTTGAACAGGAGGGTTTTGAGGTGTTTTTTAAAACTCTCTACAGAGTCCATGGACTGTAGGTGTAGAGGTAGGTCATTCCAGAGACGTGGTGCCACAGCTTTAAAGGACCTGTCACCGCAGGTGCTACAACAGCAGGCAAACGATTCCAAGGAATAGAGCTACTGTGAACCAGTTCTCAAAAAGAACCGGTTCTCGATTCCCATCCCTAGTCCTGACTTAAGAGTTCAAAAACCTGCCTGGAACACAACATAGAACCCGTCATTCCCCACAGGTCAATGCGCTAGTTTTTTTATGATAATGATAATGACCTACACGTAGTAATGTGATCACAGACTAAGCGTGTGGCCTCTTAAAGTGCAGATTAAATGGTTCAAATTACTCTGTGTACCTTTTTAACTGAGTATGTTTTAATGGACCCGTTGGAATCCCAGCTCAATAGGACGCCGTTTGATTACCGAGAAGTAATGGTTGACCACAAGTCCCATGTGGACCACGGTTCAGCGTACGATACGGAACTAAACACACCTAAACGCAGCCCGGTGGACACTCACCCACTCAACGGATTTACAGGACAAAACCTGCTGAAACATTAATGCTGCATCATTGTAAATGTTAAGTGCAACATTTAGCCTGTGATGCAGATTCAGCATGTTTGTGCAGATGGAGTGATGCTTTTTATAGCCTGTTCTCCACTGATACATAATGATTCTGTAGCGACTGCACCACTGTCACAAGCAATAAAATCCTGCCTTTAATTTGGATTTGAATATCGTTTTCTGGTTGAATGAGCCTTTAACAAACAGAAAAGAAGATTAAGTAAACACAGTACACTTATATCCATAGCATCTCATTACTACCATATATTTATTTGCATTACAGACTAAAAAATGCCATTTTTAAAAAAAGACAAGTATAGTATACCATCAATCAATCAGTCTTTTTCAGTCTCTTTTTAAGCTACTTTCATGCCCTTTTTAAATTGCCCCTTGGGGATAAATAAAGTGTGTTGAAGAGTGATGGTCGAGCGAGCAATCGACCAACTGGGGAGAGCGGCTTAGCAAGAAAAAAAGCTGTGAAATAAAAAATGTCTATATTTCCTGGTTCTATCATGACACTTTGGAAAATAAGAAATGAACACTCCCATACCTTTGCAAAACTCTACATCAGAAAAGATTGACTTGACTCACATGACTTAAATGAGCTACATGTAATATTTCTACTTTTAAAGGAGCAATATTTTGCTTTTTTAAATGGAATTATGTTTTTTCAAACATTTCTCTATGGTTTCCATAAACTGTAAATACTCTGCTCGGGTCTGAATTCTTCATTAATTCAACTCCACAGGTTCATCTTCAACACTATTTCTGAGTAATGACACCAGAAAGGTGGTTTGGAGTGCTGGCCCAGAAGTCTGGACCTTATATGTGCAAATGTCACGACGTAACTAGTTATAGACCGTAACAAATTAAGAAGGAATTGAAACAGGTTGTAGAAATCCACTTGATTTTTGCCGAAATTAATATAAAGATAGCTTTGCAGCATCTGGAGGGTTCAAATTAAACTATTAGAGTCCAAATACTCAAATAAATGACCCAAAGACTAATAAAAGTGGGTTTAGATAAACATGAGACCTTTAAACATTAAAAGAATGGCCTAAAATGATCATTATAGTGCCAAGAATAAAGAGATGTGATGTATTGCCAAAGATGCCGATGTATTGGATCATAGAGCTATGAAGTGAGTTTATTTACATTGACGGGCCAGGGGATTTATGTGACCACTAGAGGGAGTAGTGAGTCACCCTGCTGGTCTCCCATGGTGACAAAAACTAACACCACGGGGCATTTGACCAAAGCATCAGAAAGTTACCAAATGATGGTTTAGAATTTAAGAAAAAAAAAATGTCAAGGACCTCGTCTCCAAGTCATTGTGGAAGTGCCCCTTCAGGCCCCGCCCCCTCCAGGTTATTGGCTGTGCTGCTCTGTCCTGTTCAACCAACAACTGAACATTTTAGGTAATGGGCTCCAAATTTGGACATATTTAAACATTACATTTCAGTATGGACTACAACCACTGCTGCTGATAAACAATTATGTCGAACTAGACAAATGTTTGTCTGAAATCTTGACCTTATATGTGCAAATGTTGTGACGCAGCTAGTTATAAAACATAACAAATTAAGCAGGAATTCAAACAGGTTGTAGAAATCCACTCAATTTTTGCCAGAATGAATATAAAGATAGTTTTGCAGCAGCTGGAGGGTTCAAATTCAAACTGTCTGAACTATTAGGGTCCAAATCCACAAATAAATGAACCACAGACTAATAAAAGTGGGTTTAGAGAAATATGAGCCCTTTAATAGATTACACTGTCAAGACTGTAAAGTGACTTTGTGTAACAGACCTCGAGGACATTTACAGCAAAGTCTGTTGATGGAATCAAGACATTGGATCACTGTCACCAGTCAGAAGTGTTTGCTCCTGGAGGATTCTGTTGGGTTTCTGTAAATTGGCTTAAAATTTGATTTGATTTGATCTATCTCTTCTTTATGTGAAGCACTTTGTAACATGTTATTTTAAAAAGTGCTATATAAATAAACTTTACCTACTTACATTTAAGTGGAGAATCATTTCCTGTATCAGTGTCATACACACTGTTTCACAATACGCGTTCTTTCGTTCTCATGTGTTCATGAAATGTAATAAGTCACAGCCCAAGTTCTGTTCCAACTGAAAGTTCGCATAAAACCACAAACACATGGAATACCTGGATGTTGTTCTTGTCTGCTAGCTTAAACCAAGGATGCACTGGTTGGTGATTCGTGTAGACTTGGTAGGGAAAATATCCCAAGATGCACTTCGTGGTACTCTTAAATGCTACGGCGGCTTCTGTGAAAACTTAATTCAGAAATGTATTTTGACTAGATGACCTTAACGAGATGATGCGATTAGGGATCCAAATTATTGATTAATCCATTAATCATTAGTTGGTTGACCTTATCGATCGATTAATGATTACTTGATAAACGGTGATTTTCCTGAGAACCTGAATTTCTTTTTCAATACGGTCTATAAGAATAAAAGCTGCATATTGTTTCTATACTTCATGAAAAAAAGCATGTCATATTCCTTAATGATTGATGTATTGAACCACTGGATACAGTCAATGTTTCCTGTGGAATTCATCTGTTGGTGTGGCGGTGTTTAATGGGGGGGTGCACGCGAGTGCGTTTGGTCGGGGGGGGGGGGTTACTCGCCCATACGCGCACAGTTCGGCTGGGGGATGCGTGCATGTTGGTTGGTAACCATGCGCTTACATGCGTCCCTTTCCGTCCTTCTTCTAATACTATAGGGGTATGGGGCGGTGCAGTCCGTGCCACCACAGAAGTGAAAGTGAAACTTTTCGCTCATTTATCTTTTCTCCACCTCCTGAAGCTTCACAAACCTGTGGCCCGCATCAGGAGCCTGGAGGATGTTTTCAACTTCCGTCTCACTGACTGTGGACTAGACCAACCTGCAGGGAAAACACTCTGATACCGACCCTGCATTTGTGTGTGTATTTTTTCGGGTGTGCACCGCTCCCACAAACAGACGGTTGGTCTGTGTTTGGCTCCACCCACAAACAGACGGTCGGTCTGTGTTTGGCTCCACCCACAAACAGACGGTTGGTCTGTGTTTGGCTCCACCCACAGACAGACGGTCGGTCTGTGTTTGGTCCACCATGTCCATAAAGACATTCTAACTCATCAACGCCATGATCCGGTTTGATGACCGGCTATCCCAGCCGCGGCGTCGCAGCACAGACAAACCGGCAGCCTTCGGACAGGTGTGGACAGGTGGACAAGGGCAATTAACTGACAATTAATAATTTAATCAAGCAAATTCTTATCAACAATTAATTGATAGTTGATTAATTGTTTACATCCCTAGATGTGATATAATGTTAGAACACAAGCGATAGGCAGAATAGTGAGAAATACATCTTTATTATGATAATATGTGATTCAACGAAATGTATTACAGTTTAGAAAAATATACAAAATGTATAAATGACATGTAAATACTTGTACAAATATATTGAAATCAAATCGAGTGACATTGTGGTGATTAGAGGGAAATACGTTATGGAGCAGATGGTGTAAATACAGCAGAGACAGGGAAGAAAGTTCACAAGTACCAGCTGTTCAATTACAGAAAGACTGGTGTTCTTAAGAAGTCCGTTCTCTGGGACTGTTCTGACCAAGACCGCACTCGCAGAGTTCACAAAACCGTACTCTGCGTTCTTGATAATGAGAAATGACCACTTTGTAGTTTGTATTTATTTAGTTACAGGGCAGTGTGTATTGACATTAGTTGCAAAGAATAAGATGCATGCACCAGATTTAGCAAAGAAGCTAATTTCCATCTATTGTCTCGAACAAATGACCAACATAATAAAACATCACATAGATTATGAAGTACTAATATACTGGAAGAAAACCGTTAAACATGACAGATATAGAAAAGTTTGCTCAGACTGAACGGTTAGAGCCAAATACATAAAAAGGGGCTTACATTCTAGAAGTACAAGAACTTTTCCTACAATAAGAATAAGATATAAAAGAAAGAAAAAGGAGAGAAGAAGAGAGAGGAGAAAAAAAGAGAGAAGAATGATTAGATAATTAGGCTAATCATACTAAAGCAAATGGAAAAAAGTGCAAGACTAACAACTATTGAGCTAAACTGCCCCGCCCCTTTTGAATAGGGGAACATTCTGTCTCATTCATTCTAATGGGAGACATCAACCAGGTTTATAGATTTCCATCAGCTCTTTCACCCCAAAGTCAACCAAGTACAAATACGACCCATCTTTGACAGGCAGCATGTCTTCTGAATTTTCTAACTTTAAAAGGGCTCATCCTAGACACAGAGATCAGAGGAAACTTGACTCTTTTTGATGTTTGACTCTGTCTCAGCAATGAACTCTCATGAGATCTTACAACCCAAGGCCCAAAATAAGTGATAATTATGGTAAAATAATCATGTTAACCACCTGTATTAAATGTGATACTCATGTATTACTTTATTTAGACCTTTTTAATGTACTTCCATATGATGTTCCAAACCCTTCTGACCACGCCCACTCAGGAAACAGGAAGTAAACTGTTCCAACCCTTTTATTATTGGTGAATCATACTGTGAATCGTTTACATAAATGACAAATCTTTGTTTACAGCGTTAGTTAGTTAGTTAGTTAGTTAGTTAGTTAGTTAGTTAGTTAAGTTTTATTTCGAGCACATAGAATCATCAGAAAACAGAACCACACTACATGGTCAAACTAAATTTTTCGGCGCTTGAAAAGGAGTGGGAAGAAGTATAACTTAGAGACTCCACCCCCTTTTTACAAACTACTAATTAAATTAAATCTGCTTCTTTAGCTTTGTTAACACGCTGTTTTTTATAGATATATATTTACAATAACACAAAACATCTATACAAACCATTCACATACACTTTTTAGTCACTTCACACACAATCAGATTTACATAATCAACCTTTTTTTAATATAAACTACAATATTTGTAAGCACTTTAATTATTTACTAAATGTGATATCTCCTAATCATTATAGTTTGTATTAATTAATTACAATAATACCTTATTTTATATATTCTTCTATATTATAACTAGATATTTACTTATTCAGATAATGTTCTATATTTTGTTATTATAGTAGATTTATACATCCTTTTAAAAGCACAAATTGAAGAACACATTTTTAATTTTTCATCCAGATTATTCCACAGATGTACCCCTCTAACACAGATACACTGGCTTTTAATGTTTGTTCTACACTTAATTTTATTGCAGATTTCAGTTCCCCTTAAATTATAGTGCCTTTACCTCAGCTCAAACATCTCCTGTAGACTGAAGGGGTGCATATGGTTATGGGCTGTATACATAATGATAAGAGTATTTAGGTCAAGGTTACAGAGGTGATACGCTAACAGTTAGCATTAGTTCAACCATGACCTCTTGTGCTCCTGTAGCTCCACCCATTTGTCCAAATATGGTTACTTCTCCCTCTAAACGGCTAACATAGCAGCAGGAGAAATACAAACTACTGGATTCATTACAGCAGAAACCAATGGGTGACTTCACAGTTCTACTGTTTTATTTTTTACTAAATATGATCAGAAGTGATGATTCAGAAGAATGATTACTGTAAAAGTTGTGCTCTTTTACGGACTCATTTTATTTTCCTTTTAATATTAGGATGTACAGTAAAATTACCAGTTTTGGGGGGAAAACAATAGTGCAAAAGATAAAGTGCTCGTATGTATTTTTTCTACAATGGGTTTAATGTTTAGTGTCACAAATGTATGAATATTCAGGCATTTATGACTGTGATTTAGACATTCAGTTCAACATATAATAAAATGTGTGCTTCAGTTCTGTGTGCTATATGTCTACATGTTTCATTCTTTTAAGCTTTTCATACTGTTTTTGTTCCCTGTACTAATTTCAGATGTTTATGTATATTTATTGTTGTATTAAAGGCCGATTTAACACCTATGTGAGGGGCGACAGTTGAAAATGAGGCGTTTAGCAAACAGTTAACACATTTACAACTATGCTAATGAATATGCATCATCCCCAAAGGACACATAAATAAATACATTATTCACGTGGGAAAAGACACTGTTTAAATGTGCATTAACCATCTATTCATGACAAATTAGTTCATTTCATTGTGGATTTTCATACTTCGGGCATAGTGTTCTGCAAAAGTTCTGATCAAGTTCAAAATTTCATGTACAATTGTTTTGGTTCATTTTAAGATTTCTGAATATATGTGTTTATATTCTAACTGCACAATCATGAAAACAGCTATGTTTGGAAAGTTACATCCAAACATAACATGAAGTATTTGTTAAGTTTCAATCTGTAACCTGCAGAGTCTACTGTATGTTGTTATTATTTTTGTTATATATTATATTAACATACCAAACTACCTCATTCATAACATGTTTCATATTTGGCCTGTTGGGATCTGGCCATGCAACCACCAACACATTTTGACTAAAAGTGATTCAAACAATCATCTAATCTGTTAAAGCTGTCTCAAAAATGGATCAAAAAGCATCTGTGAGCTGTTTTTACTGGGTTTTCAATCATCAGAGTAAAATATTGGATATAATATTACAATGGTTTGGGAATTTCTTCTGTTTAAAATAGAGGAAGAGTGCTCTGACTGCATTAACGCTATGTGAAACACAGAGGACAGACCTCAGTTGTAAAAGGAAATCATGTTAAAGTCATAAAACAAGAACGTAAAGGACAGAGGCAGATGGAAGCAACATAAAAGACAGAAAAAATGCTGAAAAATGCAACAAAATGAAGGATTTAACAGAATGTAAATGATTTAACAAGACAAAAATAGCTTTAAAGGCACAAGAAGATGAAGATGTAAAAGTGTAAAAGATGTAACAAGGTGAAAAAGATGCAACAAGAAAAAAAAAACACATAAAAGATGCAATAAGATGAAGATGTAACAAGAACGAAACAATATGAAAGACGTAAAAAGATAAAAATTATATAAAAACTGTACCATCTGACACAGTGTTTGACAAACAAAGCTCATTCAGTCATGTGACTGTGAATATCTGAATCTGAATTGTTTCATGAATCTGTTGGTCGGTGACTGTGTTACTGTCAAATACTATTTTGACAGTAGAAGTCACTAATAACTGTAGACATTATGGCAGATCAGGCCCAGATCAAGTGAAAGTAAACATCAGTGTCAAAAATGAAAGTTTCACCGATCATTTCTCAAATAGGTTCATTTTTTAGCATAAGAACTCTATTGTATAAATAAGAACTGTTTACAAAATTTCAGTATCACTTGTAGAAAAAAAGATATAAAGATACGATCAATATAAAATGAAACCTAAAAAGGACTAAAATATGTAAATGCACTATTAACTTTAATAATAATAGTCTAATTAGGTTCATACTGTCTACTAGAACTTACACAGATTTCCTTTTCTTATTTGTCAGACAGTTGTGTTCATAAAAGCTGACCATTTAAACAGTTTTATCCAATATTGATCATAACTGTGGTTTAACATCAGAGCTAAAGCCCTATGTTTCATTTAGGTTCAAGTTTCTTATGAGAACAGCATGTTTTGTGCATTTGCATAAAGCAGAAAAAAACAATGTTACTTTTGAGTCCCTATGTCATGCAGCAGTAATTTGAATATTTTTACCCCAAAATTTTATTTCTGTAAATTCTAACATGTGTCATGTAAAAGTACTTACTGAGACCTATTCACATATGTATTAAACATGGAGATCAGTTATTGAGTTTTCAACACAGAGCTTATTGAACATGAGTTCTGACAGACTTTGGAAAAACAGCATTTTCCTTCCATGCACCATGGTCGTGGAATAATCTTCAAAAAACTGTAAAACTACACACATTCATTTCTATTAATGATTTTAAAAGTATCGTGGAGAATGAAGTGAAGGAGGAATGTCACTGTTTTTCTTGATGCCATTATGGTTGAATAGTTGTTATTGTGTTTTATTGTTCATTGTGTATCATGTATGTGTTTTGTACTGTTTGGACATTTGAATGGCTGATACCTTGGCCAGGTCTCCCTTGCAAAAGAGATTTCTAATCTCAATGGGACTTCCGGGTTAAATAAAGGTAAAATAAATAAAAATAAATAAATGTGTCCTTGTGCCACTGCTGGATCTGGCCCATCATCATACATTTGTGTCAATGTGTGTCCTGAGGAGGCTTAAAGTGTATTTTTTTAAGCCTTGAATTGAAACACTTGGCAGTCTCTGTGGTGGAGAATTTGATAAGATAGGTTTACTTGTCACATGCAGTTAGACATAAAAAAAAGCAGATTGAAATGTATTTTTGTACCCGCAGCCAATACTAAAATAGAAAAAAAGACATGCTCCACATAAGATTAAAAAAGTACTGACAAATATAAATGTATGTATAAAAGACAGCTCCAGTATATACAAACAATTTACAGTGGTGCTGATTATAATGAACACTTAAGACTGAGTGTTTTTATGATCTTATAATTCTTAATCCTGCATTGATGTGACATAAAGTAAGATGGTTTTTTGTCATAATAAAAAAAGGTAAATATGCTTCTTCAATCTATTATTAGAGGCTTCTAAATAGAAAAAAGACATGCACCACACAAAATTTAAAAAGTACTTACAAATATAAATGTATACATAAAAGGCAGCTCCAATATGTACAATTTACAGTAGTGCAGATTAGAATCAACACTTAAGATTGAGTGTTTTTATGATCTTATAATTCTTATCCCTCCATTGATGTGACATAAAGTAAGATGGTCTTTTGTCATAATAACAAAAGGTAAATGTGCTTCTTTTGTGTATTATTAGAGGCTTCTAAATAGAAAAAAAGACATGCACCACACTAGATTAAAAAAGTACATACAAATATGAATGTAAATATAAAAGGCAGCTCTAATATGTACAATTTACAATAGTGCAGATTATAATCAACATTTAAGACTGAGTGTTTTTATGATCTTATAATTCTTAATCCTGCATTGATGTGACATAAAGTAAGAGTATGCTCTTTTGTCATAATAAAAAATGGTAACTGTGCTTCTTTTATGTATTATTAGAGGCTTCTAAAAAGAAAAAAAGTCATGCACCACACAAGTACATACAAACATAAATGTATGTATAAAAGGCAGCTCCAATGTGTGCAAACAATTTACAGTAGTGCAGATTATAATTAACACTATCCTACATTGATGTGACATAAAGTAAGAGTATGCTCATTTGTCAAAATAAAAAATGGTAAATGTACTTCTTTTATGTATTATTAGAGGCTTCTAAACAGAAAGAAAGACACGCACCACACAAGATTAAAAAAGTACAAACAAATATAAATGCATGTATAAAAGGCAGCTCCAATATGTGCAATTTACAGTAGTGCAGATTATAATCAACACTTAGGACTGAGTGTTTTTATGATCTTATAATTCTTAATCCTACATTGATGTGACATAAAATAAGATTATGCTCTTTTGTCATAATAAAAAATGGTAACTGTGCTTCTTTTATGTATTATTAGAGGTTTAAACCCCTGCATTCCCCTGAAATCTATACATTTGAGGTTTTTTGGAGCCTACAGCTTCTTTCATGTGTTCATTGTCCAGCCGGAGACAAATGCTCCTCATCCCTCCAGAAATCTACACCTATGGATGTGAGCGGCTGCTACCTGCATCTCCTGCTGCAGCAGTCTGCCAGGTGAAACAGAAGAAGGCTGCTCTCAGTATCAGCAAAACCACGCTCAGTCTGACTCCTCAAACGTTATACATCGCTTCATTATCTATGCATGCTGTTTGTGTGCGCTCTAACCTATAATTGCAGTGTAGCTTTATGGTCTTTTGGGACCCCACTGAATGAATGTTTGCATCCAACCTGAGGGCCTCTTTTTGTTTTCTTAACACTGCTAACGCAACCGAGCATGCTAACGGAGGCGGGGGGACGATATGATAAAACTGCCGTGACGAGCGCGGGCGGCGTCCAATCGGGTTGGAATTCGTCGTTCAAACCAGCCAATGGGAGCCGAGGGGCGCCACGCTTCTCCTCTCCGCGTCGGAGGGGGGCGGGGCACATAACGGAGCACCCTCCCCCGTCAAGGCCGCGGGGTTTGGTTGCACACAGGCTGCAGTTTCAGTTTGTTTTATTCACCATTTTGAGTAGCTGAAGGTAAAAAAAATTAAGAATATTTGCGTTTGGAGGACACGCCGCTGCCGTACTTTTGTTTCCACGGAGTAGCTCGGACGGTGGAGTCGTGCATCAACCTCGCTCCCCCCTCGGTGTTTCGCAGAGCGGGAACCTATATTTCTTTTTTTTCCCCGTGCTTTTTTTCTTCTCCCCCCTTTCTTACATCCTTAACCTCTACAGTATTCCTGCAAAATGTCAAGACCAGTGAGGTAGGTGTGCTAAATCTGTCCTGCGTGTGTTTTCGTACGTTAATGACACCGTGCTCTGGCAAGCATCGTAGATTACATGCACGTCTCGCGACCATGTTGCGTTTTATGTACCCGGGGAATTTTTGTTGATTTCATGAAAAAATAATGGGGAATGCGTGCATGTGGATGTGTATGTGTGTGTCTTTTCGTGTGTGTGTGTGTGTGTGTGTGCACCCTCGTTTTCTAACATGGATCCCGGCGGTGTGGACGATTCGCCATGTCTTTTTAGAGATAACGCACAGCCCGCCGTCTATCACGCTTTTTTAAACGGATCCATGATGTGCATTGTCGGCCGCTATGTAGGCCAAGCGGAAAATTTTCGAGTTTGATTTGAACTAGCTACGTTTTACGGCTCGCGACAACATTTTCCCTCTCTTTACTGAGAATGAGAATATGGCTACCCCATTCATCCAGGGGAGGCTCGGACTAAAACGCTAATACCCCCCACCAGAAAAAAAAAAAAAAAAAAAAAGAAGGTGGTGGTGGTCGGCCTCTGGGTTTGATCTTGTTCACGCGCAGACTGGGTTATGTAGTCCCAACACTGACGCGCATTTATCTGCACGTAAAGCGTCTTTTGGTTGTAATAATAGAAAATCCCGTGTTACTCTTTTTTTTATGAAAATGCCGTAGTAGGTTTAGGTGAAGGAGCGATAAGGGGAGGGGTGGTAAGGGGGGGTGTGTGCAAGGAGCTGGGGTTGGGGGGGGGGGGGGGGGGGGGAGCGGATCTACATTTTCTCTGTTGGCAGTAAATTAACACTGGTGGTTGATGTCAGAGGAAGGCGGAGAACTACAAAAAGTCACCACACCCCCTTCAGTGCAAGATCCCCGCTGTGATTAGAAGGCGTGAGGTGTCTCCAGCCCCTTCAGACGCACGTTAGAAACGACCCTTTAACCTGATTACAAGCGCATTTATTCACACACATCTAATGCATGCAAGAAATTTGGGTGTTTTCTCGGCTGTGCGGCTATTGTGTGGCACCTACAGGTCATTTATAAAGTCTTTTTATGCGTGCAAGACTCACTGGTTGCAGAATAATGTGCATAATCTGATCTATTTTTCCTTTTTTTTTTTTTTTTTTTTTTTTTTAATATATACCTCATTTCTTGTTTCTGACACAATGCAATGCAGCAAAAATCACAGATAGTTATAATGTTGATCATAACCTTAATATAAGATTATGCAAATATTTAATCTGCAGTTTAAAGGGTCAGATTTCTGTAATTTAATTGCATTGTTTGGCACTTACAGGACATTCATAAAGTCTTTTTATGCGTGCAAGACTCACTGGTTGCAGAATAATGTGCATAATCTGATCTATTTTTACTTCTTTTTTAAAATATATATACATATATATATATATATATATATAATTTCTAGTTTCTGACACATTGCAATGCAGCAAAAATCACAGATAGTTATAATGTTGATCATAATCTTAATATAAGATTATGCAAATATTTAATCTGCAGTTTAAAGGGGCAGTTTTTAGGGTGATTTCTGTTATTTAATTGCATTGTTTGGCACTTACAAGTCATTCATGAAGTTTTTATGCATGCAAGACTCACTCGTTGCAAAAATCATAGATATCTACTATGGAGTTATAATGTTGATCATAATCTCATGCAAATATTTTAAAGGGGCTGATATTTAGGATGATTTTTGTAATTTAATTGCATTATTTGGCACTTACAGGTCATTTATAAAGTCTTTTTATGCGTGCAAGACTCACTGGTTGCAGAATAGTGTGCCTAATCTGATCTATTTTTAATTTATTTATTTTTTAATATTTACCTCATTTCTTGTTTCTGACACATTGCAATGCAGCAAAAATCACAGATAGTTATAATGTTGATCATAATCTTAATATAAGATTACGCAAATATTTAATCTGCAGTTTAAAGGGGCAGTTTTTAGGGTGATTTCTGTTACTTAATTGCATTGTTTGGCACTTACAGGTCATTCATAGTCTTTTTATGCATGCAAGACTCACTCGTTGCAAAAATCATAGCTATCTACTATGGGGTTATAATGTTGATCATAATCTCATGCAAATATTTTAAAGGGGCTGATATTTAGGATGATTTTTGTAATTTAATTGCATTATTTGGCACTTACAGGTCATTTATAAAGTCTTTTTATGTGTGTAAGACTCACTGGTTGCAGAATAATGTGCATAATCTGATCTATTTTTACTTTATATATATATAATATATATATATATATATATATATATATATATATACCTTAATTCTAGTTTCTGACACATTGCAATGCAGCGAAAATCACAGATAGTTATAATGTTGATCATAATCTTAATATAAGATTATGCAAATATTTAATCTGCAGTTTAAAGGGGCAGATTTTTAGGATTATGTTTGTTGTTCAATTGCATTATTTTGCACTTATAGGTCATTTTATAAAGTCTTTATGCATACAAGACTCACTCGTTACAGAACGTGCATAATATGATCTAATTCTACATTGTTGTTTTTTTGCCTTATTTGTTTCTGACACATTGCGATGCAGCAAAATCATACAAATCTACTATTGAGTTATAATGTTGATCATAATCTCAATATAAATTTATGCAGATATTTAATCAGCAGATTTTTAGGGTGATTTTTGTTATTTAATTGCATTGTTTGTCACTTGCATGTCATTTACAACGTCTTTTTATGTGTGCAAGGCTTAAAACTTGGCGAATATTGTGCATAATATGTTCTAATTTTCCTTTTTTTTGCCTTATTTCTTATCATTTATAACGTCTTTTTATGCATGCAAGGCTCACTTAAGGCTTAAAACTTGGCGAATATTGTGCATAATCTGATCTAATTTTACTTTTTTTAAAAAAAATATATACCTTATTTCTTGTTTCTGACACTTTGCAATGCAGCAAAAATAACAGATATTTATAATGTTGATCATAATCTCAATATCAGATTATGCACATATTTAATCTGTAGTTTAAAGGGGCAGTTTTCTAGGGTGATTTTTGTAATTTAATTGCATTGTTTGGCACTTGCATATCATTTACAATGTCTTTTTGTGTGCAAGGCGTACAAGTTGGAGAATATTGTGCATAGTATGTTGTAATTATACTTTTTTTTGCCTTATTTCTTATTTCTGACTCATTGCAATGCAGCAAAAATCATAGATACCTACTATAAAGTTAAAATGTTGATCATAATCTCAATATAATCTTATGCAAATATTTAATCTGCATTTTAAAGGGGCAGATTTAGGGTGATTTTTGTAATTTAATTGCATTGTTTGGCACTTACAGGCCATTTACAACATCTTTTTATGTGTGCAAGGCTTACAAGTTGCAGAATATCATGTACAATCTGTTGTAATTTGACTTTTGTCTTTTGGTTTGTTTCTGACACTTTGCAATGCAGCAAAAATCATATTTACTAAGAGTTATAATGTAGATCATAATCTTAATGTAAGATTATGCAGATATTTAATCTGCAGTTTAACGGGGCATATTTTTAGGATTATGTTTGTTGTTTAATTGCGTTATTTGGCACTTATAGGTCATTTATAAAGTCCATATGCATGCAAGATTATCTCGTCACAGAATGTGTATAATATGATCTAATTTTACTTTTTTTTTTGGCTTTATCTGTTTCTGACACATTTCAGTGCAGCAAAAATCATGTATATCTAGTAATGAGTTATAATGTTGATCATAATCTCAATATAATCTAATGCAAATATTTAATCTGCAGTTACATGGGCAGATTTTTAGGGTGATTTTTGTTATTTAATTGCATTGTTTGGCACTTGCATGTCATTTACAACGTCTTTTTATGTGTGCCAGGCTTACAAGTTGCAGAGTATTGTGCACAATCTGTTCTAATTTGACTTTTTTTGTCTTTTAGTTTGTTTCTGACCCATTGCAATGCAACAAACATCTACTAGTTATAATGTTGATCATAATCTCAATATAATCTCATGCAGATTTTTTTTTTTATTCTGCAGTTTAAAGGGTCAGATTTTCAGAGTGATTTTTGTAATTTAATGGCATTATTTGCCATTTACAGGTCATTTATAGTGTTTCTATGCATTCAAGATTCACTCCTTGCAGAATAATGCGCATAATCTGATCTAATTTAACTTTTTTTGTTATCTATCTATCTATCTATCTATCTGTCTGTCTGTCTGTCTGTCTGTCTGTCTGTCTCTATATATCTATATATATATCTTATTTCTTGTTTCTGACACATTGCAATGCAGCAGAATTCATAGATATGTACTATAGAGTTATAATGTTAATCAATCTCAAAATAAATTTATGCAAATATTTAATCTGCAGTTAATGGACAGATTTTTAGGATGATTTTTGTTATTTAATTGCATTGCTTGGCACCTACAGGTAATTTACAAAGTCTTTTTTGTGTGGAAGTCTTGCATGCTGCAGAATAAATTGCATAATGTGATCAAATTTGACTTTTTTTGGGCTTGTTTGACACATTTCTATGTAGCAAGAAACACAGATATCTAATACAGAGCTATAGTGTTGATCATAATCCCAATATAAACCTATACAAATATTTAATCTTACAGATTGCAATTTAAAGGTGTAGATTTGTGAGTTGTTTTTTTTTAATTGCATTGTTTGGCATCTTAAGTGGCACCTGCAGGTCATCTGCAAAGTTTTTTATGCATTCAAGGCTTTGAAGTTGCAGAATTTGTAATGGCTGAAATCCCCCCTTTTTTCTTGTTTCTAAAACATTGCAGTGCAGCTAGAAATTCCCACATGTCTAATATAGAGCTATAAGATTAATCATAATCACAATATCAGCCTATGCAGTTAATAAATTGTATAAACTGCAGTTTATAGGAGTAGATGTAGGAGGGTTTTCCAAAACAACCTCTTAGTCTGGTGATATTTTGGATGTGTAGTAATACTGAGCAGAGGGGGAGGTATTGTGTGAAATGTGCAAAAGGAAAGCTAGAACATGTTTTTGATGCTTTTTCAAGTTTGTTTGTTTGACTCAGTTTCTAAATGAGTAATTTGTTGATTTCCCTTGAAAACCAAGTTGGGTGACTCAAATGGAAATCGCATTATCCTCCACAGTAATCTCACTATGATATATTTAACAAATTGTGGAGGAACTGAACCACAATTTTATAAATTAGGCGTTTTTCATGATTTTTAAAATGTAAAAAATTGATTCATCTTATTAATGTAGTATATTTGCCACATTGGTAAGTATTTGTCATATTCTGAGTTAATTGTGATAATTATTAAGTATCAAATAAATTTTTATTTATTTATTTATATGAGATAAGGATTAGCTGTATCACTTAGCTTCCTTAGCAATATTGGCCACAGTTTCAGTGTAAAATGAAGTAGACATTTGTGCATTTCCTTTTGTTCCATTACACCTGAGGATAGGATTTGGAGGCTTCTCTACAGTTCTTCATTATAATAGCTTATGCACTTGCATCATAAAAATTGTAGCTCTCTTTGATTTCAATATTGTAGTTGGTCAGAATACCTTTTTTATTAAATAAATCAAGCACAAATGAAAAAAACACTCCTGCACTAGGTCATGATCTGGAAAGCACGGGCAAAAGTTCAGAAGCACCAGACATCTATGAAAAATGCAGTAATTGTATAAAGTGCTACTTTATATAGTGCAGGATTATCAGTGAAAATGATCTGTTGTAGAGGAGTCATTTAAAAGACAGCAAGATCATTTTATGCTGCAAAAAATGAACATAATACATTTTAACGTACATCCAATACTAGAGTTGGACTGATATGGGATTTTTGGGGCCGATACCGATATTGGGGGGTAAAAAAAGCTCATATCTGATATATCAGCCAATATCTGATTTATTGGTTGATAACCGATATATCGGCCAATATATGAAATAAGAACGTTGATTTACACTGGATATAATAGTCACCCCCAATCAAGAATCTAGCTCTCTAAGCCAGAAATCTTGCATGATCAAACGTGATCTCAATTCAATTCAATTTTATTTGTATAGCCCAATATCACAACAAGGTTATCTCAAAGGGCTTTACAGAGTCAGTTGGATGTAAAACAACGAAGAAGAAACATAGCATGACTGGGGAGCAGAGTCCTGTGTCGGGTCAAGTAACCTGCAAAAACATGCAGGGATGGGTAAAAAAAAAAAGAATTTTCATAGGTCCAGGCCTGGGTAAAATTAAGCGAAATGCGGGTGGGTAGCGGACAAGGAAGTAAAAAAATAAAAAATTGTGAATGACAATCATTTGCAGGACATTTAATGATGATGATCATCTAATTTGACCATGGTTGATCCACAGCCATTTTGTTTTACTGTGAAGTGAGTTTCACCTCTGTTTACATCTGACCACAGACGGCACTGAGTAGGACATATCAGAGATTTATTGATGGTGTGCATTTTAGCCATACATAAAGCCTTTAAAAGTGAGTTACTGTGTAGACAGTGTGTTTGATCACAGGTTGGGTCAGGTCAGGTCAGGTCTAAAGTATGTGGCGAGTGCGGGTTTGGAAAAGTGGACCCGTGCAGGACTCTGCTCGGGAGTCTTCGGCTTCCCCTGCCCTCCAAGATTTTTTGGCGGAAATATTGAATAAGTTTTACGATTTACGATTGGTGGCCCCAACCCATTTCAGAGCCGATTATCGGGACAAATTCACTCTTAACACACCTCAGAACACAGGATAATCTCGTATTTCCCATGCTTAGTCGGGAAGGGGGAAAATTGGGATTTAAACAGCCTGATTATTTTCAAGTATGTACCCTGCTTAAGTTTATATTAACACAATATATAAAATACACAATGTTAGCTATACTAAACTCCACCCCAGGAGTGACCAACCAAAATGACTGAAAATACCATCCTTATATTTGTTGCTTATGTGCATTATGCTCGACTGGCAGCATATTAAACAACACTATTTATATTATTTTATTTTTATCGACCCATGGCCTTTCTTAGAAACCAGCTTGCAATCGACTCCCTGTTTTTGAGGAAATATAGTAACTGTGATATGGTGATTATGTAATAATTGTAGTCTAATTGGATATTTCCGATTGTATAATGTCACAATCTAACAATGCAGTTGTTATTAATTGTGCAACTCGGATATTACCCCGTAAAACCACTATCAGATGAACCAGACACAGCCATGCTTGTTATTATCCTTGTGCCGTTTATGGATGCACAGTTGTTGTATTATTACTGCTGATTCTTTGGGTTACGTCGTGGTCTTGTTTACAGTTTTGAGGCTGATGTGAGTAACTCAGACGGTGGTGGTTTTGGCCACATGTGCTCAGAATACTGGTACTTGATAACGTTCTATTCATACCACACTGTACTGCCTTATTAAAAACAGAAATGTGCTCATATTCAGTCACTGCTGCACAATAAAAGTTAGAATCAGTGAAATAACCATAGATTTTATTTGCAGTGACACCTTGGAAATTTGGGCCAATAAAAATTTTAACGAAAAAATGAAAAATATCACTTAATCCTACAACTGAAAGACTATTTCTGTAAAGTCTGTTACATTTCCTTGAACACTGATGTTTAGAATATGGATTTAATGAACTTCTGATGTATTTACTGTCATAACACTCTGCAGCTGAATGAATTTAGAAGCAGTAAAGTAATTACACTAAAGACATTAAATGTGAATTACAATAAAGTCATCATATTAACCGTAACCTGAGGAAATACTGTCATCAAAGCCCTAAATTTAGCAATTCAGTGCCATAGTGAAATATTGGCACACATTAAGTCCAGTATGTATTTAATCAGAACAAATGTAGTGGAAAAACTCACTAAACATGCTACATTAAGTTATACTGTAACATAATGAGGTATAACTCAACAAAGCACGCAACAGAATGTGGCTGATATTATTTCACTGTTAATGCAGTAAAGGAAAAAAAATAATGCATGTCCTCGAAGCGTTGGTGTAGGAATGAAACAAGCAAGAATATATCGACCGGTTTTACATTCAGTCTGTATTTTTTTTTTTTTTTTTTTTTCAGAATCTGATTTTTACTGTCCTTTATGAGCTCAGAAATAGGAGCCCAAAAATGAAATTTGGCTCCTAATAGGGTTGTAACAATGTCATGGTGTTACGATTAATCGCGATTTTAAACGTCACTGTTAATTTATCGTCCAGGCTGCCAAAAACAGTACAGTTGATTAAGTGCGGAACCAAAAACACAGCAATATGCGCTTCCCATACGGAATGAAAACAATGTTACAGACACGCTGCATTCATTGCTTCACGAGTGAAAATGATAGAGAAAGAACAAGCTTCTAATTCAGAAATTCAGACAATTCAGAAAAAACATCATATATTTCTGAATTGTCTTGACTGTAAATATACAGTCGCGGAAAAAATTATTAGACCACCCCTTGTTTTTTTTTCAATTTCTTGTTCTTTTTAATATCTGGTACAACTAAAGGTACATTAGTTTTAGACAAATATAATGATAGCAACAAAAATAGCTCATAAGAGATTAATTTAAGAGCCATTTGCCATGTTTTTTTGTTGTGTTTTTTTTGATAATAACAAAAATCACTTCAAAATCAAGCATTTTCCAACATTTGATTTACTAAGGATGTAGATTTTCATAAAAGCTCAGAGTAACATTGAGGGTTATTGTATGAAAAACACAGAAAACTGAAGAAAAAGCGACTTTTTCAGCAAAATCTGTCATTAACTGATTATGAACCCAGTGTCTCCATCCACTGTCATTGATCCAACTCCATGGGTTTTACTGGTGAATCAATGTTGTAGAAGATGACGGTGTTTCCATGGTAACTACAAAGCCTCTGAACGTCCAGATGGGTCATATCGGATGACCATGAAAAGATGAAAAACTGCATTTTACACCAGTTATTTACATGTATTGATAGGATTAATGGATTAACAGTTAAACATTTTAGATCAGTAGGTGTTTTTTCTCGCTGGTGGTTCTTTGGGTCTTTATGGGTTGAACTTTTCTCAATAAACTTTCATAGTAAACTTTTTTTTTTAATTAAACATGATTAAAGACGTTAAAGTCAAGATTTATGGAGGAGTTGGTAATAAAGTTTGACACCAAAATTTCTACTTTTACTGTAAATGTTGATCAAATCGAATCAGTGTGAATGTAAAACCCTTCATAGCACAGGTAAATTTATATTCATAATATAATAGCTGTTCTATAAATTCATATCAATTTACATTTATGCATTTGGCAAACGCTGTTTTCCAAAGTGACTTACAGGGGGAAACAACAAAATACAAGAATAAAATACAAGAATAGATTAAAGACATAAAGCAGCTGTACAATTAAAAACAGTGTCGTACCAAAGAATAAAAAAGCAAAATGATAGACTAAAATTTAAGAATAGATTAAGAAGACATAAAAACAGCTGTATAATTAAAACAGTGAAATAAAAATACCAGGTAAAACAACAGAATAAATATAATACATTTAAAATGAATCGATGCAGCCAGAAAACAATAAGGCCTAATTGACATTATAAATTGGCCATAACGTTGAACAAAAGGTTTCATTTTTTGCCCATATTGCCCCACTCTATTGGAAGGATTTTTCATTTTCTACAAGTTGAAGAGAAATATTTAGTCATATTTTCACAAACAAATAACTGTTTCCATTACTTTGTTTGCATTATTGTGTTGGATACAATGTCAGGGTTGAACTGTTGTGTAGGTTCTGGGAGAGAAAGTGATCAGAAAGTGTGGAAATTGTTGAAATCACATTGTTATTAAACATTATCCTTATATTTTAAAAGAAAACCAGCAGCAATTACTTTAACTGGAGCCACAAGTCTTTCCCAAAGTTTGTAGAAGGTTCACAGGTGGGCAGGTTGGGGGTCTTGGTGCAAGAAAATATTTGGAATTTCAACTAAAAAAATAGTTAAAAATTGATAGAATTAGACATTTTTCATTTCACAATGCTAGAGGGAATAAAATAAATAAATAAATCATGCTTAAAAGAGAGCTTGCTAAAGAAGTCCACTGGGGACAAACTACAGCCAACATGTCTTAGAAAAGCCATTTTAGTCACATTTGACATTCATTTTGGCTAAAACTAGTGTAACCTGGTGTAGTGTAACCCCTAATGAATAGTGAGGTGGGTTTTTACTTGAATTTGCCAACTTTATTCCCAAATCTGATGTCAACGATCAATATTAATCGACTCTTTACAGGTTTTGTATGGGTGCTTGAAATCCTTGAAAATGCATAAATTTCAATGTTGTGTTTTCAGGGTCCGAAAAGTGCTTGAATTTTAGTTTAAGTGATTCAAAGTGCTTGCAATTCTAACTCTGTGATGAGATTTATTTATTTACTTTTCATATAAACTCAGTCAGGTTACATGGCAAGCTAAAGCTACTTAAAGAGAGTTGATGCCTTTTAAAAAAAATAAAACTTTGTCAAAAAAGGAAAATTTTTATCTTAATCTTTGTCTCGGTGCAAGTGTGTCTGAAGAACGCCAAGTGGCTTTCTTTTTTTTTTTTTTCATAAAACTTTGTGTTTCCCCTTTAATTTGCTATTATGAAACATAATGTTAGATGTTTATAGCATAATATAATGTACATTATTATGATAAAAAGTGAAAAAAAAAAGATCCTGTGTATATGTATTCTTGTAGATGGGCATGGTCAAGGGCGTCCCAGATGGACAGTTCACTACTTTTTGATTCATAACTTTTGAACCAGACTAGTTTAAGACAAATATTACACATAATTGTAAAGGTCTAAATGCCATCTTAAACATACTCAAAGGGCAAAATTTAGTTTCAAATATTTTTAAATAAAAAATATCAAAAACTACTGCGTCACAGATGGACAAAAAATTAACGTGTGTTTTTTGCAAGAATTTGAAAGCTCTCCAAAGTGAAGTTCCTCTGACATTTTCATCAAATGTATTCAGTGTATACCTTAAACCCTTTATTTTACAACCTAATTGGTTAGAGGAAAAAAATATTTTATCATACCTAAACAGCAAGAGTTTTGACAAATGACAGCGTCACAGATGGACAACAAAAGTGAAAATCAGATTAAACATTTTTTATTTCAATTACCAAAATTATATACTGTTTTTTTTTACAATATTTACAGCATACAAATAATATTAACATTATATTCAAATCTATTTGGCATTGATATATGCATTTATTATTTTTTAACACTATATTTAGAATATGACAAATAATATAATAGTCAAATATCAATGTATTTGGAATAGATTTAGTTTATTAAAGTTTATTAAATGAACCCAGAATGACAGCAGAAAACTTTGTCACTTTCCAAACATTCACTCTCATAAAACTCCTCAAATGTTTTTTTTTTTTTTTCCCACGTTTTTTCTCATTTCAAAATACATTTTCCTGAAAATATAAGTAATTACCTACCCAAAAATATGTTAGGTGTAGATTATTGTAATTAAATTTTTTGACCAGATGTTAACCTTCCCTTGACTTTGCCCAGATATGCATTTACCCCAGCAATAAGGTGCTGTGCAGGAAAAAGGTGAAAATGACCCTTAAAAGTACTTGAATTTAACCTTGAAGAGTGTGTATGAACTATGTACTTAAATATAACAGTAGAAAAAAGTTTTTTGGTTTTTTTTTCAAACTTTGTTTACACAGTGCCGTGTACAAAATAGATCAACAGCAGTCAACAACAGTAATAAACAATAACAGGTAATGCATAACGCTTGAGACAAGGCAGGAAGAAAGTAAATAATATAAATACATAAATAAGTAACCAAGTAAATTAAATAAATAAATAAAATAAGTTAAAGAATAAACAAGAAAAGAGGGGATAATCAAAGTTTAAAAAAAAAAAAAAGAAAAAATTACAGTTTAAATTCGTTACATAAGGCTTTAGTTTTCACAGCTTTAGAGGCTGTGCAAAATTTAAGTGTCCAAGTAGGATTTAAAGACCACAAAGTTGGGTTTCTGATTGGCAAATTTGCTAGCATGTATATGAAATTTTGCTAATAACGAAATGAGATTAACAATAAACAATTTCTTAACAGGCAAATCATTAATAAAGAAACCAAATAAAATATACTGTAGAAAAAAGTTCCTTACTGTACTGTTTGTTCTTTAATTGAACGTCCATGCTGTACTGCGACATGAGCCTCCTGAATTTACACTAAAACCTTTTTTAATTTATAATGACCAATACAGCCTCTAACAGAATAAATGTGTAGAGAAATGTCTATTCGCATAGGACTGATATTACCACAGGACCTTTGTGTTTTGTGAAATGACGTCAGTAAATTACAGTGGGTTTTTACTACATAAATTACAGACATTGCATCGCAGAGGTCCAAAGGTCTTATGGTGCTGCACTTAAGCCTTAAAATTATAGGAAACCCCGAATGCACATTAAAAAGCAAAAATGAATCATGCAGCCGACTGAAACTCTGCAGATCTTGGACTTTGAAGCACCACAAAATGACATACTTTATCGTGGATTGTATGTTGAGATTCACACGCGGTCCACGGCCTGTCGGTCACTCACTTTAATTGAGCTCAGTGGGAAAACGTTATGTGGCTCCATACAATTTTCCCAGGGGCTCGTGTTGATGTATTGGCGGGAGCGTCACCGGCTGCCGCTGCACATGTGCGAGGTGCCGAGTGGAATTTAAGCACTTGTAAAACAATTTATAGCCCAGTTGTCCTCCCCTTTTCACTCCTGCCACCACATGCAAACTCACATAAATAGAGTTATCCATGCAATGTGTGCAGTCAGGCTATAAGTGTTGACTGTGATACAAATTATCCGCTTTTAATTTTAACCCTTTAACCACTGACGTGTCTGTGGTGAGTGTTCTGAATGTATGATTTATTTTAGATATTCATAAAAATTCATCTGTTTGATCAAAAGGAAAAATTTCAAAATGTGCTGAGAGAATAGACCATACGCTTCCCACAGACATCTGAGCATGCTCAGTACACACCCCACACTGCATGGTCCAATGGGGGCCAAACCACAGAGCAATAAGGGAGACCAACTCGCTGTAAAAGTAGATGTTTAGGCTTTTTTTTGTTGTTTACACCTATCTCCGTATCATTTTTTGTTTTTACGGTTTGCTGTGTTGTCGGGATTTTCCTTCATTTTTTTTTTTATTTTTTTATTTTGTTTTTACTGAGTTTTGACTGTGTAACTGCTTTTTGGAGTTCAACCAGGTGTCAAAAAGCAGCTGGACTGCTTTTTAGAAAAAAAAAACAACAAACAAAAACTACTGAGCCCAAAATTCAAATAATTGTTGCTTATTCTATTAAGAAAAGACTTTATTGATCCCACCATGTGGAAATTTAACAGTTTACAGCAGCAATATGCAACACACCAGTGCAAAAGAAAGGCAGGCAGGAAATAAGTGTTCTTAAAACTATAAAGATTTTAAGTATAAAGTTTTTTTTTTAAATATTTACATAGTGATTGCACATATAAGTGATGTGATATGGGGGTCTTTCTTTTACTTCAGTTGCTTATTTTTTTTTAAATTTTTCTACATTTAGTTTATTTTTTTAAATTTTATTATTATTTTTATTCAATTTTGTTCAGCTTGTGGTTCATTTTCTTCATGTTACTTATTATTTAGTTGGTTCGTTGTTCCTTTTTCATTTAATTGATCACTTTGGTGGTTTTTGTTCATTTTGTTGCGTATTTTATTCTTTTTTTTTTTTTTTTTTTTTTTTTTTTTTTTTTGACCATGTAACTGCTTTTTGGATTTCAATTAGGTACCAAAAAAGAGCTGGACTGATTTAGAAAAAAAGGGCCCCAAAATCAAAACTACTGTTCCAGCTCACAGTTCATGTTCAGCATCCTTAATCTCTTATCGATGTACATTCTGAGTGCCTTATTCAGTCAAAACCTGTCAAACTTCAGTTCCTTCTTATCTTTTTCTGTTATTCCACCCTGTTTTGACCCTAAAACGACTGCCAGCTTTTATGACGCCCGTTTCATTGAAATATCTCAGGGGTTAAAGGGTTAATTTGAACGTCTTTTTTTTTTTTTTTTTTTTTTAAACTAGGAGATTCTCCCAAACCACTCTTTCTAATACTAGGTTTAATTTTTCCGCGTTAGACGTGTTACCTGAACTACAGTTGTCCGTGTCACCCGAGGCTTCTTCATACACTCTGCTAAATGAGTCCAGGAAACTGTAGAAGTGGCACCAGTGTCCAGTTCTGTGGAGCCTAACGGTGGCGTCCAATGATTCACACTGAGGTGACTTGTAGATGAATCACAGGAAAGACCCCCGCTCCCTTCCCCAAAGTACACTGACACATCGAATGAAAATGTCCGGGCAAATGTTGAAATACTATTGCATTTCCATTCATTTATTGCTCACTGAAAGCCCTGTTTACTCTATTTTTTGTTGTTTTGTTTCTCTCTGGTCCACTTTCTGTGCACGTAGTTTCTATTCTTTTCCTCTTTGCTCTGGTTTTCCACGGCGCTGTGGAATCCAGTTTTATTATGGGGCATTTTCTGTGCTGTCACTTTGTCCTGTCAGTATGTAACCTGACACAACGTGTGTTCTTCCTCCACAGGAACAGGAAAGTGGTGAACTACTCACAATTCAACGAGTCTGACGATGCAGGTAAATGTCTATGTGCTAACAGATGTGGGCGGTGTCTCTTTTCACCTTGTATCATATTCTATATCACAATATCAATATGCTGTATACATTATTCAGTTGGATTTCATTGAATTTAGCCCAGCATCATCAACTGGTTTCACAATCCATGTAATATACGACAGCTGTCTATTGATGCTGGGTTGAGTAAGATAAATACCCTTTAAAGGGCTCATATTTTGCTAAACCCACTTTTATTAGTCTTTGGTTCATTCATTTGTGTATTTGGACCCTAATAGTTCATACAGTTTGAATTTGAACCCTCCTCCTCCTCCTCCAACCCCGTTTCAATTCCTGCTTAATTTGTTACATTTTATAGCTAGTTACGTCACGACATTTGCACATGTAAGGTCCAGACTTCCGACGAACATTTCTCAGAGTACGACATAATTGTTTATCATCAGCAGCGGTTGTAGTCCAAACTGAAAATATGTCCAAACTTTGAGCCGATTACCTAAAATGTTCAGTTGTTGGTTGAACGGGACAGAGCAGCACAGTCAACAACCTGGAGGGGGCGGGGCCTGAAGTGTCTCCTGTGCATTTAAAGGGCCAGCGCTCCAAACCACCTTTCTGGTGTCATTACTCAGAAATAGGGTTGAAGATGGACCTGTGGAGTTGAATGAATGAAGAATTCAGAGCCAAGCAGAGCCTTTACAGTTTATGCAGAGTACAGGGAAATGTTTGAAAAAGTATATTCCATTTAAAAAAAAAAAAAAAAAAAAAAAGCAAAATATCACTCCTTTAACAGGAAGGGAAAACGTACATGGTGATATACATGAAATTCAAAACACAAAGACAGAATCCAGCCCATTAAATACATGACCCTTCCAGTACTTGCATTAAATATTACCACATATCAGTCAATATCAAAACAATTTCTGTGTAATCATGAAATTCTGTTGCAACCAATAATGTAACAAGTTTACTTGGTGGTGACACACACACACACACAAAAAAAAAAAATCAGTCAAAATCTATAAATCATGTTCTCCCGTTAGAATTGATGGGATTGGATCTGTCAGTACAATAATAATGATAATAATAATAAGTGGTTCCAGGCACAACAAACCCCGCCCCTCGCACGCATTGTATCTTATTTTGGCATCGATACAGCTGATGTCACATCTATGTATGTGCTGATGTCAGCATATCAACTGCCTCTATATATGTGCCAAGTTTGAAGTAAATTGAAACAAAACTGATCTTTTTATAGACATTTGAGATGTCGCCCATTATAAGTAAATGGGAGGGGAAAAAAAGATTTAAAAAACTTAAAAAAAAAACTTAAACTTAAAAACTTAAAATTTAAAAACAACCAGATACACTTAACAGTAATGAGTGATAGAATATTTCTCCATAATTGAAATGATGAATTTACATATCTATGCAAATAAAATTCCACTACCAAAACCCATCCACTATACCTATTTTTGATGAGCAAACTGCAAAAAAAAATCTTTACTGTCGAAGAAAAGCAGTCCTTTTTATGTACTATTGCATTATTGGCTGCAGTAATTACATTTTTAAAGGATTTTCTTAATGTGAAGCCATTCACGTAATTAGTAGCCAAGTTATTGCCTCACACATTTTATTATAATATTGCCAAGTTATAATATTATTGGACTCATTGCAATTTAAATGGGCAAAATTGTAACATTATTGGCAGGTATTATGTTCTTGGTTTCTACAAAGCTTCTACAGATAATAAATAACAAAAAGCTAACATGTAATATAGCTAGACATAATTGTTAAAACACTGTGACAAAGTGGTGAAAAGTCACCATTTGTCATAAATGTGATATTGTAAATCTGTCGGGGGGTTCATTGTGTAGAAATATGAGTCACAATATTCTGTCAAAACACATGAAATGCTGGTTTTACAAAACCGACAATAACAACTTCAGTTTCCAACAAGTAACACATGCTGTCACATCACGAGCAAAAGCATTTAATTTGAAAAACACAGTATCATACAATGGATTTCTGTAGAAAGTCACAGGTGGTCGAATTGTTTCCAAAGCAGAGCATTTGCAAAGTCAAAACCACCAGATGAATTTGTACCAGCCTGTTGCTATGTGGGAGGGATACTGTCAAAATGACCAGTTTAAAAAAAAAAAAAGACTTAAATTATTCAGCAAAAAAAAGTGTTTATTAATACAGTATGTTTCATACATGATGGAAAATCATTGTGTTTTACATAAATGGAAATAAACCAAAAAGCTTGAACCAAAAAAGAGTAAAATATTACATGTAATTGTAACAGGGAAGAAAATGCATAAAAATCATAATATAGGGTGTGGATCCTTAAAAAGTGACTCAATTAAGGCCTTGATTATCCATAAAATTGGAAATTCCTCCTTAAATGGGAAACTTCAAATTTGACCAAAGATGCCTTGAAAAATGTCATAAATTAAGCTTCATTAGACCTGCAGATACCCCGTTTGTATATTTAGCATATCATTTGTATATTTTTAGGCATTTTTGTGTATTTTAGCATATATTTGGTTTATTTTAGCAAATTTTAGTGTTAATTTTTAGTGTATTTTACTGCATTTTTACGTGTTTTTTTTTTTTGTGTAGTTTTTGTGCATGTTGGCGTATAATAACTCCAACAGTCATTCATGGGTGGAGGGGTTCAGGTATGAGCTTTAGCAGTTTGAACATCAGTAGCAGAAACATTAGTCATGGACAAATGGAAATGTAACATTAGTGGATTGAAGCATGGCTAAGACTGGTTCAACATAATAACTATGAGGCCTGTTGAACTGTTATTTATCTGAATGGAAGGTCTGAACTTTGACCAAAGACGCCTTAAAAAGTGTCTTAAAATGTCATAAATTCAGCTTCATCAGACCTGCAGATACTGGTTATAGAGCTCATTATAGACAAATAAAAGTAGAATTATTTCAACCTGTATTTAAAAACATCCACATTCGGGGTAAATCTAAACTCTACTGGCTGTTTGTTGTAGTTTTTAAATGCCCCTTCTCTGTTTTCAGTCTGGACTGTACTATGAAAAGTCTTTCTTAAAGCTCAAGATAACGTCCTCAAATGTCATATTTGATCCAAAGCCAAAGATTTTCCATGTACTGTCACAGGGGAGGAAAGGAGGAAATACTTGGCCAATAGGGACATAAAAAAAATGACAGTTCTTCTTCTTTTCATTTCTTTGTTTTCTTTTTATCATTTACTTCCTTCATAGCAAAGAAATCTCCATTATAAATATTAAAATAGTTTTTTTGAACACTTTCAGTGCCATGGGCCGATTACATCGGCTTTACGAAAACAACCTGTAAAGTGCCACGGGCCGATCAGATCGGCTTTGGAGAACACGCCACATTTGTGTACAAACAAACCATCCACCCCCATTTCTTTCTCACATTTCGATGACGTTCTTTCTGTGTCCCCCTTTTGAGACCAAGCAGACGGGAATTTGAGGTCACGCGACCGAATAATATTTTTATATCTTTTTAATGTTTCTTATTCTCCGGTGTTTCATCAGAGGGAGCCCTCCATGCCGGGGGGCGGCTGTGGACTCCGGGGGCTGTGGCGCCTTCTCTCACTGGGGTCCGCTCCTTTTTGGTGGGTGGGGGTCCCAGTTGGCCCTCTCCCACTAGTTGGGATGCGGGGCTGTGTTGCTGGTGCCTGGTCGCCGGGGTCGGCGGCTGCCTCCTGGTGCGGATGGCTCCCTGAGACAGCACCTCCTAAACTGATGTTTTACTTTTACTTGTACATTTTTGTTCTGGTCTACCCGTGCTCAGTCAGTCTTCTTAAGTATGTGTGAGCTTGTGGGTTTGCATGTATGTGTGTGTGTGTGTGTGTGTGTGTGTGCGTGTGTGTGTGCGGGTGGGTGTGGGTGGGGGGCGGTACTGATTTTTAAACTGATATGTAAAGCACTTTGTGCTACAGTTTTTAATGTATGAAAAGCGCTATATAAATAAAAATTATTATTATTATTAATTATGCAAATTACGATCAATAATGAATCGGCTGCGTCCGGTGCGTTTTGAATCTAATTAGCAATCGGTCGGATGTTACCAAGCGGTTTCCTGCAGGATTCTTCAAATATTATAAAAACGACGCGAAATACTGAAAAACGGCCAAATTCTGTGGCACTTTTAAGGCTTATTAGCCCCTTAACTGTCTGGCACTTAAAGAGTTAATCTGTACAAACACCGATATAAAAATGGCTAATTTCTGAAAAAATCCATAATATTACACAGATATATATCTACCACAACCATTAATGAAAATGAACCTTATATATACAATATCTGACTGATGTTATCTGTGTGTTCCTAGTGGAAAGACGCAAAATATTGACATTTAAGATGCTGGAATCCCTGAAATTATACTTCTGCTTAAAAAATACTCAGTGTGGTTATCAAAATAGCTGTGGATTAATTTAACAGTTGACAACTAATCATCTCTATTGAAAATAAGTAGCTGCAATTACGTTTATTTTGACAAGAACAATACATGTGGACATTATTATATGACTAAAAGTAAACAGATATACTTTAATGCAGTCTGATACAGGTCGACTAATGAGTCTAATTGTCCTTTTACGATTTTTGCTGCATATTAATAGTCAGATGGGATAAGTCTACTAGTGTAGATGAGTGTAAGTGATGGAACAGAAGCATTAGAATGCGCTGCTCCATATGGAAAGACCTGGTGTATGAGGAACACTGGTCTTCTTGTCTCCGCTGTGTGTTCTGTTGGTCCAAACCCGGGTAGGCGGCGGCGGCGGCCTGATGTCAGCAGACAAAGGAGTAGGAAGAGTCCGGACAAGGCCTAGCATTTTTCTCCTGTTTCTGTGGTCACGTTACTTAAAAACATGTTTATTTTTCTATTTGACACAGTCGCAGAAAAAATGATTAGACCATCAAAAGTCATCAGAAACAATGGTTATGCAATCAAGTACTAACTCCTGTGTGTACCATGCGACTAAAACAGACAGAAAAGAAAACATGGAATACCTGAAAGCACTGTTTTTGTCAGTTAATGCCATAGATATTGATCTGAGAACTGAAGTGATTTGGGTTATTGTCAAGAAAACATGTTAAATGGATAGATATCAGCTCTGAAATTAAACTACTGTGAACTATTTTTTGTTATCATTATATTTGTCCAAACACATGTACCTTTAGTTGTACCAGGCTTTAAAAAGAACAAGAAATTGAAGAAAACAAGGGGTGGTCTAATAATTTTTTCCACGACTGTATAATATCCACAGCAGTATGACTGATACAAGAGTTATTTTCTAATTGTCAAGTACAGGGGTGTCAAACATACGGCTCGTGAGCCAAAACCGGGCTGACAAAGGGTCCAGTCTGACCCGTAGGATCATGGGATTTGGGGCTCCTTGTGATTTCTTGTTTTTATTTTTTTAGGCTCTTTTAGATTTTTCACGGCTTTATAAATTACATTTTATTACCATGGGTGCAAGAAAATATCGGTTCTGCAATACATTGCGATATTTCATTTCACAATACTGTATCGGTATTAAAAAGTACTGTATCGATATTTTTAGGTATTTATTCAGATGTAGATATTGTGGAGGTTCATTTTAGTTTTTTGTTTTTCTTTTTTGTTTATATTTTATTTATTATTATTTAGCACTCTTTTCTTAAATAATGTTAGTTCCTTTGTTGGGATTGAACAAAAATAATGTTATGATGTTCGTTCTGAACTAATAGAATATGAACATTTGAACAGGATCTTAAATGATATTTTACAGACATTACAGTTTAAGTTTGAACACAGGAACATTTTGTGATATAGCATTAGATCCTGTTGGGATCAAATAAAAATGTGTTTAGTATTTGTGCAGATTTCTGGTGAAATTCAATTCTTCAAGGAAATAATCATTTAAAAAAAAAAAAAAAAAGGCCTTTTTAACAGTATCATGATACATCGTGATATATCGTATCGTGATCCTAGTATTGTGATTTATATCGTATCGCATCGCCAGATTCTTGCCAATACCCTATTATATACCCTACACTATTTATTACCCCGCCCCCCGAAGGGGAGGCAAGGGGTATTGTTTTTGGTTCGGTTTGTATGTTTTACACTCTAGCAGCAAAACTATTGGTTGAATTCATACCAAATTGGGTTTGTCAGTGACCCTTAATAGATGTCAATACATTTTAGGAAAAGTAAGTTCAAGTTTTTAATGAATTTCTTTAAATCTTTTTTTTTTCTCCATTCACTTGTAATGGGTGAAATTTCAAATGTCTATAAAAACATCAATTTTGCTTCAATTTACTTCAAACTTGCCACATATATAGAGGCAAATGATACACTGACATCAGCACATGCATAGACGTGATGACATCAGCTGGATTGATGCCAAACTAAGATACAATTCATGTGAGGGGCGGAGTTTGTTGTGCCTGGAACCTATTATTATTATTATTATTATTATTATTATTATTATTATTGTTGTAGTGACAGATCCAATCCCATCAAGTCTAACGGGAGAACATGATTTATAGATTTCAACTGATTTTTAATTTATTTTTTGTGTGTGTGTGTGTCACCACCAAGTAAAAATTGGACCCATTTTAATGCGCCACGTCTCTTCTGAATATTCTGACATTAAAATGACATTTCACAGATGCATGGATTGTGAGAAAACTGACTTTATTTGAGCCCTGTCTCTGACTCTGCAATGAACTCTCACAAGAATTTGCAACACAAATCCCATCTGAAGGAGACAGAAATAAACAGAAAATTGAAGCAAATGATTATGATAAAATAATGTTAGTTTCCTGAAAAAAGTAAATAGTTTCATATCATTGGTGAAGCGTGTAATGCACTGTCCTTCTAAATATTTTTTTGCCTCAAGTTTGTAGAAGATGTAGATGCTTTTAAGACAATTATTATTACCTTAATTATCATATTAATGAACAGAAATGTGAAAAAGCTCAATTGGGTTATCAACAACATAAAGCAATTCAAACTTTTATTCTGTCAAATCAAGAAAAGTTATTAAGTTTTGATGCTAGTTTGATTCTGCATTGATTTCATTTTAATTTGTTTTCATTAGTGTCCAAAGATTTACAAAGCATTTTATTTTTTTTTTTTAACCATTATAACATTTAGGGGCCGTTTACACGGCGTAGGATTCAGTCGACTCTGGGAAGATTTCATCGCGGATTAGCCTTCTGTTAACATGGAAACGGTGCCTAGAGTGCCTGAATCCGGAAACTTTTGATACCAGGGTCCAGGGTGGAATGTTATCGATACGCTCCGCATTTCAGCTCCGTGTTAACGCGAATCGGAGCGTTCCGGGGTTAAATATGACGTCACCGCATGCGCGCGCAGCCAAGAACCGCCAGTTAACTCACTCCAGGCCAGTTGGTGGCGGTAATGCGCCTCCAAGCTGGTTTGCCAGCCTGTATGACACAAACCTGCAGAAAAAGAAGGAACAACCACAACAACAATGGCCGGTTTCAGAACAACATGCGTGCTGCTAACTGTGCTCAGCTCATCTGTCCAGACAAAGAAGTCCTGCGTCTTTGTACGACCACTCGCCATTGTTGTTTGTAAATAGTGTTGTCCGCCTCTTCTTCTTCTTCTCCTCATTTAGAGGCTGTCTAAACCGGAAATCGTTTGTGCGCAGGCGCGTGTTTTACCGCCACTGTTTCACTACAGCTCTACATTGCCAGCTACTGGTCTGGCATGGCCACTACAGCGTATTCAGCCGTCCTCGCGGACTCATGTTAACGCAGATCGTTATCATAGCGGCTTCGTCTTAACGCGGAATGATTTTATAACGCAAAGGAGAAATCTTTGCGGAGTATTGCCGTGTAAACGTACCCTTAGACACAACCTAAGTCATTTCTGGAACCAGTTAAGGTGAAATCCGTGTAGAAAGCGTCAAAAATTAAGTAAAAACTTTTTTTCCCAGATGCAGGGATTTCAGTCGGTTTAGTGGAGTTTACTTTTAAAGCTTTTTGGAATTTCTGGAGACCTTCTAAAATGTATCTACACATTAGCAATAAAAAATGTGTAAAATAAGCTGAAGTGTTCATATTTCTTAAATGAAAGGAGTGATATTTAGCTTTTTTTAAATGGAACTGTAAATGCTCTGCTTGGGTCTGAATTCTTCATTAATTCAACTCCACAGCCTATTTAACCCTATTTCTGAGTAATGACACCAGAAAGGTGGTTTGGAGCGCTGGCCCTTTAAATGCACATGACCCCACCCCCTCCAGGTTGTTGACTGTGTGCTCTTTCCCGTTCAGCCATTTGTGTTCATTAATACAACCAACAACTGAACATTTTTGGTAATCTGCTCGAAGTTTGGACATATTTTCAGTATGGATTACTGCTGCTGATAAACAATGATGTCATACTCTGAGAAATGTTCGTCGGATGTCTGGACCGTATATGTGCAAATGTTTTGACATAGCTAGTTATTAAGCTGGAACTAAAACAGGTTGTAGAAATCCACTCGATTTTTGCCATAATGAATATAAAGATGGCTTTGCAGCACCTGGAGGGTTCAAATTCAAACTTTATTAACTATTAGAGTCCAAATACACAAATAAATGAACCACAGACTAATAAAAGTGGGTTTAGAGAAATATGAGCCCTTTAAAAACATTAAACAACCTTGTGGAAGGAGTACCAGACACTAACTCTTCCACAAACACCTCCATCTAAACAGGGAAAACCCTCCACACATTAGTCATCAACCAGTGTGTTGTCAGAGCGTGGACACGCACTGACCGCAGTGTTTTGACTGTGAAGAGCCTCTCAGTGCAGGTCAGAACAGCACAGGGAAGGCAAAGATTTCCAGGAATAAAATGACAACTTTGATTGGATTTTTCCTCAAAGCAGGTGCATCTCTAAAAACCTGACATGTGTCTTTTCCTCCAGATGAGGAGTATGGTGACAGTAAGCCGAAGAAGGTGCGCACAGCCCCTCGGGAGCCCAAGCACAAGCGCTCAAAGAACTCACAGGATGACAGGTGAGTAACAGGAATTACAAATGCGAAAATAACGAAATTACAAATGTGTTGTGCGTAGTGAAATGAAAAATGCCCTTTCACACAGTTTATCATGACCTGCTACTTGGACAAAAGAGTTTTGGTCATGTTTGTTCATCTGCTACTGTATTTATTTTTTCAAGGTCAAATTTATTTATAGAGCACATTTAAAACAACACAAAGTTCTGTACAAAGTTGTGGTTACAAATACAATATATACTAAAACTAGTAAAATAAGAATAAACACAAGATATACTAAAACTGATAAAATAAGAATAAATACGAGATATTACTAAAACCGATAAAAACAGATACACAGTAGTAGAATAAATAGCATCTAAAACACAAGCAGAAGATAAAACAATTAAAATCCACATGCTTGTATTAAAAGCCAGTGCAAACAAGTGTCTTTAACCCATAAAGACCCAAACATCCACCACCGATCAAAATCATCTACTGATCTAAACTGTTTAATACCTGTTGATCCACTAATCCTATCAATACATGTAAATAATCGGTGTAAAATGCAGTTCTTCATCTTCTCATGGTCATCAGATATGACCCATTTGGACGTTCAGAGGCTCCGTAGTTACCATGGAAACACGGTCATCTTCCACAACAATAATTCACCAGTAAAACCCATGGAGTTGGATCAATGACAGTGGATGGACACACTTGTTTTTAGTTCAGTTATTGATATCTTTGCTGAAAAAGTTTTTTACATACATCCATAAAATGAGTCCAGGGTGCTCCAAAGCTAAAACATTTGTTCCACCTGCTACATGTTCTATCCTGAAGAACAAATCCCATGACCCCCCTGGCAAGCCTTCACGCCTGATATTGAAACACATGTTCTATGTCGACAGTGCCTTGCACCTGTTGCCACAACGAGAGGAAACACAACTAATTAGTTTGACCATTTACATCGGCACCACACAGCTATTATATCCTCCTGAATATTTTTTCATATCGCAATATATATCACAGGGTTTTAAAAAAAAAATCGCAATGTCGTTTTTTTCTAATATCGTGCAGCCTTGTTTTGAGGATTGTTTTTTGTAAAGTTTTTGGCAAATTATGTATACTATAAATGTTCAACATCATCAGCTAACAGCAGCAGAACATTAATAAAAGCACCGTTTATCATTCGCCGTGAATAATTTGTTGCTCTCCGCCATTTTTCAAAGGTTATTTTCATCTCAGCAGCTCCTGAATAAAATTTTTTCCCCAGTTCTCCAGTAGAAAAAAAAACAGCGTGTGGGTGCGTTCATGTGCAATTTAGCATTTAAATCTAGCATTTACCATCATTCCCATAGCATGTGAAGGCAGGATAAGTTCCTGATAAAGAGGTTAATTATAATCGCCTGCTGGAAGGCACGACTCACTGATGGGAGCTGATAAAAGTCAGAGGCTTCTGTAGAAAAACACTTAAACACTGAAGCAGGGTTTGACCGTAAGTAAGACTGCGCCGAACTGATACAGACGGCAGCTATTGATCCAGTATCGACTCTTTAATAGTGACGGGAACTTCAAATTAAAAACACTATGTAAGAAGTAGTTGATTATTTGATTTTTAGGGGCATTCATCTCTGTCCTCTATTATATCAGCTGATGTTGTGGTTATAAAGTAAAGATTTTTAGCATGGCTTAGAAGTGGCTGCTGGGTAATATGCAGTACGTTTAAGCCACAGCTAAGTAACTATTGAGCAAAGAACAGCAAAAAACGGCATTTAACCATGTGATGCACATACATACAACAGGAAAAGACACAATGTAGGTGCATCATTGAGCCTGCTTACACGACCATAAAAATTATAAAATTGAATTAGACCATTGTAACAATCAGATCTGACACATTTACATGCTCTGCAGAAATGGTATAATAGGAAAAACCCTATGTTAACCCCACAAACATAATAAACCGCAAATGTAATAAAAATTTGCAGCTTTTAACGTAATAATCCCACAAACATGATAATAGTTGCCCACCATAAACGTAATACCTCATTTCCCACAAACGTAATAATTTTAGAGAATAACATAATTTATTTATTTATTTTTTGGTGAGAATTACATTTGTGGAACAGCAAAAATCTTCAGTTCCCAAAATTGTAATAACTTCCCACAAATGTAATAAATTAGTACATCATATACATTTAAGTAATGCGTGCATGAATATTCATTCATCTTTCTTTTTCTTCTCATTTATTCTGTCCTTTGGATACTTGCCTTTTTAGAATGATCAGATGTTGCAGTTACATCACATGGTACTAATTCGAGATTGATAGGTGTTTAATTATAAATACAAGTGGAAGAACAAAACAGAATGGGCAAAAATGTTGTAAAGGTTTTGTTATAAAAGCTTCAGTATGAACTGGATATTTTTTATTCTCATTAAGTTTAATAGAAACCTATGTCTGAACCATGTAAATAAAATGTCTGGATAAGATTATAACAATCGAGAAGGTAGGAGCACACTGGAAAAATTAGGTATTTCGCTTGTGGTAGGCGACTGTTATTACATTTGTGGGATTATTATGATAAAAGCTGTAAATTTTTATTATGTTTGTGGTTTATTATGTTTGTGGGGTTAACACCCTGTTTCAGACGTTTCAGCCCATTATTGGATTTCATTTGTTATATGTAGTCTTGTAGATTCAAACATCCTGTTGTCGTCTTCTGCTCACATTTGACTAGTAAAATTATCTTCAACATCAGGATTTCTTTGTCATTCTGCATACACCAAGGATGCAGTACAGATTTAAAAAATCATCCATGGTTCTCTCTAAAAAATAATAGGCACATACAGGGTTCCTGTGGTGTCTTAAAAAGTCTTAAGTCTTGAATTTATAAATCTGCATTTAATACCTTAAAATGTCTTTAAAAGATATTACATTTCACATGGTACGACTTAAGTTATGTTGCCATAAACTTGTTCACTATATTGTGTTTAAATGTGTTTAGGAAATGTCTAAGCTTCAAAGAAAGTATCGTTCTGCTCAGTTCCACCTGTTCCAACCTGACAATTTATATTGAAATTAGGAACCAATTATTGTGAACGTTGCAGCCCCCGGTGAGAAATGATCATCGAACATTCAGCCCAACACACATGCAGCTGTTAGTCACGTGCACGTCGCCCAAGAAAGCTAACTTTGTATGGTCAAGGGCATTAGATTCTGTTCTGAGTAGTCTCATAAAGGTCTTAAATTTAACTTGTAGGAACCCTGTGCATATTAAAAACTTAATAATGTAGTGCAATCACAGGATTACACCATAAGTTACAGCAGTGTCTTTTAAATATACAAACATGTGCAAATTTTTCAGTAGATTTATCTCTCACCATTTATAGTCATTCATATATTTTCTGAGGTTTGGTCCCATGTGGCTCAGTGGAAAGGGGCGGGACTTGTCTTTGTAAACAACATAGCAGGGTTGAGCTGGATCCACATGAGGCAATAGGCCTGTTGTTATGTCAAGGCTCAGGTGCATCGTGGGAGTAAGCAGGGTTCATACAGGTCATTGAAAATGCTTGAATTGCAATGTTGTGTTTTCAAGGTCAGGAAAGTGCTTGGATTGTAGTTGAAGTGCTTGAAAATGTTTGCAATTCTAACTCTGTGTTGTGATTTATTTATTTATTTTTAATTTTAACTCTGCCAGGTTAGATTTCAAGCCAAAGCTACTTGCAGAAAGTTGACAGATTTTGAAAAAAAAAACTTTGTCAAAAAAATAAATTGGCAGGTGTTCTCAGGTCGACGCCAGGTACATTTTTTTCTTAATCTTTGGCTTGGTGCTCAGAAGAATGCTCAAACACCAAGTTTTTCTGTTCTCTTTTAATTTGTAAACTTTTTTGCCATTATGAAACATAATTTTAGGTGTTTAAAGCATAATACAATGTACATCATTTGCATAAAAAGTGGGAAAAAAAATCCTAAGTGTAAATTGTGTATAAAATTGCTGGAAAAATGTGAAAATGACCCTTATAAGGGCTTGAATTTGACCTTGAAAAATGTGTACGAACCCAGAGTAAAGGGGTTCAGACTTGGTGCAGGGTGGTCTTAATTGACGAGAGAAAAGGGAAAGAGACTGAAAATGAAATCCATGAAGAGAAGGAGGCCAAGTGTGCTGAAGCTGAGTGAGACAGAGCTGACACATCAGTGAGTGGGAGGATGCTGCATTCACTTCATCTTAGTCAATGAGCAGGTTCAACGCCAGATTCACCATCATAGTAAAGCCAGCAGTTCGACAACACTTAACTGGCATGAGTGTAATTATACCGCTTTGTGTATTTGCTGCTTACTGAAACGTGCTTATTATCACGCCAAACTCCTGAAATTTTGCAAATAGAAGATGCTTGATTTGACGTTAGCTCCCATCGCTAATATTCTCTCTCCTCGTTTCTCGCCTCCAGTGAGGACTCTGATGAGAAGCTCACCAAACCCAAAAATGACTCAGCAGGTAAGTGTGTCTTCTGTCTGATTAAGACGAAAAGGTTTTGCTCTGACGTCGTGCGAAACAGCTGGCTCACCGGCTCTCCTTTATATACGGCTGCAGATGACTTTGGCAGCGATGAAGAAGATAATGACTTCGGAGAGGAGGAGGACGAAGACGGAGGAAGTGACTATGAAGAAAAACGAGGAAAAAAGGGAAAAAAAGCCAAGGTGGAGAAGCCCACCAAGAGGACGCCGAAGAGGAAACGGGCTGCAGGTAACGGTCCATGTGCTACTCGCTCTTTTGACGCATTGTTTAGGAGATTAGACCAACAGCCAGCGCCAAACCCAATAGTCCCTTTTCCATCGGACATCTGCGCAAAACTTTACTAAAGTTGAAAAAACAGAAGTGCGTAATGTCGGTTTTTCCATTAAATCACAAATGTGATGATTAGTTTATTTACGAGAAGTCATTCCATAAACATGCTGACAAATGTAAAAATTTTTTTGATTTACAGAAGCGATCATTATTATTATTATATATTACCCATCTATCCCGTACTAAATTAAAAAATGATTGGGTTTCCTCTAGGGGTGTAAGAAAATATCAGTTCTGCAATATATCGTGATATTTCATTTCACAATACTGTATCGATATTAAAAAAGTACTGTATCGATATTTTTAGGTATTTATTCAAATGCAGATATTGTGGAGGTTCAGTTTTGTTTTTCTTTTTTGTTTATATTTTATTTATTATTATTTAACACTCTTATTGAATTATGTTAGTTCCTCTGTTGGGATTGCACAAAAATAATGTTCTGATGTTATAGCTGAACTAATAGAATATGAACATTTGAACAGGATCTTAAACTGTAATGTCTGTAAAACAGAATTTAAGTTTTAACGCAGGAACATTTTGTGATATAATATTAGATCCTGTTCTGATCAAATAAAAATACGTTTAGTATTTGTGTGTATTTCTGGTGTAATTCAATTCTTCAAGGAAATAATCATTTTAAAAAAAAAGAAAACTAAAAATTGCCTTTTTAACAGTACCATCATATATCGTACCGTGATCCTACTGTTGTGATTTGTATTGTATCGCCAGATTCTTGCCAATACACACCCCTAGTTTCCTTGTGTGTCCACACATACCATGCCATGTTTCATTTAAAACTTTTCTTCTTCTCTTGTTGTAACATTCGTCAATATCCGTTTTTTTGGTGGGCTGGTTTTGGCTCACGGGCCACATGATTGACACCTGTGCCATAGGGAGTCAGAGGCTAAAGAGCCAGAGTTTAAAGGCAGGTACAATAGTCATGTAATAAATACTTTTATTCTAACTGTGTTGTTACTGCAGTGACATTGGATTCTTTTTCAGATATCCCTATAGAATTAACAGCCACCTCAGTCAGAATGAGAGGGCTACTAACCTCTGATATTTTATTTGATTCAACTTGTCATTGCACATGTCACAAGTACAAAGCAACAAAATGCAGTCTGCATCTAACCAGAAGTGCTTAAGCAGTGATTAAATATTATATGTTACAAAATAAAATGGCATATGATATCGTATTTTACATATTATACAGTGTATACAGGAAGTGTGGTATGAATGCTATATAGTGTATGTCTACCTGAATATCTACTATGTACAGTAGTAGTGCAAATGGGATAATTACAAAATATACAGTATATGTACAGAATGTATATTTACACACAGAATATCCACAGAGAAGGGGCATTATCCGATAACAATTAGGAAATATTACCGATGTAAACACTTGTAACTTGTCATTTGTCAGGATTAAATTGAGGCAGTGTCTAAAATATTTTGTGGATTGAATTGTCGTGTATTGTTTTAGACCCACAGTCATAGAATGTCTTATATATCAGTCATCAAGAAGGGAAATGCACCATCTCTCCGGACAGGGGTGGTTTGGATCCTGAAACCCTTCTCGGACCGCTACTCGTATACTTAGAATTTTTGTGGCCGAAGGAGTAAAGCAAAGGTTTACAATCCTTACTGATTTTCCATTATGTCCTTCATATTCTAGCCAGTATGGCCGTGAAGCTGGCATTAAATTTCACTCTTAAGTGATATTAAAAAGTCATAAATATAACTCGTAGAAGCCCGGGGGGACCCTGTTTTTGTTGCTCTGGCTATATAATTTGTAGCAGAGCACATCAAGAAAGGACATGTTGGACATTTTCAGTGTTTCTATGTGAGGGTAGATCTTAGATTGGTGAGAAACAAAGGTTGTAAAATGAGATGTTTGTCTTTTACCGAATGAATTGAGTTCTGAACTGGAGCCTGAACCAACACGTTTGACCTCAAATGTTTAAATGCATCTGTTTAAGAGCGTTTTGACTCCCATTTGTTCTGTGTTTTGCATAAATGAGAGTTTATAATATACTAAGGCAGCATGATACAACCAGGTCATATCCTGAGCCTGGCCACAGTTCTGTCTGCGTTGCCATGGTAATGCTATGTGATGCTTGTGGCAATATAATGTACACATTCTATACATCCACATAACCAGAAGAATATCAGTCAAAACAGAATGCAACTCAAATAACAAGCATTTATGTGGGCAAATATCAAAAAGAAGCGAACATACCAAGACCAGCGTATGTCATGAATAATTTAATAAAATAGACAAATTTTGTAGCGCTAAGCAGATCCAATAGTACAAGTATTATTTCTCTGCTGCTAACACTCACTGAGTGAGACAAAGAAGAGTAAAAATAAAGGTCACAATATGAAGCGATGATAACGTATTAATAGGGCTGGGCGATAAAATGATAACTATATATATGTCGAGGCCCAAAACGGAATCTGTCGCAATTCAGAATCGGGCCAGAATGGAATTCCATTCTGGGCCAGGTTGAGTTAGGATTCCATTAAATTTCACTCTTAAGTGGTATTAAAAAGTCATACATTTAACTCGTAGAAGCTTGGGGGGGTCCTGTTTTTGTTGCTCTGGCTATATAATTTGTAGCAGAGCACATCAAGAAAGGACATGTTGGACATTTTCAGTGTTTCTATGTGAGGGTAGATCTTAGATTGGTGAGAAACAAAGGTTGTAAAATGAGCCCATTCTGGGCTGGCCCAGAATGGAATCCTATAGAGATTCCATTCTAGGCTGGCCTAGAATAGAATTCCATTCTGGGCCGGCCCGATTCTGAATCAGGACAGATTCCGTTTTGGGCCTCGACATACATATATATATATATATATATATATATATATATATATATATATATATATATCGCAAAATAACTTTTTACTTTAGGGGTGGCTGTGGCTCAGGTGGTAGAGCGGGTTGTCCAATAGCTGAAGGGTTGGCAGTTCGAATCCCGCTCTGTCCTAGTCAGTCCGCTGTGTCCTTGGGCAAGACACTTCACCCTCCTTGCCTCCAGTGCCACTCACACTGGTGTATGAATGTTTGGTGGTGGTCGGAGGGGCCGTAGGCGCAAATTGGCAGCCACGCTTCTGTCAGCCTGTCCCAGGGCAGTTGTGGATACAGATGTAGTTTACCACCACCAGAGTGTGAATGTGAGAGCAAATGAATAATGGGTTAATAATGTAAAGCGCTTTGGGTGTCTAGAAAAGCGCTGTAGAAATCCAATCCATTATTATTATTATTATTATTATTATTATTATTGTTTTCCTTGATAGAAATATGAGATATGCTTGACATAATTTCGATAGAATTCATTCATTCATGTCGTTTTGACAGACATAAGAACAGTCATTCATAATTAAGTAGCGCTGCACCGAACCAATCACGCTAGAGCCACGTCATGTTAGGTTGACCCACACAGCACAGACGTAAAAGCAGCGGCAGCACACGCTAATGTTTGGGCTGCAGCGGGAGATAAGGAGTGTTCCCTCAGAAAATGTGACAGAACTCGGGCGACCAGGTTAAAAGTAGGGTTGTAACAATGCACTTGTTTGTACCAAATGCTTTCGGTTCGCGGCCTTGATTACAGGGTTATTCAAAAAGAATGAATCGATTTCACAATATTTTAAAAAGGAAAAGCAATAGAAAACTCCAGCCAAGTCACAAGTATTCTACTCGCAATCAGTTTTTATTTCCTGTTTTACAAGTGTTCAATGTTGTCACCACCTGCAGCACGGGCAGCATCAGTTTCGATAAGAGATATCGCCCAGCCCTATGTGTTAAGCTATTTTTTGACTAACTTGGTTTTATATGAATGAAGCTTCTGCTGTCAGCTAATCCATTGTTTTGTGTTCCATTGAATTGATTCCAACAGGAAATAAATGGCCCAGGGTTTAACAAGTAATAGAAGTTTTCCACTCATACCTATGTATAAATGTATATGTGTAAATTCAATGATTTAATGATAAAATGACCATGTGGAAAGTTCTGTTTCTCTTTATTTATACACATCTTTATAACATTATGTATTAGCTGAAGTTATTTGTTTCATAGCCATGTCTTCTACCCAGTTTGATTAAACTCATCTAGGTAGTCTTAATGTGATCCTCCAGACTAGAACTGCATAAATCAAACATCAGTCTGTGCAGTTTAAAGATCTGATGTGTGTCTGCATTCAGGTGAACTGTGTAGAAGGTAAATACTTAATTCTTTTGATGAATTTATTTTTGTCTGGTTCAAGTTGTATGTTTGTATAGAGTTAAACATCTTAGGGTTTAAATACACATTTCAAAATAACCAGTAATATGTGCTTTTATTCCTGAAGACTATGATTGTGGACTGAAATCACAGTATTCTTCACAATAATCCCCATTTTATACCTTTTTCACCAAATCACCCGACACTAGTCCTGACAGACATTAACAAAAGCATAACCTCTTTGGCAGAGGTAATGCTATACTCCACAAATAAAAGCTGCTCACTCTAATTTAATTGTTTAAACCAGAAGTAGACCTGAGCTCCTCTTTTGTCTCGCCTGGTTGGAGTCAGAATTACCCGCTGTGTCACGTTCAATTACCTCAGTTTGTTTGTGTTGCCTACATGTAAATTTTCTTCCGTCTGTGTGAAAGAACACAACGCATCATCCAAATAATCTGTTATTGATATGAAGAGTGTGATATGAGCTAAACAGTAGAGCATAATATGAAACGCGTCACACTTTTGTGTTGTAACATCACACAGCCCACATTTAAATCCATGGTTATGATGACGAGTCATGTGGTGTCGAGCCTGTTCTGCCCTCATTATGTGGGTTTCCTCCAGTTTACTATGTGGTAAGGTTGGTGTCAAAATATTCGTGTGCATATGATAGAAATGCATGGATATTAGTCTATAGTTGTGCGACAAATATTTGTAAACTCTTGAATGAGTTCAGTCATACATAAAATGTATTGTGTGTATTTTATCCCATCAGAATATTATTGAATACGTTTTAACAACAAGAATTACAAACACAAAATGCAACTTTATGATTGTGCTTCCTGTGAAGGTAGATTTGTTTCTTTATTATTCAATCAAAAGAATAGTCACCTTAACAAAAAAATTCAATTAAACAAAAACTTCACTTCAATCAAAAAACCTTTTCCATCAAAGAAAAAAAGTGTTTGAATGCAAAAAATATTTGAGACTCAAAAATTTGCATTTGAACACTTAAAAAACAAAACAAAAAAACACTTCAAAACTTTTTTCAGTTGAAGGAAAAAATGTGTTCTGATGTAATTTTTTGGGTCTCAGATATTTTTTTGCATTCAAATACTTTTTTGAATGCAAAATTTTTTTTTATTTTTTTTGCAATTTTTTATTTTTTTGCATTCAAATACTTTTTTTCTTTGAAGTGAAGTTTTTTTTTGATTGAAGTGAAATTTTTTTGATTGAAAATATATATTTTTTTTTTACTTGACGGGTTATTTTTTTTTTTGGGATTGAATAATAAAGGCACAAATATCCTACCCATAATATGGCCCAAATACAAAAAAGATGACTTCAATCCGGGTGGGGGGGTTGTTATGTAAAGATATGCATTTATGTCAAATATTTGAGTATAGTTTTAATTTATTACAATTTTAATTTTATATACCTAATATTTGGAACCAATATTCACTTTTAAAGACTTTGAAAAGGTTCATTAAGCATCTTTGTGTTATTTATGCAATAAATTAAATTAATTTTTCAAAACAGATTAGATATTTTTTGTGTTTTTTGGCCTTTTGTGTTGATATAATAGGTTAAAGTGGAAAAAATAATAGGCAGATGAGATAGATGAAGTTGTGCTGAAAAAAAAGATAACAAACACGGGTATAGTAAATATTTCTTTATATAGTATATAAAGGCAAAATCAAATGTACTCAAAAACGGCCAAAATAGGCTCAGACCCCTAAGGGTTAATAATTGTGTCAATAATTGTTTTGGAAACCCCGTCCCAACTAACACGCATCTACGCCTTCAGAAAACCCTGATTATGGCCAATTCGATGCAGCTTGTCTACTTCCTTTTTGCATATTTGCCATAAATCGGTGCCAAAATGAAGTGAATGAGTCTAACACTACCCAACCCAACGCATCTGACAACAGCAGTGAAGTGAGTACGAAGCTGCGAGTCGTCAGAAGTCTGTTTGTGGAGCTTCAGTATGAGGCGTTAAATAGATTGCCCGTGTCTGGTTTGAGCTCATTACTGAACAAAATAGTGAAATGCTCAGACAGGTGGTGCCGCTTCACGCTGTATTGCCAGATGCTTTATTCTAGAGACGACGGTCCGCTGGGGGAGTCTGCCATGTTTTGGAAGGACAGACAGCGTTCCTCCCTAAATGAGTCCTGCAATGACGGGGAGAGGTGACATTGATGCTTTCACATAAAACTCAGCAGACCAGCAGCGTCGCATGTGTTTATTCCTCCCACATCCCCCTCATTTCTCTGACGCGCCACTTTGGCTTCTGGGAAATGGAGGGATGATGGATACGCCTGATCAGTTGAGACCGATCAATTCAAATGTGACCAGTTTAGCAAATGGATAAAGTTTTGAACAAGCTCCTCACTGTTGATGCATCACTCCATACCAGATGAATAATGAAGCGCTCCACTCAGTACGTTTACATGCACGGCTTAGTCGAGCTACAACTGAACTGTTTACGTGGACTGTTGTCTTCGACCCAGTCAACATGCACGGACTGTAAATGGAGGTTCAGGGTTCTTTCAGTCGCATTATCTGTGTCTCTTAGTCTGACTATTAAGGAAGTCATATGTCTCTAAACCCACTGTTCTTAGTCTGTGGTTCATTTATTTGTGTATTTGGACCCTAATAGTTCATACAGTTTGAATTTGAACCCTCCAGCTGCTGCAAAGCTATCTTTATATTCATTTTGGCAAAAATCCAGTGGATTTCTACAACCTGTTTTAATTCCTGCTTTAGTTGTTACGTTTTATAACTAGTTATGTCACAACATTTGTACATATAAGGTCCAGACTTCCGATGAACATTTCTCAGAGTATGACATAACTGTTTATCAGCAGCAGTGGTTGTAATCCATAGTGAAAATATGTCCAAACTTTGAGCTGATTACCTAAAATATTCAGTTGTTGGTTGAACTGGACAGAGCAGCACGGTCAGCAACTTGGAGGGGGCGGGGCCTGAAGGGCCAGTGCTCCAAACCACCTTTCTGGTGTCATTCCTCAGAAATAGCTTTGAAGATGGATCTGTGGAGTTGAATGAATGAAGAATTCAGACAGGCAGAGCATTTACAGTTTATGTAGACCACAGGGAAATGTTTGAAAATGCACAATTCCATTTAAAAAAGCAAAATGTCACTCCTTTAAAACTTAAAGGTAGGGTACGAGATGTTTTCCTGGAGCATTTTTTACTATATTTCTTAAAATCCCCTTCACACCCCGATTGCAACCAATTAATTAAATGCTCTAACACAAAAATAACAAATTTTAGTCACCTGTGAAATGGACAGGACCAAAAAAACACCATCCAATCATTTTAACTGGCCCATTGAAATGATTGAATGGTGATATGTGTATCAAACTCAACTGCCATTTGTCCCTCCCCCCTCTACAAGTACAATCCGGTACTCTGGAGGCGTGGCTTCGGGGGGGGGAAGTCTGAAGAAAGGGGTTTGGATTGTGTATTTTCAAAATGTAGCTTGCTCGAATCGTTATCCAGGATCTCCTACCCTACCTTTAAATTTTAGTCGAGTTAACACCTGTATAACACAATATTTCTGGGTTTGTTTGGTTTTTTTTTTGTTAAAGTATCATCTAAACCCACTGAGTGTGTGAGTGCAACATTTGGGTTGTTGAGCATTGTGTAAATTGGGTGTGTGTGTGTTTGTAGATGACAGTGATGACGACAGGGAAGTGAGTCGAAAGCGTACAGTGCGCCAGGCGGCCTCCAAGGCGGTGTCCAAACAGAGGGAGATCCTGCTGGGCGATGGAGGCAGCGAGGACGAGGAGCACGAAGACCAAGAGGAATCCTACCTGGACCGTACGTACAACAACCAAAGTCATAAAGCACCGGTTCATTTCTTTAGTCCCGCACCACGGCGCTAAACGGATAACCCTTGACCTGTGTTCGCAGCTGACGAGTCGGGCAGCGATGAGGACTTCATGGTGGAGGACGATGATGACAGCGACTACGGTCACTCCAAGAAGAGAGGCAAGAAGGTGATTCGACGGGGACGGACAGACAAGAAGGAGAAGAAATCCCCCAAACCCCGACTAAAGGCCACAGGTGAGACGACCCCACGCTCTGCTGCTGACGCCTCACACTGTAAGTGAAGGAAAACCAAACAAAGCCTTGAGATGTGGATCATGCATCAGGAGATGTCAAAATGTAAAAAAAAAACAAAAAAAACAACAACAAAAAACACATATTTATTGAGTCTTAAATCGTATTGGAAAAGTGCAGCTAAACATATTTCACATTTGATACACAGTAAGTCACAGGTAAAGCCTGGTTTTAATTAACTTATCAGCTCGCTTTGTAATGAAATATCCTTTAAAATGGGTAAGAACACAACAAAAATATTAGATTTAGATTTAAATTTTAGATTTAATGATTTATTCCGAACATGCAATGAAATTTGACATACGTGAACAAGTAAAACAGAAATAATAATAATAATACAAAAATCAACAATCAAGACAATCTTTAACAGAAAAACAGCTCAATAGTTTCATGTACATGCCCGAAAAGGGGTGGGAAGAAGTGCAACGATGTCCGAACAAAAAGTAGATGCTGCTATTTTTGACTTGGGTGGCCTTAGCCTCGTATGGCCTTCAGGTTTAGGCTTTATACCAGGCTTTTTTTCTTTTTTTTTTTTTTTTTTGCATGTATAGTATTTAATTCATACTTGTACAACATACATACTCTCTGATTTCCTGTGTCCAACTGCTCAGACAGGCAACATGTTACCAAATATTTGGTGTATTTGTAGATCCACTGTGATCTGTCAGTTATAATCTACATATATAAATAATAAGATGAAGCGTAATATTGTTAAGAAATTGCAGGTGGTTCATGAATGTTCATTTCACTTTTTTATTTCTTCTGGGAAAGAATAATTTGTAAATAAACATTTTTATTATATAATTTTACTTTTTCGCACTCAAACAAAGAGAAAAATTTTGAGTTCTCATCATTTATCGGTTATTATGTTATTTTTCCAGTCCGGCCTGTTTGAGATTACATTGGGCTTGATGGCCCTGAACTAAAATGAGTTTTCCACCCGTGGTTTATTCATGAAGTTAATGGAAGCGTTTCTCATGTCACTAATCCCCAGCTTCCCCCTTTTGTCCAAATATATCGTATTTCTGGCTCTTAAACCTCTAGAACGTAACACTAATATTCTAAACTCCAGATTTAATAGTAGATCTCAAAACACTGGTGATTTTAACCCACTTCTGTTGCACAGTCTGTGTCCATATCACTGGTGTCTGGTTGACTCTAGTGTCCACTGCTTGTGCTTCTTGTAATCTGCACAGGTGCATTAGAGTCTGAGGCCACAGGTAACAGGTGTTTTAAGACTAACAAACATGGTTCTGGGTGTTTGTATCACAGGTGTCAAACATTAGATGTCACTTTTTGCAGCGTACTTTAATTTTAAAACACATACACAACATACAGTGTGCGATATAAAGTGTATAACTGATGCACATAGAATAGGGGTGTCAATTATACAGCCCGCCAATACGGTCCAGTCTGGCCTGTGGAATGAATTTGTAAAATACAAAAATTACAATGAAGATATTACCAATTGAGGATTTTAAAATCATTTTAGTTCAGGGGCCAGATACAGATCAATGTGATCAGTAAAATATGATCATATAACAGTTCCAAGTTTTTCTTTTTTGTTTTAGACTAAAAAAAAAGGAAAATTACATGGAAATATTTACATTTGGGTGTTTCTATGAAACTGGTCCTGAAAACAAGACATAGGGGCTAAAAATTCACACCAAATGTAGACTAACGCTATGAAGCAAGTTTGGAAGCACTTTGAATCTATTTTAAAGATAAATATTTACTGAGATAAAAGGTAATCTAGTTTTCAGATAAAACGCATTTTTATATTTTAAAATATTTTTTTAATACAAAAATCCATGTGTAACACAATAAAAAGGACAAAAATTACGTGCTACTATTTTTTTTGAAAATATTTTTAGTCTCCCACAAGTACATTTTTGGAATTGAACTAATTATTCAAGGCAGAGTGTTTGACAAAAATGACCGCTGTTGAAAAATCACTCACGATTTATTTGTGTTTAAATGGGCAGGTTCTGCATGTAACACCAGTGGACACAATGGTTCCACACCAAACGTGGAATGAGACTGAGATTCATGAAAAACCTTTATGTCTGGATTAGAAAAACCACTGGGCTCATCAAATTTCACACAGTGTCTTTATTTATAGTCTATAGAAGACCATTTACAGACATGTTTTCAGATCTAATGCACTGACACCTAGGTAGCTTTAATGTCCATATTTGGGTCCTATTTTTGGCCCAAATATTTGATTAAAAATTCATCAATTATGGGATGGCTCAGAGCAAGAGTATACATTTTTTTTTGCATTTATCTGAGGTCATCATTAGGTCCATCCTGGGGAGAAATATGTCTACATTTAACTTTTATTATTGGGTCTATAACGATACCAAAATGAACCCAGTTTCATAGAAGCACCCATATGTAAACATTTTCATCGTGTAATTGCACTTTTTTTATTGTTATTATTTTACTGGTCCGGCCCACTTGAGATCACATTGGGCTGTACGTGGCCCCTGAACTAGAATGCGTAGGACAGCCCTGGTTTATATGTTTAATAATGACAGTAGTTTGTGTGTCACAGTGCAGTCAGGACACATAATAAAGGCTGGTAGGTTATCAGGTCGACGCAGCATCAGCGTTTGAAGTGATCGTCTGTGAATCCAAGTCAAAACCATTCCATCAGATGCATCATAGACGTGTAGTTTGACAACCCTTCCCCTCCCCTCCTCCCCTCCCAGTGACCCCCAGCCCAGTGAAAGGAAAGGGGAAGGGCCGTCCCAGCGCCAAGGCCCTGGAGAAGAGCTCACCCAAAGAGGAGGAGGAGGACGAGCCCGAGAGCCCCCTGGAGGAGGAAGAGGAGGAGCCCGAGAAGAAGGAGAGCTCCCCGCCCCCCAAGAAGAAGAAGGAGGCGGCGGGCGGCGAGGAAGAGGAGGAGGACGAAGAGGAGGAGGACGGCTCGGAAGAGGAGGCGCCTTCTGGAGAAGACTAGACGATGCGCTGCCACCGCCGAAGCCCATCCTCCACGTCTCTCTCTCTGTCTCTTCTCAGATTTTTTTGTTTTCTTTTGTTGCTCTGCGTTTAGAGTTTTTTTTTTTTTTTTGTTTTTTTTTTTCTTTCTTTGTTTTGTTGGTTTTTTTTTTTCTCATCCTGGTGGCCTGGCTCAACGGTTTGGACTTGGTGTGCTTCTGTTTTTTTGTGCGCGTTGTGTTTTGTTTGTTTCCCACCCTCCCCTCGAAGCACCGCTGCTGCTCTGCCGCTACACCCATCACGACCCCCCACGTTACTTTTATGAGTACCACTTTACAATAAAAACCACCCTTTAATATCTACACCTTTACTAATCGGTTGTCCTTGATAACGGTTATTAAGTCGTGATACACAAATGATTTAGGGCTCAGTATCAGGTCACTGCTCTCATCTTGTTACTACTTATTAACCGTCTGTTCTGTTGCATCTCAGATCCAACTATTTGCTGGCGTTGCTTTATCTTGTCTTTTTTCTCAATCGGCACGTTAAACCTTTTACTAATTAGTTACTATTGTTTATAACCTGCAAAAAGGAGCCTTATATTAAAGATGAAGTCGACTGGTTTAATGCTGGCTGATGGAGAGAGGACAAAACCAAGGAATGCGATCTGAGGTTTAACAGTTAATTTAACTGCAGTTTTGGCGATTTGGCCTTTTTTACTATTGCGTTATTGTGGATTTTTGATGATTTACAACCTCGTTACAAAGGTGTTTGTCATCAGCTGTGTTTCTGCAAAATATCTGGCGACTTCGAGGCAAACTATGCGATGTTTTCGAATAAACGATGCGGCGTGGCGTCGTCAGAAGGGGGCGCTATAGCTGCTGACGTAAACAGATGAAGAAGAAGAACAGCGTCTGATTTTTCACAGATGAAACTGAATAACGACACTACTCATCACTACAAACAGCCTTATGGGAATATTTGCGACACTGAGCCATCACGAATTCAACGTTCAGTATGTCCAAACGTATCCTGTCTTAAAGTTCGATGCAAAATTGAGGGGTTTTTTCCTCAAATTTTGCCTTTTTTCGTAAACGTCGCTTACAAGAAACACGACGCTTGTAAAGTGGTACTGGTTCTTTTCTACTCTCGTCATGACACTAGAGCACGCTCCTGTATATTTTCTGTATTCTAGTGTACATTCTGACAGTGCCGTTAGTGAACATCCGTCCCGAGTCGTCACCGAAACCGACTTTTTCGTGTCTTTCTACTAATGGGAAATCAGCGAGCGCACACACAGGACCGCAGCCTCTTTTCTTCTCTTTGGTACTTTGTGCTTTCTTAAAAAAAAAATAAAGGAGCATGTTTTTACAGGGCGTCTGTGTTCTGAAAACGGTTCATTCACTTTCTAAACTTTCTCCTTGAGAATGGTGCAGACTGTGTCCGCGGCCTGTCTGTTCTGTGGGCTGAAGAGATGAAACAAATGCGTTTTTTTTGTTTTGTTTGTTTTCTGGAAGGTTTTTCCACCTGCATCCACCGATCAGTGGGTGTTTTTCTTTTCCTTGTTTTTTCTGATACTGTAGACTGAAGGAGGGCCAGGTCAGCGCTGAGTGTGTGCAGGAATTTCACTATCTGAGGTGTCGCTGTGTGTTTTTACGTTTCTTGTGTGGGTATATTTTCTTTTTTTTTTTTGTTTTTTTGTTTTTTCCTCCTCGTAAGCTGCACATGTGAAGCGGTTTCCATTGTACGTTGGGCTTTTAAATTATGCTACGTGAAGCAAAAAGAGAAAAGGAAAAAAAAAAAACCTGGCTCCGCCCCTTTTTCCTGCATCTGCATGGCCTCAGCATCTTAACATCTCAACCCTTTGTGCCAGGCGACCCTAAACTTTTTTGTTGTTGTTTTGTTATTTTTTTTTTTTTAAGAATTGCAAGAAGAGATGTCTGTTTTTTTTTTTTTCCTTTTTTTTTTTTTTTTTCCTTTTTTTTTTTTTTGAGAGTCCAAAAAAAAAATGATTGTTGTTTTTCTCCTGTTGGTTCATTGTTCTAATTCTCTATTCAGATTTTTTTTGTAATGTTTGTTTTTTAAGAAAAGAAATAAAAATGTATCTTGATTTTAAAGAAAAAGCCGACCCTATCCAGTCTGTTCTGCCTGACGACCGGCCTGCGAGGGGGCCGGCCGTCACCCCCCCCACCCACCTACCCACCTTTTCCCTCCCTCATGTCTTTTTCTTTGAGGCCCCCCCCCAATCCCTTTTCCTCCCTCCCAGTCCAATCTGCTCGATGGTCAATTTTGTTTCTCTGAGCTTTCTGTTGCCCATATTTAGAGATATTCCATATATGTAGGGGTGTAGTCGTACCGAGGCTCAGAAAAGATTCAAAAGACGAGGCGGCCATCTTCGTATATATACCCAGAGATCAGCTCTAGGCATTCATTTGTCTATTAATGCCTTAATTTTCATTGAGTTCCTGTTTCAGTAGTGCTCTGATATCATCGTTCGGAGGCCTGAGAATGTAATCTGTCCTCATGTTTAGGTCTCTGCTACAAGCTCAAAAAAAAAAAAAAAACAGAAGAAAAAGTTTGGCTTAGAATCACAATTTGTAAGACGAGCAGACCATCCGAAGCCATAAACGATCTCAAAACTAGTGATTTGGAGATCAGGTGCAGCACTTGTGAGATTGTCCTTCTTTTTGTGATAAACAGTGTTTGATGTCAAAGCAAAAAAGACAAAAAAAAAGAAAAAGAACAAAAAGCTGGAATTGTACGGAGCCCCTAAAAAATCATGTACGAAGAAGATAAACAAATTCGTCTTGTTTGTACAGGTTTTTCTTGCTCGAACAAGAAAATAAAGTATCACCTTTAGGGGCTCCATAGTATTGTGATCTTGGGAAATTAATTTTTAACACCTCCTTTTGATCAATCCCAAGGCTGCAATATAAAGTAACTGTCCTGGACTTTCACAGGTCAGGACACAAAATGAACCTAGTCTTTGGTTCGGAAGCACATTTGATTGTTTTATGACTCCTTAGTAGCAGGTTAGTGTGTTTTTTCTACGTTCAGGTCTCGGAAGGAGAAAAAAAAAATTGACTCCCGAACTTAAACTGTCATTTTAGGAACGATTGGATAATTTAAGGAAAAATAAATGTGTTTGTACAAATCTAAAAAAGCTGTGTTCGCAGTAGGAACAGATACTGTCAGCACCGAGGGCTTCATTCACAGGAGGCACATGGCAAAAGGCTGTGAATTTCTCCTTGTTTTCATCCATTTCTGATTTCTTCTGTTGTACTGTTTTGACTTTGTTTTCTATATATACCTTCAGTTGTACTGGCAAATGTAAATGTAAGCCAACTTTGTGATTCCTGCAGGAGACGCAGTGGAGAAGCTTTTTGTCAGTAGTGTGGAAAAAGGAACGCTGAACTCTTGAATCTTTTTGCATGTTGTGGAAAAAGGTGCGAAGCGATGATGATGATGATGATGATGATGATGCTGGCAATGGCAATATTGTGGTCTTACAAAAAAAAAAGTATTAACGACGATGTTGATAATGTTTTGGTTTCCCAGCTTCTAATAAAGGCAACCTACTTTTTATACGGATTTAACTACTTGTTTTGTGACGTTGAGCTCTGTGTGCTGTACATTTACACGGAAAATGTCTCACTTTTTAACTAATGTCTATGCAGTATTCATTCTCTGCCACTGGGGGGAGCTGTTTGCAACAACAAGCTGCATTTTTATAGTCAGATAACTCCTGAAATTATGTCATTCCCTTAATCACAGCTAATATCGTACAAAACACTGCATAATACAAGACTTCATTCTGTCATTGGTATTGAACAGATACTGATGGCGACACCAGACTCTATTTAGACCTGAAACGGTAAATAAGTTAAATGAAATGCACTAATTTTTTTCAAGTTTTTGTCCATTAGAGGTGCAGTAGACTATCTACAAACATGCAAAGCTCACATATTCATCAGAATACATGAATCATTCTAAAGTAGCTTTTTTTTAAAACAGCTATTAATGCAAAGATATCTGTTTTATAATGGGTTTAGACATAATTTACTGTCCATAGTCATGAGGGAAAGGAAAAAAAAAAAGCAGTGTTGAAGGAAAATCTGGAACATGGTCTACCCGGGTTTCTGCAGGTCGTTAAAAAGCATTAAGTCATTAAGTAGACTTTGTGAAAATGAAGGCCTTAAATTGCATTAAAAAGCATTAAGTTCAATGTCCAGAGGCATTAAAACATTAAATATGGGGGAAAAAAAGCATTATTATATAAACTTTTAATAATTTTGATCAAAAGTATAGTGTGATGATTGACAGGCGGAACCCTTTAATTGACTAATGGCCGATACAGTCACAACAGTGGATACTTGGAATGTAACTGCTGTGAGCGTGCTCATGCTGTGATGAAAGAGCGAAGGGAATATTAGCAAGTGTTGGAAAAATGGGAAAATCCAAGTTTCAGCAGAAGTGATTGGAGGAACTATTCAGAACCTGATTAAAGCCTGTCGACAGTAAAGTGTTAAAAAATATATATATATATAAAACTTTATCTGCAGTTGGACATGGACATTAAATTTGTTTAAAGTGGCATTAAAAAGCATTAAATTAGATTTGCCGATACGTGCAGAAACCCTGTGTACGTTAAAAAAGTTAAAGCTTTAAAATAAAACTCCATGCATTTAAAGAGATAAAAGAATATACAAGTAAATGATAATGAATAGATGACTAGCATGAATAGATGACGAACCGTGGGCTCAGCTAGGTTTATTTTCATAACACTTGTGTATGTCATCAGATTATAAGATACAAGATGGTGGGAAAATGGGTAACAAAAAAAGAAAAATGATAAAAATCCTGCTGTTGCATAGAAACAGATAACTAGCGGTGCCAGACACAACAAACCCTGCCCCTCACACATATTGCATCTTATTTTAGCATCGATCCAGCTGATGTCATCATGTCTATGCATGTGCAGATGTCAGCATATCAGTTGCCTCTATATATGTGCCAAATTTGGAGTAAATTGAAACAAAATAGATGTTTTTATAGACATTTGAAATTTCGCCCATTATAAGTAAATGGGAGAAAAAAGATTTTAAAAAATTCATAAAAAAAAACAAACAAACTTTGACCTACTTTTCCCAAAATGTAATCTCATCTATTCTGGATCACTGGCAATCTATAAACCCAATTTGGTATGAATTCAATCTATAGTTTTGCTGCTAAAGTGTTAAAGAAATAAACTGAACCAAAAACAATATCCCTTGCCTCCCTTTCAAGGGGCGGAGTAATAAAAGTTGCAGCTAGATTGGAACTACAGATTTCTATGGGATCTAATATGAACATCTTAAAACTGTTCATGTTTTTAGCTTACCGACAGGCCGTAAGCTACTGTCGTCATGCGGCGTCTGTCGTCTGTTACAAAAATTCCAATCGTCATCTTCTCTGAAACTACAATTCCTATTGACTTCAAACTTGGTATACAGCTTCTTTATGATGATGTCAACACAAGGTATTGAAATTATTTCAATCCAGATCTGATTCTGGATTTGGTGCCACTTTGAAAAATGTCCCCATTATAAGAGATAGGAAGTGGATGGATGCAATAACTCAGTAAATATAAATGATCTCCAGTGTAAATGTCTCCAGTCCAGCCCTGATGGGGAGATGACCCAAACATAATGTCCACATGCTGATCAGGATCTTCTTCTGGATCTGGAACTGATGCAAAATTTAACATGGGCTCTTATGGGGAAAAGATTTCAATCATCTTTTTCTCTGAAACTCCAGTTCTGATTGACTTCAAACTTGGTATACTTGGTCATCCATCCATCCATCCATCTCCATCCATCCATCCATCCATCCATCCAATGTAGAAACATGGAAAATTTAACATGGGCTCTTATGGGGAAAACATTTCAATCGCCTTTTTCTCCCAAACTCCAGTTCTGATTGACTTCAAACTTGGTATACAGCTTCTGTATGATGATGTCAACACAAGGTATTGAAATTATTTCAATCCAGATCTGATTCTGGATTTGGTGCAACTTTGAAAAATGTTCCCATTATAACAGATAGGAAGTGGATTGATCCAGTAAATCAGTATCAATGATATCAAGTTGGAATTTGAATTTTTAACAGATCTGATTGGAATATGACCAAAACTTGGGCTATTTCTGTAACAGAATAAATACACAGAACTGGGTGAGAATAAATGGCATCTGGATATATTTCCTAAAGCTTTTAATTTGGCCGCTAAGCTACAGGGCCATTGGTGCTGTTTTTAACCAGTGGTGCCAGGCACAACAAACCTCGACCGGAAGTAAAAGGGAGGGTTTAAAAAATTCATAAAAATGTGAGCCTACTTTTACCCCAAAATGTAATCACATCTATTCTGGGTCACTAGCAATCTATAAACCCAATCTGGTAGGAATTCAACCAATAGTTTTGCTGCTAGAGTGTTAACAAACACACAAACAAGTGGTGCAGGTACAACAAACCCCGCCCCTCACACATATTTCACCCATTATAAGTAAATGGGAAGATTTTAAAAATTCACTTCAAACATTTGACCTTTGACCCACTGTTCCCAAAATGTAATAAGATCCATTCTAGGTTGCTGGTAACCTATAAACTAAACTTGGTATGAATTCAACCAATAGTTTTGCTGCCAGACATTTGAAAATTCGCCCATTATAAGTAAATGGGAATTTTTATTTTTTTTTTAATTCAGAAAAAATTGTAACTTTGACCTACTTTCCCCACAATATAATGAGCTCTATTCTGGGTTAATCTATAAACTGTGCAGGTGTCTTCTGGGATGTTCTTCGTCTTTTCTCTCCGGTGGTTGGACACATGACGTTCCTCCACCTTGAGTTTCCAGATGCTTCGTCGTCTCCTTCAGAACCAGAACAGATAAAGGACATGGCTCCAGTTCCATCATTGGGTTTGAGTTCTCCAGCACCGACAGTAGAACCATCATGTTTGAGCCTTTCCTTCAGATTCTTCAACTATAATGAACCTGATCAGACTTAAAGAAGTGGACCTGTGTATTCTACTTATTCTATATTATAAAATGGAAGTGGACTCTGTGTGTGTGTCTTGGGTGTCACACTAAATCCGTACAGAGCTGACTGCTGCGGTTTGTCGTACTTATGTATTTTTGGTCAAGGAAGACACTGGAGAAAACGGCAAGTTGATAGGACCAATATTTTGGGAGATATTAGTAATTTTGGAATACAATAGCCTTGCCCAGAATCATAGAATCATCATTGAAGTGGGTTACCTAGCAACAGATAAACAATAGGGTCACGTTGCCATGGTGTCAAATTTCCTGTGCAGAAACAGACATGCCAGATGAGAGGTTATTCAACTGAAAATGACCCTGGAATTTCCCAAGGAAATAAAGGAATGAACTGGATCAGAGGTAAGTTTATTATCTACCACATCTACATTGCATGGTTCCACACAGGTCAGGGCACTAGTATATTATATCATCTAATGAAACAAACATCAATAGTTTATTGAGTTTTTTAGACCATTTATGTAGATGAGGAAAAAGTTGTTAAAATTAAGGATAATTTATGTGAAATATGTAGGAAATACAAGTGAATTTTGGAAAAATACTAAATTTGAATCTATTACACTGGTCAACAACAAATTTATTGTTTCAGTTTTTTGAGCTGATTTAGGATCATTTTGGTGCTGAATCCAAAAATCACATTCATTTTGCTCAATCAGGTCAACTTTCTGAACTATGCTACATATTGGCTTTTGAACATTTTTGCTTACATTTATGGGCATTTTCACATCATATGATACAAAATTCTTTCATATTTCTTGCAATAAACGAGTTCTGAAGATTTGACTTTTGCCAATTTATAATGAATGTTTTTTTTTAATATTACAGGTGAATGAAATGGCTTCGACTAGAAGATCTTGCAAAAATAAGCCTGACGTATTCTGCTACATCTGCGGTGAATACACCATTGTACCTAACAGGAATCAAGTCACAAGTTTCATAAAGTGTGCTTACCAATCTTATTTTGGTATTAATTATTATATTTTGTGAGAAGATCAAATTTTTCAAAATCAAATTAGCAAAAAAACCTGATCTGATTGAGAAAAACAGGTGTCATTTTTGGATTTAGCGGTGCAAAATGGTCCGAATTCAGTTGAAAAAACCTAGAGAACTAGCAAAAAACATTTTTTTGTAACCCAGTGTTATTATTGTGAAATGAAATATTTAGGCTGCATTATATACTTTTCACTATCTTAAACTCTTTCTTTTATTATTATTAACCCTTTAAATGCAAAAGTTGTAGTATTGCGAAAAGCACCATACCTGAATGAAACAGCTTTTTGGAATATTCATGTCAAAATTGAATATTTTTTATGGGGAAAAAAAAAAACGGGTTAACATTCAGATTGAAAATTTGTCAGAACTTTGAGTCAGTTTCCTAAAATGTTCAGTTGTTGGTTGAACAGGACAGAGCAGCACAGCCAACAACCTGGAGGGGGCGGAGCTTGAAGTGTCTCGTGTGCATTTAAAGGGTCAGCGCTCCAAACCACCTTTCTGGTGTCATTACTCAGAAATAGGGTTGAAGATGGACCTGTGGAGTTGAATGAATGAAGAATTCAGAACCAAGCAGAGCATTTACAGTTTATGGAGACCACAGGGAAATGTGGGAAAATGAAGAATTCCATTTAAAAAACAAAATATCACTCCTCCAGGTCGTTGGCTGTGCTGCTCTGTCCCGTTCAACCAACAACTGAACATCTGAGGTAATGGGCTCCAAGTTTGGACATATTTTCAGTCTGGACTACAACCACTGCCGCTGACAAACAATTATGGAGAAATACTGGAGAAATGTTCGTCTGAAGTCTGGACCTTATATGTGCAAATGTCATGATGTGACTATTTATAGACACAACAAATTAAGCAGGAATTAAAACAGGTTGTAGAAATTGTTACTCCCCGGTCTAGGGGTTCACCAGGGCGAACATAATATGCTCAGTTTTGTCCCTTCCCAGCTCCCAAGCACACACATCAGTCAAAACTAAATTCACAATATTTATTTTTTATGTCAACTAAAGAAGGGTTAGGGGAGGGAGCGGCTAAAACAACAAACAAAATATCTTCTGCAGAGTTTAACCTAAATTACCTACTCAAAATAAATGCAAGAAATAAAACACAACAAACTAACCTAAACTCCCTAACTCAAAACAGGAGAAAAGGTGAAACAAAAAAAAGCCTACCCCTACCAGAAGAAGGTTCAATTTACAAAAAAAACTATTCACAACTATATACAATCGGAGTGTGACAGGAGCACATGAAGACTGATGGTCACACACACAGAACACAGGGTTGAGAGCTGGCAGGAGGCGAGAGAGTGAACGAACGGAAGCTCCAGAGCCATTTTTAAAGAGGCCGGGCAATTACCCTCCACCAATCCGCTTCCTGCAACACAAACAGACACAAAAGGGCGCAGCACACCTACAGGGTGGGGAAGCAAAATGTACAATGAACATTTAGTTGTTTTTTCTCAGCAGGCACTACGTCAATTGTTTTGAACCCAAACATATATTGATGTCCTAATCATACCTAACACTAGTATCCATACCTTTTCACAAACTTTTGCCCATATGAGTAATCAGGAAAGCAAACGTCAAAGAGTGTGTGATTTGCTGAATGCACTCGTCACACCAAAGGAGATTTCAAAAATAGTTGGAGTGTCCATAAAGACTGTTTATAATGGAAAGAAGAGAATGACTATGAGCAAAACTATTACCAGAAAGTCTGGAAGTGGAGGAAGCAACAAAAAACGTACCGAAGCTTTTATTAAAGCTCTCAAATCCAGAATCCTAAAGGATCCAACCAAATCCATGAGAAAAATGGCAATTGAACTTGAGGTAGACAACAAGACCGTTAGAAATGCAGTAAAATATGATTTGAAGATTTAAATTCTCATGACTTTCAATAAACTAATTGGTCATACACTTTCTTTCAATCCCTGCCTCAAAATATTGTAAATTTTGCTTCCCCACCCTGTACAGGACGGGGGAGAACACACACACTAAACAGAAAACATATATACATATAAATAGACAAATTACAACCCAGGGTCATAACAGAAATCCACTGGATTTTTGCCCAAATGAATATAAAGATAGTTTTGCAGCAGCTGGAGGGTTCACATTCAAACTGTGTGAACTATTAGGGTCCAAATACACAAACAAGAAAAGCACTCTGATGGTGCAGACCTCCGCCAAGACAGAGCTGCCCCCCTCCCCCCCGATCACCACCAAAATTGTATCTTTTCTTCCTTGTGCCAGTGTCAACATTTCGTGAAAATTTCCTGAAAATCCGTCCATAACCTTTTGAGTTACCTTGCTAACAAACAAACAAACATGCACACACGCAAACACACAAAGTAAAGTGACCACAGTCGCTCCTTGTGGAGGTAATGAACCACAGACTAATAAAAGGGGGTTTAGAGAAATGTGACCCCTTTAAAACCATTTAGTTCCATTTTTTTCTGTCTTTTAACGCTGTGAACATATTCCCTGTGTTTTTTTTGTTGCATCTGAAGAATAAAAGAGAATAAGGACTAAATAAATATGTCAGACCAGTTTAGTGCAGCAGCGTCACCGATGACCCAAACGCTAATGACCAGAGTGTTCCGGCCCTGGTGCAGGTCCGTCCTCTGCTGCGTGTCCTTCTGCTTTCCACTGTCATCCTTTATCTGCTGCAGGTGTTACTCTCTGCTCGTGGGCTTCGTGGTGAACAGTGTGAGGGCGTATTCGACTTGTGCCGACTGCTGCCCCCCCCCACTCCACCAGGGTCATTTACTGCCCAGCTGACCTCCAGCTCTAACTGAGGATATATTCTGTAACATATTACCCATGATGCTGCTGGAGGTGTTGGTGGTGGTCGGAGTCTGGAAGGAGTCAGTTTGTGTGGGAAGTGGTTTTGGTTGTGCAGAGGAGCCTTCTGGGGAACTGTATGTCACATAAAAAAAGCATTTGGAAGGTGATCCCTGTCAGCACTGATGTATAAATATACTTATAAAGCAGGTTCAGTTCCACATTCAGTCTGATATGATCTAAAATGGGTCAGACCAGGAAAATAATAAGATAAGGACCTATAAATAATGTCAACTTCAAGGTTTTTGACATGTTTTAAAGTGAAAAAAGCAAAATTTTAATGATGAAAATGTTTAAATCTGCAAATTGTACTTGAATATAATATAAACAAATATGAACAATCTGAAAAATAAGTGCAATTTTAACAACTTTATGCATCAGTTTATCATTTATACATGTAGTGGACCACTTTCATTCACTCTTCCCCTTTTCCCTATCACCCCTAACCAAGCTATATGGTTTAGTTGCTATTTACATTTATGATCTTTTTCATTGTAATATGATGTTGTTGTTTGTCGATATTCTGTCACTGTTGTCGTTTTTGGTTTGTTTGTTTGTTTATTTGTTTGAGTTTCCCTTTGTTTATGTGTGGTTGTTGTTTTTCTGTCCACATTGTCTTGTAAACTATTTTAAATTTAAATTTAAAGATTCACAAAGTACGCATTAGGTTAAAAAGTTTCTGTATCACCATCTGTGGAGTAAAACTGCGGAACAAATTGTCTGTAGAGATTAAACAAATATCAAACATAATTCAGTTAAAAAAAAGATATATATATAAAAAAATGATTTTTGAGAGATCCAGTATTTAAAAATGACAATAAGGCCTGTTTGTTTATGGATGATGTTGTCCTGATAAATCTGCTGGAATTATTGAAGAAAATGGTTGAATTGTTGAGTCTGCTTGTATGACTGGACAGACTTGAACATGTTGTTGGGTGTAATTCAGTTACTGTATTATGGATTTGTTGTGGTTTGATGTTAAAATTAGGAAAATATAGTTATTGGATGTATTTGTCGAGGCCCAAAACGGAATCTGGCCCGATTCAGAATCGGGCCGGCCCAGAATGGAATTCTATTCTAGGCCGGCCTAGAATGGAATCCTGCTGCTATAATGTTATTTTTATACCATGTTTAATGCAAATGATCCATAATTCCATAATTTGTCATAATTTTACATTTTCAGTCTTACATACCTTGAGTAACTATTGTCAATTTCAGTCGATTTCACTGTACCATATATTGGTGGGGGGTACCACTAGGTTCTATTTGTAAATAAAGTGTATTATAGTTTAGAATTAAAATGTTGTTTGTTTCATTTTTTTTTCACATATTTGCAAATTCCATGTATTGATTTTTGTAATAATTTAGATCATTTGCATTAAACATGGTATAAAAATAACATTATAGCAGCAGGATTCCATTCTAGGCCGGCCTAGAATAGAATTCCATTCTGGGCCGGCCCGATTCTGAATCGGGCCAGATTCCGTTTTGGGCCTCAACATATGATTCACACAAAAATAGAGGTATAATCTCAGATCTACATAAAGGGTTTGTTAACATGAAAACACATTCCACTTTATATACACTGAACAACAAAAGAAATGCATGTTTTGGTCGTTAATTTAGGCCAGAGTTCAGCTGTCCTGTTGAGTTGTCAACTGAGATCCACATTACAATAAGTGAGTTGTAACCATTGGAGCGTGTGTTTGCAGGCGAACACGACCACGAGTGGTGTTGAGCACGTGTACAAAGTATCGGAGGTGCGGTACGTTTTGAGTGATATGGTAGTGGGAGCAACAAATGGGAGTGGCAATTCCCTTTGTTTATCCGGGGGCTATAAAAAGAAATGGTACGATTCAAAAGTGACTGCATTACCACGATGCTTCGCCTTAACGATAATCTGAGAGAACGCGCCATTGGTGTGCTAGATGCTGGTTTAACGGCTCGCAACGTTGCCAGACGTCTGCAAGTGCACGAGTCCACCATCAGTAGGCTGAGGACACGATTCCGTCACACAGGGACCACTCGGGACAGACCAAGATCCGGAAGACCACGTGTGACCACCTGTAATCAGGATCGCCATATTGGCTTGGCCCATCTCCGTGACCGTCAACTCAGTGCTACAAGGACAGCAAGAGAGAGCCACTGGAAATGTCACAGCTGGATATAAATATGTCATATGAAACCAACATTCATAATAAAACTCCCATATAAACCAATACCGAAACATAAAGGGTGGGGAAGCAAAAGTTACAATGAACATTTAGTTGTTTTTTCTCAGCAGACACTACGTCAGTTGTTTTGAACCCAAACATATACTGATGTCATAATCATACCTAACACTATTATCCATACCTTTTCACAAACTTTTGCCCATATGAGTAATCAGGAAAGCAAACGTCAAAGAGTGTGTGATTTGCTGAATGCACTCGTCACACCAAAGGAGATTTCAAAAATAGTTGGAGTGTCCATAAAGACTGTTTATAATGGAAAGAAGAGAATGACTATGAGCAAAACTATTACCAGAAAGTCTGGAAGATACTATTAAAGAAGAATGGGAGAAGTTGTCACCTGAATATTTGAGGAACACTTGCACAAGTTTCAGGAAGCGTGTGAAGGCAGTTATTGAGAAAGAAGGAGGACACATAGAATAAAAACATTTTCTATTATGGACATTTTCTTGTGGCAAATAAATTCTCATGACTTTCAATAAACTAATTGGTCATACACTGTCTTTCAATCCCTGCCTCAAAATATTGTACATTTTGCTTCCCCACCCTGTACTTGTGTTTCTTTTGTTGTTCAGTATATAAAAACAAAATGGGAAACAGAGGGAGGACTGGATCTGACAGAAGAAGAGTGGATAAGAGTCTGGGAATATGAATGGAAGTGTAGTAGTTCACAGAGTTGGAAAGAGTTTGGCTGGAAAAGTTTGATTAGATATTTCATTACACCACATCAAAAGTCCCACTGTAGAGATAACTCCCTAATTTGCCGGAGAAAATGTGGTAACACAAATGCAAATCATTATCATCTCTTCTGGAATTGTTCTGTTATCGAAAATTACTGGAAGGAAATACATAAGGAAACACAAGAAATTATCGGGAGCCACTTATCCTTTGAATGTAAATCTTTATTTTTTGGACTTATACCAGAAGGATGGCCAAAGAGAGACAAATTTTTATTTAATATCCTACTAATAGCGACCAAAAAAGTCATCACAAGAAAATGGCTTTCATCAGAAAGCTGACTTTCTTCAGTGACGTCCATCAACATTCCACACGTCAGTCAGAGGACAGACAATTCCTGTTGCCTGCCTGTAGGACGAATCAAATACAGGGTAGTGTGCAATACAGGGCAATGGTGGCATGGAACACACTGGCACAATTTTTAATTTCAGAAATTCAAGCAGTTAGTTTTTCTAAAAGGTTGAGAATTTTCATATTTACCCGAGAATAACTGTCTGAGCTATTGCATATCCTATAATGACATCATCTAGACGGTTTGTTTTGTTTGTTTGTTGTGGAGCTGTTTTTATTGTTTTTATTTTATGTGTTTATTTTTTTGTTTCTGATTTTTGGTTTATTTATTCTTTTTTCTGTTGTTGGTATTATTATTGTAATTGTTTTGTATTGTGTGCTGTTGCTGATTTTTGGTTTTGTGTTGTTGTGTTGAGTGTATGTACATCCTGTTTGTTGAGTGAGTTGTGGGAAATTGTTGGTGCTTTGTTTTTGTGTTGTTGATGACCCCAGGAAGAGTAGCTGCTGGGGTATGCAGCAGCTAATGGAGATCAAACTAATCAACTAAAATAAACTAAACGCTGAGCATGTGGATGGACATTACAGTGGACATATATAAGATGGAGAGACTTACTGCAGAGGTGAACTATAAGAAGGAACTGTTTGTTACGCGCTGGAAGAAATGGATGGAATACATCATGGCACGCAGACCGGACTTCGATGCTTTTATTTTTGTGTAGAAGATTAGATATAGTAAATGCAATAACTGCAATTCACTCCCTACTTGTTTATGTTCTTTTTGTTTGTTTCATTGTTAAAAAAAACGGGACATTCAGACTAATATAATGTTGATGACATTTAAAATGAATATATTTGTCAAAATTGATACAGAATGTCAATAAAAAGTGAATTAAAAAAAAAAAAATTAGGAAAATATTATTGTTTGACTCTTAAAGGTGTAAAAGCACTGAGGGGTTGGATTAAATAAGTTCATACTTCTTCCTACTGCTTTTTGACCGTGCAAAATTCAGACTTGTATGTGCTTGGAGATAGATTCTGTCCATTTGAATGTTTTATTTTGTTTTTATTTATTTTTTATTTTATTTTTGCATGTTTGAAATAAATAAATAAATCAAATCAAACTATCACCAAAAAAAAAAAAAAAATTCTATCAGATCAGAACCCAGACTGTGTTCATGTATGAAACTATTTTTTTTTTTTTTGTACAGTTGTGAACAGGCTGTGATCGGCAGCTCCATCCTGCTGTGTACTGTTGCTAAGGAACCACACTGGAGTCTCGACACCCCTCGTGTGGTGCATTATGCTGCAGTCTTTCGGCTTTTTTTTTTTTCTCCTCCATACGCTGGCTTCTGCTCAGTGGAGGATCACTTACAGCCGCTGAATAATTACTGAACACAGCTAATTGCCCAACAGGAAAGAAATCCCAGTCGTCCCAGTTGCGTTGAGTTCTGCTGGTATTTAGGTCAGTCGCTGAGATAAACCGAATGATCTCTCCACACCGTGTTCTGCTTTTGTTTCCCCTCTGGAACCGCATTCATTTCAACGGCGAAGAACCGGTGTCGACTCCTGCAGATGAAGTAAAGAACATTCAGGGAAGCGCCGTCAGGATGGTTCATGCACATTACACTTTAATGAGCTGGAAAATGGATGTCAAACTCATTTTAGTTCAGGGGCCACATACTGCCTAATATGATTTAAAATGGGCCCAACCGCTAAAATAATAAGATGAGAAGCTATAAATATGGTCAACTTCAAGGTTTTTCACAGGTTTTAGAGTGAAAAAAGTCACATTTTAATTATGAAAATGTTTACATCTACAAACTACTTGAACATAACATGAAATACCTGAAAAATAAGTGTAATTTTAACAGTATTCTGCCTCCGTTTATCATTTACACATGTCGTAGATCTACAAATACACAAAACATTTAATAACAATCAGAATATTGTTAAAATTCCACTTCTCTCTCTTTTGACATGAAAATACGCTGCAAAAAGTGACATCTAATCAGGCCAAAATATCTTATGTTGTAAACTTGGACCAGGGGTGTTAAACTCATTTTAGTTCAGGGGCCACATACTGCCTAATATGATATAAAGTGGGCCGAGCCGCTAAAATAATAAGATGAGAACCTATAAATATGGTCAACTTCAAGGTTTTCGACATGTTTTAGAGTGAGAAAAGTCAAATTTTAATTATGAAAATGTTTAAATCCACAAACTACTTGGACATAACATGAAATACCTGAAAAATAAATGTAATTTTAACAGTATTCTGCCTCAGTTTATCATTTACACATGTAGTGGACCTACAAATACACAAAACATTTAATAACAATCAGAATATTGTTAAAATTCCACTTAATTCTCTCTCTTTTGACATGAAAATACGCTGCAAAAAGTGACATCTAATCAGGCCAAAATATCTTATGTTGTAAACTTGGGCCACATTCAGCCTAATATGATCTAAAGTGGGCTGGACCAGTGAAATAATAAGATAAGGACCTATAAATAATGTCAACTTAAAGGTTTTCGACATGTTTTAAAGTAAAAAAAGCTAAATTTTAATGATGAAAATGTTTAAATCTGCAAATTGTACTTGAATATAATATAAACAAATATGAACAACCTGAAAATTAAGTGCAATTTTAACAATTTTATGCATCAGTTTATCATTTCCAAATGTAGTGGATCTACAAATACACAAAACATTTAATAACAATCAGAATATTGTTAAAATTCCACTTCTCTCTCTTTTGACATGAAAATACGCTGCAAAAAGTGATATCGATTCAGGCCAAAATATCTTATGTTGTAAACTTGGGCCAGGGGTGTTAAACTCATTTTAGTTCAGGGGACACATACTGCCTAATATGATTTAAAATGGGCCCAACCGCTAAAATAATAAGATGAGAAGCTATAAATATGGTCAACTTCAAGGTTTTTCACAGGTTTTAGAGTGAAAAAAGTCACATTTTAATTATGAAAATGTTTACATCTACAAACTACTTGAACATAACATGAAATACCTGAAAAATAAGTGTAATTTTAACAGTATTCTGCCTCCGTTTATCATTTACACATGTCGTAGATCTACAAATACACAAAACATTTAATAACAATCAGAATATTGTTAAAATTCCACTTCTCTCTCTTCTGACATGAAAATACGCTGCAAAAAGTGACATCTAATCAGGCCAAAATATCTTATGTTGTAAACTTGGGCCAGGGGTGTTAAACTCATTTTAGTTCAGGGGACACATACTGCCTAATATGATTTAAAATGGGCCCGACCGCTAAAATAATAAGATGAGAACCTATAAATAATGTCAAGTTCAAAGTTTTTCACAGGTTTAAGAGTGAAAAAAGTCACATTTTGTCATGAAAATGTTTACATCTACAAACTACTTGAACATAACATGAAATACCTGAAAAATAAGTGTAATTTTAACAGTATTCTGCCTCCGTTTATCATTTACACATGTCGTAGATCTACAAATACACAAAACATTTAATAACAATCAGAATATTGTTAAAATTCCACTTCTCTCTCTTTTGACATGAAAATACGCTGCAAAAAGTGACATCTAATCAGGCCAAAATATCTTATGTTGTAAACTTGGACCAGGGGTGTTAAACTCATTTTAGTTCAGGGGACACATACTGCCTAATATGATATAAAGTGGGCCGAGCCGCTAAAATAATAAGATGAGAACCTATAAATATGGTCAACTTCAAGGTTTTCGACATGTTTTAGAGTGAGAAAAGTCAAATTTTAATTATGAAAATGTTTAAATCCACAAACTACTTGGACATAACATGAAATACCTGAAAAATAAGTGTAATTTTAACAGTATTCTGCCTCAGTTTATCATTTACACATGTAGTGGATCTACAAATACACAAAACATTTAATAACAATCAGAATATTGTTAAAATTCCACTTAATTCTCTCTCTTTTGACATGAAAATACGCTGCAAAAAGTGACATCTAATCAGGCCAAAATATCTTATGTTGTAAACTTGGGCCACATTCAGCCTAATATGATCTAAAGTGGGCTGGACCAGTGAAATAATAAGATAAGGACCTATAAATAATGTCAACTTAAAGGTTTTCGACATGTTTTAAAGTAAAAAAAGCTAAATTTTAATGATGAAAATGTTTAAATCTGCAAATTGTACTTGAATATAATATAAACAAATATGAACAACCTGAAAATTAAGTGCAATTTTAACAATTTTATGCATCAGTTTATCATTTCCAAATGTAGTGGATCTACAAATACACAAAACATTTAATAACAATCAGAATATTGTTAAAATTCCACTTCTCTCTCTTTGACATGAAAATACGCTGCAAAAAGTGATATCGATTCAGGCCAAAATATCTTATGTTGTAAACTTGGGCCAGGGGTGTTAAACTCATTTTAGTTCAGGGGACACATACTGCCTAATATGATTTAAAATGGGCCCAACCGCTAAAATAATAAGATGAGAAGCTATAAATATGGTCAACTTCAAGGTTTTTCACAGGTTTTAGAGTGAAAAAAGTCACATTTTAATTATGAAAATGTTTACATCTACAAACTACTTGAACATAACATGAAATACCTGAAAAATAAGTGTAATTTTAACAGTATTCTGCCTCCGTTTATCATTTACACATGTCGTAGATCTACAAATACACAAAACATTTAATAACAATCAGAATATTGTTAAAATTCCACTTCTCTCTCTTTTGACATGAAAATACGCTGCAAAAAGTGACATCTAATCAGGCCAAAATATCTTATGTTGTAAACTTGGACCAGGGGTGTTAAACTCATTTTAGTTCAGGGGACACATACTGCCTAATATGATATAAAGTGGGCCGAGCCGCTAAAATAATAAGATGAGAACCTATAAATATGGTCAACTTCAAGGTTTTCGACATGTTTTAGAGTGAGAAAAGTCAAATTTTAATTATGAAAATGTTTAAATCCACAAACTACTTGGACATAACATGAAATACCTGAAAAATAAGTGTAATTTTAACAGTATTCTGCCTCAGTTTATCATTTACACATGTAGTGGACCTACAAATACACAAAACATTTAATAACAATCAGAATATTGTTAAAATTCCACTTAATTCTCTCTCTTTTGACATGAAAATACGCTGCAAAAAGTGACATCTAATCAGGCCAAAATATCTTATGTTGTAAACTTGGGCCACATTCAGCCTAATATGATCTAAAGTGGGCTGGACCAGTGAAATAATAAGATAAGGACCTATAAATAATGTCAACTTAAAGGTTTTCGACATGTTTTAAAGTAAAAAAAGCTAAATTTTAATGATGAAAATGTTTAAATCTGCAAATTGTACTTGAATATAATATAAACAAATATGAACAACCTGAAAATTAAGTGCAATTTTAACAATTTTATGCATCAGTTTATCATTTCCAAATGTAGTGGATCTACAAATACACAAAACATTTAATAACAATCAGAATATTGTTAAAATTCCACTTCTCTCTCTTTGACATGAAAATACGCTGCAAAAAGTGATATCGATTCAGGCCAAAATATCTTATGTTGTAAACTTGGACCAGGGGTGTTAAACTCATTTTAGTTCAGGGGACACATACTGCCTAATATGATTTAAAATGGGCCCAACCGCTAAAATAATAAGATGAGAAGCTATAAATATGGTCAACTTCAAGGTTTTTCACAGGTTTTAGAGTGAAAAAAGTCACATTTTAATTATGAAAATGTTTACATCTACAAACTACTTGAACATAACATGAAATACCTGAAAAATAAGTGTAATTTTAACAGTATTCTGCCTCCGTTTATCATTTACACATGTCGTAGATCTACAAATACACAAAACATTTAATAACAATCAGAATATTGTTAAAATTCCACTTCTCTCTCTTTTGACATGAAAATACGCTGCAAAAAGTGACATCTAATCAGGCCAAAATATCTTATGTTGTAAACTTGGACCAGGGGTGTTAAACTCATTTTAGTTCAGGGGACACATACTGCCTAATATGATATAAAGTGGGCCGAGCCGCTAAAATAATAAGATGAGAACCTATAAATATGGTCAACTTCAAGGTTTTTGACATGTTTTAGAGTGAGAAAAGTCAAATTTTAATTATGAAAATGTTTAAATCCACAAACTACTTGGACATAACATGAAATACCTGAAAAATAAGTGTAATTTTAACAGTATTCTGCCTCAGTTTATCATTTACACATGTAGTGGATCTACAAATACACAAAACATTTAATAACAATCAGAATATTGTTAAAATTCCACTTAATTCTCTCTCTTTTGACATGAAAATACGCTGCAAAAAGTGACATCTAATCAGGCCAAAATATCTTATGTTGTAAACTTGGGCCACATTCAGCCTAATATGATCTAAAGTGGGCTGGACCAGTGAAATAATAAGATAAGGACCTATAAATAATGTCAACTTAAAGGTTTTCGACATGTTTTAAAGTAAAAAAAGCTAAATTTTAATGATGAAAATGTTTAAATCTGCAAATTGTACTTGAATATAATATAAACAAATATGAACAACCTGAAAATTAAGTGCAATTTTAACAATTTTATGCATCAGTTTATCATTTCCAAATGTAGTGGATCTACAAATACACAAAACATTTAATAACAATCAGAATATTGTTAAAATTCCACTTCTCTCTCTTTTGACATGAAAATACGCTGCAAAAAGTGATATCGATTCAGGCCAAAATATCTTATGTTGTAAACTTGGACCAGGGGTGTTAAACTCATTTTAGTTCAGGGGACACATACTGCCTAATATGATATAAAATGGGCCCAACCGCTAAAATAATAAGATGAGAACCTATAAATATGGTCAACTTCAAGGTTTTTCACAGGTTTAAGAGTGAGAAAAGTCACATTTTGTCATGAAAATGTTTACATCTACAAACTACTTGAACATAACATGAATAACCTGAAAAATAAGTTTAATTTTAACAATATTCTGCCTCCGTTTATCATTTACACATGTGTATTACAACTTACAGATCACAGAGGATCTACAAATACACAAAACATTTAATAACAAGCAGAATAATTGAAGTGTATTTTTTCCTCTGTTTTGTTCATTCAGTAAAAATGATATATATGTGTGTGTGTGTGTGTGTGTGTGTGTGTGTGTATATAATAGTTTTTGCAGTGTATGTATTTATGTATTTGTATGTGCATGCAAATCGGTGCAACCGTGAATATGATCGTATGTGTGTGTATTTAGACTCAAATTTTCTGTCTACACTTCTGTTTACTGCATATGTCTCAACAGCTTTAACACTATAATTCATTTTTAGTATCATGTGGTGAAATGTATATTTTAATGTGTTTTTACAAATGATGCAAAAGTAATTTTCTTTCTGATTTAATAAAGTATTAGTTTAGTCTGTAACTCCAGGACTCCACAACTTGTAATTATAATCTGAACATTTTTTTTTAAATATCTTTTTTTTTTGTTTTGTTTATTTAATCTCAGACTGGGACTGGGACTTTGCAGGGTAGGGGGAGGGATGGGGAGGGTTCTGTATTTATGTTATGTCGAAAATCCAAAAGTATTGTTTTTTCTTGTATGATTATCACTTTTTTTTTTTTTTTTTTACCTTGATTCCAATAAAAACAACATTGAAAAAAGAGGAAAAAACTAAGAAAAACAAATAAATTAATCTGTGATCTTACAAAGAAACGGGAACATGAATCATTCATTTTTTTCACTTAATTCATGACATTTTCCTTGTTGCCTGTGAATGTTGTCTATGAAGTGTGAGTTGAGTTGCTCTGTTGCACCACCAGGGGGCGTCTTTGCACTGTAACAAATAGAGCAGAGGATCATGGGACTGCAGATCACTGACAACTTCAAAAGATGTGGTGACTGTGAAGGTCTCAGTGGATGATTCATGTCATTTTTCATCAGCTCATTTAAAACAGCGGGGGCAAACTCATTTTCTCCTGGGGGCCACAGTCAGCCCAATTTAATCTGCATAAAGAAAAAAAAAAAAAAAAAATCTGCAGTGGGCCGGACCAGTACAATAATAATTTTATTTTATTTATTTCACCTTTATTTAACCAGGAAAACCTCAATGAGACTAAAAATCTCTTTTTCAGGAGTGTCCTGGCTAAGACGGACAGCAGTACATTAAATAGTTACAGACTTCCATATATAAAATGAATACATAAAAAGCACATAGACAAGTCAAAACTTCCAAAGTCAACTCTGCAAAAAAGTGCCCACGGGATGAAGATAAAGTGCGTCAGGTAAAACATCTGCAGCCAGATGTCTCCCTCTCTAAGTCATACAACATCCTCTTAAAAGTGTCCAAGGAAACCAGATCCTTCAGTTTCAGGTCTTTTTGTCGTTCATTCCAGGTGAATGCAAACCTGAAGGCCTTTTTCTGCTGTGCAGTTCGAACTTTAGGAACAGACAAAAAGAAAAAATCCTGAGAATAACATGAGAACCAATAAACAATGACGACTCTAAATTGTTTTAGTGCAAAAAATAACATTCAACTCTGCCAATATTTACATTTACAACCAATCCAAACAAAAAGGATGTGAATAACCTGAAAAAAATGGAATTTGTTCGGAAAAGTAAGTACAGTTTTATCAATATTCTCCCTCGACTTATCATTTATACACATGCATATGTACAGATCAGATCTACAAAGGCACAAAACATTTAGTCACAGGCAGAATATTGTTAAAATTGCACTTAATTTTCTTTAGACATTTCAGGTGGTTCATATTTGTTCAAATTATTCACATTTTATTGTTAAACGATAGTTTGTTTATGTAAATATTTTCATAATTTAATGTTTTTTGCACTAAATAAAGAGAAAAAAAATGGTGTTGTCATTATTTATTGGTTATTATGATATTATTTTTGAGTTTGATGCCCTAAATTTGCACTTTGCAAATTAATCCTGTCGGCTGGATTGGATCCTCTGGTGGGCCGGTTTTGGCCCCCGGGCCGCATGTTGGGCACCTGTGGTTTAAAGAACCACCGGAGTTGTTCTGGATCAGAACATCAGGGTTTGAACCTTTGGCGTTAATCTGCACCCCTGACCATATTTTCAGGGGAAAAACGCCTAAACAGACAAACCCAAAGTAAATGAAGAATTACTTATAATACTTAGAATAATAAGGTTCATATGGATGTTCTTGGTGTCTGTGGACATTTACAGACCTCACAGAATCTATTCCCATTGTCTAAAATATTGTATCTATTACTCTGCCTGACTAAACTGTAACAAACTAAAAGTGAAATTAGAATTTTTTATCCTCACCTGTTTTTTTTCGGCCGGATTGACGATGATATGCATAAATTAATTGTTCGTGTCAGAGATTTTTAATAGCTTATATTTCACCCCACAAAGATTAAAAATCATGTTTGAACATTAAATTTTGCACTAAAATACACTTTTGATGTACTTTTATTAACATTAGGGTCTAAACTTTGAGCAAAAGTTGAAAAAAAACATCCATTGTCCTGATTTATTATATTTTTATAGTAGATGAATATTAATATAATTTTTTCGGCCCGCGGGAGGGCTGATAGGGCTAAAGGGGTTAAAAAAAAACATGTTTTTATATGATCAAGTCCATTGTAAAGTGCAGAAAAGACATTCCAAGGTAGTGCTTTGCAGATAATTAACCCTTATGCCTCCGTAAAAGAAATACCTACAGAACACGCACAAAAAACTGCAATAAAATCATCATATGTCAACTTTTTTTTTTTTTTCAAAAAATCTCTTAAACAACTCAAAACTACAAATAATAAATTACAAATAAAGAATAATTTCTCGGTAACAGTTCACAGATAGTCTTTTTAAATGTGAGAGATTGAACACATTTTCAGATTTTTTTTACATATAATTTTTAACATCAAATTAAAGCTATATTTTTATGTCCGAGGCACAATCAATAAAATCGATTGTAACTTCTTTCTACAAGTGATATTTTTGAAAGGATAACTGTTGTATTCAGTTTAACTACATGTGATTAACCTTTTTTTGTAGTTTTATGTTACCTTGTTTTTATCTGACAAATAGTTTTTTTTTGTTTGCTCGTTTTTTTTTACAGTGTTTGACTCCAGAATCCAGAACCAGCTTCTATTTCTATCTTGAAGTTTCCTGGAAAACATGACTGCGATGGCTGTTATCTAGTTTTCCAAGAACACAATTAAAAAAAAAGAAAAAAGTCTTGCAGCTTTAACTCTTACGTCATTTGTCCCAGTTTTCTTATTGTCATTGGCAACAAGTGGGAAACACAAGCGTGGAAGTGAAAAACATGTGCAGTTTTACAAGTTAACTGTTCTGTTCACAAAACAGTAACAAGAACTCTGCCAAAAATGAACACAGGAAACTGAAGCTCAAATCCAGAAGCTTTTTTTCTCCTTCCTCCTTCTTTCTCTCCATCTTTCTTCTCTTTCCCTCTGTTCCTTCTTGTCAGGTCTGGCATCAGAATGTGGTTCAACTAAAATCAAAAATAAAAACAGTGGAATATCAAGTGGAGCCATATATACTTTATGGAGCTCCCCTTGACATTCTGCTGTTATGATGCTGGACAAGACAAGTAAAAAAACAAACAAAAAATAAATAAACAAACAAACAAACAAACAAAAATTCCAGAAGCAGTACTTTTCCATAGAAGAAAATTAGGGCCACTGGGGTCCAGTATTTAATAATAATAATAATAATAATAATAATAATAATAATAATAATAATGATAATAATAATAATAATAATAATAATAATAATAATAATAATAATAATAATAATTATTATTATTATTATTGTTATTATTATTATTATACTGTGAAAAAAGTCAGGATTCTGAGATTAAAGTAAGAATTCTGAGAAAAACGTCAGAATGCTGAGAAAGAAAAAAAAATCTGAATTCTAGGATTAAAGTCAGAATTTTGAGGAAAAAAAGACAGAATTCTGAGAAGTCAGAATTCTGAGAAAAAACATCTGAATTCTGGGATTAAAGTCAGAATTTTGAGGAACAAAGTCAGAATTCTGAGAAAAAAAAATCTGAATTCTGAGATTAAAGTCAGTATTCTGAAGAAAAAAAAATCTGAATTCTGAGAAAAAAATCTGAATTCTGACATGAAAGTCAGAATTCTGAGAAAAAAAAGTCAGAATTCTGAGGAAAAACAATCAGAATTCTGAGATTAATCTGACAATTTTGTCTTTTTTTTCTCAGATTAGCAAAAGGTGAGTGAATGTTATGTTTTGAAACTATGTAAATTTGAAGAAAAAGCCGCTGTTATCTGTTTCCCTTCCTTTTGCTCATATATGAGCATATTGGATGCATTAAATGTCGCCTAAATCCATCCTTATGTCAGCATGTTGTACTCCTCCTGCATGACATACAGCAAAGTGACACTCTCCCTGAATGTCAGAGAAAAAAAAAATCAGATTTCTGACTTTAATCTTGGAATTCTGACTTTTTTCTCAGAATAATAATTTTAAAAATATTGGACCTCTTTTTTTTTCCTGGTGCCCTAATCCTCTTCTGTATTTTCCAGTGAATAAAACTGAAGAACCTCTGACTGTGCAGAGTATTCTCATGAGAGTTCAGCTCAGAAACTCCTCAGCAGACGCCAGAGTCCATGCGTTTCTCCCAGCTCATTTCCACATGCATGATCGATGGGAAAAGTCTGGGAGCTGCAGTGTTTTCTGCACCGTGTAGATACATGACCCGACAAGTTGGATGAGAATGACGACAAACACACACAAACAACTTTTAACAACTGACAAAAAACACCGAGACGCAAACAAGAATGTGGGATCATCGACTTCCAGCAGCATCGACATCACCCTTAGTCTTCTGTTATGGATTTTTTTTAATGTTTTTTTGCTCAAATCCTACTCATGGAAAACAAAAAAGTGGATACGGTTACATGATGTTTTTTAAATCCGATTTATTTTTCCAGAAGAAATAAATTCGGAACTAAAGTATTTTCTCTTCTGTTTCCATGGAAATGTTAAACCCGAATAAAGGTTTACATGAGAAACATTTATTCAGTTCTGGCAGCCCTTCTGTTAGCTTAGCTTAGCCCTTCTGTTAGCTTAGCTTAGCCCTTCTGTTCTGCTTAGCTTAGCCCTTCTGTTAGCTTAGCTTAGCCCTTCTGTTAGCTTAGCTTAGCATAGTCACTGCATTTCCATGGTCGCATGTAGACAGTTTTTTTTTAAAGGTGATTTGTCGTCTTTTGTCAGTGATTTTCTGAAATCCGATTCTCCCAAATTATTTCTTTAGATCTGCGACTTACTGCACTCATACAATCTGTGGACTGTTGTGTTGACGGAAGTTGGAAAATCTTTTGTTGGAAGGGATGCATGCGCTAAATTAGCTTTGCTTTAGCGTTTTAGCTTTGCATTAGTTTTTATTTCCCAGATTTTATTCCTGCAGTAAGTCACATGACCATGATTTGAGCCTCAGTTTGTGATCATATTGACCCCAGCAGACTAAAGGAATGATTAGGGAGAACTGAATTCACCAAAATCACTCATAAAATACTACGGATCACCTATAAAAGCCTGGCTACGTCTGACCATAGGAATGAAGCCATTATGCTAAGCTAGGCTAAGCTAAGCTAACGGAAGGGCTGTGAGAGCTCCAGAGGCTGTTAGAATGAGGAACTCCTGCTGAGCTTTGAGCCCAGAATGCACTTTTAAATTGGCACTTTACTGCTGTGCACTTTATAAATAAAACTTTTTTTTTTTTTAGTTATTTATAAGTAATTTTTAGGGGGGGTGTTATTGTTATTGTTATTTTTTTATATCAGTATTTTTATTATTTTTATTATTTTATCAGTAACTTATACTATTTTTACTAAATGCTGCTGACAGTCGGGGACCTGAGAACAATATTTCGTTTCTGTGTATTTTTATTTGCTGAAATGACAAATAAACTTGAATCTGAGAACAAGTCGATCGGTGCACTGCAGTTCAAACTGTTTCTCCCACTTATGGAACTCATTAGTTCATGACAAATGAATGAATCCAAACCAAGTGTTGAACTGTTCCTTCAGGGTTTTCCAGGCTGGTAGATCCCATCAGAATAGCCCACTGGAACGCTTTAGGAAGACTAGACTGCAGTGCAGATTCTTCCACCAGCGCAGAATGTGTGCGTCATCGCGACAGGACAAGACACTGAGCATGTGCAGAATGGAAGGAATAAAGTCCAAACGGAATAAAGGGTTTACATGTCCAAGAAGAATTTAGTTCGGAATTAAAAGTGGATTAAACCAGGGACTTTATTCAGATTTAAATTTAATCCCAAATTTTCTTTTTCAACTGGAATAAGGTGTTTACATGGGAAAATGAAAATGTTTTCATGTATTTACACTAAAACAAAGTATAATATTGCAAAAATATCTGAATAACTTGAACAAATATGAACAACCTGAAATGTCTTAAGACAGGGCTGTCAAACTCATTTTAGTTCAGTTCCACATTCAGCTAAATTTGATCTGAAGTGGGCCGAACCAGCAAAATACTAACATAATAATATATAAATAATGTCAAGTCCAAACTTTTCTGTTTGTTTTTGAGCAAAAAAAGCCAATTTACATTATGAACAGGTTTACATTTACAAACTATCCTTTCAAAAGATGTGAATAACATGAAAAAAATGAAGAAATAAGTGTAATTTTAACAATATTCTGCCACAGTTTAACATTTACACATGTACATTATAACTTACACACAGTGAATCTACAAATACACAAAACATTGAGTAACAGGCAGAATATTGTTAAAATTACACTTATTTCTCTTAAGAAGTTTCAGGTTGTTCATATTTGTTCAGGTTATTCACATTTTTTTGCAAAATTATCCTTTGTTTTAGTGTAAATACATGAAAATATTTACATTTACAAAGAGAAAAATTTGGAGTTGTCATTATTTTATGTTATTATGATAGTATTTTATTGGTCCTGCCCACTTGAGATTGAATTGGTCTGAATGTGGAACCTGAACTAAAAGGATTGTTAATAATTTTAGTCTCATTTTTGCATTTCACAAATTCATCCCAAGGGCCAGATTGGACCCTTTGGCGGGCCGGATTTGGCCCCCCGGCCGCATGTTTGACACCTGTGTCTTAAGAGAAGTATGTGCAATTATAGCAATATTCTTCCTGTTACTAAATGTTTTGTGTATTTATAGATCCACTGTGATCTGTAAGTTATAATGTACATGTGTAAATGATAAACTAAAGCATAATATTATTAAAATTACAATTTTTTTTCCAGCTTGTTCATATTATTCACGTTGTTTGAAAGGATAGTTTGTAAATGCAAACATTTTCATAATGTAATTTGACTTTTTTCGCTCTAAAACATAGAGAAAAGTTTGGAGGTGACATCATTTCTATATTATTATGTTATTATTTAACTGGTTCGGCCCACTGCAGATCAAATTTAACTGAATGTGGAACTGAACTAAAATGAGTTTGACAGCCCTGGGCTCCATGATGTTTTGTCATTGTCACCACATCCTTTTCTTCTTCTGCCTGGAACTAAATCTGATCATCTGACACTAAACTCTTAAATCTGTGTGTTTTCATTCTTTACTCCACTTCTCCGTGCATCAATAGCCCACATTGTGTGCTGTTTTAGTCGTGATACAGCCTGAACCCCTCGATCAACACATGGCAGTCAGAATTTATCGAGACGCAGCCAATCAGAGCGCTCCTTTTAGGGCGAGCCTCCGCCGCGCTCGGCCAATCAGAGCCGCGGAACGGGACCCGTGCCTCCGAGTTGTGCAGCGATGCAGTCACGTGACGCTGGGAAAAGGAATGCCAACATGGACCCGTGGCAAGGACGGGATGTGAGCGTTCGACCACAATAAACACGACGGAGGCGAAAAAAGACGAAGAAAAACACCGAGAATCACGGAAACGCGTCGACGGCGCACAGTCCACGCGTCCACGGAGGCCGAAAAAAGCGCACGGTAGGTGGGTCCAAATGCGCGTCGATCCGCTGCTCGGATCATCCGGAGGAGTCCACGCACAACACACACCACAGTGGTTTTTGACCCAGCCGAACTTGAGCCTGCTGAATTCCTGCACTCGGACTCCGGCGGTGCCACGTTCTCAGCCGCTCCCGCGTCACCAGTGCGCTCCTGCTTTTGCGCCTTTTACGCGCGTTTGTTTGAGCGTTTGTGGCTCGTCATGTGTTGATGGGCGCGTCGGTCGGTCGGTGCGGGCCGTGTTTACCCAGAGACCCGTTCGACAGAGGCCCTGCTGCAACATGTGCCTGCCGGGCTGACAGCAGCAGCACGACCCGGACCATCTGAGCAGGATTTAGCCCAGAACCAGTCCAGCACAGGAGGGTTAGGGACCACAGGCAGCTGAAGGGCCACCTGCAGGCGCAAGTTTACTCTAACCTGGACAGAAACACATGTTACATAACTTAGCAGGGTCGGAGGAGTTCCTATAATATGTGGGAAACACCAGTGATGTCTGTTCCAAACAGAGATACTGACAAAAACATACAGAGTAGTGACAAATTAAAGGAAAAAAACTATATATACTGTTTTTCTGAAGTGGAGGACAGGGGCCACATACAGTCCAATCTGAAGCGGCACATCAAATACTAGTAGCATAATAAGCTATAAATGATATGTTTTAGTCCAAAAAAGTGTAATTTAAGGGCTATTATTATTTTAGGTGCTGCTTAAGATCAGATTGGACTGTATGTTACATGACTTACCAGGGTCGGAGGAGTTCCATAACATGTGGGATGTCTTTTCCAAACAGGGTTACTGACAAAAACATGCAGAGTAGTGACAAATTAAAGGAAAAAAACTACTTATACTGTTTTTCAGAAGTGGAGGACAGGGGCCACATACAGTCCAATCTGAAGCGGCACAAAAACTAGCAGCATAATTTTATTTTTTTATTTTACCTTTATTTAACCAGGAAAACCTCATTGAGATTAAGACTCTAATAAGCTATAAATGATATGTTTTAGTCCAAAAAAGTGCAATTTAAGGGCTATTATTATTTTAGGTGCTGATTGGACTGTATGTTACGTGACTTACCAAGGTCGGAGGAGTTCCATAATATGTGGGATGTCTTTTCCAAACAGGGATACTGACAAAAACCTATAAATAATATGTTTTAGTAAAAAAAAAAAAAAAAAAAAAGAGTAATTTTAGGACTATCATGCATCTTATTCTTTACACGTGCATTACAACTTGTACAGTTGCGAAAAAAATTCTTAGACCATCAAAAGTCATTAGAGCTGCAACCGATTAATCGACTAGGTGCTTGAAGTCATAACATAACCGTAACATGTGGGATGTCTGTTCCAAACAGGGATACTGACAAAAACATACAGACTAGTGACAAATTAAAGGAAAAAAAAACAACATATACTGTTTTTAAGGTGGAGGACAGGGGTTTAGTTCAGGGGCCACATACAGTCCAATCTGATCTGAAGTAGCACATAAAATACTAATAGCATAATAAGCTATAAATAATATGTTTTAGTAAAAAAAAATGTGCAATTTAAGAGCTATTATTTTTTTACCGACTAAAATGTGCACATTGTAAACAAAAAAAATGACCAGACTAGCATCTGTCTGCAAAGTGTGCCTAAAACGCACTATTTTTTTCCATTTGATCTGTATGATTAGGACTGACCTGGATTTACAAAAATAAAATCAAATTAGAGCAGAAAAACAAATCAATATATAATATTTAATAGTTTGATTTATAGGTGTGCATTTTATGCACACTTGGTGACAGATGCTAGTATTTATGAACATTTGACCTAGCGCCAAGAATAATAATAATGCAAATTAACCAATGTTGGAGTTAATCACTGACATATGCCAGGAGGAAAAAAATCAAATAATGTGTGATCCACTTTTTTATAGTATATTGAAAAAAAATAATGTTTTGTGTTTTTTGCATCCAAAAAAAAAATGGTTTGTTTACAATACAAACATGGCATTTAAAGGGTTAAAAAAATGTGACAATTATTGAGTATTTGGTATTTTTATTTACGGCTCAAGTTGATGAAATAGAAAAAAGTATAAAAGAATTAAAAACAAACTGTATGAAAATTTTTTTGACATTATTCCACAAGTGTGCCAAAAAGGCACACTTGGTGCTTAGTAAGGGCCTCGCTGGACAGGATACCAGAGGGTTAAAGGGAAAAAAAACAAACAACATATACTGTTTTTAAGGTGGAGGACAGGGGTTTAGTTCAGGGGCCACATACCAAGAACATTCCAAGAAGTTGCCAAAAATATCAAAAGGGGGAAATTCTTAAAAATAAAATGTGATGAATCTTCCAGGACAGACACGTTAGAGATCTACGCTGTGTAAAACTGCAGTGGTGGGAGTGAACAGCAGGTTTCAGAGTGACCCCCTGGTGTTTGAGCAGAGGGGTCACAGTCACAGCTGGTCATTTTCATTCAGCTGTTCTGTGCACTGGTAACTACATGTAGGCGACATATTAAAAGAAAAACCTAATGGAGGTGGTCTCTTGTGGGATGACCACGCCCCCAAACACAGAGCACAAGGTCTTACCATACCGACCAGATTTAGCTCCAAGTACAACAGAGTAGAACAGAACGTATACACTAGGTGATATAGATGAAGTTGTGCTGAAAAAAAAAACAGATTCCAAACATGGGTATAGTAAACATTTGTTTATATAGTATATAAAGGCAAAATCAAAAGGAAATAGGCTCAGACCACTAAGGGTTAATATTTGAATGTTTCTGCAACAGAAGGGACATTGTGCCAGTTATTTTATTTGTTTTTTGTTTTTTTTTTCCAAAATACAGCTTGGTTAAATTATTTCAGTGTGTATTAGTACTTTTTGAACATTCTCAGCACAGTTTCAACAATACTGCGATAATAATGATAACTGTGATAATTTTGGTCACAGTAACCGTGATATGAAATTTTCATATGGTTCCATCCCTAAACGGAACTACGAATACAATTCCATTTTGCAGAAGCATTGTTACAGTTGTTGTCTACCTCTGTATATGTTCTGTTTTACTCTGTTGTACTTGGAGCTAAATATGGTACGTATGGTAAGACCTTGTGCTCTGTGTCTGTATTCATAGTTCCGCTTAGGGATGGAACCATATGAAAATGTCATATCACTGTTATTGTGACCAAAATTATCACGGTTATTATTATTATTACGGTATTGCAGAAATTGTGCTCAGAATGTTCAAAAAGTACTAATACACACACTGAAATAATTTAACCAAGTTGTATTTTGAAAAAAACAAAAAACAAATAAAATAATAGGCACAATGTACCTTCTGTTCCAGAAACATTCAAATATTAACCCTTAGTGGTCTGAGCCTATTTTGTCCGTTTTTCAGTCCTTTTGATTTTACCTTTATATACTATATAAACAAATGTTTACTATACCTAGGGCTGCATGATTTTGGCAAAAAATAAAATCCCAACTTTTTTTTCCTGTGAAAACTCGATTTTCAATTTCGATTTTTGGGTAAAACTACAAAAGACAACAGAAATCCGCATGTCGTTTTCGTGAGCAGCCCACAATGCAAGGCACTGCTCTGACCTCAAATCTGTGATGGTATCACATGATGAACCCACAGAAGTTTTTTTTTTTTCTTCATTAAATCTTTATTGAATGAAGTAGAGTATACAAACAATGTCTACAACAAGAAAATAACAGAACAAGTTTGCCAGGGGGAAGACACTATACACTGCGACCCAAATTATTATGCAAGTTAGGTTTTTAATTACTTTGCAGAAACTATTGGGGTTAGCCCACCCTTTCTTTCAGTATACATTGCTATATTGGTTCTACAAATTTATCCATAAAAATGTGACACTGAAATGATATCAGATGAAAAAATATAATAACATTTTGAATTTCAGGTGAACCAAATTATTATGCAAATCTTTATTTCAAACTAAAACATACAGCATATGTAAATAAAGCATCTTTTTTATTAACAAATATATTTTATATTGTCAGTTAGACTATCCTGAGCACAAATTGTCAAATAATAAGCATATGTGGATGTATCTTTACTTGGAGATGTAGCCACCTTTCTTCTGCATCAGCGTAAGGAGCCTGCTGTCCATTGAAGATGTTAAGTTTTCAATTTCAGCAGGTTCAATGCTTTCTGCAGCCTTTACAATAGCTTCCCACAGCTTATCCTTCGATGAAATCTGTTTTCCATTTTCAACAAACCTTCTTTTCAGGATCGACCACAGATTTTCTATGCAGTTTAAATCGGGTGAGGATGCTGGCCAATCCATTACCTTGTCCTTTGGACAGCCCTTTGATGCCAGCCATTCAGCAGTAAACTCTGATGCATGGCTTGGAGCATTATCATGCATAAACATCAGTTTCTTGCGCTGAGAAGCTGTTTTTTTCTTCAACCACGGAAACAAATTTTCTCCTAGAAATTTGCAGTAATTTGCAGAATCCATTTTCACTCCTTCTGCAACCCGGAAAGGTCCGATGAGCTCATTTTTTATGATGCCCGCCCATATCATCACACCTCCACCACCTTGCTGACGCCTCAACCTGGGTGGAGCACCGGCACCTTCGGCTATCCAGCCTCTAGCCCAACCGTCCGGACCATCAAGGGTGACACGCATCTCATCAGTCCAGATAACTTGTCCAAAATCCAATTTCATGTACTTCTTACACCAAGCAAGTCTTTTATCCTTGTGCTTTTGATTAAGTGGAGGCCTTGTTTTCGCTTTTCGGACCTTACCAAGCGTTTTCAGAACACGATTCTGTGATGTCTTTGGGGTGTGACCTAGACCAACAGCAGAAAAGATGCTTGCACGGGAACTCAAAGGCTGTTTGACCATTTCTCTCTTTAACGCTGACAAATCTCGAGCTGTTAGCTTCCTGCTTGGGGCCTCTTCACGTTTTTTTCTTGTTTTTTCACCATTGAAAACAAAGGCCTTGATTGTCGTATGGTCACGGTCCAATAATCTTGCTATTTCGATCGTTGGCCGCCCCTCTCCCAAAAATTTCACGATAGAAGCCTTCTCCTTACTACTGAGGTCCTTCTTCTTTCCCATCTTTAGTGCTTATGGTCACAGAACACAAAATACTCACCTTTATATATGTCTTGTATAATAATTTGGTTCACAGCATTTTAAATTTTAACTAATTATTACTCAAAATTTACATGCTTCAGATATTTTATGCTTCTGGATAATCAACTGCCCTGTCATGCTTGCATTAATACCACTTGTTCATCAGTGCAACATATTTGGATCAAGATATTTTAAAAAAACTGACTTGCATAATAATTTGGGTCGCGGTGTAATACAATGTCCAAATCAGAGCAAATACTGATGGTTTTGTGACCTTTTTGCTTCCAAAATTATCAAACAGCTTTAAATAAAGTTCATGATCTTTCAACAAATAAATAATATTTGGTTTCGTGTTACAGAACTTACATTTGTGAATGAAAAATTTAGCAAGAGAATTAAATTAATTATTAAAAAAAAAATGTACGGTAGCCCACGCGGCCCGGAGGCACGAGAAAGATGAAATCGATTTCACAATTTCCCTTTTTTAAAAATCGTCCTAATTAAAAAGTCTGATTTTGATTTAAAATCGATGAATCGTGCAGCCCTAACTATACCCATGTTTGGTATCTGTTTTTTTTTTCAGCACAACTTCATCTATATCATCTGTCTATTATTTTTTCACTTTAACCTACTATAAAAACGCAAAAGGACAAAAAACACAAAAAATATATAATCCGATTTGAAAAATGTATGTAATTTATTGCATAAATAACACACAGATGCTTAACGAACCTTTTCAAAGACTTTAAAAGTGAATATTGGTTCCAAATATTAGGTATAGAAAATTAAATTTGTAATAAATTAAAACTATACTCATATATTTGACATAAAAGTAGATCTTTACATCGGCGTTTTCTCCAGAAATGTGCGGTAATCAAACACGGTTATCATGAAAATTAGAATTTAAACGGTAATACTAACTGTCTGTGATTTTATCGTGGTTTATCGTTATACCGGTAATCGTTCCATCCCTAGATTCGTTGTACATTTACAACCTTTAGTTAGAAGTATATGAACATTATCACAATGCAGTTCTTTTTTTTTTTTTTTTTTTTTTTTTTAGTGATACAGCTCATAGTGGACAGAAAAAAAAACAACAAATAATAGAAAAATTAAGCAAATAAACAAACAGCAACAAAATAATGACAAGCAGCAACAATGACAACATCATATTATAATGAAAAAGAGCAACTAAACAATATAGATTGATGAAGGGCGGTAAGGAAAAGGGGAAGGGGGGAGAGTGAATGAAAGGGAGAAAGTGAGAGGGAAAATAACAATTATAATAATGATAATAACAACAACGCAACAGTATATAGTAAGACTAAATGCCTAATTTGCTAGTATTGTTGTAGCAGCGGAGACAGCCACGATAACAACAAAAATGGTTTAAATAATTTAATATTTATAATAATTTATGTCAGTTCCTATCAGTTTATTTTCAGTATTTTAAATTAATAATGCCAAACAGTATAAGTTTTGAATCAATGTGATAAATCCATAATACAATAAAAATCACCAGCATATTGAAACTGATTTGGAAGAATGTAACGGACCAACATCTCACTTCGTTGTCGGTCCATTTGTTGGTTATCGCTTTTCCATTTGGAATGCAACACAATGTCATTATAACTGGCTTTACTTTGATCTTATGCCATTTAACATAAAAACATAACATCAAGATAGACATGAAGAGTTCGTAACTATGAGAAATGCAAAGAAAATTATCTATCTGGGTTTATTTGACAGGGTTTCTGCAGGTCATTAAAAAGAATTAAAACTCATTCAATAGATTTTGTGAAAATTAAGGCCTTAAACGGCATTAAAAAGCATTAAATTCAATGTCCAGAGGCATTAAAAAACGACATACACTTGATGGAAAAAAAGTTATTCACGATTTATTTTGATTATAGAGACATTTAATCGTTTTGAACGGAAGTATAGTGTGATGATTGACAGGTGGAACCCTTTAATTGACTATTGTTTATGGCCGATGCACAACAGTGGATGCGTGGAATGCGCCGTGCTGTGAGCGTGCTCGTGTTGCGGCGAAAGAGCGGAGGGAATATTAGCAAATGTGGGAAAAATGGGAAAATCCAAGTTTCAGCAGAAGTGATTGGAGGAGGAAGTGTTCAGAACCTGTGGACGGTAAAGTGTCGTAAAACTGTACAGGGTGGGGAAGCAAAATGTACAATGCACATTTAGTTGTTTTTTCTCAGCAGGCACTACGTCAATTGTTTTGAAACCAAACATATATTGCTGTCATAATCATACCTAACACTATTATCCATACCTTTTCAGAAACTTTTGCCCATATGAGTAATCAGGAAAGCAAACGTCAAAGAGTGTGTGATTTGCTGAATGCACTCGTCACACCAAAGGAGATTTCAAAAATAGTTGGAGTGTCCATAAAGACTGTTTATAATGGAAAGAAGAGAATGACTATGAGCAAAACTATTACCAGAAAGTCTGGAAGATACTATTAAAGAAGAATGGGAGAAGTTGTCACCCCAATATTTGAGGAACACTTGCGCAAGTTTCAGGAAGCGTGTGAAGGCAGTTATTGAGAAAGAAGGAGGACACATAGAATAAAAACATTTTCTATTATGTACATTTTCTTGTGGCAAATAAATTCTCATGACTTTCAATAAACTAATTGGTCATACACTGTCTTTCAATCCCTGCCTCAAAATATTGTACATTTTGCTTCCCCACCCTGTATATAAAACTGTATCTGCAGGTGGACATGTGTAAAGTGGCATTAAAAAGGGCATTAACCCTTTCATGCACAGTGGTCACTCCAGTGGACAGTTCTTCTCCAGCTGTTCTCTTGTATATTCATGGGTTTTGTTGTTTTCGCTCCATATCGGCCAACACAGTGGACGCTCATACATCATTCCATACGCTGAAATTCATACATGCTTGAATGTAAATCAATTGCTTGTTATTATTAAATTGTAATTAACAGGGTGTTTTTTAATTTTTTATTTATTTATTTATTTTTTACAAAAAGTTGTTTTTTTGCATATTATCTCCATGAAGTGAGTAATGACTAATATTAGAGTATGATAAAATGTGAGAAAATATCACATTAGCTGCATTTTATGTCCTAGTTTTCACAGTGTATCAGTAAATTCGTTTCTTTGCTTCTAAAGTTAAACTCATGGTGTCCAGGTGAGTGAACATTTTTGCAACTCTGAAAAATAGATTCAGAAAAAATTTTCCAATTGCATTGTTTTTTTTAATGCCTAGAGGAATAGAAACATTCAGGAAAAAAAATCTTGATTAAGGCTCTCATAACACTGGTCAACAACAAATTTATTGTTGAAGTTTTTTGAGCTGATTTAGGATCATTTTGGTGCTGAATCCAAAAATCACATTCATTTTGCTCAATCAGGTCAACTTTCTGAACTATGCTACATATTGGTTTTTGAACATTTGTGCTTACATTTATGGGCATTTTCACATCATATGATACAAAATTCTTACATATTTCTTGCAATAAACAAGTTCTGAAGATTTTACTTTTGCCAATTTATGATTAATGTTTTTTTTAATATTACAGGTGAATGAAATGGCTTCGACTAGAAGATCTTGCAAAAATAAGCCTATAAATGTGTTGTTGACCAGTGTAATCAATTAAAGTTCGCTCTCTGACAGGACAGTACTGTGTTTTGACCCTTATGTTTGTTTGTTGTTTTTTTTTTCTTCAGTTAATCTTAGTGTTTTCTCATCTGGCCACAAATGTAAACTTAGATTATAATTCATTAAACCTATTGACACTTGCTTTTAACTTTTATCAATACACCCATTTCCATACGTTTTGGGATATTTCATGGTTTTCATTGGAAAAAAAATCCAAATCTTACCAAGTGTATTTTTCTCATTTCTAGTCCAAATATCTCATCACACTTAAAATAAAACATAATCAACTTTTCAGTCAGATATAAGAACTGATTTTTAGACAATAGATCTTGAAAATCTTATTTCAAGAAATCTTACCAAGATAATTTTCACTTGTTCCATTGGCAGATTTTTTTTGCTTGAATTAAGCAAAAAAAAAAATCATGAATTCAGCAAAAAAAATCTTGAATTAAGCAAAAAAAAAAAAAATCTTAAATTAAGCAAAACGAATCTTGAAATAAGCAAAGAAAATCTTGAATTAAGCAAAAAATCTTGAAATAAGCAAAAAATAAATAAATAACTAAAAATCTGCCAACGGAACAAGTGAAAATGATCTTGGTATCTTGGAGACCACTGCAGTTTCCTCTGAACTCAGCATGTGTGCATGTATGACAGTCATTCCATTCCTGTGTCTGTTGAATTCCAACACAAGCACACCTTCTTCTACTGAATAAACACCTGATTAGGGCTGTAAGAAAATATCGGTTCTGCAATATATCGCAATATTTCATTTCACAATACTGTATCGATATTAAAAAGTACTGTATCGGTATTTTTAGGTATTTATTCAAATGCAGAAACTAGAAAAGCACTCGGAGAGCGCAGACCTCCGCCAAGCACAAAAATTCCCCACATAATCGGTGATACAAATCCTACATTTATTTTTTAAAATAAAATCCGCCTTCTGGATCAGATCCGGATCAGCCTTTGAAATGTGATAGAGGACCCCATTGTCAATTCCTGAGTTAAATTTCATGAGTTTTGGTCAATAATTAAGTGAGATATTGGGAAACGAAAATTTTGGCCCCATTTACCATAATGTTAACAAAAATTTCAAAGTGATCCAGAATCCAGGATTTCTTCCGGATCACCCCCAAAAGTTAATAATTTCTTCCTTATCCCATTTCCAACAAACCCTGAAAATTTCATCAAAATCTGTCCATAACTTTTTGAGTTATGTTGCACACTAACGGACAGACAAACAAACCCTGGCAAAAACATAACCTCCTTGGCGGAGGTAATTATGGAGGTTTTTAAAAAAAAAAAATCATAAATTGGCAAAAGTAAAATCTTCAGAACTCGCTTATTGCAAGAAATATGAAAGAATTTTGTATCATATGATGTGAAAATGCCCATAAATGTAAGCAAAAATGTTCAAAAGCCAATATGTAGCATAGTTCAGAAAGTTGACCTGACTCAGCAAAATGAATGTGATTTTTGGATTCAGCACCAAAATGATCCTAAATCAGCTCAAAAAACTTCAACAATAAATTTGTTGTTGACCAGTGTTGTATTTGTTTGGTTGCTTTAGCAGATCGTTGAAAACCATCAACAGGGAAATAATGAGGAGTGATGATAAATAAATGACCTTTAACATCTGAGATCTGCATCAAAGTAAACGGCTCTAAAGGATTCGATACTATCTGCCGAGTAACAAATGCTCATTTCATTTTGCCTTTTCAGGTTTTTTCGACTCTCTTTGCGGCTCCAGTTTCAGCGGCGTCCTCTGTCCTGCGTCTGCGTTGGATCAATGGTGTCTCTGAGCAGCAGAACGCTGAGTTTGGAGAATGACCTGTTCAGGGACAGCGGCCTGTTCGCCCTCGGACTGGGAGACGGAGCCAGCAGCGAGGGGGGCAGCTCGGCTTCCTGCGACAGCCCCGGGGTGGGGGAGCCGGGGGCCGCGCGCAGCTCCAGCCCCGCGGGGGAGGAGGAGGACGAGGAGGAAGAGGACGAGGAGGAGGCGGTGCACCTACACGTCTTCCTCGGAGATGCGGGGGAGGAGGACGAAGCTGCCGATCAGGAGCCCAAGCTGCCGGAGTTCCCCTTCCGTCTTCCGTCCCCGTTTTCCCCGACTCTGGAGGACATCGAGGAATTCTTGAGGGAAAAGATGGACGTGGTGAGGGAGGGGCCGGTGTCCCCGAAAGAGGAGGCCTCCCCTCTGCCCTGCACTTCCATGGACTCTCCTCCGTCTTCCGCAGCACTTCCAGCCTCCTCAGAGACTTGCGGTGACCCCGGATCTAGCTCCTCCCATTGCACTTCCAGCCCCGACACCCCCAAGAAAGAGCACAACAGCCCCCGCCCCCCAGACCCCTCCCCTTCTGCTCCGGTAAACCCGTCTCCATCTACTGTAACCCCACCGATGCTCTTGGGTGCTCCGTTGGTTCTCCAGCTCCAGCCTCTACCTTTGGCTCCGCCTCAGACCCCGGCAGCCCCCGCCCCCGGCCCCCCAGGCGGCATATGGCTCACCCATCTGGTAATGGGGCTTCAGGGGGCCGCCGGACAGAACGTCGCCCTGTTGGCCCCCCAGGTTCCCTCCACCGCCGCCACTACGACCACCGCTTTGGTATCTCTGAACAGCGGAGACAACAAATCAGCTGACCAGAAGTACGTGAAGATCGCCCCCCTGCCCATCACCATGAGGACTCTAGAGATTACGGGCGTGGCCGGGGTGGGGGCGCCGGCCAACGGCGTGTTGAAGGCCGTGGCGCCGCGAGTGTCCAGAGCGCCGACTACAGAGAGGGTCCATAAATGCTCCCATCCAGGCTGTGGGAAGATGTACACCAAGAGCAGCCACCTGAAAGCCCACTTCAGAAGACACACGGGAGAGAAACCCTACACGTGTAGCTGGCCCGAGTGTGGCTGGAGGTACGTACTGGGGAAGTCAACTGGGAGGTACGTACTGGGGAAGTCAACTGGGAGGTACGTACTGGGGAAGTCACCTGGGAGGTACGTACTGGGGAAGTCAACTGGGAGGTACGTACTGGGGAAGTCAACTGGGAGGTACGTACTGGGGAAGTCACCTGGGAGGTACGTACTGGGGAAGTCAACTGGGAGGTACGTACTGGGGAAGTCAACTGGGAGGTACGTACTGGGGAAGTCAACTGGGAGGTACGTACTGGGGAAGTCAACTGGGAGGTACGTACTGGGGAAGTCACCTGGGAGGTACGTACTGGGGAAGTCAACTGGGTAAACTGGGAGGTATGTACTGGAGAAATAAACTGGGAGGTGTGTACTGGAGAAGTGAACTGGGTAAACTGGGAGGTGTGAACTGGGAGGTGTGTACTGGAGAAGTAAACTGGGTAAAGTGGGAGGTATGTACTGGAGAAGTAAACTAGGAGGTGTGTACTGGAGAAGTGAACTGGGTAACCTGGGAGGTGTGTACTGGAGAAGTGAACTGGGTAAACTGGGAGGTGTGTACTGGAGAAATAAACTGGGTAAAGTGGGAGGTGAGTACTGGAGAAGTGAACTGGGTAAACTGGAAGGTGTGTACTGGAGAAGTAAACTGGGTAAAGTGGGAGGTATGTACTGGAGAAGTGAACTGGGTAAACTGGGAGGTGTGAACTGGGAGGTATGTACTGGAGAAGTGAACTGGGTAAACTGGGAGGTGTGAACTGGAAGGTGTGTACTGGAGAAGTAAACTAGGAGGTGTGTACTGGAGAAATAAACTGGGTAAAGTGGGAGGTGTGTACTGGAGAAGTGAACTGGGTAAACTGGGAGGTGTGTACTGGAGAAGTGAACTGGGTAAACTGGGAGGTGTGTACTGGAGAAGTAAACTGGGAGGTATGTACTGGAGAAGTAAACTGGGTAAACTGGGAGGTGTGTACTGGAGAAGTAAACTGGGTAAACTGGGAGGTATGTACTGGAGAAGTAAACTGGGCAAACTGGAAGGTGTGCACTGGAGAAGTAAACTGGGTAAAGTGGGAGGTATGTACTGGAGAAGTAATTTGGGTAATCTGAGAGGTGTGTACTGGAGAAGTGAACTGGGTAAAGTGGGAGGTGTGTACTGGAGAAGTAAACTGGGTAAAGTGGGAGGCGTGTACTGGAGAAGTAAACTAGGAGGTATGTACTGGAGAAGTAAACTGGGTAATCTGGGAGGTGTGTACTGGAGAAGTGAAGTGGGTAATCTGGGAGGTGTGTACTGGAGAAGTAAACTGGGTAAAGTGGGAGGCGTGTACTGGAGAAGTAAACTAGGAGGTATGTACTGGAGAAGTAAACTGGGTAATCTGGGAGGTGTGTACTTGAGAAGTGAAGTGGGTAACCTGGGAGGTGTGTACTGGAGAAGTAAACTGGGTAAAGTGGGAGGCGTGTACTGGAGAAGTAAACTAGGAGGTATGTACTGGAGAAGTAAACTGGGTAATCTGGGAGGTGTGTACTTGAGAAGTGAAGTGGGTAATTTGGGAGGTGTGTACTGGAGAAGTAAACTGGGTAAAGTGGGAGGTATGTACTAGAGAAGTAAATTGGGAGGTGTGTACTGGAGAAGTAAACTGGGTAAACTGGGAGGTGTGTACTGGAGAAGTAAACTGGGTAAACTGGAAGGTGTGTACTGGGGAAGTAAACTGGGTAAATGGGAGGTGTGTACTGGGGAAGTAATCTGGGAGGTGTGCACTGGAGAAGTAAACTGGGTAAATGGGAGGTATGTACTGGAGAAGTAAAGTGGGTAAACTGACACAATAATCTTATAATAGCTCCCATTCTTTCATCAGTCACCCACAGTAATACAGTTCCATCTTTGTTCTAAAGTGTCCATCTTTAGTTGTAGACTTGCGGTCGTTCGCTCCACAAAAACCTCCACAATAACTGCATTTGAATAAATACCTAAAAATATTGTTAAAGTACTTTTTAATATCGATACAGTATTGTGAAATGAAATATCGCGATATATTGCAGAACCAATATTTTCTTACATCCCCTTGCTTATTTCAAGATTTGTTTAGCTTAATTCAAGATTTTTTTTTTTTTTTTTTTGCTTAATTCGAGATTTTTTTTTGCTTAATTCGAGATTTGTTTTTTTTTTTTTTTTTTTTTGCTTAATTCGAGATTTTTTTTTGCTTAATTCGAGATTTGTTTTTTTTTTTTGCTTAATTCAAGCAAAAAAAAATCTGCCAATGGAACAAGTGAAAATTATCTTGGTAAGATTTCTTGAAATAAGATTTTCAAGATCTATTGTATAAAAATCAGTTCTTATATCTGACTGAAAAGTTGATTATGTTTTATTTTAAGTGTGATGAGATATTTGGACTAGAAATGAGAAAAATACACTTGGTAAGATTTGGATTTTTTTTCCAGTGAAAACCATGAAATATCCCAAAACGTATGGAAATTGGTGTACTGATAAAAGTTAAAAGCAAGTGTCAATAGGTTTAATGAATTATAATCTGTGTTTACATTTGTGGGCAGATGAGAAAACAGTCAGATTAACTGAACAAAAAAAACCAAAAACAAACATAAGGGTCAAAACACAGTACTGTCCCGTCAGAGAGCGAACTTTAATTGATTACACTGGTCAACAACAAATTTATTGTTTCAGTTTTTTGAGCTGATTTAGGATCCTTTTGGTGCTGAATCCAAAAATCACATTCATTTTGCTCAATCAGGTCAACTTTCTGATCTATGCTACATATTGGCTTTTGAACATTTTTGCTTACATTTATGGGCATTTTCACATCATATGATACAAAATTATTTCATATTTCTTGCAATAAACGAGTTCTGAAGATTTGACTTTTGCCAATTTATGATTAATGTTTTTTTTAATATTACAGGTGAATGAAATGGCTTCGACTAGAAGATCTTGCAAAAATAAGCCTGACGTATTCTGCTACATCTGCGCTGAATACACCATTGTACCTAACAGGAATCAAGTCACAAGTTTCATAAAGTGTGCTTACCAATCTTATTTTGGTAATAATTATTATATTTTGTGAGAAGATCAAATTTTTCAAAATCAAATTAGCAAAAAAACCTGACCTGATTGAGAAAAACAGATGTCATTTTTGGATTTAGCGGTGCAAAATGGTCCTAATTCAGTTGAAAAAACCTAGACAACTTGCAAAAAAACATTTTTTTGTAACCCAGTGTTATCTATGTTTACATTTGTGGGCAGATGAGAAGACGGTAAGATTAACTGAACAAAAAAAAAAACAAAAACAAACATAAGGGTCAAAACACAGTACTGTCCCGTCAGAGAGCGAACTCGAATTGATTACCATTCCAACATTTATTTCAATATAAAGTCGCTCCTTGTTTTAGATAATCCCTTATAGTTCAACTAAAGCAAAAATGAATTTAAAAGTAAAAATGTGGGTCATTTAGCAACACTAATCTGCCAAATTATCTCTAAAATGTCCGAGAGAGAGGTCAGAGAGATTTGGAATACCGCATTTTGACCCATAAACAGCATATAAAAAAAAGACAAACAGTGGAAGAGTTGGAAACAATGCAGAATGATCCAGATCAGCAGGTCAGGTAGTTTTCATATGAAATGCGACATCGAACAAAGACCTACAGAATGAGATTTCAGCAGCTCACGGCTCATCTGCCTCCACATGTTGTGACTTGGATCAGATAAACGTTGGTATGACACATACGCACACTGAGCCATGATAAAATCTACTGAATCTCAGGTTGCGATGCATGCCAAGTCCAACCATTAAACGTCACCAGCATGTGTTATAGTGCGATGGTTGTAAACAATGAGCTGAGGAGTGCACTGTGACAATAACAGTATTTATACCAACAGAGAAAATGTAAAGTTATGGGGAATAAAGAGAAGGCGGACCTGCTCATAACTCATGTGTGATATGGAATGACAATTTTACAAGTACAGCTGGAGGTTAGTCGTGATAGTTACGTGAACACACCTGTTCGTGTCAGTGTGTCTGAATTCCTATTGGTTGTCAAGTAAATGTAGGTCATCGGAGTTTCATAATGTGACTTATCTTTTTTTTTAACGCTCATCTTTATGAAATTTTTAACTACACTAGTCAACATTTGCTAGGGATCAGGACTATAACTTTGCTATATTCGGGGGTGTAATTCTGGAAACTTGAAAATGTACTTTCCCAGTGGAGTACAGCCTGCGGATGCGGATGGTGGCCACACACATTATTGACATCACACCGTATGTGTTTCAGAACATTCTGAGTGGTTTCAGTGAAAACAAAATTGGAAGAGTAATTGTTGTGAACTCTAATTTCTAGGGTTGTAGCACCCTTTTGCCTGAAAGTGCAATAAAAATGTTTGTTTTTTTACCTTTTAGTCCACTTTTCTTTACATGACTAGCCAAAGTACACACATAATATATGAAGTCACCCAAAACATTATACAACATCAATTATTGTGCAAATATAAAACTGATCCCTAGCAAATGTTGACTAGTATATATGAAAATTGGTGAATGAATTAGTGAATAAATAAACAAATCATCGCATTTGTGATTTAATGGAAAAACCGACATTTACACACTTCTGTTTTTTCAACATTTAGTAAATATCGGTCAAGTTTTGCACAGATGTCCAATGGAAAAGCGACTAATATCGACAGAATTTAAGTCAAAACCATCTCTGAGGCATTTTGGAAGCAAAGATAACAATTTAAACCAAACAAACCAATGATATTTATCCCAATTAGGGATGTAACGATATGAAAATTTCATATCACAATTATTGTGACCAAAATTATCACAGTTATCATTCTTATCGGGATATTGTTGAAATTGTGCTCAAAATGTTCAAAAAGTACTGATACACACACTGAAATAACCAAGTTGTATTTTGAAAAAAAAAAAAAAAAAATCCAAATAGAATAATTGGCACAATGTCCCTTCTGTGTCAGAAACATTCAAATATTAACCCTTAGTGGTCTGAGTCTATTTTGGCCGTTTTTCAGTCCTTTTGATTTTGCCTTTATATACTATATAAACAAATGTTTTCTATACCCATGTTTGGGATCTGTTTTTTCAGCACAATTTCATCTATATCATCTGCCTATTATTGTTTTTTCACTTTGACTGACTATATCAACACAAAAGCACAGAAAACACACAAACTATATAAAATCCGATTTTAAAAATGTATATATTTTATTGCATAAATGACACACAGATGCTTAACGAACCTTTTCAAAGACTTTAAAAGTGAATATTGGTTCCAAATATTAGGTATAGAAAATTAAAATTGTAATAAATTCAAACTATACTCAAATATTTGACATAAAAGCAGATCTGTACATAGGTGTTTTTTCCCCTAAAAGTACGGTAATCAAACACAGTTATCATGAGAATTAGAATTTAAACGCTAATACTGACCGTCTGCAATTTTACCGCCGTTTTTCCTTATACCGGTAATCGTTACATCCTAGTTTTAACACAGTACATATCTTTTCTGACATGAATTGGAAACATTGTATGGGTCTACCCTGAGCATAAACTCCCAGACCCACAAGCCCCCCCACCCCCACCCCCACCCCCCCCTTCAGACCACCTCTGAATTTTGAAACAGCAACGAAAGTAAATACCAAAATAACAACTGACAGACAATATAACTAACAGTGACTTGAATGCTTCATATAACAGTAGCAGTGGAAACATCCATGAATTTGCTTTTTTTTTTTGCCAGTTTTCTTAATATTTGGAGTAGGTTTTGATGGAGATGCACTTATTGGACTGATGCTGCGTTCCAGGCCGTTTTTTGAGCCCGTAAATCACGACTTCAAAGCACGACTCACGACTTTGTAACGTTCCAGGCAAAACACACCAAACTGCCTGAGCGCAAGGAATTGTGGGAGTTAGATGTAAACAAACCAGCATGTCGGACTGTACGTTATGTTCATTTATAGTCATTTCTTTTTTTGAAATTCAAGTTTTTATTGAACTTTTCAAAGGCCTGGTACATGGCAAACTTAATATGTTTCTCCAGACAAGAACAGGTAGCATATCATTAACAAGTAACTCTGGTGACAGACTCGACATACTTTTTATCTCATAAATATAAAAGATCAAAAATAAAATAAATAAATAAATAAAAGACAGGCAGCAGATACAAAAGAAGGTGGATACATAATAATATCAACTAATAATTATCTGTATACACACACACACACACACACACACACACCTGTACATGCACTCAATCATTTCTATCGCTCTTTGCTTATTTGGGGGAAACAGAGGAGGAAAAACGGCGCACAAGGCAAGAGAAGCTGTTCTACCTTTTATGTTGTTTGTATATTTGGATATTTATTTGGTATAATTTATTCTTGCATTCATTGGACTGAAAACTAGCTAACACTAGAGCAGCTGCTGATTATGCAGAACATTTGCAGGTAAATAACATCAGAGCAATACCTTTTTTTTTTAATAAACAATCTGCATAAACACCACATCCATGGGGGACGCCATTGCTACGTGACATCAGAACTCGTAACTGGGAGAACATGGATGTAGTATGAGTTCACAGGTGGAAAGTCACAGGTTTGACTGAACATTCCAGTGCATTTTTACAGGTAGAAGGATGGAAAAACACGAGTTGCAGGTTGGCTGGAACTAGGGATGGGAATCGAGAACCGGTTCTTTTTGAGAACTGGTTCCCAGTAGCTCGATTCCTTGGAATCGTTTGCCTGCCTGCTTAACGATTCTGCTTATCGATTCCGCCTTCGTTGTGCATGCGCGATGACGTCACACGTACACTGCATTGTTTTGGTCAGAACGAAGACAACATGGTGTTGAGGCAGAAACGGTCCAAACAGACGACACCAGGTCCACTGGAACACTGTCAGAGCTTCCATGTCTTCTAAAGGTGGAATCCCTCCAATATCCTCAAACATTTGTCCACAGCATGTGGTTCATTTACAGGAATGTCACATATTTGATTCTCTACTCAGCGGCGCTTGTGAATGTAGCGGCAGAGTGAGCGCCGGGGCCGGGGCCGGGGCCGGTTCCGGTTCCGGTGTGGGCAACAAATGTTGTAACTCCTCAAATACAAGTTTCCGAAGGTAAGAAGGGAAAGGAAATGAGGTGCACAACAACGGGAGATGAGCTGAGCCGAGTCGAACCAGTTCCATGAAGTAGAAATGCAGCAATAGAGGAATTAGTAAAGAGTCTGTAGTTTCACTTTAACTGTACGCGCCCCCCCGAACCGGGCCGGTGTCATCTGTTCTTATTATTTGTTCATATTGTATATGTTCTATTTTCTGTGCAGATGGAAATATAAAAGACAGTTAATGCAAACACACCTGTTTGTACTCTTTTATTCCCTCACCCAATGAGAATCGATAAGGAATCGGATCGATAAGCAAAATCAATAATGGAATCAGAATTGTTAAATTCTTAACGATTCCCATCCCTAGCTGGAACGCAGCATGACTAAGTGGTGTTTGATGTCCCTCACCCCAAACATCTCCTCTTCCGTCCGCAGGTTTTCCCGATCTGACGAACTCTCCCGTCACCGCCGCTCACACTCTGGCATCAAACCCTACGAGTGTTCACTGTGCGAGAAGAAGTTCGCCCGCAGTGACCACTTATCCAAACACACCAAGGTCCACCGCAGCTCCAGACCCAGCAGGATCATCAGAACCACCGTGTGACCCCCCCCTCCCCTCCTGCGCCCTCGTCGATGGCCCTCAGGACTTTTGGTGCTTCATAAGCTAAACTTTGAGCGGAGTGTCGGGAGCTGGCTGCTTGCCCCGCTGCCTCATGGTTTCCTTCCTTCTTCCTCCTCTGAGATGTTTAACTTTCATGGGTCCCTCTGAGCGGCTCGTATTAGTGCTACAGTGAAGCTAACAGTCACCTCAGGAAAAACTCTGAACATGGATTTCCTGGCCTTCGCGAACACACACACGGACACAAACAGGAGACGGTCTTGCACTTCTACGACTTGGGTTGATACAGCTACAGTATCAGGTGCTGCCCCTGTTATTTACCATCTCCCGTCTTACTCAAAGCCAGACTTCAGGGTCCACATGCATAAAGCTTCCAAACGTTTTGTATCTCGTTGTTGTACAAGTTGTATAGCGTCACGTTTATCGTCCAAATCTATAAGGTGAAAATCGAATTAAAGCAATCAGTCTCGTCTAAATACTCCTATTTCTAGCACTTACGGTTTGCTACGAATGAGGATAAAACATAAGCTATTTTATGCATCCAACCTTGGCCTTTATTGCATTTGTCCAATCACGTGTCCCCACCCCCCCCACCCCCTCTTGACCCCGATTTGCCTTTTCTCAGCCCCACTATGCCCTAATCTCAAATCGATGCCTTTGTCCGTGTCACAAAACCACACTTGATCCTAGTGTTGTACTGTTATCATATGACTGCTCTTATTTAACTGTGATTCTGAACTGGGGGTTGCCAAACCAGAAATCCCTGTTCTGGCCCTGCGAGAGCATGAAAACGACACCCTCGGTGCGTGACAGTTTTATAAGCTCTTTGTTCTCTGAAACTCTCTGAGAATCATTGTGCAGCCGATTTATGTGGCCTAGAAACTAAACGGCCTATATGTTCTACTTATGCTCAATGGTGCAAAAAGTGATGTGAAACATGCTCTTTCATCTTTACAGTTGCCGTTACTGTAAACGTTATTTCTGTCGGTTATAGCAGCAAGAAAAGCTAATAGTGTAAACAGCTGGAAAGGCAGCTAACATCTACTCAATCCTCTGTATTAGCATACTCAATATAATATGTACTGAACATAAAGGACAGAGATAACATGTACAAAGCGTGTAGCCTTTATATAGATGTTTTGGTTTTTTTTTTTGTTTTTTTTTTAATCAAAGAGGATTTTCAATCAGTGCATTAAGCTATTCAGTGGTGTTTCTGGAGAGGTCGTCAGTCTGTTATGTGGGTTTGATTGTAGCGTGATCAATCTGTGGAATGTCAGACTGGTTCTAGTCTGGGATTTGGAGTCCCCTTTTACCCATTCACAAACCATTAAGCTGGGTCTGCTGGTCTCAAGTGCACTTGTGTGACTGGACAGAGAATCAGATGTGCTCTTATGGCAGTTCTGCAAAATGTATCAGAACCATGAAAAGCCAAAAAAAACAACAACAAACAAACGTTTTCTATCGGAGGTGGAACTGCGCTGGTTGGTGCATGAGTATCATTATTATTATGTCCTTTTACCTGAATACTTTGGTGCTTTTTAACCAACCAGTGCTTCGCATAAGCTTCACGTAACTGGACCGTCGCTGTTGAACCAGCAGACGCTTACCATTTAAACTGTAGCGTAACGGCGATTTGAACTAAGTGACATCGGTGCTTCTGAATAAACCCGAACGTATAGCACTTCTGCATGTAGGAGCACACGTACAGCAATCCTCATTGTCATGTATTTGTCTCTGGTAGCGTTACAGGTCAGTGTACAGGGTGGGGAAGCAACATTTACAATATTTTGAGGCAGGGATTGAAAGACAGCGTATGACCAATTAGTTTATTGAAAGTCATGAGAATTTATTTGCCACAAGAAAATGTCCATAATAGAAAATGTTTTTATTCGATGTGTCCTCCTTCTTTCTCAATAACTGCCTTCACACGCTTCCTGAAACTTGCGCAAGTGTTCCTCAAATATTGGGGTGACAACTTCTCCCATTCTTCTTTAATAGTATCTTCCAGACTTTCTGGTAATAGTTTTGCTCATAGTCATTCTCTTCTTTCCATTATAAACAGTCTTTATGGACACTCCAACTATTTTTGAAATCTCCTTTGGTGTGACGAGTGCATTCAGCAAATCACACACTCTTTGACGTTTGCTTTCCTGATTACTCATATGGGCAAAAGTTTCTGAAAAGGTATGGATAATAGTGTTAGGTATGATTATGACATCAGTATATGTTTGGTTTCAAAACAACTGACGTAGTGCCTGCTGAGAAAAAACAACTAAATGTTCGTTGTAAATTTTGCTTCCCCACCCTGTATGTGTTGGTGATTGGATTTTCTTTTCAGAATCAAAACAAAAACTAGTGGTTAATTTGATTTTCACTTTAAAATAGAAGAATTAAAATAGAATTTTAAGGCATTTTTGTCTTTTTCATTGTCAAACCAGATAAACCAAATTTTCTTTTTTTTTAACAACAAAAAAGAATGTTACTACCTGACAGAAATGGAAAAATGGACCAAAAATGGCTGATTTTTTTTTTTCATTTTCTGAGACCGGATGTTGTCATTTTCAAGGAAAGAGCGCTAATGCCTAAGTCACAAAGATTCTTACGAACAATGGGTTTGTGCAAGTCTTCCAGTTCGTACGAAATCTGGAGTTCGTAGTCATTCGTGGAAGGAGCATGTCTGCGATGTCCAGATTTCGTACAAACACATCATTTGTAAGAATCTTTGTGACCTTGATGGCATTAGCGCTCTTTCCTTGAAAATAACAACATCCAGTTTCAGAAAACGAAAAAAAAAACTCAAGCATTTTTGTTCTGTTGTGTCATTTTCAAGGAAAGAGTGCGAATGCCTTGGTCACAATGATTGTTATGAATGATGGGTTTGTACGAAATCTGGACATCGTAGACATGCTCCATCCATGAATGTCTACGAACTCCAGATTTTGTACGAACTGGAAGATTCGTACAAACTCATTATTGGTAAGAATCTTTGTGTTTTCCCTTTCTAATAACAAAAAGAAAGTTACTACCTGACGAAAATGGAAAAACGAACCAAAAATGCTAATTTTTTTTCATTTTCTGAGAATAGATGTTGTCATTTTCAAGGAAAGAGCGCTAATGCCATCGAGGTCGCAAACATTCTTACAAATGATGGGTTTGTACAAGTCTTCCAGTTCGTACAAAATCTGGAGTTCAGAATCTTTGTGACTTCGATGGCATTAACGCTTTTTCCTTGAAAATAACAACATCCAGTCTCAGAAAATGAAAAAAAAAACAAGCATTTTTGGTCCGTTGTGTCATTTTCAAGGAGAGAATGCAAATACCTCGGTCACAAAGATTGTTATGAACGATGGGTTTGTACGAAATCTGGACATTGTAGACATGCGCCCTCTACAAATGTTTGCAAAATCCAGATTTTGTACAAACTGGAAGATTCGTACAAACCCATCGTTCATAAGAATCTTTGTGACCTCGGTGACATTAGTGCTCTGTCCTTGAAAATGACAACACACTGGAAAAAATCCAAATCTGACCAAGTGTATTTTTCTCATTTCTAGTCCAAATATCTCATCACACTTAAAATCAGACAGACTCACCTAAAGAGGAACTTTTCAGTGAGATATAAGAACTGATTTATGGACAATAGAGCTGGAAAATCTGATTTCAAGGAATCTTACAAGATCATTTTCACTTGTTCCATTGGCAGATTTTTTGCTTAATTGAAGCAAAATATTTTTTTTTAAACTTGTTTTTAGAGGGGCATTTTTTCCAGTGCATCCGGTCTCAGAAAATGAAAAAAAAAAAGGCATTTTTGGTCCGTTTTTCCATTTCTGTCAGGGAGTAACTTTCTATTTTGTTATTAGACAGAGAAAACAAAAATCAATCCGTTTTTTAAATTTGGTTTATCTGTTTTGACACAGAAAAAGAAAAACGCCATGAATTTCAGTTTTAATTCTTGTATTTTAAAACGAAGATCAATTAACCATTTGTTTTTCTTTTGTTTCGGAAAAGAAAATCCAGTTGCTAAAATACACACGGACCGTTACGGATCCATTAGGTTTCATTGTGCTTAGTAATGTAGGGACCTGTTGTAAGCAGACAGACGGGCAGACGTGTTTATCTGTCTGAACCAGAGCTGTCTTTGTGTCTGAGCCTCCCCAGGCTGCTTCTACTGACCTACATCCAGATCTGGATTCCCTAATCATCATCATCATCATCATCATCATCATCTCTCTTTCTTTTTTTCTCACTGTCACTGTGTTTCTCAGATCTGCCTGTGTTTCTGGTGAACACAGACTGCATTTCGTTCTTTTCTTTCTTTTTTCTTTTTTTTTTTTTTTTTTGAATACCAGAAATGCTATTTTCCTATTTGCAAAAATAAAAAAAAAACACTGAAAAGACTTTTTTTGTGGATCTTGTGTATGTTGTTTTTCACCTGTCACTGCAGATATGTTCGTTCCAGCAGGTTTCTTAAGCCAGTGTGGGAAATGACCAGTCTTAGACGCAGTAATGATCTTAACTACCAGGAGCGGCATTAGGATGTATTAGTGTTGTTGATCACCAGACAAATCCACGTCCACTGTTCACTACCTACCTGGGACCACGGTGGGCTCCACAACCTGCCATTCAGCTAATTCTGTCAGCTCGATGTTTGCAGCAGGTTTAAAAAAGCTCTTTATGGAAAGAAAAAAAAAAAACTACAGCTGGAGGTGAAGGTAATGAGAGCGCCGAGACTCAACAAAAGGAGTTCAATATTAGGCTTTCCTACTAGTGCTAATCAGAAACTCGGTCCTTGTGAAAACACCGGTAAATAAACACTGCAGAAATCTAAATCTTATCAAGTGTATTTTTGTGATTTCTTGTCCAAATATCTCATCACACTTAAAATAAGACACGCACAATTTTAGACAATAGATCTGGAAAATCTTATTTCAACAAATGCTACCAAGATAATTTTCACTTGTTTCATTGGCAGATTCCTTTGCTTAATTCAAGACTTTTTTTTTTTTTTTACTCAATTCAGGATTTTTTGCTTAATTCAAGATTTTTTTTTTGTTTAATTCAATTTTTTTGTGCTTAATTCAAGATTTTTTTTTGGCTTATTCAAACATTTCTTTGCTTAATTCAAGATATTTTTTTTTATTCAAGATTTTTTTGCTTAATTCAAGATCTTTGCTTATTTCAAGATTTGTTTAGCTTTATTCAAGATTTTTTTTTGCAGAATTCATGATTGTTTTTTTGCTTATTTCAAGATTTTTTATTTTTTTTTTGCTTAAGTCAAAATTGTTTGCTCAATTCAAGCAAAAAAAAAATCTGCCAATGGAACAAGTGAAAATTATCTTGGTAAGATTTCTTGAAATACGATTTTCAAGCTCTGTTGTCTAAAAATCAGTTCTTATATCTCACTGAAAAGTTCCTCTTCAGGTGATTATGTTTTATTTTAAGTGTGATGAGATATTTTGGCTAGAAATGAGAAAAACACATTTGGCAAGATTTAGATTTTTGCAGTGAATAGATCAGATTTGCTCCAATGTAGAGGTACGAGATAAAATTGCTCTGAAGGATTTGTTTTCCACCATTTTCAGCCAACTGTGATTTGCCAAGTATGCAATTGTACATCTGATTTTAGTTAAAAGACACTTTTACATTAAAACAACTGAAAATTTCATGCATCTGTCATGAATAGTAGTGATTTATTAACCCATAAAGACCCAAACACCCACTGGTGACCAAAATAATTTACTGATATCAAATATTAAATAATCATTGATCCACTAATCTTATCAGTACATGTAAATAATTGGTGTAAAATACAGTTCTTCATCTTTTCATGGTCATCAGATATGACCCATTTGGATGTTCAGAGGCTCTGTAGTTACCATGGAAACACTCATCTTCTATAACATTGATTCACCAGTAAAACCCATGGAGTTGGATCAATGACAGTGGATGGAGACACTGGGTTTATGTTCAGTTAATGATAGATTTGTTGAAGAAGTCACTTTTTTCTTCATTTTTCTCAGTTTTAACATAATAACCTTTGAATTTACTCTGAGCTTTAATGAACATCTACGTGGTCTGAGAATTGAATATAGGAAAATTCATGATTTACAGTGGAAAAATGCAAAATAAAAAGGGTAATATTATATTAAATGGTGATAAATCGCTTAAGAAAAGTTGAAAAGTCTGAGAACGAGCAAGAGAGAGGGAGTGGTCAAACGAGCATGAGACTGTATTAAGAGCGACAAAAAGCAGTAAAAAAGAAAAACTTTTATTTCCTGATTCTGTCAAATCAGTTGCATTGTAAAATCACAAATGAACTCAACCATACTGTTGCAGAACTCCATGAGAATGTTCCAAATGTAAAATATGGCTGAATTGACAGGTCGGAGTTGCTTCTTTTTCTTCTGTTGTTGAGCCTGCACGCTGTATGTGATGATGGTATTGGATGGAGATACAAACATGTGCTGAATACAACAAAACGAGAAAAATACAGGCAGCGGGCGTTGTCCCTGCAAGGAAATACACCATCACACACTGACACCGAGCTATTATCACTGAGTAAGCTTATATTGTGTGTGTTTTTTTTTAAGACAAATGTTCATATTTTGCCTTTAATTTTAATTTAAATCAGAGTTTGAACAAGTAAGTAAACAGCTGATTTTAACCCATAAAGACCCAGCGTTACTTTTCTGGCAATTTTTCTCTTTATTTAACCTTTCTTAAGTAATTTATCACCATTTATTATAATATTATCCTCTGTATTTTATGTTTCTTTAATAAAAATCAGGTATTTTCCCATATTTAATTCACTGGTCATGTAGATGTTCACAAAAGCAGAGAGTAAAAGTTAATTGTCATAATATCAGAAGCAGAGAAAGATTAAGAAAATGTGACTTTTTCAACAAAATTGATCAGTAACTGAACATAAACCAAGTGTGTCCATCCACTGTCATTGATCCATCTCCTTTAATGTCATGCATTTCGTACTTGTGGTATTTTGAAAGTACAGTCAAATCACAAGTTTTCAGGAAATGTTTGTGATTGGTGATTTCCAATGACAGTAATTATTCCTAATACAGACCATATAAAACTTCAGCGTTATATCTTCATTAGGTTTTGAGACACTGACTTCACAATAAAAGGCAGTTTAACCTCCTCAGACCCAGGAAATGTCAGCAAAGTACCAGCTTTTTTTGTTTTTTATTAAATCAGTGCCTAAATTGGAAACATCATGATGCACCAGTTTTTTCAGATGCAGTTTTTAACATTTTTATGGAATGTCCTTTATGGTGGACAGTTTTCTTTTCTTTTATTTCTTTTTTTTTTTTTTGGTACAAAGTTGTTAAACTCTTGTCCACAAATGTGGACAGAAAACCCATAGCTGGGTCTGAGGAGGTTCACCCATAAAGACCCAAGTGCTACTTTTGTGTCAGTTCCCAAATTGATTTTTCTCTCTATTTAACTTTTCTTAAGTGATTTATCCCCATTTAATATAATACTACCCTGGTTATTTTCCATTTTTCCACTGTAAATTGTGTATTTTCCTATATTCAATTCTCACACCATGTAGATGTTCGTTAAAGCTCAGAGTAAATTCAAAGGTTATTCAATCAAAACAGAAAAATGAAGAAAAAAATGACTTTTTCACCAAAGATATTATTAACTGAACATAAACCCAGTGTCTCCATCCACTGTCATTGATCCAACTCCATGGGTTTTACTGGTGAATCAATGTTGTAGAAGATGACGGTGTTTCCATGGTAACTACGGAGCCTCTGAATGTCCAAATGGGTCATATCTGATGACCATGAAAAGATAAATAACTGTATTTTACTCCAATTATTTAAATGCATTGACAGGATTAATGGATCAACAGGTATTAAACATTCGATATCGGTAAGTGATTTTGGACACCGGAGGGTGTTTGGGTCTTTATGGGTTAATAAATCAGTACTAATTGTGACAGACGCATGAAATTTTCAGTTGTTTTAATGTATAAAGTGTCTTTTAACTAAAATCAGTTGCACAATTGTGTACTTGGCAAGTTACAGTTTGCTGAAAATGATGGAAAACAAATCCTTCAGAGCAATTTTGTCCTATTGTATTTCTACATTGGAGCAAATCTGATCTATTATTACCAATTACACTGGGTTACAAAAAAATTTTTTTTGCAAGTTGTCTAGGTTTTTTCAACTGAATTAGGACCATTTTGCACCGCTAAATCCAAAAATGACATCTGTTTTTCTCAATCAGGTCAGGTTTTTTTGCTAATTTGATTTGGAAAAATTTGATCTTCTCACAAAATTGATTAAATTTTTGTGACTTTAACAGTTGATTTTTTATATAGTTCTCACCCAAAATAGGTTTTAAGAGAAAAAAAATCATTTGATCACTTGATTCCTGTTAGGTACAATGGTGTATTCAGCGCAGATGTAGCAGAATACGTCAGGCTTATTTTTGCAAGATCTTCTAGTCGAAGCCATTTCATTCACCTGTAATATTTAAAAAAACATTAATCATAAATTGGCGAAAGTAAAATCTTCAGAACTCGTTTATTGCAAGAAATATGAAATAATTTTGTATCATATGATGTGAAAATGCCCATAAATGTAAGCAAAAATGTTCAAAAGCCAATATGTAGCAGAGTTCAGAAAGTTGACCTGATTGAGCAAAATGAATGTGATTTTTGGATTCAGCACCAAAATGATCCTAAATCAGCTCAAAAAACTGAAACAATAAATTTGTTGTTGACCAGTGTTATTTACATGTATTGACGGGATTAATTATTAAACATTTTATATTGGTAGATAATTTTGGTCACCAGTGGGTGTTTGGGTCTTTATGGGTTAAGAATGTTCCTGCTTCTTGCTCATCACCTATGTCAATAACTTTAACTAAGTAGTAACTCATGTTGTCATATTCTAAGTGCATGTATTTGTTGTTAAATGTGTTGTTCGTATACCAACTATGATTTATTCTTATATGAAGGTATCAGCACAACCTGAGAGAGAAAGGAAATAGAAACAATATGAGAAGGAAGGAGTAGGATAATGCTTCATAAATTCTCAAATGTCTCACTTTCTATTGTCAAATAAATAAGTCAGTGAGGAAGTGTTGTGACCTATAGTAACCTCTGGTCACAGCTGTTGTTGGTTACTCTTCTTACATCACAGCCTGAGGCCACATTTCAGTTTATTAGTCTTTTTCCAAAACAATGACAACAGTAAAGATGAAAGTGGTTGTAATAATCAGTTAAATCAAAAATAATAGTGCAGACCTCAGGAGGAGCTGAAAGGAGTGAAGTTTGTCATTTCTCTGATTGTTTACATGACAATTTTAGCAACTTTAATACAGAAATGTTCAATATGTGGGATTTTCACTTGTGTTTAACCCATAAAGACCCAAACATCCATCACCGACCCAAACCATCTACTGATCTAAACTGTTTAATACCTGTTGATCCATTTATCCTATCAATACATGTAAATAACTGGTGTAAAATACAGTTCTTCATCTTTTCATGGTCATCACATATGACCCATTTGGACATTCAGAGGCTCTGTAGTTACCATGGAAACACCGTCAACTTTGATTCAATAGTAAAACCCATGGAGTTGGATCAACGCCAGTGGATGGACACACTTAGTTTACGTTCAATTAATGATAGATTTTACCAAAAAAAGTGATATATTTTGCTGAAGAAGTCACTTTTTTTTTCAGTTTTCTGTTTCTGAAATAATAACCCGTAACTTTAATCTGAGCTTTTACAAACAACTACAGCTACTACAAACAACTACATGCTCGATGGGAAAATGGCAGATTTTTACTGTAAAAACACAAAATGCAGCAGATAATATTATAATTAATGGTGAAAAATCCCTTAAGAAAAGTTATATATAGAGAAAACACTATTTTGGAACTGCCAGATAAGTAAATACAGTTTTTCATCTGTCATGGTCATCAGATATGACCCATTTGGATGTTCAGAGGCTCCGTAGTTACCATGGAAACACTGTCATCTTCTACAACATTGATTCACCAGTAAAACCCATGGAGTTGGATCAATGACAGTGGATGGACACACTGGGTTTATGATCAGTTAATGATAGATTTGACTGAAAAAGTCAGTTTTTTCTTCAGTTTTCTCAGTTTTTGATATAATAACCCTCAACTTTAATCTAAACTTTCATGAACATGTACATGATCAGTTAACCCTTTCATGCATACTGGTGACTACAGTGGACAGCTATTCTACAGCTGTTCTATTGTTTAATCATGGGTTTTGTTGTTTTAGTTCCATATCAGGACTCTTATGCATCATCCAAAACACTGCAATACATACAGTGACTGTAACTTTGCTGTTCTTCATTAACCTGATCTGCACTAACATGTTTGAGTGTAAATCAATTGCTAATTCTTATTAGACTTTAATGAACAAACTTTTTTTTTTTTTTTTGCATACCCTTCTGAGACCCAGCGATGCATTTTGTCCTCTGTAGGGGACAAAAGTTTGACAGTTTTACTTTAAAAAGGCTGTGCATTACAAAGGACATTCCATTAAAAGAATCAGTCAATAAATAAAAATAGTTTTAAAAATGTATCTGAAAAAACTGTTGCATGATGCAGTTTCCAATCAAGACAATTTTTTTTAATGTAAAACAGCTAAAACTGTCCATTTCCTGGGTCTCAGGAGGATATTATCTCCATGAAATGAGTAATAACTAATATTAGAGTATGATCAAATGTGAGAAAACAGTAGCAATTTAGCAATTAGCGGCATTAAAAATGCTTTTATTTCATAGTTTTCACACAGTTTATCACTTTCTGATGATGAGTTTTAAATAAATGTTTCTTTACTTCAAAACTTAAATGCATGGTGTCCAGCTGACTGGACATTTTTGTAATTCCATGAAAAATACGTTCAGAAAAAAAAAAAAAAAAATAAATTGCATTGTTTTTTTCATGTGTAAAGCGGAACAAAAATACTCAAGAAAAAAATATTGACTAAGGTTCTCATAATTCGCGCATGAAAGGGTTAAAGTCAGAATTCTGAGTTTAAAGTCAGAATTCTGAGGGGAAAAAAGTCAGAATTCTGAGGAAAAAGTCAGAATTCTGAGGAAAAAGTCAGAATTCTGAGGAAATAAAGTCAGAATTCTGAGTTTAATGTCAAAACTCTGAGGAAAAAAAGTCAGAATTCTGAGATTAAAGTCCAGCGGCCCTAATCCTGTTCCGTAGGAAAGTAATATGAAAACAATGAAATAAGAACATTTTTAATGCTGCAAATCTGATGTTTTCTCCCATTTTAACATATTCTAAAGCTAGTTATTACTCACTTCATGGAGATAACGTCCAAAAAAACCCCTTGGTGTCTAACAAATAACAAGTGACTTACACTCAAACATGTTAGTGCAGATCAGGTTTATGAAGAACAGCAAAAGTGACAGTAATGGTCTGAATGTCAGTGTATTATGGGATGATGCATAAGCGTCCACTGTGTTGGCTGATATGGAAGTAAACCAACAAAACCCACGAATATACAAGAGAACAGCTGGAGAAGAACTGTCCACTGGAGTGACCACTATGCATGAAAGGGTTAATCAAAATCCATCCATAACTTTTTCAGTTATGTTGCTAAGTAACCAACCAACCAACCAACCAACCCTGGCAAAAACATAACCTCCTTGGCAGAGGTAATTTAATTATGAAAGAGCTGCAGCATCTGAAACTGACCACAATGAACATTTGACAGAACCAGAACCACAGTGCTGCAGTTTCAGGTTCACAGTTTGTCATATCTGTTATGGATTGGGATTGTCTCTGTCAACTCACCATGTATTTTTTTATTAGTAAATTATTATTATTATCTTTTTTTTTTTTTTTTGGTATCAATTACTAGACGTTTCAGGCGACCCCATTTGAATTCCAGGCGACTCCACAGTTGAAAAAACACTGCTTTACGATGACATTGTGTGTTGTCACCCCCTCTTTACTCTGTTCCCCTGTGACAGTTTCACCACTGAAATGGTGAAAACCAGTCTGAGTTCCCTGCAGCGCTGAGCGACAGACAGCAGGGATTAGAGCTCAGAGTGGGTGGCACGATAACCACATCAAGGCCACGCCATGAAAAAAAAATCTCTGCAGGTTTCAGTCTTGTAATCACTATCAACGCTGATCTGAGTGCTGCAGTGTGCTGCAATGAGTGTTGAGTAAAAACAAGGAGGAAGCTGCTGCTGCTTTATCTCCAAGCATATCAAGCACTTTCTAGTTGTGTTTGGCTGAGACGGAGCGCCCAGAGGAAACAGGGACCGGCCTCAAAGCCAAATCTGTGTTCTTTTGTTTTCCTGTTGCACTGTCGCTGATCTGAGACAGCAGCTTATTCCTGTCATGCTGTTCTGACTTGTGAACCAACGCTTAAGAAGCCTTCAGAGGAGGAAGAGCGCTGCAGTGGGACGACAGGAGGGGAAAAAAAGGGGGTTTCCTTTTAGAAATGAAATGTGTCCACGGGCTGTAATGTAATCAGAGTAGCTGACAACAGCTGGGACCAGAGGTTACTGTAGGACACTGCACCGTTTTCAATAGAGGAACAGTGCTGCCTTTAGAAACATGGCTTTACTCTAATCAGTGTGACGGGATCAGCTCCATCCTCCAGCAAACACATGCACTTTTATTCAGTTCTACTTGTAATTTACATCTGTTCATCATATTCTTTGTCTCTGGAAGCTCAACTTAATCAAATAAATCAGCATAAAAATCCTCCTGACTGGTGGTTTCCCTTTTGTATCCTTTTCACAGGTGCTTTAAGTTAAAAATAAAGGTTAAAGGTCATTTCACCCATGCTAACACACACACACAGTACCTATAGCATTAGCATTAGCACATACCACACACTTTCCATTATGTCAGTTTGTTCCTGACGTCTTAACATTTAAAGCCACTTTTCCACAGCACTTGTGTTTTCACCTTTATTTCACCTTAATTCCAGAACAACGTCTGAGTAAATGAAATGGTGGATTATTGTGGCTTTTTAACGCCTCTGGAGGTACTAACAGAGCCATGACAAAGGTAGAATCATGATTCTGGAACGCTATTATGTAAAACTGATTCACCAGTAAAACCCATGGAGGTGGATCAGTGACAGTGGATGGAAACACTTGGTATATGTTAAGTTAGTGATATATTTTGCTGGAAAAGTCACTTTTCTTCAGTTTTCTCTGTTTTTTTGTTAGAATAACCAACAACTTTAATCAGAGCTTTTATGAACATCTACATGATCAGCAAATTAAATACAGGAAAATACCTGATTTATCCTGCAAAGTGCAAAATACAGAGGATAATATTATAATAATTCATGATAAAACACTTAAAGGGCTCATATTTAAACCCACTTTTATTAGTCTGTGGTTCATTTATTTGTGTTTTTGGACCCTAATAGCTCACACAGTTTGAATTTGAACCCTCCAGGTGCTGCAAAGCTATCTTTACATTCATTTCTGGCAAAAATCAAGTGGATTTCTACAACCTCTTTCAATTCCTGCTTAATTTGTTTCATCTATAACAAGTTACGTCACGACATTTGCACACAAAAGGTCCAGACTTTAGATGAACATTTCTCTGAGTACGACATAATTGTTTGTCGTCATCAGCGGTTGTAGTCCAGACTGAAAATATGCCCAAACTTGGAGCCCATTACCTAAAATGTTCAGGTGTTAGATGAACTGGACAGAAAAGCACAGCCAACAACCTGGAGGGGGCGGGGCCTGAAGTGTCTCATGTGCATTTAAAGGGCCAGCGCTCCAAACCACCTTTCTGGTGTCATTACTCAGAAATAGGGTTGAAGATGGACCTGTGGAGTTGAATGAAGAATTCAGAGCCAAGCAGAGCATTTACAGTTTATGGAGACCACAGGGAAATGTTTGAAAATGTAGAATTCCATTTAAAAAGCAACATATCACTCCTTCAAGAAAGGTTAGATGTTGAGAAAATGTCATTCTGGAACTGACACAAAAGTAGCACTGGGTCTTTATGGGATAATGATGCCTGATGACGCTTGAAAGGAATGAATTGTTGTGTTATAGTTAAAAAAAAAAAGTTTCCAGAGTTCATTTTTCATATATCGAGGTGTGAAGAGACTCAAACATTAATGATGAATTATCATAATGAACTTCAACTTTCACATCATTGTTTTATTTTAACCCATAAAGACCCAGCGATACTTTTGCTTCAGTTCCCAAATGATTTTTTCTCTATTTTTACCCTTAACTGAATTGTTGTCATTTATTCAAGTACTATTCTCTGTATTTTGCATTTTTCAGTGTAAATCAGGTATTTTCTTATATTTAATTAACTGATGATGTAAATATCTATAAATGCTCAGAGTAAAGTTGAGGCTTATTATATCAGAAACAGAGAAAAAATGAAGAAAACGTTCATTTTTTTTGGTAAAATCTATCATTAATTGAACACAAACCCAGTGTGTCCATCCACTGTCATTGATCCAGCTCCATGGGTTTTACTGGTGAATCAATGTTGTAGAAGATGATGGTGTTTCCACGGTAACTACAGAGGCTCTAAACATCCAAATGGGTCATATCTGATGACCATGAAAAGATGAATAACTGTATTTTACCTCAATTATTGACATGGATTGATAGGATTAATGGATCAACAGGTGTTAAACAATTTAGATCTGTAGATGCTTTTGGTTGTCGGTGGATGCTTGAGTCTTTATGGGTTAAGCCTCTTTTTGGATTTTTTTTAGTTTCACATCCACCTTTATTTTCTTCAGACAACTACTCTTTACAGCAAATCACTCACTGTTTGACACTGTTCGACACCTTTAGCAGAGTTGACTGGTGATTTGAGTGGGGGATTTCGCAGAAGTAACAGGGTCACGTGAAAGATGACCCCATATATCAGTACCGCTCTTCATCTGCTGAACGGATATAAACACAACCTTTTTTCCAGGTGTTGTTTTTACAGCCTGTTAATCGTCTACTTCTACAGTCCAGAATTCATCAACTGCCCCATGTCTGATCTGCAGATACCTTGAATCAATGTACTTTTTCCGCTGACACTGCATATGTTTCACAGGTGTATTACAAAAACAACATTTTCCCATACATGTGTACGGCTTAGATGAAGATCAGATCCATCTTCATTAACTTTTAAGGTCGAGAGATTAATGAAATTGAATCCCAAAAGATGCTAATTCTTCTTGCTGCTATTTTGTACTGTACTGTTTGTGTCAAATGTAAACACTGGAGGTTTTAGTACTTAGAGTAGATACAGCTATTGCCTTCAGAGTCACTCATCTGACAAGTCAATCCAGTATCACCACTCCAGAAATAAACACCGGGCCTTCGATTGCGTCACATTAAAGAGCTAAGTCCTATTAATGTTTTTGGCTGAGTCTCAAAAAACAGACCAACGCTAATAATATACTATGACCCAGTTCCTTCTTCCCCTGTTCTCTGGACTATATGATAATATGTTTTCTATGAGCTCATGATTATGTGCTTTCATTGAGGCGGCCTTTTGACCACCACTGGAAAAAAATCTAAATCTTACAAAGTGGCAAACCCATTGTTTGTAAGAATCTTTGTGACCCAGGCATTAGCGCTCTGTCCTTGAAAATGACAACACACTGTAAAAAATCTAAATCTTACCAATTGTGTTTTTTTTCATTTATAGTTAAAATATGTCATCACACTTAAAATAAGACATAAACACCTGAAGAGCAACTTTTCAGTGAGATATAAGAACTGATTTTTAGACAACTGATCATGAACATCTTATTTGAAGAAATCTTACCAAGATAATTTTCACTTCTTCCATTGGCAGATTTTTTTTCTTCATTCAAGATTTTTTTTGTTTAACCCTATAACGCCGAACGTATCGTATGTGATACAGGAGTTTTGAAGCCCTCTGCATGATCAGTGTGATTTTTTTTTCTTGAAAAACCTGATGTACACAATTAGATACATGCAATACACAGATAATCCACCAGGGGGAGGAATTCTTTCACCAGAGATCTTTCCAGTGACACTACAAGACTGCCATTAATGAGGAAGTTTGAAAAGGAATTACCAAATTGTTAGACATGTTTGTGTTATATTATGTTTTTGTTTGTTAAAAAATAATATTCGAGCATTGAGACCCGATGTATCAAATATGATACAAAACTGGCACTCATATATGGAAATTCATATTTGGAAAAAAAAAAATTGTGGTTTGTTCAGATGGACCAATAAAGGGTCCCATTTCAATGAACTGGAATTTTCTGCGAATGATTTATTCAGGCTTTCAAGCAAAGAAATCTGCCAGTGGAACAAATGAAAACTATCTTGGTAAGATTTATAAGACTTTCAAGATCTAATGTCTAAAAATCAGCTCTTATATCACACTGAAAAGTTACTCCTTAGGTGATTATGTCTTATTTTAAGTGTTATGAGATATTTGGACTAGAAATGAGAAAAATACACTTGGTAAGATTTTGATTTTTGCTGAGACCATGTTTTTGTTTCATTTTTTTGGTACTATTATACAGACCAAGTGTGTATACCATGAAAATACTGGGCCTGATGATGGGTGTTGGCACTCTTCGGCATCATTTTGCACACTTCGTTGTTGTTATTTGTTCTTGTATGTCTTTTTATATAATGAAAATTCAATAAAGATATTGTTTAAAAAAAAAAAAAAAAAAAAAAAAATATATATATATATATATATATATATATGTATATATATATATATATATATATATATATACATATATATATTGTACTATGACTGGAAACTGTAAAGTGCAGTTTAACCACTGTTTGCAGCTGTTTATTGGATTGTATTGAGATAAAGGTGTAAATGTATTCAGTATTATTGACTAGAAGCATTAGCAGTGTATTATATTATATCTCGCCTTAGTTTATGGAGTCAGATTTATTCCTGCTGCAAATACTGGCATATGCACGAGTAGAAATTAACCCATAAGGCCCAAACAGTCACAGGCAACCAAAACCATCTACTGATCTAAACTGTTTAATACCAGTTGATCCACTAATCCTATCAGTACATGTAAATAAATAGTGTAAAATGCAGTTTGTCATCCTTTCATGGTCATCAGATATGACTCATTTGGACGTTCAGAGGCTCCATAGTTACCGTGGAAACACCGTCATCTTCTATAACATTGATTCACCAGTAAAACCCATGGAGTTGGATCAATGACAGTGGATGGAGACACTTGGTATATGTTAAGTTAGTGATATATTTTGCTGAAGAAGTCACTTTTTCTTCAGTTTTCTCTGTTTCTGAAATAATAACCTGCAACTTTAATCTGAGTTTTTATGAACAACTACATGATTTATAGGAAAATAGCTGATTTTTACTGTAAAAACGCAAAATACAGAGTATAACATTATAATAAATGGTGATAAATCTCTTAAGCAAAGTTAAATATAGAGAAAAAACTGTTTTGGAACTTCCAGATAAGTAGCACTGGGTCTTTATGGGTTAAAGTAAGTGAAACTGTTTGAAACCCCCCTTTTTCCAGTTTGTTCCTCAGTCACACCTGTGATCTGCTGCCCCCTGGTGGTCAATTATGAACCATTGTATACAGTCAGTACACAAAATGAAGATTTATCCTTATTACAGTTTGATTTCATGACACCAATCTGAAGTCAGCATCATGGAAAAACACTTAATTATTTATTCTGCATGCCATTGCGCTGAAACTGTGCTGCGTCATACTGAATTTGTTTGTGGTTTTGAGAAAGAATGTTATGTGACGTAATTTGCATTTCTGGGAAAAAAAACACAGAAGCTACTTTGTGGCAATCAGTCAAGAAGTAGTTTACATGTTACTGAAAAGAAGCTGCAAATCCCCCCCAAAAAAACAGAAAGAATAACACAAAAATGTTTGTATTCACAAAATTTAGAAACCACCTTTTCACAAAAAATATGAATATCCTGAACAATTATGAACAACTGGAAATGTCTGAAGAGAAGTAAGCACAATTTTAACAATATTCTGCATGTTGTTAAATGTTTTGTGTCTTTGTAGATCCACTGTGATCTGTAAGTTGTAATGCACACATGTAGATGCTAAGGTGTGGCATAATATTATTAAAATTCTTGTTATTATTAAAATTCTATTATTGAAAATCTTGAGAAATTTCATGTTGTTCATGTTATTCACAGCTTTTTAAAGAGTAGTTTGTGGAACTTTATATGTTCCTTAATGCAATTTTCCTTTTTTCATTACACTGGTCAACAACAAATTTATTGTTTAAGTTTTTTGAGCTGATTTAGGATAATTTTGGTGTGCTGAATCCAAAAATCACATTAATTTTGCTCAATCAGGTCAACTTTCTGAACTATGCTACATATTGGCTTTTGAACATTTTGGCTTACATTTATGGGCATTTTCACATCATATGATACAAAATTCCTTCATATTTCTTGCAATAAACGAGTTCTGAAGATTTTACTTTTGCCAATTTATGATTAATGTTTTTTTTTTAATATTACAGGTGAATGAAATGGGTTCGACTAGAAGATCTTGCAAAAATAAGCCTGACGTATTCTGCTACATCTGCAGTGAATACACCATTGTACCTAACAGGAATCCTGTTAGAAAATGATTTTTTTTCTCTTAAAACCTATTTTGGGTGAGAACTATATAAAAAAAAATCAACTGATAGAGTCACAAAAATGTAATCAATTCTGTGAGAAGATCAAATTTTTCAAAATCAAATTTAGCAAAAAAAAAAAAAACCCTGACCTGATTGAGAAAAACAGATGTCATTTTTTGGATTTAGCGGTGCAAAATGGTCCTAATTCAGTTGAAAAAACCTAGACAACTTGCAAAAAACTTTTTTTTTTGTAACCCAGTGTTATAAAACATAGATTAGATTTTTGACATCATTTATTTATAGGTTATTATGTTATTATTTTACTAGTGCTGTTGAGACCATATTAGGCTGAATGTGGCCCCTGCACCTAAAATGAGTTTGACACCTCTGTTCTAAAGTAATGCTACAAAGAAATATGTTCTTTCCTCCACAGCACCGCAGCACTGCAAGAGAAACTGCTGTGCATTTTTAGACTCTAGATATATATAGCCCGTTTTTTCCGTGCAAAACTGTATTTCACGCTTCAGAGGCTCGAGCTGTTCCGGTAAAAATAGACTTGGCGCATAAATATAGGTGCAATGAAAAGGGTCGCACACGGAGCCACAGACACCCACACCAGAAGCGGATCATCTCAGGTGTGTGGAAGGTGTGCATGGCAGAGCAAATGAGCGTGGAGTGGGAGAAGGAAGTGATCTCAGTGTGAGTTTAATGACGCGTTCAATTGTTTTGTGACAGCATCCGAATTCTGAGCGACAAAGTCAAATAGGCATTTACATGAAGTTTACTGTGCAAACCCAAAGTATAAATATGTAAGCTAAGGTTTGAAGGTTATCCAGCACACACGGTATATAAAAGAGTATAACTGGAAACGATTTGCAGATGTTAAATAATATTGTTCAAGTGACCCATTTTCTTTAATACACCCTGGTGTTTGATTCTACAGTAACAGTTATGCAAATTATATTGAAATGCATAAAAATGTGCATTCCACAGTCGTATCGTGACACATATTTTCACAATAGCAAAACAGGCGTCCAAGTACTAAGAGCGCGAAAGTTGCTACACTACAGTTTTACGAGGATCAGTGAAAGCAGCATTATTTCCTGTTGAAGGGATTTATCGTCTGTAGAAGCCATAGTAGGCAGTTTAATGTATTTTCCTCTCAGGTATTTGACTGACAGACTTTATAAAACTTCTTTCCTGAGCTATGGCACCGTAGAAAGCTTTCTAGCAATGTTTTGGGAATATTTTGCCGCGGCCGGACGACTTGGAAATTCAGCGGGCTCCGCGAGCGAGGTAATGTTAGCAAACAAGCTAACGTAAGCTAGCAGAAAGCTAACTTACAGTTAGCAAAGTAACGATAATGCTCTGATTTGTCTTTTCTCTTCGACTGTTTTGACTCACGATCAATACGACAGGAACGTTTAAGTCCCGTCGTGTGACTTTAAACCGACGGCAGAGAATTGATAGTGTTTGTAGATGATAACGAAACTAAGGTTTTCATCAACAAGTGGTCTTTTATTTTGCTCTGTGTGGGTTCCTGGCCACCTGACAGCACAAACCAGTCTCTTCACGGAGCCCGTTTGTCAATAACACCACACTTACACATGTTATATCACTGATTTGTCCTCGCTGGATTTATCTTTGTCCTCCATAGATAGCGTTTGCTGCTAATGTGAGGCGTTACATAACGATCATTGGTAATCTTATTCCCTGGCAACATTTTTGACAGTGTCCTATTTTTGCCCTGATATCACTGGTTTTAACATGACAGTTTGGGACAGATTGTGTGTGGGGGGGTGTGTCTCTGTAGCCCAGCAGCTCTGGATGATTCAAGGCAGATTTACTCATCTTCGTAAGAGGCTTATGCACACAAACACACATATTGACAGGCGCACAATTTCCACATGAGAAGCGACCGACACATACCAGTCATTGTTTGGATTCTTAAAACAGCAGTATGTGTCATCAGAGTGTGGCTCTGTAATGAAAATAGTCCATTAGGTGTTGGGTATTTAAGAGAAATATTAATCAGAAACCTCTTCTAAATGGCCTAGAGCTTTGTGTGGTGGGAAAAAAATAGTTAAACCCCCTCCTTACTGTTTTGAAGCTTTGTAGGTGTACATCAAGCTTACTGTTATAGCAGTACTAACCCATAAGGACCCAGTGAGACTTTTGTGTCAGTTCCCCAATGAATTTTTCTCTCAAGTTAACCTTTCCTAAGTGATTTATCACCATTTATTACATTTGCATCCTCAGAATTTTGCATTGTTCCCTGTGAAAATCATCTGTTTTCTTATGTTTAATTGATTGATCATGTAGATGTTAATAAAAGCTCAGAGTAAATTCAAAGGTTAGTGTATTGAAACAGAAAAAACAAAAAGAAAAGGTGACTTTTTCAATGAAATTTGTCATTAATTAAACATAAACTAAGTGTCTTCATCCACTGTCATTGATCCAAATCCATGGGTTTTACTGGTGAATCAGTGTTGTAGAAGATGACAGTATTCCCACGTTCACTACGGAGCCTCTGAACGTCCAAATGGGTCATATCTGATGACCATGAAAAGATGACAAGCTGTATTTTACACCAATTATTTACATGTATTGATAATATTAGTGGATCAACAGTTTAGATCAGTAGATGGTTTTGGTCGAGAGTGTATGTTTGGGTCTTCATGGGTTTAGAACCTCCTTATAAAATGCATCTTAACATTATTTATAAAGTTATATAAACATTAATAAAAGCATCATTAATATGTTTATATACTGCTACCCATAAAATTGGAGTAATTGTTTTTTCAGACACATTCCCCTTGATATTCCTATTTATACACATCAGTTATCACCTTTGACCAGGTGCAATGGTAACATATGGAGGTAAAAACATTTTAATCCAACTTTTTGGGCAAAAGTGTAATTACAGAACATTTCTGAGCCCTTATAAGAGACATTCCAACAGATTAAAGACCACAAAAGTATGATAAAACAAGTGTAATGAAAGACTTGTTGAGTTTAACTTAATATGTCATTGTTAAAGCTTTACTAAAGTTTTATTTCTTTATTAACATTTGTATAAATGCTTATATGTAATCCTAAGCTACCACATTTGAAGTAAGACGCTTTATTATGGTTAAATCAGTTACTGAAAGTCAATGTTCTCTACCATTATAAGAGTTTTAAGGCTAGCACCTAAGTGTTTTCACACAGCATCTAAAGTGAAGAAACAAAGCGCTGCTGAAATTTATTTACCATTTTGCACTGAATAGATGGTTGGAAAGGAAGGTGTTGTTTTGGGAACTAACTTTCTTAAAATAGGGAGTTTCTTTCGCAAATTGAAAATTCTGTGTTGACTTCAGCAGAATTGTTTCCTGTTTCTTTGAGCTATTAAACATTGTAATAATATGGCTCCAAAGTTATCCAAAAAATGCACAACTCAACATCAACAAACCACCATTACAACACTTTAGTCTCCTACAAATTGAGGAAGAACCCTGGTGGTGCCTTCTTTAACCGATAACCCACTGAACTTTGGTGCATGACGCAGCTGAAGGTGCTTTTGTGAGCAGTGATACTTGCAGATCAAAGCTGTGATATCAGATAACCATCTCTGTTTACCTGTTTCTCGGAGGAAACTGCAACAAAACCCATCTGCTACACTTACCGCTGTGGTGTGGTCTGTACTCACAACTCCACTGTGTGTTTTAAGAACTGTGAATCGAGGTTCTAATAGTTCTGGATTTTTCATTATAGTTTTGTTTTATTTCGTTTTGACTTTTTCCACCTCTAATTCAGTTAGTTTTAATTACTTTTTAGGGCAGGTTTGCTAGTTTTTATTAGGTTTTGTTGTTTTCTAAATGCTTAGTTGTAGTTTAGGTTTAGTTTTTTCATATCTTTTATCTTCCTTGCTGTCATATTCAAACTAATCCCATACAGGACTCTGCTGCTTTTTCCCTACTTTAGACCCCATGTTGCCAGGTAGAACAGGGACGAGAAGTCGACTCTAAACGTCAACTGACGAGAAGTGACGGACCGTGAAGTGTCATATGGTGCCGCCAGCTAAAATTGCTCAAGCGAAATAAATCGGTTTCATACCAATCCGACATTGACAAAGGCAAAAATGAAGGGAATTTTATCCATAATTTTTGTGAGTTTTAGTTTTGTGAGCACACAATACAGTTTAAGTTAGTTAGCATTTTTCCTTTTAATTAGAGTTTTAATTCATTTCAGTTCACGAAAATGTTTTTCAATTCTAGTTTTTGTCATTTCAATAATAGCCTTGCTGTTAATACACAAGAGGTTAACCGAAAGGATGATGAAGTAACAGTAGATTGAAGAAAAAAAAAACTGATAGTGACTGAAAACACAGAAATGTCTGAAAAGAGCTTTGATTAATGAGAAACTGAATAATTGCTCAACTGATGTCAGTTCAATAAATGCACAGATAAATCTGAAACATTGATCATCAAACTTAAAGTAGTAATTGAATAAATATGGAACTGAACATTAATGTAATAAGAAGTTTAAGTTGGAGAGATTTTTGGTATTGGAAGTTCATTATTTTCCCCCAGTCAGTTCAGAAGCCTTATTTTTTTTAAGTATTTGTTGCTATTACTGGTGCTAACTTCCACAGACGATCTGTAAAATGCTCTGTTGCTCTATCTGTAGAATCCAAAGTTTCCTACAAAGTGCAAAGCTTTTATAACAACAGCAGGAATGAACATGAACAGCAGGATGTCAGTAGTTCATGACCTCCACAAGCAGCAGCTCTAAAACACCGCTGGACCTTCCTGAGAAGAAGGTTTCCTCCTCTTTCATCTCTCAGTTTCCAGCAGAACCAGGAGGATTGAAGACTAAGAGTGTCCCTACTCCCTATGAGACACTTTAATGGTCACGTAGCATTTGATATCTTTATAGGAACTCATTATACAGTTATTTTCACCTTGTTCTCCCTTTCGTGACTCCTAGCAGGAACCCTGTCATCTACCATCTGTTTTCATCTTCCCGAAACCTTTCCTGTAGTGAAAAGAGGAACCTGTCACTGTTCTCTGGACATGTCATTACGTCACTCTTCAGACGTGCACCCAGCTGAGCTGACAGACATGAGTGTAGGAATATACAGTTAACAAAAGTTGAGTTTATTCTGAAATAGGACACATCCATGCTGGCGTTGAGTCACTTCCACATTCAAATTGGAATCCTGTCTGTACTTACTTTTGGCAAAAGGGGGGGAGGCACTTTCCAGAGTGTATTTCGTTTGCTTTGGACTTTTCTATACTTCTTATTTAAGGGGATGAGGTAGTCATTTTGGTCCACACTCCAATATAGTAGATGCAGTAATAAAAATAAGAGTCGGTTTTATTGGCCAAGTTTTTGTTCACGAATGAGGAATTTGACTCCTGTTTGTCCTCCAGTCTCACATTCTATACAATAACTAGATTATTTAACAAAAAAAGTCTATAATATAAAAGTTTACAACTAGTATAAAGAACATAAAGGTGCAAAGACTATAATGCAGTATAAAAGATTATAGTCCAAATGCAGGATGGATGTTTTGGTGCAAATATATTGCACCTAAAGTCCTGTTGTATAAACAAGATTTTTGTGTTACTTATCATTAGTAACAATTTTCATGAGCTGATGTTGGTAACTGTCATGATCAATGCCAGTAATAAACATGTAATGAAATATGTTAAATGAATCTCACATTCCTCAGATTTTATCCCATCCTTTCAACAAGCACTTGGTAATAAGTGAAAAAATGTATTTTTTTTTAAAAACCAGATTTATTAAAAGTCATCTAGTTCATCCTTTGATTTTCTGTCTTTTTCTGGGAATCATAATGGTTGAATATTGCAGCTGCTGTTGCGTAAATAGATTTTCTGTGAATTTATCACTGAATGAACGTCATTCCTTCCTATACAATGTGCAGGGCTTTTCATTTTCATTGCCACAGAGTTGTGTTGTGCAGTTCCATAAAGCATGATGTGAACAAGATGCTTGGCCTTTAGTTGGACACTAGCAATTGTTCTCAGAAAAATCCAGTGGTATTTATAACAAACTGTATTTTTCCTACAGTTTTTCCCCGCAAAAATGTGTCAGTACATGTAATATAACAGTTCCGTGTCATAATAGCACCTTTTTACATGTTCTTTGTCCTCTGAAACCTGTGGAGAAAGTCTTAAATAACGTAGAAAAAAATGAGCTTAAGTAATCAAAGGTGCTTAACCTGATGTAATATTATTAAAACCGCTCATTTCAGCAACGGGCATGGTGGCATGTTGCTCCTGGAATGCATGGACCACATTATGGAAGCGTGTTTTTAGCAGAAGGTGCATCTGGTTCTGAAAAACAGCCACATATTTTTGGCTGTAACTGTTTGTAGCAGTCACACCAGACTTGTGCTCGCGCTGCTTGAGATCCCAGACTGTGAGTTGAGAACAGACTGTGGGCTGATGGGATTCTTTGGCTCTTCAGAAATGACTCATTGGAGCTGTTGGCTTCAGATTGTGTGTTCTTCGATCTAAAATAACACTGTTTTGTAATCTTTATAGTGGAGTGACAGTAGAAACATGTATTTTGTTTTGTCTTACATATGTCTTTCTGATGATTTTGTTCCTCCTTGTTTTTTCTGTTTTTTCTTCCAGTGAGAGACATGGACAACTCTGTCACCCTGTGGCAGTTCCTTCTCCAGCTCCTACTGGACTCCAGTAATGAACAGCTGATCTGCTGGACCAATGAGGAAGGGGAGTTTAAGCTGCTGCAGGCGGAGGAGGTGGCCCGGCTGTGGGGAGCCCGCAAAAACAAACCCAACATGAACTATGACAAACTCAGCAGAGCTCTCAGATACTACTATGACAAGGTAAATGCATACAAGACCTCCCCAAGAATACGCAACAGCAGCCTGTCCTCTCCACTGCATTTTACTTCAGTTAGTTTCCAACATTTACACATGAACAATCAATACTAGAGCAATACTGTGTCATTTATTAGTCAGCTGTTAAATTAATCCAACACACTCTGGTACCTTACCAGGGTTCTCGTGGGGTCTTAAAAAGTCTTCAAAGTCTTGAATTTATAAATCTGCATGTAAGTCTTTCAAAGGTATTCAATTTGATTAGAGCTGCAACAAGTACTCGAGTAATTCAAGTAATTCCAGTACAAAAACTCCTCAAATTATTTGTTTTTGCCTTGAGTACTCATTTAATTATTAATTCCATTGAAGTAGCCACTTGAGTTCCACCCCGGGGATCGTGTTCTGCACGGACTGTAAACAGTGACGTACACAACTCGGAGTCAAAAAGTTGGTGCTATGGAAGAGAGCGAGGAGACTGTCCGCAAAAGGCAGAAGATGTCCAAAGTTTGAGATCACTTCAAACTTAAAAAAAAAAATCTCATGTAATCTATGAAAGGACACATCTGAAGCCAGCACAAGGCAAATGCCCGTCTTCCACTCAACTGTGGCCTAACATTAGCCGATTTAACGTGATTGCAAACTGAGAAACACAGCAGCGCTGGTTAGAACGCAGGCTTTGCATTTGTTGTCATCTATAATAATGAGTTTCGATGATGGCTTGACGATGAAATCCAACTACTCAATTAATCGCTGAAATATTCCACCTGTTCCAACCCAATAATTCATACTAAAATTAGGAACCAATTATTGCTAACTTTGGAGCCCCCAGTGAGAAATGGAATGTAACAGTGGGAGTGAAGGTGTTGGAGTAAATCAATACATTTTCCTATATTCTAGGAGTCACAAATTTTTGCCAGTATGGCCGTGAAATGGGCATTGAATTCTGTTTTAAATAGTCTTGAAAAGTTCCTAAAAAGTCTTAAATTTCGCTTATAGAAACCCATAGGAACCCTGCTTAGACACCAGTAACCCTTAATTATATTGCTTTTTGTCCCTTTAGTGCATGAAATATCGATGCATCCCAGCCCTCTAAACTGTTTATTGACATCAGATGTTGGAGTTTGTGGGCAGAATGATGTCAGAAAAAAGAAAAATGTGTCCCAGACTGGTTGGATAGGCCACAGTGTGGTTAATGGGTGGAACTACTGTTAAAGTCTTAGTTCACCGCAACTGATTTCATTTGCTATCTGTACTCACAGCCGAGTCTAATAACTTAATCTCTTTAAAGTCTTTTACGATGGAATGAATTAGTCCCATCAATTGCGCAAAAGTAAATTTAGCAGAGAAAAAGTCAACATCTGCAATGTACAATCACTTGCATTTCAAGCCTCCCACTCCTGTTTCCTCTCAACCTCCCACAAATACCACACAACACAATCCAATACACAAGTCATATGTTTAGGTTTATTACTGAGGTCATAAAAGCCATGAAACAGTATTACATTTAAGAGCGTGTGATTATTGTAATAGTTTACTGAAGGACATTTTAGACTTTTAATATCCTAAATGTAAAAGTGTAATATTTTTAAGTCTGTTTCCACCTTTTGCGGTTTCTATAAATACTGGGCATTTTGGATGTCTTGTAAGCAAATGTTAAAGTAATAGTTTTCTGCTGAACTAAAGCCAGATGTCTAAGGCGAAGAGAAAGAAATAATGATGTAAATATTTTGATAACTTCATTTGTGGCTGAGGTAGTACCGGGCGATATAAAAAAAAAAAAAGAAAAAAAAAAGCTGTGATTAAAAAATGTTTGATTATTTATTTCAAAGCTAATGGCTGCTTTTGAAAGTGAAAGTTGAAGAACCCAGACAGTTTTTGTGGTTTTATTTTATTCTTTATGTTCAGAACATGTCAAACATTTGAGAAATCTACAGGTTAGAGAATGTTCAAAACAATCAATACAAATTATAGTGATAAAATATTTGTTCAGCATTAAAATGTCTGTGTAGGTTCTCATTTGCCCAGCTCATCATTCTTCTTGGTAGTTCTTCTTGGTTCGACTGAACTGGTTTAGCTCTTTTGAAAATGTTTCGTCTGTCATCCAAGAGATTTGTTCAGTTCTGATCTGAACAAACAAAAGGTTTTCAAAAGACCTAAACCAGTCCAGTTGAGCTGAGAAGAACTGCCAAGAAGATCAGCGTTAAAATATGTCATCATTACAAACATCATTTTTCCAAGTCTGTTGGTGTAAAACAAATTAAACCCAGGTGACAAAAGAAAATTCTGTTTCCATAATGATCATTAATCTGAAAAAAACTGTGAAACAAGGGTTTAATGCAGACTTTGTCATGAGTTAAAGTGGAGGACTTTACTGACTGCTGTCATTGATCAAACAGTGTTTGCAGAGTTTACTGATTGGCAGTGGCAAACAAATTCCCACGTCGTCCACTCTAGTCTGTAACCAATGGTAGGTAAGTTATGTGCTTTTTACTGAAATTGGTGGATAGCCAAAGCAATTAGTCAAATATGTGAAAAACAAAAATTACATTTGAGCATCTTCCTTCTTTTCGGGAATAAGTTTTATTAGCTCTGCTCCTGAAAAGCTGAGCGCGGAATAGACATCAGCTCTGAAGGTGCTTTGGGGTACAAGCATCCTAATATTTCTTTACAAAACATGAAATGAGCCTCAGTCTAACGATGTGACATCCAAGTATGTATGAGATCAAATGATTGATTGGGAGCAGTAATTAAAGCAATTATAAAACGCCTGGTTGCATCGCAGCCTTTGTTTGGAAGTAGCAGCTGGAGACTTGGAGGACAGTTTCCTTCACACAGCTGCTCCAGTAAACACAAAAACACAAGTTAATTGCATCACAGTACAGCTAAGGGGCAATATATGAGATTAAGACTCAAAAATAAACGAGCTCCAACCATCCACAGGAGCACAGTATTTTAACAGAAAGTTGTGGTGTTGGTTCCCAAATAAGGAACTGCACTGTCCCTCTCAAAGATCTCTGGCTTGCCCATCCTGCCTTCCACCTGTTTCTAGAATGTCTAAAAAGTAACCTTGTAAACAGCAGAATCTGATGTTTTATCAGATAACAGCAGTAATCTGATTATGACAAATCAGATTAACACACTTGGATTTCTCCCCAATACTCCAGTGTCCAGTGTCTTCCTGCATGTATACAGGCTAATCGGATTTATTTGTTCTTTTACGTCCACACATGTGTAAAGACGATTAAAATCACAGAGAACAGAAGTTACAAAGTCAAACCTAAGTGGAAGACAATAACAGGAAGTTTGTACATATGTACGCAAATAGACCAGAGCGTCTAAACCAGGGTTTTTCGATCACATGTCTTAAATGGCTCATATTTTGCTAAACCCACTTTTATTAGTCTTTGGTATATTTATTTGTGTATTTGGACCCTAATAGTTCAAAAAGTTTGAATTTGTGACACAGAGGCAAACCACACCCACATTTTTTAGTCCTGTATGAAAATTACACCTTTTTGGAAAGATGTTGGAATAAAAATAGAACAGGTTTTGGGTTTTTAAATTACAGTAACCCACTTTACCATTTTTGTTAGGAGATCTTCCTGATGATTTGACAATAAGTGATAAATACCTTCTAAAAATCTTTGGTGCTGCAGCAAAAAAAAAATCCCTTGTAAATGGCTTCAGCTTAATCCACCAATGCTGGTTCAGACTGGTTGAACATTGTTGATGAAATTCACAAAATGGAGAGATTAACATTTATGCTGAGGCTGTAAAATGAATTTTACAGAATAAGGTGGGGCAAATGGATTAGTTTTTTTTTTTTTTTTTAATACAATTAGTGTGTGGTTTATGTCATAGTCCTGTGGAATGCCATATAAATTGCTGCTCTAAACATTATATTAATTAGGTAACTTGACTGCTATTTCATAACTGCAACCTAAATTATCATTACTATCAGATTGTGACTATTATCTGTTGCCGATTGTTGTTTGTTATGTTCTGTATGACAAAATGATAAATAACTAATAAAAACGTGTCAAAAAAAAAAAGTTTGAAATTGAAACCTCCAGGTGCTGCAAAACTATCTTTGTATTCATTTTGGCAAAAATCGAGTGGATTTCTGCAACCTGTTTTAATTCCTGCTTAATTTGTTACATCTATAACTAGTTCTGTCACAACATTTGCACATATCAGGTCCAGACTTCAGACGAACATTTCTCCAGTTCGACATAATTGTTTATCAGCAGCAGCGGTGGAAGTCCATACTGAAAATATGTCCAAACTTGGAGCCCATTACCTAAAATGTTCAGTTGTTGGTTGAACGGGACAGAGCAGCACAGCCAACAACCTGGAGGAGGTGGAGCCTTAAGTGGTTCATTTGCATTTAAAGGGCCAGCGCTCCAAACCACCTTTCTGGTGTCATTACTCAGAAATAGGGTTGAAGATGGACCTGTGGAGTTGAATGAATGAAGAATTCAGACCCAAGCAGAGCCTTTACAGTTTATGGAGACCACAGGGAAGTGTTTCAAAATGCCTAATTCCATTTAAAAACAGCAAAATATCACTACTTTAAGTGCATGTAAACATGTCAGATCTGATTATTACAATTATACGATTTCTCCCAGTTATCGGACTTTTACGGTCATGTAAACAGGCTCAATGATGCTCGGATCACGTGTTAAACAGGATCGGTGGGTCTTTTGGAGGCCTGCTGTTTTTCATGTAGTGTTATTTATTTAACTATTTTATTCAAATTAAGAGATGAGAAAGGGTGAAATATTGTCATATCTCTTTACATCCCAAAGTGTTGAGCTGCTTTTTTACTTTCATGCGCAAGAAAATCCCTGTAATTCACTTTGTAAATTGCCTGTTTTTCAGATACTTTTTAGAACTGCCAAATCAGTGAAAACAGTCAAGTTGTAATGTCACAATACTTCCATTTCATACGACACCTTCAGGCATCAAATTTTCGATTTCATTTAAATAAATATAAAAAAGCAAGAGCTACAAGCTTTTCTTGGAAGGTGGAAGAGAACAGCAGAGGGAACTGTAGTAAACACAAACTCATAAGTTAGCCTTTTTTAAATTTAAACAGTATTTTTGATTTCTTCCTTAGCTTTAGAACAAGTCTTTAGAAATACATAACCTAATCAGATAATCTTATAAATGAAATAAAATCAATAATACTGATAGAAGTGGTCCAGTCAGTTGTAATCATTACATTTTTCAGCATTTAGGATTTTGGTTTATTTTGTCAAATCCAATTCAGTGGTGTATTATCCATGCTCTGTTAGCTAACAAACCAAAGTTGTAATAATATGATTTTAGTGCAATGTTCAGTTAATATTAGGTTGAAAAATTCTACCTCATGGAATCTGTAGGCTGTTTTCTTTGGCTATTATTTGACTGGCAGTGGTTTCATACCCAGAGTCAGAGGCAGCAGAGGTGGAGGAGCAGTGAAACATCTGAGTTCAGAAGAGGGAGAACATTTTAACAGTGCGAAACAGACCTTTGTTAGTGAACAGACGTCCTCTGCATCTCAATACATCAACCACATCTTTGACAGAACATGATACTGTCAGTTCTTCAGCCGCTATTTATGATTTGAGTTGATTTTTTTTTTTGTTTTAACTAAAAATAGGACAAATTACCCCTTTTAAAGTCTGTACGTCAGTGACATATGGAGGAGCGGCAGAGTGCTGTCTGTCTCCAGTTCTGCCTGTGGTTTGGCATAAGTGCAGCCTGACCCTGTGGGCGTTCGGTGCTGGGCTGCTCTGGTATGTTTGGCTGCAGTGTTCGTGGCTGCTACTTTGGTACAGACAGGAAGGACAGCGAAGTCCCACGCATGAGGCTTTTCTGTGGTCTCATTCTACTGTTTTTATTGCTACTGCCTCTCTAGAGGCATACTGTGTGTTTTTATTCTCACTGAACTGTCAGACTAGATTTTTTCTACTTTTTTGATGAATATAAATGTAACATGTATTTTATCTCTGATTCCATTGTAGAACATCATAAAGAAGGTGAATGGTCAGAAGTTTGTCTATCGCTTCGTGTCCTACCCCGATATCCTGAAAGGAGATGTTGCCACCCGAACAGAGGGTGGAGATGCAGCTGCTGGGGGTGTCCCCACCCTGTCAAGGAGAGGAGATGGCACCTTACAAGAGGTGGAGTCAGCTGATAGAAACAAAGTGGGAACCAATACTGTTGCTCTGGGCTCGAGCAGCAAGCAATCCAACCGTAATGACTATATCCACTCTGGCCTTTACACGTCCTTCACTCTCAACTCGCTGCAAAATGGACGCCAGCTTTTTAAGTCAATCAAAATCGAGAACCCAGCAGAGAAGCTGGCAGAGAAGAGGGTTCTGAGTGCTGCAGCCCAGAGCCAGGAGGCCTTACCTCAGCCACAGCAGTCCACTGCACTGCCGTCCGTCATCAAGTTTGGGAACACGCCTCCAAAGCAGGCGCCAGCCCTGTCTCCTCAGGTTGCCATAGAGACAACCCCGATGTCCAACCATATGGATCCTCTCCAGGTTCCACTGCCAAGGCCAGAGGACATCAGCGCACACTCCACCCTGCCATCACAGCCTGTCTATACATTCGAACACATCCGCCCAGCAGAGCCTCCCTTCAGTTTACCAGACCTGGCTTCAACAAGCCCCTCGCCCAGCCTCGTCCCAGACTCGTCCCAGGAGCTGGTGATCGACAGCGACATGGAGTCTGGATCCTCTCAGCCTGCAGACTCTCAGGCATCAGAGACAGTGGACACTCAGGCAAAGGAGAAGGTGAGAAAATGTACAACAACCACTAACAGGATGTAGGCTGTTGGAATAATCCTTTATCTCAGTCAGCAATCTCCTTTCATCCGCTGTCTTCATGTTACAGTTTTAAAAGCTCCCACCCCCATTATGTGAAAGAACAATAACCTCCGAACTGCACGAGCTGCAGCTACATGCTGAAAATAGCAAGTTCGACAAAATCATGCATCTTATGTGGCAGTGATTTAGTCATTTTAAAAGCACAGCTTGCCTCCATCATGTGGACCCTCACCCCCAACACAAGTTTACAAAGATCACTGCATCCTCAGTTATGATTTATTGTAATTAATTTAAAGAAAAACAAACTGGCAAAACAAGTAAAAGAGTTTCTTCCTCTATTTCTGAATATTAGTGGGTTCAGCCAGACCACAGTTTGAAGATTTGTCTGAATATAAGGCTAGTATCACTTTAGACACGGCTGATAGTAATAGCAAAATGTATTTATTTTACTTATTTACTTACTATTTGTTTCTTTACTTTCTTTCTTAATTTTTCCTTTTATTCCACCTTCATTGGTTTAATGCACTTATTGGAAGATGAAAAAACCATTTTGAATAAATGGGGACATAGCAAAAAAAAAAAAAAAATTCCCTTTATTTTTCTTGCAAATGAACAAAGAAATAACATTACCCCAATCCTGGCAGAAAAATCCAAATCCTCACATACAGAAAATACATACCTAAAAGTAATTACCACAAAATTGAGGATTTTCTAGACGAGTAGAAATTGTAAATAATAAATAAATGAAACTAAATAAATAAAATAAAATAAAATAAGATGACAACGCAATTATAAAATCAGACCATTGTAGTGTACAATTGTAGCACAGAATAGGAAATCAAGTCATACAGAGCTATGGTTTTTCAAGAAAGCCATATATGGACCCCATGAACAGGCAAATTTCTTGTCCATCTTTTTAAAAATATATGTCAGCCTTTCCAGGGCAAGACTAGCAGCCAGTTCTTTTATTCACAAACCAACAGAAGGTATGTCCATACTTTTTCATAAAAGTCCAATTATCTGTCTGGCTTGTAAAAGTCCAAAGTCAATGAGTAGTGAGTGCTGTGAGGTTACAGCAAAATCTGCAGGATACATGCCCAGCACACAAAGTTTAGCACATGATGGGACTTCCTTCCCAACTACAAGGCTTATACATAACAAACATTTAATTCACATGACTCATCAGCTTTTTCCCCAGTATGTTCCTGAATATTCATGTCAAGTGTAAAATCATACCTGGTCCAATCGTTACCTGTTGACTGATGAGGAAACCAAATTATTCCTAGGTAGCACTGGTACAGTGTAGCAGGATATTTTCTTCATTTGTTCTTTTCATTACAGTCATGCATATTGTAGTATATATCACAACTTTCTGATAACATTATGCAGCCCACTTTATTTGCACCAACTAGTGCACAGGTGTCAAACATGCAGCCCGGGGGCCAAATCCAGCCCGCCAAAAGATCCAATCCGGCCCGTAGGATGGATTTGTCAAATACAACAATTACACTGAAAATATTAACAATTGAGGATGTCAAAATCATTTTCATTCAGATTCCACATACAGACCAATTAGATATCAAGTGGGTCAGAGCAGTAAAATATTATCATATTAAACCTATAAATAATGAAAACAGCAATTTTTCTTTTCGTTTTAGGGTAAAAAAAAAAAGTAAAATTACATGAAAATGTTTATATTAAAAAACTGTTGTTTTACAAAAAATGTGAATAACCTGAAATGTCTTAAGATAAGTAAATGCAATTTTACCAGTATTCTGCCTGTTACTGTATGTTTAGTGTATTTGTAATTGTAATGTAAGTTGTAATGCACGTGTGTAAATGATAAACTGATCATCTGAGGCATAATATTGTTAAAACTGCAGTTTTTCTTAAGATGTTTTCAGTTGTTCATGTTATTCAGATTTTTATAGATGTAAACATTATCATAATTTAATTTTACTTTTTTCACTGTTATTATTTTACTGGTCTGGCCCACTTGAGATCATATTGGGCTGAATTTGGCCCCTGAACTAAAATGAGTTTGACACCCCTGAACTAGTGGATGGAAAAACGCTGAATTCTGGGTTTTATTTTCTGTATTTTTTCCACTACATTTCAAAAGGAAACTTCAGATTCACTTGCAAGTTTTATGGGAACACATGTCTCACCAAGCACGTTTCACTAATTATATGAAAATCTAATGTTGAAACTGACACATGTATACGTGATTGTCTCAGGACGTGGACAGTGGAACAGTGTCTGCAGACGAACCTGTTCTTGTGGACACTGATTCATCGTCCATGAGCAGCGGCGCCACCACTCAGAGCTCAGGAAAGACTCGGAAGCCCCCCAAAATCCTGCAGATCAGCCCGCCGGCGCTGTTCGTCACCACCTCTGACTTCTCACCCATGAACCTCTGCAGCCCGTCACTACCTACTGCCTCTCTGACACCAGCAATGCTGCAGGTGAGAGCAGAACATGTGTCACAATCAGATAATTACAGTCAGTAATTAGTGCTCATCTTTTTTCAGTGACAACATTCTTCTATTATTTTCCGGATTGCTGTTCACTGCTGTTAATAACCAGCCGTTGCTATGGATACAGTGTTGATCATAGACTCTCGAGATAATATTTTAATTAATACTTGTTCTCACATGTTGAATTCTTTCAGAAGTTGCAGTGTTTTCATGTTGGAGGTTTATTTCACAGGATCTTGTTTTAGATAATGTCTATGTACTTACTGATCCTTATCAAAGGAATATTTTTAATAAGGAGCAGGAAAAACCGGTTGAATCTACCACTTCATTTATCAAAACACACAAAGCGTATTGCAAGAGACTGTCTTTATACAGTCGTGGGAAAATTTATTCGAGCACCCTTGTTTTCTTCAATTTCTTGTTCATTTTAATGCCTGGTACAACTAAAGGTACATTTGTTTGGACAAATATAATGATAACAACAAAAATAGCTCATAGTAGTTTAATTTCAGAGCTGATATCTATCCATTTTCCATGTTTTCTTGCTAAAAACCAAAATCACTTAAGTTCTTACATCAATAGATATGGCATTGCACTGACAAAAACAGTGCTTTTAGACATTCCGTGTTTTCTTTTCGGTCTGTTTTGGTCACATGATACACACAGGAGTTAGGACTGGATTGTATAACCACTATTTTTGATGACTTTTGATGGTCTAATATTTTTTTCCATGACTGTACATTTATATTTATGCGTTTATGTCATTTTACATCAAATTGATTCAGTTTTACATCAGTGTCACATAAAACTGCACGTACATTTTCAGGTGTGGAGTGTGTTTAGTTCAGATTTCTTCAAAAACATTTAGCTGTAAAAGAAATATGGCAAAGTGGACTAAATGTATTAATAGAGCCGTATATTTTCTCTTCTCTCTTCTTCTCTCCTTTTTCTTTTCATATCTTATTCTTATTCTAGGAAATGTTATTGTACTTTTAGAATGTAAGCCCCTTTTTATGCTGTAACCGTTCAGCCTGAGAAAACTTTCCCATATCTGTCATGTGTAACGGTTTTCTTCCAGTATATTAGTACCTCGTAATCTATGTGATGTTTTACAGGGTGGGGAAGCAAAATTTACAATGAACATTTATTTTTTTTTTCTCAGCAGGCACTACGTCAATTGTTTTGAAACCAAACGTATATAGATGTCATAATCATACCTAACACTATTATCCATACCTTTTCAGAAACTTTTGCCCATATGAGTAATCAGGAAAGCAAACGTCAAAGAGTGTGTGATTTGCTGAATGCACTTGTCACACCAAAGGAGATTTCAAAAATAGTTGGAGTGTCCATAAAGACTGTTTATAATGGAAAGAAGAGAATGACTATGAGCAAAACTATTATGAGAAAGTCTGGAAGTGGAGGAAGCAACAAAAAACGTACCAAAGCTTTTATTAAAGCTCTCAAATCCAAAATCCTAAAGGATCCAACCAAATCCATGAGAAAAATGGCAATTGAACTTGAGGTAGACAACAAGACCGTTAGGAATGCAGTAAAATATGATTTGAAGATTTAAATTCTCATGACTTTCAATAAACTAATTGGTCATACACTGTCTTTCAATCCCTGCCTCAAAATATTGTAAATTTTACTTCCCCAACCTGTATTATGTTGGTCGTTTGTCCAGGACAACAGACAGAAGTGAGCTTCTCTACTAAATCTTGTGCATGCATCTTGTTCTTTGCAACTAATGCCAATACACACTGTTCTGTAACTAAATAAATAAATACAAATTCTATAAATTGCAGTCAGCTCAAAATATGGTTTGCAGTTGCGTCTTTCGAACACAACTTCAGAATAAAATTCGAGCCATTTACGTTTGCTTTAATTCTTAACATTTCTGTTAAGAATTTCACCTTCTGCCATTTAGCCCGAGCAGCAAATACACCGTCCACATATTAAATGCTCAACCTCAGTATGTGATGGAAAAATTCTCTCTCAAGTAGGAATTTAGATCATGCAGTTACTGACAGTTACAGAGCACAAGAACAACGTTTGTATAAAATGTGAGTCATAACTGTAGTATGTTTGTTGGCTTCAAAGAATAGAGACAGAACAGATGGGTTTCATCATCTATAACTGGTCGGAGGTGACGTTTGTGAAGCTCCTCATGTCCTGATCCTGGGCAGCAGGGGGCAGCAGTGCGGTGGCTGTTTTCTGTCTTTAATTGTTCTGTCTGCTTACTGTTTGCAGATCACATGACTATGTCTGCTGTTGTTCTGACGTCTGTTAGATCAGCTGGTTGAGACCGTGCTGTTTTTATTTTGGCGTCTCCAGCAGCTCAGGTTCAGTCATGAGATCTGTCTCAGTCGGCTGTCAGCTCTGGTGTGTTTCAGGTCCTGTTTGTGCCTCTGTTGTAGGGATGGGTACCTTTCACATTTAAACCCATACGGTACTGATACTCAGTAACTGGGAGCCGGTATACAACGGTGCCTGTTTTTGGTACTTTTTGTGTGTGTGTGTGTGGTGATTAAAGTCATTTTGTCTTTAAAAATAATAATAAAAACTTATGAATTCTGAATATTTATTTGTCAGCATCACAAGTAAAATAATGTATCATCAAACTTGAGAAAACTTGAGAAAAGTGTGTGGAGGGGAGGGCAAATAACTTAAAAATAAATGTAACATATATGACATTTTTCAAACTAAAGTATTACAAACTAAAACAAACCACTCCCTCTAGCATGAACTGTACTGCACATGCTTAGCAGTTCTTTTTCAGAAACACCAACATATCTACTTTTTCTGTCCAAAGCTGAACCCGCTCCACACTGACTTTTTTTTTTTTTTTTAATTGTTAATTCCTCAGCCTTCAGGTGTAGATTATGTTTGAGTAAGTGTTTCCTCAGGTTTGAGGTGTTGCCATGGCTGCCTTTACATTTAGCATCACAGCTATTGTCTTCGTCACCTTGACACCTCTTCGTCACATTCCTCCACTCTCTCCCTGACAAATGCAACATGAAGATGCGTTCAAGTACTGAAATGTGGTACCGTTTGACTTCACATTAATCAATACTCAGTAGTACTGATCGAATTCAGTCAATACCAATAAAAGTACCAAATTCGGTACCCATCCCTACTGTGTTGATCAACTGAAAGTGTTGATTCTATGAGACAGAAATCATCAGATGAGTTGGTTTCATTTAACAACTAATAGCCACTGTAGTTTGTGGTTTAAAATTCAACTTAAGCTTTAATTTCACAAAATGAAATGAATTTGGAACATCAAACGTTACTGGTGAGACAATGAGGATCATTCTGTATCTGAGGAAATGCAGATCATTTACCTGCTAATCACATTATGGACCAGTTAAATCAATACTATATTGATATCTTTAAATTATGTATTTACATTTAGATATGAGTAGGTTTTTGTACACACTTTGTAAAATACAGTATATACTTATATACTGTAGAATTAAATCCTTCTCTTTCCACCAGTGTAGGATCTGATAAAGAACAGCATATGCTAAAAGGATGACGGGATGCATGTGAATTTCAACACTTTTTTTTTGTGAGCAAGTTCATTTTCTGAATTATCTGCAGCCTTTTGTTTTAGAGACTGTCACGAACATGTCACTGTCACTGTCATGAACAACAGGGAAAGCAGAGCAAATACTCTGAATAAATAACTAATTACCTCAGTAAGTGGGCCTCTACCAAACAAGCCTCCACTGTTCTGAAATAAACGTGAAAATGTAAAAGCAACAGGAAACGTGAAGAGGCATATGTTTTTCAGGGAGCATTAAGTCTGGTGAAATGTCACATTAGAGATAAATTCTGTTGTGAAACTGGATCATCAGTGTTGAACCTTCCATCACAGCTGAGCTGCCTGTATATTTTTGTGCTCCTCCTCAGACTCCCACTCTGCTGCTGACTCCCAGTCCTCTTCTGTCCAACATCCACTTCTGGAGCACGCTCAGTCCGGTCGCCCCTCTCAGCCCAGCTACACGACGCCAGGGCGCTCACCTGTTCCAGGTTAGCACACGACTGTGTTCATCATCATCATCATCATCCTCATCATGTCCACCAAAAGGCTTATATGTAACATTTACAAATCAAAACATCAAAAACTATATTAGCTGTTCTTCCATCACTATGCATCAGCTGAACATCACCAGTATCAGTGGACTTTTATCATTTGTGTGGACACTAAACAATGAACCCTAAACCCTAAGCTTAAAATAGTCCGCCTGGACTTTTTTTTTCTTATTTTGACTCGATTTTTGGGTAAAACTACAAAAGACAACAGAAGTCCAGGGTTCCTACGCAAGTATGGAAAGTATGGAATTTGATTTTCTAAATTTCCAGGTCTGGAAAAGTATACAAAATGGAAGCAAATATATGGAAAAATATTCATATTTCCAGACTGTTACCACTGTTCTATTTTCTAAAACAGAATTATTATTACGGGTACTCCGGCTTCCTCCCACCATCCAAACACATACACTGATAGGTTAATTGGTTAATCTAAATTGCCCATAGGTGTGAATGTGAGAGTGATTGTTTGTCTCTATATGTTCAGCCCTGTGATGAACTGGCAAAATGTCCAGGGTGTACCCCGCTTTCGCCCGTAAGTAGCTGGGATAGGCTCCAAGCGACCCCCATGACCCTAGTGAGGATAAAGCGGGTTCAGAAAATGAATGAATAAATTAAATTATGAATATCTAAAAAAAAGAAATGGATTGATCTGTTTTTTAGGTGCTTGCTAGCGCAGCTAAAATGTTTGTGTGAGAGCACATACAGTAGGCTACGCATCCCAGAAAACATTGACAGTTGAATGCCCCGCCTTCTGCTCTTATCCTCCTCCAACCCATTTTAAGGCCCGCCCAGGTGTCGTGAAGTTTCGCTGCTGCTTTGATGGACAGGTGATGTCCACACACTGTTCATGAGTGAGATATTCAACATGCCTTGTATGATCACTGGCAGAACTCATAATGGGTGGATGGAAAATCTTCTTGACGACTGGCTCATAAATCCCACATATAAAGACTGGTTGGAATTTTTTTTACCAAGACATCTGGAAATTAGGGTCTGGAAAAAGTATGGAATTTTGAAATTTCAAATATGTAGGAACCCTGGAAGTCGGCATGTTATGTTGCATGTTAATTAAATAATCCGACTTTGATTTAAAATTGATTAATCGTGCACCCCTGTATTCTAGGAATTTGGCTGAAGTGTTACTTTACCCACTAGTGACTGGTGCAGCCTCATCCACAGTTTAATTCAGTGATGTGTTTGTTTTGTCAGTGGCGTTATTTCATTGCCTAATACTACTTTCAAATGAGACATGATGAACTTTGCATGACCTCGTCTTTCAGTGTCATTTTCTCTGACACTAGTGGTGAAAATAACTCTTCATATGTCCTGTCCTACCACGTCCTTTATTCTGTTGGTCTGTGTGTTTTTTATTTGTGCGCTCACACACTCTGTTGTTGGTTTTCCAGTTTCCCTCTGTCCTCACACCCCAGTTCCAGATCCCTGTCCACAGTATGGACGGGACCAACACACCCGGGCCCATCTCTCCGGACCCTCAGAAGACATAGGGTCCACGCAAACCCACGTCTGGTCCCACACAGTCAGACTCTACCCCCTGCTCCCACATGCAGGACAGCGCTGTGGGAGCTGCGTCACTGCCATTCCACACGAATCTGGTGCTTTCAAGTCCACTGCCACACTACAGGTGCACACATGGAGGGAGATTCTGAAGACGCGCGGGCAGTGGAAGCCGACGGTTGAACCCAACACCCTCAATTTGTTGTTTTGTTTCATTTACGCCCTGGAGATTTAATCCAAAACTGATGCCATGTTTCCTCACACACTTACGGATGCATGTTGTCTGGCTATTTGGGACCCACAGACAGAAAAACCAAATAGGTTTCCATGACAACCATCAGCGCATGTGTACTGGACCCTCGGCAGAGTCATTCTGCTGCACTTATGGACGTGCAGACCAGTGGGATTGCGGATAATAGAAACTTTCCTTTTATAGATTTCCCTTCTTTTCTCGTGTGACAGTGTTGCTGCCAAAAAAGACTCTTCTGTGTTGCGTTTTGCTCTCTTGTTTCTTTTCGTGCTCTCGTCCTTAACTTAATCTTTACTCTTGTGGAAGGGTAGCGCTTTAACCTGATAACCTGCATGTTTACCTGCAGCTCTTTTACCCCCCCCACCCCCAAGCGTCCAACCTCAAACTAAATGTCAAGCCTTTGCCTCAGCTGCCCTGGAGAAGGTTGGCTAACGACAGCCACATCCAGACTTTTACCTTAACTGTCTTATCGTGTGTGAGACATGGCCATAATACAAGCTGAATCTTAAACCATGCCTCTCCTATGACAGTTGTTTTAGCACCTGGTGTTCTACCGAGTAGAAGAGCCCTGAAAGCCGGAGTGGCCTGATCTGCTTTTAGTTTTTGAAATGAATGTAATCTAATGAAACAAAGTGAAGCCATAACCCTTTATCTGCAACAAGCACGACACTAATTTTATTTCTGCTCAACAATTCTATTCATATCTGATGAGACGGATCATGCATAAAGGTACATTATTTTTAGGAATAAGGAATAAGGCTTTGTTTATGGAGTAACTTTCCTGCCAAAACTTAAAACAACTTTTTTTTTAAAGAAATGCCCAAAGATTCACTGACAAACAGTGAAGATGATAAACTGCTGCAAATCATATTTCAAATACATGCTTCAGAAATAACTACATGTCCTTGATGTACAAAATAATGTGTCCTACAAAGACAAAAAAGATTAATGTGACAATCTTTCCGCTGTGATTTTCTGACAATTTGTGTAATTCACCCTTTGTAACACAAGGTGGCGCAATGGGTCAACATTAGCTTTACATTATAATTTCATATATGTAACAGTTTGCAGTTGGCTATAGTTTCTAGATTAAAATAAAAGAAAATTAGCATTTCTCAACTACGGATGAGGATTAGGGTTACTAGAAAAAAAAAGGTCTAATATTTATATTTTTAATGTTATTCTGACTTTGATCTCAGAATTCTGACTGTTTTAAATATTTTTTTTTATTAGTGTTCTGAGATTAAAGTCAATTATAAGAAAAAAAGGTCACAATTCTGACTTTTTTCTCAGAATTCTGACTTTTTCTCAAAATAATAATAAAAAAAATATATTGGACCTTAATTTTAATTATTTATTTTTTCCCAGTGGCCCTAATCCTCTAGCGTACTCAACTCATTTCAATTATTCATTTATTAAATGTATACAGTGCAAAAAAAGTTTCAGAAACAACTGAATACTAACGCTGAAACCAGCTGAGAAATGTTCACATTATAGTGGTTTTAATCCATAAAACCCACCTCTTTCCAGTTTCCATCCATGTGTTTAGAGGCCAGTCTGTACCAGGTCAGTATGACGGACACATTATCACATCACAGCGTCAGGCTTTGACACAAAAACAAAGAGAATGAAAGTCCAGGCAGCTACAGAGTTTATTATGCTAATAAGTCACTAATAAGATGAAACAGCACAAAATATCCTCCTGAGACCCAGCAATGCATTTTTATCCTCTGTAGGGGACATGGGTTTCAGTTTTATTGAAAGAATAAATAAATAAATGAAAAACGCTGTCCACTGCAAAGGAAACTCCATGAGAATTTTAAAAATGCATCTGAAAAAACTGTTGCATTGTGCTGTTTCTAATAAAGGCAATTATTTAATGTAAAAAAAAAAAGAGCAGCCAAAACTTGTACTTTCCTGGGTCTCAGGAGGATATAATGCACACAACTTAATATTATATTCTGTATTTTAACTAAAGGGTCCATTAATGTGACAGCAGTGATTTTGGAAAAATGAGTATACTTTAAATTTACTCACAGCACCACCTACTGCAAATTAATGTGAAAATATTCACCATTACACCGTTTAGTGGCTGTATAATATAATTTTCCATATTTCTAAGACATGATGTATTTGTTTCTGAAGCATGACGAGTGAGAAAGTGTTTTTTTTTTAAATATATTTGCACAAGTTTTGGCATAAAATTAGCTCCATACTTATTCTATAAGTGAACTCTGACCAAACCACAGGTTAACTTTAACCCATGAAGACCCAAACAGCCACCAGCGACCAGTAAAACCACCAGTAAAACCCATGGAGCTGGATCAGTGACAGTGGATGGACACACTGGGTTTATGTTCAGTTATTGATATCTGTGTTGAAAAAGTCACTTTTTCTTCACTTTTGTCTGTTTATGACATAGTAACCCTCAACTTTAATCTGAGCTTTTATGATCATCTGCATCACAGGTGTCAAACATGCGGCCCGGGGGCCAAAACTGGCCCACCAAAGGTTCCAGTCTGGCCCATGGGATGAATTTGCAAAGTGCAAGTTAGGGCATCAAACTCAAAAATAATATCATAACCTATAAATAATGACAACACCAATTTTTTTCTTCTGTGATTTAGTGCAAAAAACATTAAAATATGAAAATGTTTACATTAACAAAGTATCCTTTAACAATAACATATGAATAACTTGAACAAAATGAAGAAAATTAAGTACAATTTTAACAATTTTCTGCCTGTTGCTAAATGTTTTGTGCATATGTATAAATGATAAGTCGAGGCATAATATTGATAAAATTGCACTTATATTTCTTAAATTTGTTTTTTTTTTCAGGTTATTCACATCCTTTTTGTTTGGATAGTTTGTAAATGTAAATATTGGCATAAGTGAACATTATTTTTTGCACTAAAACAATTTGGAGTGTTCATTATTTATTGGCTGTCATGTTATTTGACTGGTCCGGCCCACTTCAGATTAAATTAGGCTGAATGTGGCCCCCAGAAGAAAATGAGTTTGACACCCCTGATTCTACATGAGCAGCAAATTAAATGTAGGAAAACATGCAATTTTGACTGGAAAAACAGAAAATACAGAAGATAATATGATAACAAATGACGATAAATCACTTCGGAAAGGTTAAATACAGAGAAAAATTAATTTGGGAACTGCTGCCAAAGTAGCACTGGGTCTTTATGGGTTAATTGGCTTCCATTACGTTTTGCTCGCAGATCATGTTAACCTTGTTTAGATTGGAAGTCTAGACTCAGCCATATGACACATCCACCTTGAACCTTCCTTTCCCTTAAACCCTCCTCTAGACGATTAGCCATGAACGGTTCAGTGCTGTTTTGTAAAAAAGCCATAAGAGGGACGTCCCACCTGTCTATGCTATTAAACACGAAAACCATACTACGCACTTGTTTACACGGCGCTCGGGTGAAGCGTCTGTTCACCCAGGTGTCATTTCTAACCCAGGGATGGACGACCAGCCAGTCTCTACACACTAACAGACGCTACGGTCCATCATGTCGACAGAACGGTGCCTTAGTCCGACAGCCCAAGTCTAACGGAGTCAAACCCATTCAACCACAGCCACATAGAAACAAACTGAACACAGCTCCTGTTTCACATCTATATGCCATATCTCTGCGTAGACCAAACCACAGCGCCCTCAGATTTCGAGGTAAACTCGACAGGGCTTATTTTGTGTGAGTATTCTGCAGATGGTCTGCACCGCTTAAATATTGTACAGCAGCGTCAGCGTGATGCACTTCTCTGGTGGATGCATTTCTGTACATATAGAAAACAACAGGGGCAATATGCACAGCATGTACCGCACTGTAAAAATCTAAATCTGACCCAAGTGTATGTGTCTCATTTCTAGTCCAAATATCTCATCACACTAAAAATCAGACATAGTCACCTAAAGAGGAACTTTTCAGTGAGATATAAGAAGATCTGGAAAATCTGATTTCAAAAAATCTTACCAAGATAATTTTCACTTATTCCACTTTTTTGCTTAATTCAAGATTTTTTTTTTTTGTGCTTGAGTTGACAAAAAAAATCTTGAATTAAGCTAAAAAAAAAAAAAAAAATCTTGAAAACAGCAAAAAATCTTGAATTAAACAAAAAAAAAATTTTTGAATTAAGCAAAAAAAATCTTGAATTAAGCAAAAACAATATTGAGAAAGGTGAAAAATCGTGAACTGAGCAAAAAAAAAAATCATGAATTGGGCAAAAAAATGAATTAAGCAAAAAAATCTTGAATTAACCAAAAAATCTTGAAATAAGCAAAAAAATCTTGAATTAAGCAACAAAAAATCTTGAAATAAGCAAAAAATCTTGAAATAAGCAAAAAATCTTGAATTAAGCCAAAAAAATCTTGAATTAAGCCAAAAAAAAAAAATCATGAATTAAGCAAAACAAATTTTAATAAAGCAAAAAAAAAATCTTGAAGTAAACAAAAAAAACAAAAAAAAAATCATGAATTAAGCAAAAAAAAAATTGAATTAAGCAAAAAAATCTGCCTTTGGAAAAAGTGAAAATTATCTTGGTAAGATTGAAATCAGATTTTCCAGATCTATCGTCTATAAATCAGTTCTTATATCTCACTGTAAAGTTCCTCTTCAGGTGATTCTGTCTTATTTTAAGTGTGATGAGATATTTAGACTAGAAATGAGACAAATACACTTGGTCAGATTTAGATTTTTTACAGTGTATTATTCAGGCCATGTTTTCGAGTTGGCGGCCGCGTCTCTTTCCAGCCTGCTTATAAATGTTTGTGATAACAAATCTACTCAGAAAGTATATAAATATATATATAAATATAACTTGTTTATCTTTTTTTTGTGTGCGTAATCTCCTTTTATTTTCCTGTAACACCGATAGAATTTTAAGATTAATTTCTATTTTTGTAACAGCCAGATAGTTAGACGTCTGCTATTTTGGGTTCTCTGATTTAACGGTTTATATTATTTGTGCATGTGTTTCCTCATGTTGAGTTCCTCCTCTGTGTTTTTTTTTTTTTTGTTTGTTTTTTTTGGGAAGTGGCTGCTCCATGGTAGCTTCTTTTTTTTTTGGGAGGGGAATCAAAGCCTTATGGGGAGAAAATCAGAAATCTATGTTTTATATGTAAAGTGTTTTGATATTCTAGTGTGTTGATATTGTAAATGCAGATGTTGTGATGAGACGTTTGCACTTTTTCGGGGTTCCTGTAGTATTGGATTCTGTCGCTTTTCTATGACTCAGATTTCCTCTTTGATAAAAATGTCGATGTTTGCATAATGAAAAAATGTCTATTTTCCCAAAGGGAGGATAAAGTTCTGCACTTCGTATTTTGTACGGTAAAACATATCTAAATCTAATCTTGTACAGTGTGTGTCTAATGATGTACAATCGTAGGTGATCAGGCACTACCACCCATTATTTACTGAAATTTATACTCCAGCCCAATAGAATTGGCAGCTCATACTGAACTGAGGAACTTCAATTTCAACTATAAAATAGTCTGATGATTAAAACAAAGTATTAGGGTCAGACCGAGGTGGAAAAGAATCTAACTTTTTTTACCGATTAAAATTTTTTTAAAGAACCAATTTGTAAATTTGACAAGATTTTTGTGATTTTATGACAAGAGTAAAATATTTGAAAGAAAAATCATGAGAAAAGTTTATAACATGAGCAGTAATATTACAAGAATTACATTTTTTTTGTAATTATTATTATTTCTCTGTGGCTCTGATATTCACTGTAAGCCTGGATAAGTTGAGTTTACTTAAAAAAACTGAAAAAACTGGTTGCCTAAAAAATTAAGTAATGATTAATGAACTTTTTAAAGTACATTTAAATTAAAATATTTTGTTATATATAACAGAAGATAACATAAAAAGCCAGCGTGTCTCTGTTAGAGGGGTTCATCTGTGGAATAATCTGGACCAAAAATTCAAAGTGTCTTCTTCAATTTGTGCATTTAAAAGGACGGATAAATCCAGTATAATAACAAAATATAGAACATTATCTGAATAAGTGAATGTCTAATTATAAAATAGAAGAATGCATAAAATAAGATATTGTAATTAATACAGACTGTCATGATTTGGAGATATCACATTTGTTAATGACTGTATTTGTAAATATTTAAATGGCATATAAATATTATAGTTTACATTAAAAAAGGTTGATTATGTAAATCTGATTGTGTGTGAGGTGACTAAAATGTGTATGTGAATGGTTTGTATGGATGCTTTGTGTTATTGTAAAAAAAAAAAAAAAGTGTGTTAAAGCAAAGGAAGCAGAATTAATTTGATTATTAATTTGTAAAAAGGGGGTGGAGTCTACAAGTTATACTTCTTCCCACTCCTTTTTGAGCACTGAAAAATTCTATGTGCTCGAAATAAAACTAAACTACTATCAACTGCTTTGCATAGTTATTATTACTAAATATTTTTAGTTAAATCAACTTGAAATTGAGTGCATTGAACTCAATTATTTAAGTGTAATAACGATGCAAAGCAGTTAAGTACTTCATCAATCATTACTTAATTTTTTTGGAAGGCAACCACTTTTCTCAACTTTTTTAACCCTATAACACTGAACGTATCATATTTGACATATGAGTTTTGAAGCCCTCGACATGATCAGTGTGATATTTTTTTTTCTTGAAAAACCTGATGTATACAATTAGATACATGCAATACACAGGGGGAGGAGTTCATTCACCAGAGGCCTTTCCAGTGACACTACAAGACTGTGATTAATGAGGAAGAACTGGGACCATTTAGAAAAGGAATGATCAGTTTGTTAGACGTGTGTGTTTGTTCAAAAATAAATCTTTGAGCATTGAGACCTGATGCATCAAATATGATACAAAATTGAAACTTATACATGGAAATTGATATTTGAAACTTTTTTTTTTTTTTTTTGGTTGTTCAGAAGGACCAATAAAGGCTCCAGTTTCAAAGAACTGGAATTTTGGTTCAGGTTTTACAGGGTTAAATTAACTCGACTAATCCGGGCTTCCAGTGTTCAAGCACAGACAACAAACCCACTGCTCATGTACAAGTTTCCTCTATTAAGTCTTTTTAACTTGTTCTCATTTGTTTCCTCTGACGATGTTATTCTTCAACAGGAAATGTCAAATGTTGTGAAAAGAAACGACACAGTTCTCGCTTGTCCGGTTCTCTATCCGTTCGATGCTTTTCCAAATGTTTACAAGCTGCTTGTCTTAAGTGGCGTATGGATGTGTCCGATGTGCAGAGGACGACATGGGTGAGACCAACAATAAAAGAGCTCTAACTCACTCTGGGCTTTTCTGATTTTGTCCTGTTCAAGTTGTTTTTTTTTTTGTTTTTTTTTATATCATCAGAATGTTATTAACAATTCTTAAACAGTCGCACCTGAAACATTTATCAATCAAATCTATGAAAGAAGAGACAAGAACAAAAGACGAACAAAAAGAAAATAAATCAACAACACTGGTCTCCTACACAGTAAATTTAAACTCATGATATAATCTAATGGTTTTGATTCATGTATTGTTTTTTTTTTAATTTTCAATGTTTCAATAACTTGAGATCTGTTATTCTGAATTTGTAGAATGAGGGTACTTTTTTTTTTTTGCCAAAATCATTTTGTGTAAGTAATATTTTGCTAAAATAAAGATTCGATTAATTATATATTTTTCATTGGCCGATAAATTTAGATTGGTGACTATAAGAAGAATTTCAACTTTGCTCAGTAAGATAGATTTTTTTGTTTTGTTTTAATCAGCTTGTGTTCTTAACTATTCTTAAACATACAATAAAAAGACACATTCATCTGACACATTTATAGATCAGATCTATGAAAGAAGAGACAGGAACAAAAGACAAACAAAAAGAAAATAATAAATCACCAACACTCAGGGGTCTGCTACACATTAAAATTAAACTCATGATAGAATTTAATGGTTTTGATTAATTTATTGTTGTTCTTTGTCAAATTTTCAGTGTTGTTCCAGGAAGTTTTGACATCTGTTATTCTGAATTTATAGAATGAGGGTATATATTTTTGCCAAATCATTATGTGTATGTAATATGTGCTAAAATAATGATTCGATTAACTATATATTTTTCATTGGCCGATACATTTGGATTGGTGAATATAAGAATTTCAATTTGCTCAGTAAGAGTTTTTTTTTTAATCAGAAAATGTTCTTAACTATTCTTAAACATACAATCTAAACATGAACACAATAAAAAGACACATTCATCTGACACATTTACAGATCTGTGAAAGAAGAGACAAGAACAAAAGACACACAAAAAGAAAATAAACCACCAATACTCAGGGGTCTGCTACACATTAAATTTAAACTCATGATCTAATTTAATTGTTTTGATTAATTTACGATTTTCTTTTTCGTTCCAATAAGTTTTGAAATCTGTTATTCTGAATTTATAGGAGGGTATATATATATATTTTTTTTGCCAGAATCAATTTGTGTAAGTAATATTTTGCTAAAATAATTAGTTTAACCCATAAAGACCCAGTATTACTTTTCTGGCAGTTCTTAAATTAATTTTTCTCTCTATTTAACCTTTCTTAAGTGATTTATCACCATTTATTGTAATCTTATCCTCTGTATTTTGTGTAATTTTAGTGTAAATCATGTATTTTTCTCTATATTTAATTATCTGATCATGTAGATATTCATGAGTAAATTCAAAGGTTATTTCTAAAACAAAGAAAACATTGGAGTTGTCATTATTTTAAAGGCATAATGTAATACTTTTTTTTTTTTTCAAATTAAACCATGAAGAAAATTTGGAGGCGTTAGACTGGTCAACAACAAATTTACTGTTTAAGTTTTTTGAGCTGATTTAGGATAATTTTGGTGTGCTGAATCCAAAAATCACATTCATTTTGCTCAATCAGGTCAACTTTCTGAACTATGCTACATATTGGCTTTTTAACATTTTTGCTTACATTTATGGGCATTTTCACATCATATGATACAAAATTCTTTCATATTTCTTGCAATAAACGAGTTCTGAAGATTTGACTTTTGCCAATTTATGATTGTTTTTTTTTAATATTACAGGTGAATGAAATGGCTTCGACTAGAAGATCTTGCAAAAATACGCCTGACGTGTTCTGCCACATCTGCGGTGAATACACCATTGTACCTAACAGGAATCAAGTCACAAGTTTCATAAAGTGTGCTTACCAATCTTATTTTGGTATTAAACTTGGTGACCAAGATAAAGTTTACAAAAATGTAATCAATTTTGTGAGAAGATCAAATTTTTCAAAATCAAATTAGCAAAAAAGCCTGACCTGATTGAAAAAAACAGATGTCATTTTTGGATTTAGCGGTGCAAAATGGTCCTAATTCAGTTGAAAAATCCTAGACAACTTGCAAAAAATATTTTTTTGTAACCCAGTGTTATTTATAGGTTAGTATGGTATTATTTGACTTGAGATCACATTGGTCTGTATGTGGAACCTGAACTAAAACCAGATCAAAACCCTTGAATGTTAATATCTTCAGTGTAATTTTTGCACTTTGCAAATTCATCCCACGAGTTAGATTGGATCCTTTGGTGGGCCAGTTTTCTGCTCACGGGCCGCATGTTTGACACCCCATGTTCATAAATGTTCATAAAAGCTCAGATTAAATTTGAGGGTTATTATATCAGAAACGGAAAAACATGAAGAAAAAGTGACGTTTTCAGCAAATATATCAATAAGTGAACATAATCCAAGTGTGTCCATCCACTGTCATTGATCCAACTCTATGGGTTTTACTGGTGAATCAATGTTGTAGAACAGGGCTGTCAAACTCATTTTCTTTCAGGTTCCACATTCAGCTCAATTTGATCTGCAGTGGGCCGGACCAGTCAAATAATAGCATGATAGCCTAGAAATAATGACAACTGCAATTTTTTTATATGCAAAAAAATAACTATAATAACTAATAACTAATAATTATGAAAACATTTACATTTTACAAACTATCCAAAAAAAAGATGTGAACCTGAAAAAACTAAAATTTCTGAAGAAAAATAATAAGAAATAATAAGAAGAAAAATCTGATCAATATTCTGCCTCAACTTATGATTTCTACATGTGCATTATAGATCAGATCTACCAAGACACAAAACAGGCAGAATATTGTTAAAATTGCACTTATTTTTCTTTAGACATTTCAGGTTGTTCATATTTGTTCAGCTTATTGACATTTTATTATTAAAGGATATTAGAACTTAATGTTCTTTGCAATAAATCAAAGAGAAAAAAAATGGTGTTGCCATTATTTATAGGCATGACGTCATTTTATTTTTTTCACATTTCATCAAGAAGAACATTTAGTCGATATTTCAAGGTTATTATGCTGTTATTTTCCAGTTTGACGCCCATGACTGTTAATATCTTCTGCACTTTGCAAATCCATGCTACGGGGCCGGATTGGAAACTTTGGTGGGCCGGTTTAGGCACCTGTGTTATAGAAGATGACGGTGTTTCCATGGTAACCACGGAGCCTCTGAGTGTCCAAATGGGTCATATCTGATGACTATGAAAAGATGAAGAACTGTATTTTACACCAGTTATTTACATGGATTGTTAGGATTAGTGGATCAGCAGGTATTAAACAGTTTAGATCAGTAGATGGTTTTGGTTACTGGTGGATGTTTGGGTCTTTATGGGTTAATTTCATATTTTTCTTTGGCCGATAAATTTAGATTGGTGACTCTAAGAAGAATTTCAAATGCGCTCAGTAAAATATATAAATATATTTTTTGTCCCGTTAAAGTCTGACCGCTCAGTTTCAACCATAATATCCATCTGACAGAAGTAGAGAGGTGACAGGATTTAAGCAATAATGTTCAATATATCAGCTGTTGGCGGCACATCACCCATAACCCACTTACAGCAATGGAGGGAAAGGTCAGTTTAATAAGGAGTAAACTGCAGTTTGTGTGTGGTTGCCATGGCAATTCCCTCAACTTCAGTCAGCGAGGCACAGAAAACTGAGATTTATCTCCAGGGAAGCACACAGGTGGAAATGAAAATCTAATAATGACATAAATAAAATGTTCTCACCATGAGGCAGAATGTGTGGGTCTAAGTTTAATGAAGGTTTAGTGGAAATAGTTGGATTTGAACTGAAACGTACAGAAAGATTTGGACTAAATCAGGCTGATACGGAGATTTTCACTATCTTTAACCCTTTAACACCAAATGTATCATATTTGACACATGAGTTTTGAAGCCCTCTACATGAGCAGTGTTTTTTCTCTAAAAACCTGATGTGTACAATTAGACACATGCAATACATGGATAATTCACTGGAAAAAATCTAAATCTTCCCAAGTGTATTTTTCTCATTTCTAGTCCAAATATCTCATCACACTTAAAATAAGATGTAATCACCTAAAGAGTAACTTTTCAGTGAGATATAGGAACATATTTTTAGACAATAGATCTGGTAAATCTGATTTCAAGAAATCTTACCAAGATAATTTTGACTTGTTCAATTGGCAGATTTTTTGCTTGAATTTAGCAAAAAAACATCTTGATTTACGCAAAAAAACAAACAAACTTGAATTAAGCAAAAAAAAAAAAAAAAAAAAAAAAAAAAAAAAAAAAAAAAAAAAAATATATATATATATATATATATATATATATATATATATATATATATATATATATATATATATATATATATGTCGAGGCCCAAAACGGAATCTGGCCCGATTCAGAATCGGGCCGGCCCAGAATGGAATTCTATTCTAGGCCGGCCTAGAATGGAATCCTGCTGCTATAATGTTATTTTTATACCATGTTTAATGCAAATGATCCATAATTCCATAATTTGTCATAATTTTACATTTTCAGTCTTACATACTTTGAGTAACTATTGTCAATTTCAGTCGATTTCACTGTACCATATATTGGTGGGGGGTACCACTAGGTTCTATTTGTAAATAAAGTGTATTATAGTTTAGAATTAAAATGTTGTTTGTTTCATTTTTTTTTCACATATTTGCAAATTCCATGTATTGATTTTTGTAATAATTTAGATCATTTGCATTAAACATGGTATAAAAATAACATTATAGCAGCAGGATTCCATTCTAGGCCGGCCTAGAATAGAATTCCATTCTGGGCCGGCCCGATTCTGAATCGGGCCAGATTCCGTTTTGGGCCTCGACATACATATATATATATATATATATATATATATATATATATATATATATATATATATATATATATATATATATATCTTGTCTCACAATGCGAAAACTATAGGCTTCACTTCCTTGTATGATGAAAGTGACAAGATAATTCCATTTTAAATAAATGGCAATTTTATCTATATATATATATATATATTTTTTTTTTTTTTTCTTTTTTTTTTTTCTATGTGTATCATTGCAAAGACAGTCTTTATTTATAAAACATATATAATTAATGTGATTATTAGGTCGACTTCAAATATTTGGGTGTCTGCTAACGTCAGTGACTGCACTTCCACAGTTACTGTAAATGACTCACCTGCTGTTTCCCACGGTCGTTGTGTCACTTGTGTCTCAGGGGTTTTTGTCTGGGCTTTTGGAGTACTGGGTCCATCCCTGGTCTTCTCCTCAGGTCATCAGCTGTATTTGACCGGGCCGGTGTTCAGGTGCATCTGGAAACAAACCCCTTTATCCTTCATCTCCTTCAGCCTTCCTGTTTGCTGGTATGTGGCTCATGTAGTCCTGCTCTGTTTTCATCCAACTTTGTGTGAACTCCTGGATCTTGTCCCTTTCTGCTCCTTCCTTTACGTCTTGGGTGCGAATATTGTGTGTTGTTGAACGAGCCTCCAGGCCTGTCAGCCCTGTCTGTAACTGCACCTGTGTGAGGGACAGCACGGCTTTGACTCCAGCTGATGCTAATGCTAGCTAGAGTATGCTAGCTAGTTTGTGTAGCGTCGCCATGGGCTAGCTTGCTAAAGTTGTGCCCAGTTCTATTCCCTGCCGAAAACTGCATCGCGCATCAGCTGCCGAAAACAGCTCCCTCTTCTTCAGTCAGCCATAAAGAGGACAAAGTGCACCAAATTCACCCTGTCACACCAGAACAGCTCTAAATGTGAGCTGCTAAAGTCATTTCCCTCCTTTAGCTTCATGAGCTAACTCTGATGGGGGACGCAGTTTTCGGCAGTACCCGGTGCCGAATTCTGCTCCCTGCCGTAAACTGTATCCCTAGCCGTGGGTGATGTAGTTTTCAGCAGTGTCCGTTTGTATTATTATATATTTTGTGTGTTGTGTATCTAAGATTTGACTTTAGAAAGTTTTATGTACCTTACAGTTTGCACATTCTTTAATATTAACCAGAAAAAAAAAAAAAAACATAACTGCAATACCTTACAATATTATTCATTACTTAATTGCTACACAGCTCTGACTGCGTTAAGAGGTTGAAAAATTCACAATTAATGTCCTACCCTACAGTCAGAAAGGAGAAAAAGTTGTGACAGGGTGAATTTGGTGCACATTGTCCTCTCCATGGCTGATTTAGGAAGGAGGATCAGTTTTCGGCAAAGAGTAGAATTCGACACAACAGCTAACAGCCTTGTAATCTTTGTATATTTCATTTTGGTAGATTATCTTGAAACCTCCTGAATCCTGATTGAATCATTTATGTTAACATGGCTGCCATGTCTCTGCCGTCTTATGTGCAACATAAGGTTAATATATTGATTGACTTTTTCAGTGCATAGTGTAAGTTCATGGCACTTTTACAGTTAGCTTTGCCGCAGTGCATTGTAGGTATTGAACATTATGCTCCATTACGATACTTTTATCCACAGGGGTTATTGTTTTAGGTGAATTTAAGTGTGTGTGTGTGTGTGTAGCAATGTTCAATGGCCCTTTTACGCCTATTGACCCTTTGCACTGACATCACCGTTATCACATGACTAGGGGTTCAGCTCCATGGTGGACGGCAAAAGTGACACAACAAACAAACGAATGAACGACAAATTATGTCTACCAGCACTGAAAATAAAGTTTTGGAGTTGTCCTGCGAAGTGACTCACCTTACTGGACGGCACAAAGAACACTATTTGGAGACACTAGCGATAGCCTGTAACAGTACCGAACCGTTTTGGTACACACCTGTTCGGTTCGGTACACAGCTGTACCGAAACGGCACAGTATGTTGAGAAAAAGGAAAAGGAACGAAAGACGTTGTTCAATGCGGAACTTTAAATCCAGTTTCACACAGACATATGGAACTAGCACACATTGACCTGAAATATGAAATAGCAGCTGATATAAGGTCCAAAAAAACAACAAATATGAGGTGAACCTGGAAGGAAGAGACTGAAGACCCTCCACCATCAGTACAGTCCAGTTTGGATCAGTTCAGGTTCAGGTGAAAGACAACAACGAGGAAAGAGAAGATAAGACAAACCCTGTTTGGCCCCTAGGAACTACGGTCGTTCTAAAACACTTACAGTAGCTCTGTCCGTCTGTCTCTCTCTCACAAACACGCTGTATAACATGTAAAGTATGTAAAGTTTCACTTTTGTTTCACGCCAGCGTTAGTTGCTTTAGTTATATGGACCGCATCCCGCCTCGGCTCTGACACCCGCCCCCCCCCGTGTTTCTGACGAATCGCACCCTGCACACACAGACACAAGTACACAAAGTGGCCTAAACAGTTTGTTCACTATTCTAAAATAAATAATTTGGTTAATTTTGTTGTTAATGTAACTCTTCAGTTTGTTAAAAGAGAATATAAGTTTGTCCTCTTGTTGATGTTGCACTTCATGTGGAATTTTTTTGTTCTTTTTCTGCAGAATGTGAACAGACAGAACTGTGATTAGATTTTTCTTGTTTGTTTGAAACTACCTTTCAGGGAAAAGTGCAATACTAATGTTTAAAATACATTTAGTAATATTTATTTTATTTTCTATTTGATTTATAGCAGCAGAATTATATTATTCCTGTTTTTTTATATTCTGTTGTCTCCAAAAATTTTGGGAAAAATGTTCAAAAATTCATAAATGCATTAAAGACATTTTGAGGGGTTTTCTTTCTTGCCATACCGAACCGAAAAAAAAAAAAACGAACTGTGACTTTCAAAACCAAAAACATACCAAACCGAAAATTTTGTGTACCATTACAGGCCTACTAGTTACCGACCCATACCTTCTCCCTCCTGATGTGTTTATGGATCAAGCAAAATCCTCCAGTCTACCGGAGTTTAAAGCACACGATCTGTCCCATTCTGTTCTAAATGGAGTGTCCCCATACACAGGTGTGATCTAAAAGCAGACTAAAGTCTGGGTGATCCCAGTTCTTAGTCTCAGGTCAGATTATCCAGTCCTTGTACTGCACTCAGGGCAGAGGAATGGATCTCATAATGGTAAAGGACAGATACAGCTAACTAGCAGCTAGCTGTGTATGTTTTTAACATGTTTCCCCCAGCATGCCATCCAAACTCAAATAGACTGGAACCAAAAGCAGATCTAATGAACTAACGTGCAATAATGTTAGTTGTTATCATCAGTATCCTACAGTATTAGCTCTGTTGTTGAAGTGTCTGCCTTTCTACTATCTACACACAGGGCCGTGGGACAATGTCTGTCTGAAGCCCGACAGCACAGAGAACAGAGAAATTTGTCCCCTCTCCAACGGCTGCAAGACTAAAAAAAAAATTCAATTAACCCATAAAGACACATAGTTTCTTTTGTGGCAGTTCCCATATGTATTTTCCCCTAAATTTATGCTTTCTGAAGTGATTTATACCCATTTATTATAATATTATCCTCTGGGTTTTACATTGTTTCAGTAAAAATCATGTATTTTCTTGTATTGAATTCAATGATCATGTAGATGTTCATCAAAACTCAGATTAAAGTTGAGGGTCATTAAATCAGAAACAGAGAAAACTGAAGAAAAGAGTGACTTTTTCAGTAAAATCTGTCATAAACTGAACATAAACCCAGTGTGTCCATGCACTGTCATTGATCCAACTCCATGGGTTTTACTGGTGAATCAGTGTTGTAGAAGATGACGGTGTTTCCATGGTAACTACGGAGCCTCTGAACATCCAAATGGGTCATATCTGATGACCATGAAAAGACAAAGAACTGTATTTTACACCAATTATTTACATGGATTGATAGAATTAATGGATCAACAGTTGTTAAATATTTTACATCAGTAGATTATTTTGGGTTTTTTTTATGGATCTTAATGAGTGAAGCTGCACAAACCTCATGTGCATGTTCACACTGATAAGCATTAAGGTGCAGAATAATGAGGTTTGACAGATCATGTTGATTGTGTTGCAGATACTGTATTCGAGTCCATCCAATCAGCCGCTGTTTGATCACCAGGCTTGAGCAGATACATGTTCATTCTCATTCACAGGGCGAGTGCAGACCGCTGTCCCTCCACCTCCACCGTGGGAAAAGATGAAGGAAAGTCTGGGATTCCTGAGGTTTGTCCTGTTGTCCTGCATCAGCCCCCGTCCCTTCGTCCCTCAGATCCAGACCCTGGTCACTTCGGCCCCTCTTTCATATCCACGCTCTTTGAAGAATCTGGGAGATCTGAAGGAAGGAGGAGGAACACGATGACATGCAGGTCATCCAATAACAAGACCAACAGCTTGAATATTTACACATGAAATGAATATCCTGATTTTACCAAGTGGTGCTCTGTTGTTCTGAACTTCAGTCTCAGCTCCTGATGGATTCTTAATGCAGGTAAGACATATTGACTTTGTGATAAAATATTTGCTGCTCACTTCATCTTTTAAGGATTTTATATCAGAGGTTTAACGGGTGCACACTGATGATGACAGAAAAATTTCATTAAAGACCTATTACTTTAAATCTGTTTAGTATTAGGATAAATTGTTGAATGGAAGCAGCTACATACTATGACGGTGTATTAATGCCACATTAGAAAATAAAAAGACTTGCCACTACGAGAATAAAGTCGCAAAATATCGATATAAAACCCGTAATTTTATGAGAATAAAGTCGAAGACAAGAAGAGTCATAATTTTATGAGAATATTCATAATATTTTGCAAATAAAGCCAAAACATTATGAAAATAAAGTCGCAGTTTTAAGAAAACTCATAATTTAACAAAATTAATGTACTTTTTTTGAGATTAAAGTCATAACATTTTGCAAATAAAGTATAATGTTATGAGAATAAAGTTGTAGTTTTAAAAAAAAAACCTCATAATTTAATGAAAATAATGTACTTTTATGAGATTAAAGTCATAATATTTTGCAAATAAAGCCATAATATTATGATAATTAAGTCACAGTTTAAAAAAATTTTTTTAAATGAAAATAATGTACTTTTATGAGATTAAAGTCGTAACATTTTGCAAATAATAATAATGGATTGGATTTATATAGCGCCTTTCTAGACACCCAAAGCGCTTTACATTATTGACCCATTATTCATTCGCGCTCACATTCTCCCTCTGGTGGTGGTAAACTACATCTGTATCCACAGTTGCCCTGGGCCAGACTGACAGAAGCGTGGCTGCCATTTTGCGCCTACGGCCCCTCCGACCACCACCGAACATTCATACACCAGTGTGGGTGGCACTGGAGGCAAGGAGGGTGAAGTGTCTTGCCCAAGGACACAACGGACTGACTAGGACAGAGCGGGATTCGAACCGCCAACCCTTCGGTTATTGGACGACCCACTCTACCAACTGAGCCATGGCCGCCCCCCAAATAAAGCCATAATATTATGAGAATTAAGTCATACTTTAAAAAAACCTCATAATTTTACGAAAATAATGTCATACTTTTATAGTAGAATAAATTGTTGAATGAAAGGAGCTACATATTATGACAGCGTATTAGGGCCACATTAGAAAATAAAAACACTGTCACTACAAGATTAAAGTCATAAAATATTGAGATAAAACCCATAATTTTACAAGAATAAAGTCAAATACAAAAAGAGTCATAATTTTACAAGAATGAAGTCATAATATTTTGCAAACAAAGCCATAATATCATGAGAATAAAGTCATATTTAAAAAAAAAACAAACATTTAACTAAAATAATGTATGTTTATGAGATTAATATGGAAGAGGATCAATGCCACTGGAAAAAAAAATAAAAATTAAGGTCCAATATATATTTTTTTTATTATTATTCTGAGAAAAAAGTTGGAATTCAGACTTTTTTTTCTCAGAATTCTGACATTATTCTCAAAACAATAATACAAATTTTTTTTTTTAAAAAGTCAGAATTCTGACTATAACCTCAGAATTCTGAGATTATAGTCATGTGTTCAAACTGAAATTCTGTTTTACAGACATTCCAGTTTCAGATCCTGTTCAAATGTTCAGATTCTGTTAGTTCACACCTAACATCAGAACAGTATTTGAGTTCAATCCCAACAAAGGGACTAACATTATTTAATAAAAGAGTGTTAAATAATAGTAAAATATAAACGAAAAAGAAAAACAAAAAAACAAAACTGAACCTCCACAATATCTGCATTTGAATAAATACCAAAAAATATCGATACAGCACTTTTAAATATTGATACAGTATTGGAAAATGAAATATCGCGATATATTGCAGAACCGATATTTTCTAACACCTCAAAAACAGAGTGAGTAGTTTCTCATTTCTTTCTGGTTCTGTAACTCAGTGTGTCATTCACATTTTCTTCTGTTTGACTTTTAAAAACCATTCAACCTTTTTCCAAAAGTTTTCCAGCAAAAACCTCTCTGGACACCCCACCCCCCGACCCCACCCCATAAAAGCCCGACCTGGACCTCACCTCCGTCCCGTTCTGTCTCCAGTTACATGTTTATATCACACCTAAGTCTCGGCAGCGGCCTAAAGCTTTGTTTACTCTCATGAGACGAGGCCGCGAGACTGGGTGAGATTTGTTCCCTGACAGCGGAGGAGATGACACAAGCACTGGTGAAACAGTTTAGAGAGAAATAGGACGTTACTGCTCACAATTTATGGCTCACATTTAGACTGCATTCACAGGAGGCGTCCACCCACACCCACGACCGCTTCAGAACATCCAATCCAGTCCAATCCAATCCAATCCAATTCAATCCAATCCAATCCAATCCAACCCAACTTTATTTGTAAAGCACTTTAAAACAACTGCAGTGGACCAAAGTGCTGTACAAGAAAAATAATTAAAACCAAAATAGAAGAATAAAATGCAGAAGTAGATTTAAAGACATAGAAACTGTACAAAAAAGAAAAAAGTGCTGTACAGAAGAATAAATAAAACCCAAATAAAAGAATAAAAAAAAGAATAAAACCAACTCAGCTTCACAACATGCAAGGGTTTTAAAGATACTTTCTAAAATATAACCAGTTCTGAATTTTGTACAACCCTGATTTATACCCATGAAAACACCAAGACGCAGTAACTGTGAACTTTGACCTAGTTTCTGCTGCGTTCAGTTCTATTTGTTTACAAGTTAAACATACATAATGGCCTAAAAAAATGAACCTGGCCTCTGCTAATAATTATCTATGAATGAGCTGGTGTTTAATCAGTGACTCTTACATCCTTATAATTTTTTTCTATTCATTTATTTATTAAAATGGTGTCTGTTCATCATATTATTATGTAGGGGAGAATGGGGTAAGGTGAACCAGTGTGTAAATCTATCATTTGTATCTGAACCAAGGTTATTATCGTTAACGAAAACTGACGAAATGACGAAAACTAGAATTGTAAAAACATTTCCGTGAACTGAAATACATAAAAACTATAATTAAAAGAAAAAAAATGATTAACTGAAACTGTATTGTGTGTTTACAAAACTAACTAATACAGATAAAAATTATGGATAAAATTCCCTTCGTTTTCATCTTTGTCAATGTCAGATTGATACGAAATCGATTTATTTCCCTCATGCAATTTTCTCTGCTGACATCATATGATATTTAAGGGTCCGTCACTTGTGTTCACTTGTGGTTTCCAGTCGTCTTCTGGTCCCCACTCTACCTGGAAACATGGAGACTAAAGTTGGGAGAAAGCAGCAGAGTCCTGTCTGGGATTTATTTGAATACGACGACAGAGAAGAAGAGAAAAGAGACGACTAAACTAAAACTAAATGAAAACTAAGCATTTAGAAAATAACAAAAACTAATAAAAACTATCAAACCTGCTCTAAAAACTAATTACAACTAACTGTATGAGGAAAAAAAGTCAAAACTAAATAAAACTAAACTAGAATGAAAAATCCAAAACTATTAGAACCTTGATCTGAACAGCTGTACATGATTTGCCATCCATCCCTTATGATCAGTACTTGTAGCTATTTCTGAACCTATTTTTCTGCTTTTTTTTTTTTCCTTTTTTTTTTTTTTTAACCAATAAGTTACTTAGTTTATTTAAATTGCTTTCAGACCTTAACACTGGGTCACAAGACTGTATTTTTGTGACCCTATATTTGCCTGACCGTAAGGCTTTGTGTGTGATATGCAGCGATATCAACTGATTTACTGCAATTTACACTCACCTATGATGTCCACACAGAAACACAAAAGGCCCTTAGATTAAAGTGTTTTTTTAGCAGTGTACGAATGGTGATCCATTTCCTCTGGTGAAAACATGATGAATATTTAATTAAATCTAGAGTCTCTTACATCTCGGAAGTGGCTCACGTTACCCAGTTCTCCCCTATGACCTTAATAAAAGTTAAAATGATATAAAATAATATAAAATAATGAAAAAGTGAAAATTATGTAAACCAACTATTTATTAGGTACAATTTTCAATTACAACTTACTATTTTACAGCTATATAAGAGAGTCCAAATATAGTGTATATTATCAGCTTTTATCTTGTCATCTTATTTTATTTGTATTTTATTTTAATCCATCTATAAATGCTTTTATTCTTAGATTATTTTAAATTCTGTTCTTGATCAGAGGAGTTGTCCTTACCTCTTGGTGGTTTGACACCGGTAAAATGACAGATTACAGATTTCTTTATTGTCATTTGACAGCACAGAGTATCAAACGAGATTTTGATCGATGATTAGGGACATCGGGCCGCTGCAACTGCTGCGCTACCATAGAACCCTTTTCTCTGCAATTTGCCGTGAAGAACGCAAGATAATGCAAAGCACAAGTATAAGACATCATACAGTTTTCACACAGTACACATGCTGGAATTTTTTCATGGATTTGAAAGGAATTTGGGGGACAAGGGTGAAGGTTAAAGGCAGACAGCAGATGTGATATTGGGGTTTGGGGCAAGGAAAATGCATGTATGTGTTATGTAATTGTGGAATGTGTGCGCAAGATAAAGAGACTCCAGTGGGTCATTCTGTCCTTCAGTTGGTACCAGTTCTATCAGTTCTTATCAGTCCAAAATTATCCCTGATATACCCGCTGTTTATCGTTTTTATTAAGTGCTCAGTGTGAACCTGCTCTCATACATTACCACTGTACAGACTGTATGTGGATAAACCATTAGCATGCTAATACATGCTAAATGCTATCAGATAGTCCCTAACAGTACTTTGTTATTTCACAATAAATTAACCCTTTCATGCATACTGGTCACTCCAGTGGACAGTTCTTCTTCAGCTGTTCTCTTGTACAGGGTGGGGAAGCAAAATTTACAATGAACATTTAGTTGTTTTTTCTCAGCAGGCACTATGTCAATTGTTTTGAAACCAAACATATATTGATGTCATAATCATACCTAACACTATTATCCATACCTTTTCAGAAACTTTTGCCCATATGAGTAATCAGGAAAGCAAACGTCAAAGAGTGTGTGATTTGCTGAATGCACTCGTCACACCAAAGGAGATTTCAAAAATAGTTGGAGTGTCCATAAAGACTGTTTATAATGGAAAGAAGAGAATGACTATGAGCAAAACTATGACCAGAAAGTCTGGAAGTGGAGGAAGCAACAAAAAACGTACCAAAGCTTTTATTAAAGCTCTCAAATCCAAAATCCTAAAGGATCCAACCAAATCCATGAGAAAAATGGCAATTGAACTTGAGGTAGACAACAAGACCGTTAGAAATGCAGTAAAATATGATTTGAAGATTTAAATTCTCATGACTTTCAATAAACTAATTGGTCATACACTGTCTTTCAATCCCTGCCTCAAAATATTGTAAATTTTGCTTCCCCACCCTGTATATTCATGGGTTTTGATGTTTTAGCTTCATATCATCCAACACAGCACCATCACATACCCTGCAATTCATACCATTACTGTAACTTTGCTGTTCTTGATAAAACTGATCTGCACTAACATGTTTTAGTGTAAATAAATTGTTAATTGTTATTAGACTGTAATTTAAAAGTTTTCTCAATCAAAAAAAAATTTTTTTTTGCATATTTTCTCCATGAAGTGAGTGATAAGTAGTATTAGAGTATGTTAAAATGTTGGAAAATATCAGATTAGCTGCATGATTTTTTTTTTTTTTTTATTTCATAGTTTTCCACTTTCTGATGATGGGTTTTAAATACACGTTTTTTGTTTTTTTGCTTCAAAAATTAAACACACGGTGTCCAACTGAGTGGACATTTTTGTAACTCCATGAAAAATATGTTCATAAATAAAATTCAATCACATTGTTTTTTTCATGCCTAAAGAGGAATAAAAACACTCAGGAAAAAAAAAATCTCAACTAAGGTTCTCAAAATTAATGCATGAAAGGGTTAGACCTCCTGTAATATGTTGAATTTTACTGTATTTTGTCTGTGACTGGTGCCATCACGGTGATTTACACAAGCCGAAATAGCTCAGTTGGGAGAGCGTTAGACTGAAGATCTAAAGGTCCCTGGTTCAATCCCGGGTTTCGGCATTTGTAGGTTTGGCTTTTGGTCATGAACTACTCACCCAGAAATCCCCCTCATGCAGCTGAGTACTTCCACTACACACTACCAACTGTCCGTAAAGGCTCAACCATGCATGTCGTGCAGTGTCATCATGCGGTCCCACCACCACATGAACCTGGAGTCTGTTCGTCTTTACCTGATATTTGTTTACCTGTAGATTTTCTGTGGAGATACTGGACATAGAGCAGGAGCAGGAACAGACACAAACCGATGAAGGACGCTATCGTACAGCACAGCAGGAAGGCGTAACTGCCCTGACTGTGGATCACCTGAAGGAACACCAGAATACTTGAGTAAACCCAGGGGGAAATTATTGGGGGTTACAGTTCAAGTCTAATAAAGCAGCAGGAAAGAAATGATCCATACAACTGAAAAAACAACGTGATATCATGAATCACATAAATATACACGCCACTTTTAATTAGCGCGTTATCTCTACGCATTATAAATATTCCGCGTGTATGTTCATGTCGCGTCAAATACCACACGATTACTGGTAAGGGTTCAGGTTAGGTGTAGGGTTAGGTTTAGGGTTAGGGTTGGGTTAGGGTTGGGTTTAGGGTTAGGTTTAGGATTAGGTTTAGGTTTAGAGTTAGGGTTAGAGTTAATTTAGGGTTGGGTTAGGTTTATGGTTAGGGTTAGGTGTAGGGTTAGGTGTAGGGTTAGGGTTGGGTTTAGGGTTAGGTTTAGGGTTAGGGTTAGAGTTAGAGTTAGGGTTGGGTTTAGGGTTAGAGTTAATTTAGGGTTGGGGTTAGGTTTATGGTTAGGTGTAGGTTTATGGTTAGGTTTAGGTTTAGAGTTAGGGTTAGAGTTAGGGTTGGGTTTAGGGTTAGGTTTAGAGTTAGGGTTAGAGTTAGAGTTAGGGTTGGGTTTAGGGTTAGAGTTAACTTAGGGTTGGGGTTAGATTTACGGTTAGGGTTAGGTTTATGGTTAGGGTTAGGTGTTGGTTTAGGGTTAGGTTTAGGTTTAGAGTTAGGGTTGGGTTTAGGGTTAGGTGTAGGGTTAGGTTTAGGGCAGAGGTTGTGCTAGACATTTTTATTGTCCGTCATTTTGACGGACAGGGTTGTAAAAATTCCGTCATAACATTATTATCCGTCATTTCACATTTTTATTTTTTAATGATAATGAAATATATTTAGTCGTATTTAATGTTCAAAAACATCTCAGTGATGCAGCAGCTGTAGTTGCTGCTGGCTGATAAACCAACGTGATATCACGACTCGCATAATTATATACACCACTTTTAACTGGTGTGTTCTCTGTAGACATTCTAAGCTTTCCTTGTGTTTGTTCACTCAGTGTCAGATCCCATGAACTGAGGGTTAGGGTTCAGGTTCTGTGAAGCACAGATCTGGGCACGAATGGACATGCCATCAAATAACACATGAAAGGTAGAACATGCGTACATATAACACACCAAATGAAAGAAGAACTGGTGTATTCCTTGCTTGTCCGTCATACTTCACCACATCAGTCCCTCTATTTTCACTGTGTTTATCAGTGCCATCACATTTACTGGGCTTTAAAAGAACTAAGGAGACTCAGCTGTCTGCACAGTTTGCACTAGCAAAGTAGCATCGAATTTTGGCTAAAGTTAGCTAAACAACGACACAAGACTGGACACTGACTCATTAATATGAACACTGACACCAACTGGACAGAGGGTCTACTACAGGTGGACTAACTGGACAGGGTCTACTACAGGTGGACTAACTGGACAGGGTCTACTACAGGTGGACTAACTGGACAGGGTCTACTACAGGTGGACTAACGGTGAGTCATGTGACTGCAGTACTGCTGTTGTATTCAGTGCAGTTGTGAACAGTGGGGTTGTTGGTTCTATACAGGTAGGATGTTGGTTCTATGCAGGTGTTGTTGGTTCTATGCAGGTAGGATGTTGGTTCTATACAGGTAGGATGTTGGTTCTATACAGGTAGGATGTTGGTTCTATGCAGGTGTTGTTGGTTCTATGCAGGTAGGATGTTGGTTCTATACAGGTAGGATGTTGGTTCTATACAGGTAGGATGTTGGTTCTATGCAGGTGTTGTTGGTTCTATGCAGGTAGGATGTTGGTTCTATACAGGTAGGATGTTGGTTCTATACAGGTAGGATGTTGGTTCTATACAGGTAGGATGTTGGTTCTATGCAGGTGTTGTTGGTTCTATACAGGTAGAATGTTGGTTCTATACAGGTGCTGTTGGTTCTATATAGGTAGGATGTTGGTTCTATGCAGGTAGGATGTTGGTTCTATGCAGGTGTTGTTGGTTCTATACAGGTAGAATGTTGGTTCTATGCAGGTGTTGTTGGTTCTATACAGGTAGGATGTCGGTTCTATGCAGGTGCTGTTGGTTCTATATAGGTAGGATGTTGGTTCTATGCAGGTGTTGTTGGTTCTATACAGGTAGGATGTTGGTTCTATGCAGGTAGGATGTTGGTTCTATGCATGTGTTGTTGGTTCTATACTGGTAGGATGTTGGTTCTATGCATGTGTTGTTGGTTCTATACTGGTAGGATGTTGGTTCTATGAAGGTGTTGGTGGTTCTATGCAGGTAGGATGTTGGTTCTATACAGGTAGGGTGTTGGTTCTATGCAGGTAGGATGTTGGTTCTATACAGGTAGGATGTTGGTTCTATGCAGGTAGGATGTTGGTTCTATACAGGTAGGGTGTTGGTTCTATGCAGGTAGGATGTTGGTTCTATACAGGTAGGATGTTGGTTCTATGCAGGTAGGATGTTGGTTCTATACAGGTAGGATGTTGGTTCTATGCAGGTAGGATGTTGGTTCTATACAGGTAGGATGTTGGTTCTATGCAGGTAGGATGTTGGTTCTATGCAGGTAGGATGTTGGTTCTATGCAGGTAGGATGTTGGTTCTATACAGGTAGGATGTTGGTTCTATGCAGGTAGGATGTTGGTTCTATACAGGTAGGATGTTGGTTCTATGCAGGTAGGATGTTGGTTCTATACAGGTAGGATGTTGGTTCTATGCAGGTAGGATGTTGGTTCTATGCAGGTAGGATGTTGGTTCTATACAGGTAGGATGTTGGTTCTATGCAGGTAGGATGTTGGTTCTATACAGGTAGGATGTTGGTTCTATGCAGGTAGGATGTTGGTTCTATACAGGTAGGATGTTGGTTCTATGCAGGTAGGATGTTGGTTCTATGCAGGTAGGATGTTGGTTCTATGCAGGTAGGATGTTGGTTCTATACAGGTAGGATGTTGGTTCTATACAGGTAGGATGTTGGTTCTATGCAGGTAGGATGTTGGTTCTATACTGGTAGGATGTTGGTTCTGTGCAGGTAGGATGCTGTTATGGACTGTTTGATGCCTTGTTGACAGACAGACCAGCGATCCTGCAGCAGGTTCTGTTCAGTGTTGTGTGAAAACTTTCTTTGGTAGATTACCCTCAGTATCTGTCAAAATGACGGACGGCCTTCAGAATTTTCCGTCATTTAAAAAAAAAAAATCCATCAATGACAGAATATTTTCGGTTAACTCGACCTCTGGGTTAGGGTTATGTTAAAGCCATGCAATAGACCCAGACATGAATGAGAAAACACACAGTGGAAAACAGAACAGTTATTCTAAACTATCATGATGTTTGTTAACAGTGATGTGAGTTTTCTTACAGATCCGACGAGCAGCTGCAGGATCATCTCTCCGGTGCTGGCGCTGGTCACCAGGACGGTGGTGGCACAGCCTGGAACCACACACACCAGGAGTCAACATTTACACATGAGAAATAAGGACCGTTTTACCTTTAAAGGGTCAGTGCACAGTTTTTATGCAACAAGTATTTTCTGTAATTAACCCACAAAGACCCAAACATCCAGGATCGACCAAAATCATCGACTGATGTAAAATGTTGAATAACTTCTGAACCACTAAACCTCTAAACGGAGAGAAAAATCATTTTGGAGCTGCCACAAAAGTAGCACTGGGTCTTTATGGGTTAATCATGCAATACGAACAAAATGAGGGAGTTTCATTTTAAATACACTCAAGGATAAACTGATTAGCCAAAGGTCAAGGGTCACTCAAGAATGTATGTGTCAATTACACTGAATTAAATCAATTACAAATTTATTGTTTCAGTTTTTTGAGCTGATTTAGGATCATTTTGGTGTGCTGAATCCAAAAATCACATTAATTTGGCTCAATCAGGTCAACTTTCTGAACTATGCTACATATTGGCTTTTGAACATTTTTGCTTACATTTATGGGCATTTTCACATCATATGATACAAAATTCTTTCATATTTCTTGCAATAAACGAGTTCTGAAGATTTGACTTTTGCCAATTTATGATTAATGTTTTTTTTAATATTACAGGTGAATGAAATGGCTTCGACTAGAAGATCTTGCAAAAATAAGCCTGACATATTCTGCTACATCTGCGGTGAATACATAATAAATAATAAATACATCCTGTTAGAAAATGATTTTTTTTCTCTTAAAACCTATTTTGGGTGAGAACTATATAAAAAATCAACTGATAAAGTCACAAAAATGTAATCAATTTTGTGAGAAGATCAAATTTTTCAAAATCAAATTAGCAAAAAAAACCTGACCTGATTGAGAAAAACAGATGTCATTTTTGGATTTAGCGGTGCAAAATGGTCCGAATTCAGTTGAAAAAACCGAGACAACTTGCAAAAAACATTTTTTTGTAACCCAGTGTTATAATGAAATTTCACATGAATGTATGCACGTGTTGAAATACAGAAACAGACTTGTTGAATGTAGTGTGTGTTAGATGTGTGACGTGTCGACTTGCCTTTATAATTTAATATGTCCTCTGTGAAGGCCAACATGGAGGGGAACACACTGCTGATACACAAGCCCAACACACAGGTACCGATGAAGAGGAACACACAACTGTGGTAAAAGATCATCAAGAAACACTGCACCACGATCACCCCCACCTGAAGAAACACCATTGAATTGAATTGAATTGAATTGAATTGAATTGTCATTGTACAGGTACAACGAAATTAAAAAGTGCAATCGTCCTAGTTGCCATAAAAAAAAAAGAAAGTAGAAATAATGTATATAAAAGAGTATAAAAACTAAAATATAAAAAGAAAACCCTGATGGCATAAATATCTAAAAAGCAGCATAAAGAGTTTTACTAGAAGTTTAAAAGAGACATAAAACATCATATACTCTGGACGACATTCAGCATTCCACACAATTAATTAATGTCCAGCAGTATTCAGTGCAATTATGGCCCTGGGATAAAAACTGTTTTTCAGACGGTTTGTGCTGGCCTTTAGTGTCCGGAAGCGTCTGCCAGAGGGTAGAAATTCAAAAAGTGAAGAGGAACACACAACTGGAGTAAAATTATTAGTAATTTTGTTTTTTTTTTAATCAATTACTAGAAATTTCAGGCAACCCCATTTGAATTCCAGGGAACCCCAAGGTCTAAAACCACTGGGTTAGGGGTCACTGTACTTATTTCCACATAAAATAATATCAAGTTCTATGTCCTAAATGCTGTTTGCATTTGACCACTAGAGGGCAGTGTTCAGTAATATACATGGTGCAGAGCTCAGAGTTTTTAGCACTGTTTTTGTTATTCTGACATTTCATCAAACTGTATGCTGTAAATGTGTATTATGGGTATTATCTAGACTCCATCTAACATTTATAAACACTGTTATATTGTGACAGTGGCCTTATTATCTCCTGGATGTCACGGTATTAATCTGTCAACATCCTGCTGCCTGTGTCACTACTGAGACAATAAAGTTCCTCTGTATGATGTAAAACAATTGTGCAGAGTGAATTCCCGCCCAGCTCAAATATTTGGTTAAAACCAACACACAACAGCTGTGCATAACCAGGGCTGTGCATGTGTTTAGCTCTGGAAGAACATGCATCCATATGTGTCAGATTTGTGCAGTACATGTGTGTTCATACCAGGCTAACGGTGAGTAGTCTGGGTGCGCTGTATCTGTAGGACAGGTAGATGAACGCCAGTCTGCCGGCGGTGATGGAGGCCCAGAATATACTGTCCAGGTAACCGGCGCTTTTATGAGACATGAGCAGAGGAGGGGAAACGGCGTAAGTGTAGACGAAGCCGGCGTAGGAGCCCTGGAGGTCAGAAAACAGAAGTGAAGGAAGGTGAAGGAAGGTGGCACATGTTCTTTATCAGGGTGTCTGCAGATCTCTGAAATCAGGGTTTCTGCTGGTCATTAAAAGGCATTAAGTCATTAAATACACTGAACAAAAATATAAACGCACCACTTTTGTTTTTGCTCCCATTTTTCATGAGCTGAACTCAAAGATCTAAAACTTTTTCTGTGTACACACAAGGTTTATTTCTCTCAAATATTGTTCACAAATCTGTCTAAATTTGTGTTAGTGAACACTTCTTCTTTGCTGAGATAATCCATCCACCTCACAGCTGTGGCAGATCAAGATGCTGATTAGACAGCAGGATTTTTGCACAGGTGTGCCTTAGGCTGGCCACAATAAAAGGCCACTCTAAAATGTGCAGTTTTATCACACAGCACAATACCACAGATGTCACAAGTTTTGAGGGAATATGAAATTGGCATGCTGACTTCAGGAATCTGCACCAGAGCTTTTGCCTGTGAACTGAATGTTCATTTCTCTACCATAAGCCATCTCCAAAGCTGTTTCAGAGAATTCATGAAGAAGACTGTGCGAGGAAAATGGTGGTCACACCAAATACTGACTGGTTTTCTGACCCCCCTGGACCACCCAATACAGTAAAAGTGCACATTTTAGAGTGGCCTTTTATTGTGGCCAGCCTAAGTCACACCTGTGCAATAATCCTGCTGTCTAATCAGCATCTTGATATGTTTATGTTTATGTTTATGTTTACGCATTTGGCAGACGCTTTTTTCCAAAGCGACTTACAGGGGAAAACCAATTAAATCACTCAATCAATCAAATTTTATTTATATAGCGCCAGATCACAAGAAAGTTATCTCTTGACATTTTATATATAGAGTTGGTCAAAACCAGACTCTAAGTCAATTCTACAGAAACCCAACAGAATCCTCCAGGAGCAAACACTAGTGACTGGTGACAGTGGAGGGAAAAACTTCCCTTTAACAGCAGAAACCTGGAGCAGACCCAGACTCCTGGAGGATGGACGTCTGCCTGGACCAGTTGGGGTTAAAGAGAGAGGGTAAAGAAAGAGAAAAAGAGAGAGCGATAGAGATAGAGACTGGGGGAGAGGGGGAGAAGGGGGGAGTAGGGGGAGACACATGGAGGCGGTTGAGGATAAGTGAGTGGTGATGATGAGGGTAGGGAAGAGGCCGGACCACCGCAGCAGGTCCAGAGATAATCGTGAAAGAATCTGTGGTTGTCCTGGGAAAAACCTTATTAGAATATTTAAAATGGAATGTTTGAAAGTGCTAGGACAGGAGGTGCTCTCGGAAGAGCTGGGTCTTCAGGAGCTTCTTGAAGATAGGCAGGGATGACTCTGTTCTTGTAGCACTTGGTAGAGCGTTCCACCAACGTGGAACGACCCATGAAAAGAGCCTGGGTTGTCTTGTAAGCCACACCTGTGAGGTGGATGGATTATCTCAGCAAAGGACAAAGGAGAAGTGCTCACTAACACAGATTTAGACAAATTTATGAACAATATTTGAGAGAAATAGGCCTTTTGTGTACATAGAAAAAGTTTTAGATCTTTGAGTTCAGCTCATGAAAAATGGGAGCAAAAACAAAAGTGGTGCGTTTATATTTTTGTCCAGTGTAGATGTGAAAAATTAAGGCCTTAAATGGCATTAAAAGCATTCAATTGGATGTCCAGAGGCATTAAAAAATTAAATACACTTGATGGAAAAAAGCCTTGTTATTCATGATTTATTTTGATTATATAAACATTTAATAATTTTGATTGGAAAGTATAGTGTGATGATTGACAGGTGGAACCCTTTAATTGGCTATTGTTAATGGCTGATACACATGATGCTTGAATGAATGAATGAATGAAAGGTTTATTTTTGGCTTGTACAGTATTGACCGCACACAGTACAACAACCACCATAAATACAAAAACCAAAAAAAAGGAATAGGCCAGAAGCAGAAGCTTATCTTTTGCCGATCCTTTTCACCTGACACACCGCTTATATTAAATTAACCCTTTCATGCACGAATTATGAGAACCTTAATCAAGATTTTTTCATGAGTGTTTTTATTCCTCTTTAGGCATGAAAAAAACAAAGCGACTGAAAATTTTCCAATTAAAAAAAAAAAAAGATTAATAAATTAAATAAATAAATAATAGAAAAAACATTAAAAAATAAAGTTAAAAAAAATAAAAAAAATATATATTACTAATAATAATGATAATTTTAATATTAATGATGATGAGGATGACAATAATAATAATAATAATAATAATAATAATAATAATAATAATAATAATAAAAGAAAATGTTCTTATGAACCTTTTTTCATGAAGTTGCAAAAATGTCCACCCAGCTGGACACCATGCGTTTAATTTTTGAAGCAAAGAAACATGTATTTACTGATAAATTGCGTCAAAACTATGGGGGGGTTGGGGTTGTTGTTATTCTGGGGGTTTATACTCAGGTGAGATCTACACAGTGTTACCAATCAATAACAACAAAAACACATCTAATATTCCTGAATGATCTTATACTTAAGACATTTTTTAAACTTTATCAGAGAAGTGAACTACTTAAATTCATCAAGTCCATCCCATAATTTCACACCCACAACCCAAATACATGTGGACTTCACATTTGTCCTCACTTTCATACATTCAAAAATATAAAGACCTCTTAAATCATAATTACTCTCTCTTAATTTATAAAACTCTTGAATGGTATTTGGAACAATATTATTTTTTACTTTATAAATCATCTCTAATATTTTTATATGTACAATATCCAGCAATTTTAAGGTATTTAGTTGAATAAATAAGTTATTAGTTGCTTCAAAATAATAATTAAATATGGAACGTAACGTGCTGTGAGCGTGCTCATGCTGTGGCGAAAGAGCGGACGGAATATTAGCAAATGTTGGAACAATGGGAAAATGCAAGTTTCAGCAGAAGTGATTGGAGGAGGAACTGTTCAGAACCTGGTTAAAGCCTGCTGATGATAAACCATCATAAAACTATTCATAAACCTGTATCTGCAGTTGGACAGGGGCTTTAAATTTGTTTTAAGTGGCATTAAAAAGCATTAAATTAGATTTACTGATACCTGCAGAAACCCTGTAAATGTGATTGTCCTAAATTTAGGCCATAATTATCGTAAAAATTGATAATTAATCCTTTAATCCGACATATAAATTCTTTAAAAATCCACAAACACAAAAAATGATATTGCTACATTTGCTTTTTAAGTCTTTGTTATGTAAATAAAAGCAAATAAACCAAAGGGCTTAAACCAAAAAAGACAAAAATATTAAAATACGTAGTTAGAGGAGAGTACAGGATATATATATAAAAAAAATCATAATACAGGGTCTCAGTGGATCCTTGAGACATCTTAAATGTGATTTATCCTAAATTAAGGCCTTAATCCTTAAAATCTTAATTGTAAATTATCTTTAAAATTTTGATGTATTTTGGAAAAATTAAACGTTTGCCTTTACTTATAACGGGCCATATTTTGATGGTTGATAACATGGAAATGATTAGAGATATCAATATAGTTCCTATTGATCACTGGTAGGAAGGTCATGTACATTACAACTTACAGATCACAGTGGATCAACAAATACATAAAACATTTAATAACAGGCAGAATATTGGTAAACTGGCACTTCAGACATTTCAAAATGTTCATATTTGTTCAGGTTATTTGTGTTTTTGTGAAATGATAATTTGTTTTAGTGTAAATACAGTAAAATGACATGAAAATGTTTACATTTACAAAGAGAAAAATTTGGAGTTGTGAATATTTATAGGTTATTATTCTGATAGTATTTGACTGATCTGACCTACTGGAGATTAAATTGGTCTGTATGTGGAACCTGAACTAAAATGATTAACATCTTCAATGTAATTTTTGCATTTCACAAATTCATCCCAGGGGCCAGACTGGACCCTTTGGGGGACCGGATTTGGACCCTGGGCCGCATGTTTGACACCTCTGATCTAAAGGGTTGAAAACGCAAAACTGCGTTTTCTAGTTGTATAGTATTTACATCACAGGCCCGCACCAGTACAGGAAAACAACATGTTGGATTATTTCCCTGTGATGGACCTTCATGTGGTGTTCAGTAGTAACTCCACCTCCTCAGCTGTCCAGACAAAATGATCAGTTTTTGTTTATTTCGCTTCGCCATGTTCTGTTTCCTGTTTTGTGATTGTATTCCGTGGTAGGAGAGAACAGGAATAGAAGCACAAAGGTTCTACACAGACGTTTGGTCTTGGTGGTGGTGATGCCACCTGCTGTGCACACTACATCCATAAATAGGACACTTTTGCGTGTCTGTCTGCATGCAGATTTTTCCCCCAAAATGCACGTCTAAACATGGAATTAAAAGTGAGAACACAACGCCACTTTTGTGTTTTTGGTTCAGATCGTTACTGGGTCAGTGTATCTTTTGGTAATTGGATTTTCTTTTCAGAAACAAAAGAAAAACTAGTGGTTAATTGATTGATTTTCAAAAATCAATCTGTTATTTAAATTTGATTTACCTGTTTTGACACTGAAAAAGAAAAACGCCTTGAAATTCAATTTTAATTCTTCTATTTTAAAACAAAAATCAATTAACCACTAGTTTTTCTTTTGTTTCTGAAAAGACAATCCAATTACCAAAAGACACACTGACCTTACCGTCCAAACGTAGCCTGAGTGTGTTTGCATTTGGAGAACTCACTATAATTCCATCAGTGATGAAGAGGATGGCCCCGCCCAGAGCGTGGATGATGAAGAAAGAAGGAGGACGACCACGAAGCTTCTCAGGATTACAACATCTAAACAGACTCACATGACCTGCACAGACCAGGACACCGAGGTTCAGCTTCACATCCTACCACAGTGGTTCAGACTGTGTCCACGTCTGCACTACCTGGTCCACAGTCAGCAGCAGGACTCGAACCGGACGCCGGGTCTCTGTCCAGCAACCTCGGACTGGTCCTGGAGCAAGGCAGCAGACGCTCATGGTACAACAACGCCAGCACTGCTGCCGGTACAGGGAGCTGCCAAAACACACAAAGACACACAAAGACACACAAAGACACACAAAGAGGCCCTTGTTAAGACAAACACTTCCTGTCAGCTGATTCAATTAGAGACTGTCCACTCCGTCTTATCTCATCCTCTGTTGGAACCAACTCAAGTCAAAGAAAACACAGCCTTTTCACTGCTGTTAAGGTGGAAGGTTATGATTGTGTTTGAGAGGAATATCACAATATGTAAATAAATCTTTAAGGAACCAAACTGGACAATGACACCAGGGGCGTAGAACTGGGTAGGGACGCTAGGGACACGTCCTTACCAACATCCAGCCACTACTGTGCAGTCACTATCAATACAATAACAGACACTATTTAATGCCAAACAGATACACTTTTTAAAAGTTATTTTTACTTATTATTTTCATGTAATTCTACTGAAGAGAGCAACTGCTTAAAAAACACAAATAAAGAAAATTTGAGAGGAAAATATAATCAAAGCTCAGATTCTAAATGTGATTCTAGATGTGATTTTATCCATATTTTGTGGAATAAATTACATGTAATAATTGAAAGTAAAAGCCTTTTTTGCTCAGGCAATAACTGTACCATCAAACTGTATGATCAGCGTATCCCTAATCTGTTCATCTGTCATGAATCAACATATTTTTGTCAGGTGACAGTAAAGAGGAAAGAGGAGGAGAGGCAGGAAATTCACAGGTGAGGTTCAATAATAACGGATATGTTAGTCATGAGAATAACTTTGTAGAATGCATTAAATTCTTGTATTCTCTTTAGATATTCAGATATGCATTATAAACATGTCAATTACTGAATTTTTTTTCTGACTATGATTGTTTGCTTGTTTGATCAGCTCGACATGATGTGAAATTATGATCGCAAATGCAAAAAAAACATCAGCTTTCAGGAGTGCTTTTGTGTCCCCACCAATGTCAATTTCAAACCTACTCCCTTGATTGACACACATCTGAGTTTATCTCAACAGCAACAATACAGTTTGGAAATTTCATTATAAACTATTATTTAATCACATTTGGGTCTTCCAAATGTCAAACACCATGGGGTTCTATGAATAATGTTTCTAAAAGTCAAAGAAAATTGCTTGATTGTTTTAAAGACCAGCAAGAAAGAATATGCATCATTGTTTTTCCTGTTTATCAAGTATTTTTGTCCATAACCTTTACATTCAGACACACCCTGAGGATCAACAGGTCGATAAAAGTCTGTCAACAGGAGATCTTCAAACACAGGAGACGTAGGAGGCAACCGAAAACTACATATTCAAAGTTAAATATAGCTGCGTCTCCAGGTTTCTTCAAAAGTAAGACAGTGACAATTTAAAGGAAAAAAACGACATACATTTTCTTAGTGAGAACTTCAGAGCTACTTGGAGATTCATTTGACAAGACTGTGAACTTTACTAAAGGGATGAACATCATTCTTCCAAAAGATATTGTTGCATTTGGTGTTTTGATGATGGTGTCCCTTATTCACCATCTGTCAATCCCAGCTGCTTTGTTTGTTTGAGTCAGTTTCACAGGTAAGTTGTAGCTTTTCACACTTTTCTCCTGTAAAGTTGAACTGAACCAGGAAACAACCACTGCCAGCTGAACTACAACAGTCAAACATCTTTCTTGAAGGGGTGGAACTTGATTTGGCCAAAGAGTTCAAGTACCTCAGGTTCACCTTGGACCCCAACTTTAACATTCAAAAAACACATAAAGACAGTAAATTTTAATGTGCAAAATTTTAAAAAAGTCATAGCCTAGATGCTGCTAAGATGTTTCTGCACTCTATGGTTTTCTCTCACATTGAATACTGTTGTTGACAGCTCTAAAGGTAGCAAATCTTCTCCTTTCAAGGTCACTGTTGAGCATCGAGGAGCCAAAGAGAAGATGTTGGCATCGTCAAATTGACATGAGAATTGCCCAATGTAAACCTGATTCAGAATGTTAGTAAGACAGAAGCCTACTACGGGTCAGTCACAGTGTATCTGCTGAAACCCGGGATTGAACCAGGGACCTTTAGATCTTCAGTCTAACGCTCTCCCAACTGAGCTATTTCAGCCACAAAAATATGCTTTGGACTAACGTGCTAAACACAGGTCTAACATGAGAAAATCCTCTCGTTTCAAGCTCACTTTTGAACATCGAGGAGCCAAGGAAGTGAGAAGAAATGAAGAAATCAAATTGAGGAAAAGTGACAGGAGAATTTAGTTTATTTGAAAGGGGACAATGCAATTTCATAAAACACATGGTTACACGCGGTTAAAAAAAAGCCAGAATTAGCCAGAAGGCTAGTTTTCATCTGTAGTCCCAAATTGCCCTATGTATACCTGATTCAGAATATTAGTGTGACAGAGTTAATTCATGGTGTGACAGTAATGTATAGGTCAGGGGTATGTGACCAAAAAACCACACTACACTTGCCGAAACCCGGGATCGAACCAGGGACCTTTAGATCTTCAGTCTAACGCTCTCCCAACTGAGCTATTTCGGCCATAAAAATAACTAACGCATGCTACAGGCTAATAACATGTGCCATACACAGATTGACTGGTCTGAAGGAAGAAAGTCTTCTCATTTTAAGATCCAAACCCTAAAAATAAGAGAAAAGTCATAACAGGAACAGTACCTCAGTGTGTAAGGAGATGATGCAAACCTAAAAAATTGTTAGAGATTGGCTGAAGTGAGAAATAATGGCAGGAAAAAAACTGTTAAAGTGAAGATGTAAGGGTTAAGATTGTGTCTTTTCACAGTGAGTTTCCTACATGTCGCATGGAAAGATGAACTGAACCAGACAATGACCACTGTTACAGATTTACTCCACTGTGTCAAAGTAATCTATGAATCAGGACTACATGACCAACAGACCACCTGGCCTCTGCCAAACCCTGGGATTGAACCAGGAACCTTCAGATCTTCAATCTAAAGATGTGCTAAAGGGAATTCAGACATCATCTACAATGGTGTACCAAGACTGATTTGTGGGTCACTGTTGAACATCGAGGAGTTGAGGAGCCAAGGAGCCGAGAAATAAGGAAGTGAGAAGATGATAGGACTTTCAAATACAAAACTGGTCCAGGACAGTGACAGGAGAATTGCCCTACATATACCTGATTCAGAATATTAGCATGACACAGAGTTAGTCCAATATGTGACAGGAACCTTATGGGTCTGGGGTATGTGACCAAGAATCCACCCACCACTTGCCGAAACCCGGGATTGAACCAGGGACCTTTAGATCTTCAGTCTAACGCTCTCCCAACTGAGCTATTTCGGCCATAAAAACAGCTAACGCATGCTACATGCTAATAACGTGCTAAACACAGATTGATAGGTCTAACGTAAGAAAATCTTCTCATTTCAAGATCAAACCCCTGAAAATAAGGAAAAGTCATAACTGGAGCAGTACTTCAATGTGTAAGGAGATGATGCAAACCTAAAAAATTGTTAGAGGTTGGCAGAAGTGAGAAATAACGGCAGGAAAAAAACCTGTTAAAGTGCAGATGTAAAGGTTAAGATTGTGTCTTTTCACAGTGAGTTTCCTACATGTCACATGGAAAGATGAACTGAACCAGACAATGACCACTGTTACAGATTTACTCCACTGTGTCAAAGTAATCTATGAATCAGGACTACAGGGTCAACAGACCACCTGGCCTCTGCCAAACCCTGGGATTGAACCAGGAACCTTCAGATCTTCAATCTAAAGACGTACTAAAGGGAATTCAGACATCATCTACAATGGTGTACCAAGACTGATTTGTGGATCACTGTTGAGCATCGAGGAGTTGAGGAGCCAAGGAGCCGAGAAATAAGGAAGTGAGAAGGTGATGGGACCTTCAAATACAAAACTGGTCCAGGACAGTGACAGGAGAATTGCCCTACATATGCCTGACTCAGAATATTAGTATGACACAGAGTTAGTCCAATGTGTGACAGGAACCTTATGGGTCAGGGGTATGTGACCAAAAAGCCACGCTGCACTTGCCGAAATCCGAGATCGAACCAGGGACCTTTAGATCTTCAGTCTAACGCTCTCCCAACTGAGCTATTTCGGCCCTAAAAATAGCTAAAACACGCTACGTGCTAATAACGTGTGCTATATACAGACTGACAGGTCTAAAGTAAGAAAATCTTCTCATTTCAAGATCAAAACTCTGAAAATAAGAGAAAAGTCATAACTGGAACAGTACTTCAATGTGTAAGGAGATGATGCAAACCTAAACAACTGTTAGAGATTGGCTCAAGTGAAGATGTAAAGGTTGTGTCTTTTCACAGTGAGTTTCCTACATGTCGCATGGAAAGATGAACTGAACCAGGCGATGACCACTGTTACAGATTTACTCCACTGTGTCAAAGTAATCTATGAATCAGGACTACAGGGTCAACAGACCACCTGGCCTCTGCCAAACCCTGGGATTGAACCAGGAACCTTCAGATCTTCAATCTAAAGACGTACTAAAGGGAATTCAGACATCATCTACAATGGTGTACCAAGACTGATTTGTGGATCACTGTTGAGCATCGAGGAGTTGAGGAGCCAAGGAGGTGAGAAATAAGGAAGTGAGAAGGTGATGGGACCTTCAAATACAAAACTGGTCCAGGACAGTGACAGGAGAATTACCCTATGTGTACCTGATTCAGAATATTAGTACGACATAGAGTTAATTCGTGGTGTGACAGGAACCTTATTGGTCAGGGGTATGTGAGCAAAAAGCCACCCTGCACATGCCAAAACCCAGAACTGAACCAAGGACCTTTAGATCTTCAGTCTAATGCTCTCCCAACTGAGCTATTTCGGCCATTAAAACAACTGAAACATGCTACGTGCTAATAACATGTGCAATGCACAGATCGACAGGTCTAAAGTAAGAAAATCTTCTCATTTTAAGATCCAAATCCTGAAAATAAGAGAAAAGTCATAACTGGAACAGTACTTCAATGTGTAAGGAGATGATGCAAACCTAAACAATTATTAGAGATTGGCTAAAGTGAGAAATAATGGTAACCAACAGACCACCTGGCCTCTGCCAAACCAGAAACCTTCAGACCTTCAACGTAAAGCAAGGGAAATTTGACATCATTCAAGATGGTGTACCAAGACTGATTTGTGGGTTACTGTTGAGCATCGAGGAGTTGAGGAGCCAAGGAGCCAAGGAGGTGAGAAATAAGGAAGTGAGAACTATTGTTTTTACTGTTTACAGAAAGTAGCTGAAACTAGTAAAGCAGGTAAACAAACAACTACCCCTGTCTTGATAAATGAATAATCTACAATAATTGTATATGGAAGACAGTATGAAACGCTATCAGACTAGAAGGAAGTGAGAAGATGATGGGATCTTTAAATCGAGGACAGTGACAGGAGAATTGACCTACATATACCTGATTCAGACTATTAGTATGACAGTCTTAATCTGTGGTGTGACAGTAATTTATGGGTTGGGAGTATGTGACCAAAAATCTATCCTGCACCTGCTGAAACCTGGGATCAAACCAGGAACCTTTAGATCTTCAGTCTAACGCTCTCCCAACTGAGCTATTTCAGCCACGAGACCAACCAGAATACGCTACGTACCAACATGTGCTAAACACAGATCGACAGGTTTAAATTGAGAAAATCTTCTCATTTTAAGATCCAAACCCTGAAAATAAGAGCAAAGTCATAACAGGAACAGTACTTCAATGTGTAAGGAGAAGATGCAAACATACAAACATGCTAACAAATCAGTCCAAGTCAAAAATATTAGAGATTGGCTGAAGTGAGAAATAATGACAGGAAAAAAAAAAACTGTTAGATTGCAGATGTAAAGGTAAAGATTGTGGCTTTTCACAGTGAGTTTCCTACATGTCACATGGAAAGATGAACTGAACCAGACAATGACCACTGTTACAGATTTACTCCACTGTGTCAAAGTAATCTATGAATCAGGACTACATGACCAACAGACCACCTGGCCTCTGGCAGACCCTGGGATTGAACCAGCAACCTTCAGATCTTCAATCTAACGCAAGGGAATTCTGACATCTTTCAAGATGGTGTACCAAGACTGATTTGTGGGTCACTGTTGAGCATCGAGGAGTTGAGGAGCCAAGGAGGTGAGAAATAAGGAAGTGAGAAGATGCTGGGATCTTTAAATCGAGGAAAGTGACAGAAGAATGGACCTACTTATACCTTGATTCAGAATATTTGTATGACACACAGTTAGTGCACTGAGTGAGAGTAATTTACAGGTCAGGGGTATGTGACCAAAAATCCACCTTACATTTGCTGAAACCCGGGATTGAACCAGGAACCTTTACATCTTCAGTCTAACGCTCTCCCAACTGAGCTATTTCAGCCACAAAAAATGTTCAAACATGCTACGTACTAACATGTACTAAACACAGGTTGCCAGGTCTGAAGCAAGAAAATCTTGTCATTTTAAGATCCAAACCCTGAAAATAAGACAAAGTCATAACAGGAACAGTACTTCAATGTGTAAGGAGATGATGTACACAGAAACATGCCAGGTCATGTTACATCATGACTTCTGTGTCTTTTATCTCAAGCTGTGAGGCTGTAATGGAGGAACATATGGACCCAGGTGAAAATGTTAGCTAAAGTGGCTAACTGTGTCAGTGTTAGATTGAAGATACAGAGCTCCGTGGGTCATATATTTACATGACTATAAGGAGCTCTGGGTGGGCATGAAAGGTCCAGCCCTGGACTGGTCAGAGCGGTCAGAATGCAAAGGCTGATTGATGTATTGAACACATTCACATGGACTCACATTAATCAGAGCCATGATCCAGAAAGCGTAGGACACCTTGGTGATGACCACGCCCTCGGTGTGCAGTGGATACTGGGAGGCGCCGGGCTGCAGTCCGGCCCCGTGTCCGGCCAGGCTGGAGCGGATGTGGTCAAGGTCCACGGAGGAGTTGGTGGTGGAGTTAGTGGAGTTGGACGCCAGGACACAGTTGTCCTCTGCCAGGAAAGGATCGGCCACTAGAGGACTCACCAGCGCCCCCAGGCCGATGAAGAAATGCAAAGCCTGCAGAGAGACATGAAAAGAGGAGGAGTCAGCCAGCTGATGGACACGGACATGCACCCAGATTTATCCTCCCATAGTTATGACAGTTTTATTAATGCCAATATTTTTTAATGATTTGTGAAAAATATTGAATGAAACAAAAAAGATTCCAGCAATTCTGCATGAATTAGAAAGGAACATCCATCCATCCATCCATCCATCCATCAATCAATCAACCAATCCATCCATTCGTCCACCCACCCTCCATAACTCAGTCCATCCATCCATCCATCCATCCATTCGTCCACCCACCCTCCATAAATCCATCCATCCATCCATCCATCCATCCATCCATCCATAAATCCATAAATCAATCCATCCATCCATCCATCCATCCATCAACCAATCCATCCATTCGTCCACCCACCCTCCATAAATCCATTCATCCATCCATCCTCTGACCTGCAGGAAAACAGCTGAGTCCTTCTGGTACAGCTTCACCAGCTGCAGGTTGGCGATGGTGTCGATCACCCCCATGGCCTTGCCAGCGATCGCCATGGCGATGGACAGCAGCGCCACATGGTAACACAGAGGTATGATGGCGAACACCAGCGAGATGATGAGTGTGCAGGAGAAGAGGGAGTAGAGGGAAGACGCGAGGCTGGAGACGAGACAAAGACAACATGATGACAACAGCAGACGTGTCCTACAGAGCAGAGTTTCCACTGAACCTGGACGTTTCCATGTGTAATTATTAAGCCTTGTGTCAGATCAGCAGTTGGCTGCTGCGTACACCTACTGACGCATCAATCATTTACTACTGTTCACATTATTCTTGTTGTGCATTAGTGCTGACAAGCATTTGCACTTTAATATTCTTTGGAGAAACCTTGCCTGGCATAAAACTACTGTTCATTTTAATTTCATTAAGTAGTTTTCAGTGACCATGGACCAAAATGTTTCTGGATGCAACTCGACAGAGCAACAACACGAGACATTTGATGGTTCTCAATCCAAACAAACAAACAAAAAAATGTCTACCGCAAAGGACATTCCATAAAAAATTGTAAAAATGCATCTAAAAACTGTTGCATCATGCTGTTTCCAGTATGGTCAATTATTTAATTAACCCTTTCATGCATAGTGGTCACTTCAGTGGACAGTTCTTCTCCAGCTGTTCTCTTGTATATTCATGGGTTTTGTTGGTTTAGTTCCATATCAGCCAACACAATGGACACTTATGCACCATCCCATAATAATACACTAACATTTATACCATTACTGTAACTTTACTGTTCTATATAAACCTGATCTGCACTAACCTGTTTGAGTGGAAATCAATTATTAATTGTTATTAGACAGTAATTACCGGTTTCCTTAAACGAAAAGTTGTTTTTTTTGCATATTATCTCCATGAAGTGAGTAATAACTAGTATTAGAGTATAATAAAATGTGAGAAAACATCAGATTAGCAGCATTAAAAATGTTTTTATTTCATATTTTTCACACAGTATATCACTTTCTGATGATGGGTTTAAATACATGTTTCTTTGCTTCAAAAATTAAACGTATGGTGTGGATCTGAGTGGACATTTATGTAACTCCATGAAAAATAGGTTCATTAAAAAAATCTCAATTGCATTTTTTTTTTCACATGCTTAAAGAGGAATAAAATCACTCAAGAAAAAATTATTGACTAAGGTTCTCATAATTCATGCATGAAAGGGTTAAAAAAAAAAAAGCCCAAACTTGTACTTTCCTGGGTCTCAGGGGGCTAAATATCTTCTTAATTAAACCACATTTTTAAAAAAAATTCAAAATGCATTTCAACTTCAGCCTTATTTTAAGTAATAAAGACCCAGTGCTACTTTTGTGGCAGCTCCTAAATGATTTTTTCTCTGTTTTTAACCTTTCTTCAATTATTTGTCATGATTTATTACAATAATATCCTTAGTTTTTTCTTGTGTTTTTTCAGCGAAAATCAGATATTTTCTGAAATTTAGTTCACTAATCATGTAGATGTTCATAACGGCTCTGATTAAAGTTGAAAAAGTTTAAAAGAAAGAGAGTAATTTGGAGTTGTCAGTATTTAGAGGTTGTTAAGATAGTATTTTACTGGTCCGGCCCACTTTAGATCACATTGGTTGAGTTTGACACCATTAATCATTAACCCTTTCATGCATGAATTATGAAAATAAAAGTATCTAGATTGTTTTAGATGGATTTTATTACTCAAAATTAGACTAAAGTTGAAATGAATTATTATTATTATTATTATTATCATTATTATTATTATTATTACTATTATTATTAAGAATTTATTTATTCATTTATTTTTTAAAATATGGTTTTATTAAGAAGATATTTAACCTCCTGAGACCCAGGAAAGTACAAGGTTTGGCTTTTTATTAAACAACCAATATTGGAAACATCATGATGCAACAGTTTTTTCAGATGTATTTTTAAAAATTTTTATGGAATGTCCTTTGCGGTGTACAGTTTTTTGGGGGGGGTTTGTATAAAGCTGTGAAACTTTTCTCCACAAACATGGACAGTAAACCCACAGCTGGGTCTTCAGAGGTTAATTTTATCAGATCCCAGAGCAGTCCACATTCTACAACTAAGATGATCCCTTTGTTCATTCTATTGCTTAGGGCCCCCATGAGGTTTGGAGAATATTGCCTTTAGAACCCTTTGGAAAGTGAAGCTAAAGGGCTCATATTTGTCTAAACCCACTTGTATTAGTCTGTGGTTCATTTATTTGTGTATTTGGACCCTAATAGTTCATACAGTTTGAATTTGAACCCTCCAGCTGCTGCAAAACTATCTTTATATTCATTTGGGCAAAAATCCAGTGGATTTCTACAACCTGTTTGAATTCCTGATTAATTTGTGACGTCTATAACTAGTTCCATCACAACATTTGCACATATAAGGTCCAAACTTCAGACGAACATTTCTCAGAGTATGGTATAATTGTTTGTCGTCATCAGTGGTTGTAATCCAAACTGAAAATATGTCCAAACTTGGAGCCAATTACCTAAAATGTTCAGTTGTTGGTTGAACAGGACAGAGCAGCACAGCCAACAACCTGGAGTGGGCGGGGCCTAAAGTGTCTCATGTACATTTAAAGGGCCAGCGCTCCAAACCATCTTTCTGGTGTCATTACTCAGAAATAGGGTTGAAGATGGACCTGTGGAGTTGAATTAAAAGGCTCATATTTCTCTAAACTCACTTTTATTAGTGTGTGGTTCATTACCTCCGCCAAGGAGGTTATGTTTTTGCCAGGGTTTGTTTGTTTGTTTGTCTGTCCATTAGTGTGCAACATAACTCAAAAAGTTACGGACAGATTTTGATGAAATTTTCAGGGTTTGTTGGAAATGGGATAAGGAAGAAGTGATTAAATTTTGGTGGTGATCGGGGGTGGGGGGGCCCACGGGGGGGCCCATTTCCAACAAACCCTGAAAATTTCATCAAAATCTGTCCATAGCTTTTGAGTTATGTTGCACACTAACGGACAGACAAACAGACAGACAGACAAACAAACAAACAAACCCTGGGAAAAACATAACCTCCTTGGCGTGGGGGGGCCCACGGGGGGGGCCACTGATCAGCCTTGGCGGAGGTCTGCGCTCTCTGAGTGCTTCTAGTTTATTTGTGTATTTGGACCCTAATAGTTAAAAAAGTTTGATTTTGAACCCTCCAGCTGCTGCAAAGCTCTTTATATTCATTTTGGCAAAAATCAAGTGGATTTCTACAACCTGTTTGAATTCCTGCTTAATTTGTTATGTTTTATAACTAGTTACGTCACAACATTTGCACATATCAGGTCCAGACTTCAGACGAATATTTCTCCAGTTTGACATAATTGTTTGTCAGCAGCAGCAGTTGTAGTCCAGACTGAAGATCTGTCCAAACTTGGAGCCGATTTCCTAAAATGTTCAGTTGTTGGTTGAACAGGACAGAGCAGCACAGCCAACAACCTGGAGGGGGTGGGGCCTGAAGTGTCTCATGTGCATTTAAAGGGCCAGCGCTCCAAACCACCTTTCTGGTGTCATTACTCAGAAATAGGGTTGAAGATGGACCTGTGGAGTTGAATGAATGAAGAATTCAGACCCAAGCAGAGGATTTACAGTTTATGGAGACCACAGGGAAATGTGGGAAAATGAAGAATTCTATTTAAAAAAGCAAAATATCACTGCTTTACACTATGAGTCCAGAAATGTGGATGTTATGCATGAAAGGGTTAATATACTCAATGTAATTTTTGCACTTCACATATTCATCCCACGGGCCACATTGGACCATTTGGTGGGCTGGTTTTGGTCCATGGGCCCTGTGTTGGACCCCCGGCTTTACACAGAAACTAGACGACACTTGAATGACACCTGACTGTGTTTTTCAGGTGGGGGCTGTCGCTGCTGCTCGGTCACCTTGATGCTCCACCAGCTTTTATTTACTCGGTGCTTTTATCCACTAGACCTCCACCTAATCTTCACCTTGTTTTCTCCTTTCCTGCCAACTTTCCACTCTACTATTACTAAGTCCTTCAACGACACCTTTTATTTGGTTAAAACTATATTTACTGATTGGGCTGGAGTGTCTGATATGTAAAATACATCCTGAAAGTCACAGTGTTCTAACATTCATTCCACACACACACACACGGACGTGGATATTTGACATCACGGTTCGCTGCTGCTGCTGCTGCTGCTGGGTGTGGGAGTTCAGCCTGACATTTGACTGGTGTGCATTTGTCAGTCAAATTCAGCTCAACTGTCCAACATAAAGGCTTCAGATCCAGGGTGTCATCAGTCCCAGTCTTTCCAGGCTTCCAGTAGTAGAATGTCACCAAGTACTTTTACTCAAAAACTAAACTTATAATTTAACCCTTAAGGAGCTACATTTATTTTACCAAACAAGTTCCGACAAAGTCTACATTTAACTTTTCCACAGCAATTTATCACCATTTAGTATAATATTATCGTCTGCCATTTGCATTTTTCAGTGAAAATCAGGTATTTTATTCTGGAATATTGTTGGAATATTATAAATTTAGGATATTTCGGATCATCACAGGTTTTCCCTGGATCATCTCTGGACCTGCTGCTGTGGTCCTACCTCTCTCCTCCTTCATCGTCATCACTCACTTATCCATATAGTTCTGACAGTGTTTATTCTATAGTTCCATAAATGTTCTAGTTCAGTTTTCTGTGCATCAGTTCCATCCATGTGTCTCCCCCTCCTTCTCCCCCAGTCTCTCTCCATCTCGATCGCTCTCTCTTTTCTCTTCCTTTACTCTCTCTCTTTAACCCCAGCTGGTCCTGTCACTCGTCCATCCTCCTCAGTCTGGCTCTGCTCCAGGTTTCTGCTGTTAAAGGTAGTTTTTCCTTTCACTGTCACCAGTCACTAGTGTTTGCTCCTGGAGGATTCTGTTGGGTTTCAATAAATATTAATTTAACCCTTTCATGCATAGTGGTCACTACAGTGAACAGCTGTTCAAAGGTGTTCTCTTATATATTCATGTGTTTTATTGTTTTAGTTCCATATCAGCCAACGCAATGGACCCTTATGCATCATCCCATACACTGACATTCAGACCATTTCTGTAACTTTTCTGTTCGAGATAAACCTGATCTGCACTAACATGTTTGAACATAAAAAAAAAAAATGTAATTGTTATTATTATTTTTTGGTTTTTAAACAAAAATTTTGTTGTGTTTTTTTTTTTTTTTTGCATATCATCTCCATGAAGTGAGTAATAACCAGTATTAGACTATGTTAAAATGTGAGAAAACATCAGATTAGGAGCTTTAAAAATGTTTTTATTTCATAGTTTTCACACAGTATAGCAGTAAATGAAGGTTTCTTTGCTTCTGAAATTAAATGCATGATGTCCAGCTGAGTGGACATTTTTGTAACTCCATGAAATATGGGTTCATAAAAAAATTCATTGCATTGTTTGTTATTTTTTCATACCTGAAGAGGAATAAAAACACTCAGGAAAAAAATTAATCTTGATTATGGCTCTCATTACACTGGTCAACAACAAATTTATTGTTGAAGTTTTTTGAGCTGATTTAGGATCATTTTGGTGCTGAATCCAAAAATCACATTCATTTTGCTCAATCAGGTCAACTTTCTGAACTATGCTACATATTGGCTTTTTAACATTTTTGCTTACATTTATGGGCATTTTCACATCATATGATATGAAATTCTTTCATATTTCTTGCAATAAATGAGTTCTGAAGATTTTACTTTTGGCAATTTATGATTCATGTTTTTTTTAATATTACAGGTGAATGAAATGGCTTCGACTAGAAGATCTTGCAAAAATAAGCCTGACGTATTCTGCTACATCTGCGGTGAATACACCATTATACCTAACAGGAATCAAGTCACAAGTTTCATAAAGTGTGCTTACCAATCTTATTTTGGTATTAATTATTATATTTTGTGAGAAGATCAAATTTTTCAAAATCAAATTAGCAAAAAAAAACCTGACCTGATTGAGAAAAACAGATGTCATTTTTGGATTTAGCGGTGCAAAATGGTCCGAATTCAGTTGGAAAAAACCTAGACAACTTGCAAAAAAAATTTTTTTGTAACCCAGTGTTATTCATGCATGAAAGGGTTAAATTAATTCATATAAACTCAAAACATATAGTAACTGATACAAATACATGATTACAAATATTAAATGATTTAACTCATCGTTGTATTGTGACTGCCTCTGCCGCTATCCCCGCCACAATAATACTAGTAAATTAGACTAGTGGTATTATTATTATTATTATTATTATTATATATTTGTGTATTATTACAACAATTATTATTTTCCCCCTCACTCCCCCCTCTCTTTCTTTCTCCCTTTCATTCACACCCCCCTCTTCCCCTTTTCCTTATCACCTCTAACCAAGCTATGTTGTTTAGTTGCTATTTACATTTATGATCTTTTTCATTGTAATATGATGTTGTCGTTGTTGTTTGTCATTACTCTGTTGTTGTTGTTTTTGGTTTGTTTGTTTATTTGTTTGATTTTCCCTTTGTTTATGTGTTATTGTTGTTGTTTTTCTGTCCACAATGTCTTGTTAACTATCACTAATAAAAAAAAAAAAACAGAAGAAACAATCTGGTAAGCTCTGACATTAATATTTACCTCCACCAAGGAGGTTATGTTTTTGCCAGGGTTTGTTTGTCTGTCTGTTTGTCTGTCCGTTAAGGCGGCCATACACTGTGCGATTATTTCGATCGTTGTACGCAGCTCCATCTCAAACTGTGCGAATCAGTCGTACAGTCAGCTTCACGATTCCTGTTCTCACACTGCACGGACCGACGCTCGTATGCGACCTGACTGCTCACACTGTAGGACCATACACCACAGGACGCACGACACGTTCCAGTGTTGTATCCGGAAATACAACGTTAAAATACCAAGGAATCCGTAAAAGTGCATATACGATTGTGTATTGGCGTGAGTCACAAAATGGTAGTGCTAAACAAAAACCAACGAGCTGCTTTGGTAATATGTGCCATTATCTGCAGGGAATCAAAAAAGAAGAAAAGACAACGATGTGTTCGGTGCAGGCATTGGTTGGCCAGACGTGGACAGTATGGGCTGTCATCCAGGAACTAGAGGTAAGCTGCAACAGCCAAACTGCATTAGGACAACAGCCAGCTACTGTTAGCTTGTACGCTACTGTACGCGTCTGTGTTCGCGCATGCACAGTGTGAGAATTTGAGGCACATTGGTTCGTGGCACTGCTTTGACAGTACGATACACTCACGTGGAGCGAGCAGGATTTCAAACAGCTCCGTTTTCCTTGCGAACACATGATTGCTGGTCGTGAGGTGGTCGTGAGGTGCTAATCGCTTCTCTTTACCCCATGTACACTGCACGAAGCACGACACACGATTAGAGGCACATCGGGCCGATCCCAGAAAGAGTCGCACGAGTGAGAAATCGTCTCTAAACTCACACAGTGTAAGGCCGCCTTTAGTGTGCAACATAACTCAAAAAGTTATGGACAGATTTTGATGAAATTTTCAGGGTTTGTTGGAAATGGGATAAGGAAGAAATGATTAACTTTTGGGGGTGATCCGGGAGAAATCCTGGATTCTGGATCACTTTGAAATTTATGGTAAATGGGGCCAAAATTTTCGTTTCCCAATATCTCGCTTAATTATTGACCAAAACTCATGAAATTTAACTCAGGAATTGACAATGGGGTCCTCTATCACATTTCAAAGGCTGATCCGGATCTGATCCAGAAGGCGGATTTTATCTCAATTTATATAAAAAATGGGGGTGCCCTTACTTTTTGGCCTACTGTGCCTTTAATTTGGATAAAAATTTCAGGAAATGTTGATACTGGCACAAGGAACAAATGATTAAATTTTGGTGGTGATCGGGGGTGGGGGGGCCCACGGGGGGGCCCACTGATCAGCCTTGGCGGAGGTCTGCGCTCTCCGAGTACTTCTAGTTCTTTCTGAGTTAAACCCATTCTGTCCTAACCTACACAAAGTTGTGGCCTTTGCATCTGTACTTGCTAGGCGTACCCTTCTCTTCAAATGGAAGGACTCATCACCTCCAACACACGACCACTGGATCAGAGAGAGTTAACGTGTGGTGTTAAAGTACGGAAAAGATTAAAGGAGGAGCACAAGGAATGTTCAAACATAAGACAATTCCAAAACACTTATAAAAACATGTTTTTCACAAGATATAAGGATGAGGGTTATTAACTGTCACCATATGTTCACTGTTGTTTACGTATATATCTCCTTCCTTCAGTTAGTTATTATTTGTTTATTTATTCGCTAGCACAACTAAGAAAGGCATTAGTAAAAGATTATATGTGTATTTGTATATTGTGTATATGTATAAATGTATGTATGTGTATATGGATGAATGAGAGTGTGTGTGTGTGTGAATAGATATATAAATATAGAGGAGTAATGTAAAAGGAAGAGGGATATATATTATTAATAATATTTTAGGGAGGGGGGGTGGGATTAAATATGTTGCATTTCTTCCAAACCCCTTTTTGGGTAAATGTAAATGAAATTATTGTGCTTTTCTTCCGTCTAAGATTGTTATGATTCTTGATATTTATATTATTATGTATATTTTGCTAGTACACATATGTTAAATTTCATTGCATGTTCGGAATAAATCACTAAATCACAAAATCACACAGACATCATGCTTAACATAAAGTTAGAAAAAAATAGGTGCACCCTAAATAACTATCAATAAATTTAACAAAATATGGGAAACTCTTACACTGCATGAATATGTTTCTTGGCCTGGAAATTTAAAAACATTTTAGATTTTTATATTGTTATTGATCTGTTTTTTTTTTTTTTTTTTTAGTTTTTTTAAATTAATTAATTAATTAATTTTCTTTCCTCCTTTAACAGTACCAGAATGCACTGTCATGACTGTCTTTTTGTGTGTCCTGTTTGTGTGTGTGTGTGTGTGTGTATATATATATATATATATATATATATATATATATTTTTTTTTTTTCCTTGGGTTCTGTCTAAGATTGTTATGATTCTTGATATTTATATTATTATGTATATTTTGCTAGTACACATATGTTAAATTTCATTGCATCGTGTCTGGCGTCAATCTCTGTATATCATAAGTGCATTGCTTGAAGTTATGGATGTTATACTTGTTAAATGAAAGGTTCTGTAAATATTGAAAAGTTCTATAAATAAAGTAAAAAAAAAAAAACCCAAAACATTCTGTCATTAATTCTCAAATTTCACATTTTGACCCTACACTGTAAAAAAAAAAATCTGTAATTTAACAGAATTTTCACTGTTTATTTACAGATTTTTCCTGTATTTTTAAGATACAGGAAAATATCAATGAAATGACAAAAAATAGACTGTGATTTTACATGTCAAATGTAGAATAACAGGAAAAAACTGTAACTGTGACTAAGCATAAAATTTAATTTTTTTTAAAAGAAATTTTTTTCTTTTTTCACAGAAAAATACAGTTAAACTACATTTGCAAATGTATCATAATTTCACAAATATTTCTTTTCTATTTTTGAGATTAAACTGTTGATTTAAAGTTTATACTGTAAAAAAATATATCAAAACCAGATAAAATTACTGACAATTAACCGTAAAAGAAGTATTTGTTCTGTCAGTTGAACCAGACTTGTTTGTTAATTGACAAATATCTTGTGTAATTACAGGAGGTTTCACAACAAAAATGCTGAATAAATGTATTTTTGTGAATGTATAACATGTATAAGCACTGATAAACTGTCCAATACAGTTTTTATCAGTGGATTGGACAACTGAGTCTCATTGACAATTATTTATATGTATAAATTTATAGGTAATTTGATTGTTTTAATACATGTAAATATTCTTTATTAAACATTAAAAAGTTAAAAAAAAAAAAAAAAAAAAAGAAGCAAAATCTCATGTAAAGTTAGGGCAAAAAACTGTAATTTAATTATGGAAAATTACTGTATTTTTATGAGATGGTTTTTCTATTTTCCCTTATTTTACAGTATTTTTTCGGCACCTCTGCTGCCAGAATAGAACTTTTTCTTTTCTTTTTTTTTTTTTTTTTACAGTGTGATTTTGTCTTCATCAGTGCCACACATGGTAAAATGTCCCTGCTTTTCTTCTGTTAGTTTTGGACTGTTGGACCAGTGCGGTTCTGGCCTGGTTTGCTCAGACTCACGTCCTCTTGCAGAGTCCTCCCACGGAGCTGCCCACCAGGAGGAAGAACTGCTGGGAGAAGAAGACCCAGGTGATCTGCTGCAGGGTGGACTGGGTCTGGCACCGCAGGTCCAGGATGGTGGGGCCCAGGAAGGCGATGCACAGGCCGAAGCTGAAGAACACGCTCCAGTAGGTCAGCGTCTGCCTCCAGTGGCGCACAAACAGCGTCCAGATCCGCCCGTCAAACAGCGGCATGTCTGCCCGCCGGAGGAGCCTCGGGCCCGGCTCTGCGCTCCTCACACGGCCGGGGACCGGAGCTCATGGACCGGAACCATGAACGGCGGAAAAACCGAGGAGTCCAAGCACGAAGGAAGCCAGCTCCAGGATCAGAGGGCCAGTGGGTTCCAGCTGGGACTCCAAGTTAACTTACTGACGGACACGACGCTGATTGGACAGTGTTCCGAAGCCCCGCCCACTCAACTAAACCTGGGATGTCAAACTCACTTTTTTTGTTTTGAATATGTGTATTATTGTTATGAAATGGACACTTTTTTTTTTTTTTTTTTTTTAAATATGTGTATTATTGTTATGAAATGGACAGTTTTTTTTTTTTTTTTTTTTTTTAAATATGTGTATTATTGTTATGAAATGGACAGTTTTGTTTTTTTTTTTTTTTTTTTTTTAAATATGTGTATTATTGTTATGAAAAGGACAGAGTTTATTTTTGATATGTATATTACTGCTAAGAAATGGATAGTTTATTTCGGTATGTGCATTATTTTTTAAGAAACAGTTTATTTATTTATTAAAAAAAAAAAAGTGTATTATTGTTATGAAATGGACAGAGTTTATTTTTTTAAAATATATGTATTATTGTTATGAAATGGACAGAGTTTATTTTTTTTAATATGTTTATTATTGTTATGAAATGGACAGAGTTTATTTTTGATATGTATATTACTGCTAAGAAATGGATAGTTTATTTCGGTATGTGCATTATTTTTTAAGAAACAGTTTATTTATTTATTTTTAAAAAAAAAAGTGTATTATTGTTATGAAATGGACAGAGTTTATTTTTTAAATATATGTATTATTGTTATGAAATGGACAGAGTTTATTTTTTTTAAATATGTTTATTATTGTTATGAAATGGACAGAGTTTATTTTTTTAATATGTGTATTATTGTTATGAAATGGACAGAGTTTATTTTTGATATGTATATTACTGCTAAGAAATGGATAGTTTATTTCGGTATGTGCATTATTTCTTAAGAAACAGTTTATTTATTTATTTATTTTTTTAAAATATGTGTATTATTGTTATGAAATGGACAGAGTTTATTTTTTTAATATATGTATTATTGTTATGAAATGGACAGAGTTTATTTTTTAAATATGTTTATTATTGTTATGAAATGGACAGAGTTTATTTATTTTTTTATATATGTGTATTATTGTTATGAAATGGACAGAGGTTTTTTTGGTTGTTTTTTTAAATATGTGTATTATTTTTATGAAATGGACAGAGTTTATTTTTGATATGTATATTACTGCTGAGAAATGGATAGTTTATTTTGGTTAGTGCATTATTTTTTATGAAACGGGTAGAGTTTATTTTTGTTTTTAATGTGTACTATTGTTATGAAATGGAAAGAGTTTATTTTTGTTTTTAATGTATATTATTGTTTTGAAATGAACAGAGTTTATTTTTGATATGTATTGTACTGCTAAGAAATAGGGATTCATTTTGGTTTGCACATTATTTTTATGAAATGGACAGTTTATTTTAGTTTTTAATATGTGTATTATTGTTATGAAATGGACAGAGTTTATTTTTGTTTTTTTATATTTGTATTATTCTTGTTATGAAATGGACAGAGTTTATGTTTTATATGTATTTTACTGCTAAGAGATGGAGAGTTTATTTTGATTTATGCATTATTTTTATGAAATGGACAGAATTTATTTTAGCTTTTTATATTTGTATTATTGTTGTTATGAAATGGAAAGAGTTTATTTTTGTTTTTTAAATTTGTATTATTGTTGTTATGAAATGGACAGCGTTTATTTTTTGTTTTTAATATGTGTATTATTGTCATGAAATGGACAGAGTTTAGTTTTGATTTGTGCGTCAATGTTTTGAAACGTATAGTTTATTTGTGCTCTTGATATGTGTATTATTGTTATGAAATGGACAGAGTTTATTTTTGTTTTTAATGTGTAGCATTACTGCTATGAAGAGGAAAGAATTTATTTTGATGTGAAATACTGTTGCAAAATGGACAGAGTCTATCCTTGATATGTGCAGCATTTTTGTGTTCAGTCAGAATTTAGTCGGACATGTGTTGGATTTTTGAGTTACTTATGGGTGTTTGGGTGTTTTTGGGTTAAATTATAAACACAAGATTTAAAAAAAATATTTAAATATAAGGAAAGTGAAATAAGAAAAAAATTACTACATACCTGAAGACACTGTATCAACTTATTTACAGTTATTGTTTTGGTTTTTTTTTTGCAATTGCAGATATCAAGGGAGTTTTTTATCTGCTCATTAAAGTTTACTGTGATATTAAACACATCACATGATTATAGTGAAAATAAACTGTGTGAATATTCTACTAATAGATGAAAACTTAACTGAATGACGTGAAGAGGTAAAACCTTTTCCAACGCTAAACCTGGAGACAAATAAAACAGGTCAAACACAAACATATAAACACGGCTGGTGAAAAGATGTGTGTAAAGTTTAGTCTGCAGCTCAGTAAATAAACTTAAAATGATGAAAACGCAAACAGTTTGACAAGTTTATGATGTGAGACGACACTGCAGTGTTTTATTCCTGTTCAGTTCATCCATGTGTGGAAATGCAGAACTTTAATGGTTTTTCTTCATCTTAAAAAAAAGCAAAAAACAATGCAACTCCTGCAGTGACGTGTATCAGTCAAACAGCACCACCTGCTGTTCATCTGTGGTATTACACCATAATGTGGTCTACAATAGAACAGAATACAATAGATCTTTACTGTCACTGTCACAGGAAAAATGAAAATCAGTTTAGCAGCTCAGATCAGTTTACCAGAAAAAGGGACTGTATATGAAAAAAATGAAAAATAAAATGAGAAAATGAAAAATATCACACAGAGTATTAAGAAAAAGTAGGACTGAGTGAACGCTTCAGAATAAAATGTTAATACACACATGCCACTAAAGCACAACTAGAACTTCTGAAATGAACAAACTACAACAGGGTGTCAAACTCATTTTGGTTCAGGGGCCAAATTTAGCCCAGTTTGATCAAAAGTGGGCCGGACCACGAAAATAATGACATAACAGGTGGTTCCAGGTACAACAAACCCCGCCCCTTGTTCGTATTGTATCTTATTTTGGCATCGATCCAGCTGATGTCATCATGTCTATGCGTGTGCTGATGTCATATCAGTTACCTCTGTGTATGTGCCAAGTCTGAAGTAAATTGAAAAAAATAAAATAAATAAATACATGTTTTCATGGACATTTGAATTTTTGCCCATTAGAAGTAAATGGGGGAAAAAAAAAGATGTAAAAAATTCATTAAAATTTGAACTTTGACCTACTTTTCCCAAAATGTAATCAGATCGATTCTAGGTCACTGGCAATCTATAAAGTCAATTTGGTGTGAATTCAATCAATAGTGTTGCTGCTACATACATTGGACATTTTGCCCTTTGTAAGTAAATGGGAGAAAAAAAAATTAAAAATTCATAAAAATTGTAACTTTGACCTACTTTTTCCAAAATGTAATGACATCTATTCTGGGTCAATGGCAATCTATAAACCCAATTTGGCATGAATTCAACCAATAGTTTTGCTGCTGGAGTGTAAACAAACAAACTGAACCAAAAACAGTCCCCCTTGCCTCCCCTTCGTGGGGCAGGATAATAACCTATAAATAATGACAACTCCACGTTTTCGTCTTTGTTTTAGTACAAAAAATAATCCCATCAAATTACAAAAATATTTACATTTTTCACAAATGATGTAAATAACCTGAAAAAACTCACATTTTATTAGAAAAATCGGTGCAGTTTTAACAATATTATATCACAAAGATTTGATAACAGGCAGAATATTGTTAAAAGTGCATATCTCAGGTTGCATTTGTTTTTCTTTCAAGGTCAAGGTTTCTTTATTTACCCGTAGGTAGATTTGTTTTGCAGTCTAGGTGATTGCCTTGGCATTACAACAACACATACATTAAACATGCAAGACAGGCACTTGATCACGCTTACAGACAGGACCAAAAGACAGGGCAAAAAGTGCTCAGTGTTCCACCATTCATTGGTATAGCAGTATGGATAAGTAAATAAAATAGATAAGATCAAATAAATAAAAACAAGATGCAATAAAACACAATATAAACCAGAAAAGATAAAAACCAGAATAAGAACATAAAATTAAAAAATTTGAAGTCACAATAATAATAAATAGAGCAAAGAAATGGAACAAATAACTAAATAAGTTAGTAAGGTTAGTCTCTTTATGTATTTATTTGCATTTTATTGTGAAAGTACAGTTTGTAAATGTAAATAGGTCGAGGTAAACTTTATTATCCCCGAGGGGCATTTTGTTCTCCAGCCAGCGGTATCACACAGACAACAAACCAACAATAAATAAAGTAAATAGTCCATTAAAGACAACAGCACCAACATTACAGAGTTATTCAGCAGAACAATGACTGCCAGAAAATTCCTCATCCTATTGGTCCTACATTTAGGAATACTGTATCTGCGACCTGATGGAAGCACCCTGAACTCATCATAAAGGGGACGACTGGGATCATCAAGGACTGACTGAGCCACAGGTGTCAAACATGCGGCCCGGGGGCCAAATCTGGCCCGAAAAAAGGTTCCATTCTGACCTGATGGATGAAAGTGCAAAACTGAACCTGCACAGTCCAGGTTGTCCAAATCCTTTTGGTTCAGGTTCCACATACAGACCAATGGGATCTACAGTCAAAAGAACAATAACCAGAAATAATGACAACGACTAAATTTTCTTTGTGAAAAATTATGTGTAAAAAATTTAAGTGAAAAAAAAAAAACATTACACTGTGAAAATATTGACATTTACAAAACTATTCTTTCACAATAAAATGCAAATAAATACATAAATAAAAACAAAGATGAACAACCCTAAATGTACAATTTGAACAATATTCTGTCTGTTACTAAATGTTTGGTGCATTCATGGATCCACTGGGATCTGCAGTTGTGTTAATAATAAGAGATGGAATATTGTAGAAATTGTTTAAATTTTAGTTCCAAACTCCAAAATTTGAACAATATTCTGCCTGTTACCAAATGTTTATGAACATTGTGTGTCAATGTACATGTATAAATAATACGTTGAGGCATAATATTGTTAAAAATGCACTAATATTTCAAATGAAATTTCTGTTTTTTCAGGTTATTCACATCTTTTTTGTAAAATGTAAATATTTTCATAATTTAATTGGGGTTTTTTGTACCAAAACAAAAAGAAAAACTTGGGTCTGTCATTATTTATAGGTTATTAAGTCCTTTTTTTACTGGTCTGGCCCGCTGCAGATCAAATTGTGCTGAATATGGAACTGAACCAGAATGAGTTTGACGGCCCTGGACTGAGCCTTCTTCAGAGTCCTCCTCTGGTCCAACACAGTCAGGTCAGTGCGTGTGCTGCCGGTGGTTCTGCTGCACACTGTAGTGATGCCCTGCAACCTGTTCCTGGTTTTAAGGGTAGGCAGCCCACACCAGCTGATAGAAGAAAAGGTCAGCACAGACACAATTAAACAAGAATAAAACATTTTCATAAAAGTGTTACCCACTTTGAAACTGCAAAGCTTACAGTAAAAATCCATCCTCTGATGAGCTTTTTTCCATCCAGCATCCACCTGAGACTGGAATGTTAGCCTGTGGTCCAGCACCGTTCACAGATACTTCTACTGCTGAACCACCTCCACAGCCTGGACATTAATGACGACAGGAGAGAAGACCGGAGGATTCTTCCTCTTTGGTTTTGGACACGTTCACATTTAAAAAGGACGTGCTCCAGCAGTCAGTGAACTCAGACACTACGGGGCCATGATCAGGGTCATCATCCCCGAGAAGAGACACAATCACCGAGTCATCTGCGAACTTGAGGACATGCCGCCCCGGGTACTGAGTTTGGCAAATATTTTCAGAGTGTAGTGTTATTTTCACTTACATTTTTTTCACATAATTCTTCAAGAAGAAAATTTGTAGTTGTCATTATTTATAGGTAGGGATTGGAATCGAGAACTGGTTCTTTTTAAGAACCAGTTCCCAGTAGCTCGATTCCTTGGAATCGTTTGCCTGCCTGCTTAACGATTCTGCTTATCAATTCCGCCTTCGTTGTGCATGTGCGATGACGTCACACGTACGCTGCATTGTTTTGTCAGAACGTAGCCAACATGGCGTTGAGGAAGAAACGGTCTAAACAGACCACACCAGGTCCAAACAGACCACACCAGGTCCAAACAGACCACACCAGGTCCAAACAGACCACACCAGGTCTAAACAGACCACACCAGGTCTAAACAGACCACACCAGGTCTAAACAGACCAGACCAGGTCCAAACAGACCACACCAGGTCTAAACAGACCAGACCAGGTCCAAACAGACCACACCAGGTCTAAACAGACCAGACCAGGTCCAAACAGACCACACCAGGTCTAAACAGACCACACCAGGTCCAAACAGACCCCACCAGGTCTAAACAGATAACACCAGGTCCAAACAGACCACACCAGGTCTAAACAGACCACACCAGGTCTAAACAGACCAGACCAGGTCCAAACAGACCACACCAGGTCTAAACAGACCAGACCAGGTCCAAACAGACCACACCAGGTCTAAACAGACCACACCAGGTCCAAACAGACCACACCAGGTCTAAACAGACCACACCAGGTCTAAACAGACCACACCAGGTCTAAACAGACCACACCAGGTCCAAACAGACCACACCAGGTCTAAACAGACCACACCAGGTCTAAACAGACCACACCAGGTCCAAACAGACCACACCAGGTCCAAACAGACCACACCAGGTCTAAACAGACCACACCAGGTCCAAACAGACCACACCAGGTCCACTGGAACACCGTCAAAGCTTCCATGTCTTCTAAAGGTGGAATCCCTCCAATCTGCTCAAACATTTGTCCACAGCATGTGAATCATTTACAGGAATGTCACATATTTGATTCTCTACTCAGCGGAGCTTGTGAATGTAGCGGCAGAGTGAACACCGGGCCGGTTCTGGTTCCGGTGTGGGCAACAAACGCTGTAGCTCCTCAAATACAAGTTTCCGAAGGTAAGAAGGGAAAGGAAATGAGGTGCACAACAACGGGAGCCGAGCCGAGCCGAGTCGAACCGGTTCCACGTAGTAGAAATGCAGCAATAGAGGAATTAGTAAAGAGTCTGTAGTTTCACTTTCACTGCCCCCCCCCCCCCCCAAAACCAGCCCAGCGTCATTTGTTCTTATTATTTGTTCATACTGTATATGTTCTATTTTCTGTGCAGATGGAAATATAAAAGACAGTTAATGCAAACACACCTGTTTGTACTCTTTTATTCCCTCACCCAATGACAATCGATTAGCAAAATCGATAATGGAATCGGAATTGTTAAATTCTTAACGATTCCCATCCTTATTTATAGGTTATTATTTTATTTTACTTGAGATCATATTGGTCTGTATGTGGAAACTGAACTAAAATGAGGTGGAAAACCTTGACTGTTTATGTCTTCAGTGTAATTTTCATCCCGTGGGCCTGATCAGAACCTTTGGCGGTCCAGATTTGGCCCGTGGACCGCATGTTTGACACCCCTGGTCTACAATAACAGAACACACAAAGATGACGCATTACTCAGGTGTATTTTCGAATTTTCAATATTTATTCATTAATGAATCAATTATTCAATCGATTTTATGCCCACTGGCAGTCACAGTACATTCAATTTCTCATTTTATAACAGTGTAGACAAATCACACAAAATATCACATCTCATACAAAATCTAACCGCATCTTTTATAAAACATTTAGACATCATCTGCAGGTATTTTTTCCTCTGTTTTTATTTTAAATAAGTGCTCTATTGTTTTCTTCAACAGCATAAAACTCACTGAGAAAGATGAGAACATGTGTTAAATTACATATATATTATTTATTTTTCATTACAGTATTTAAAATAGCTTCATTTACCACAACTAAACACATAGTAATACTTCTGCCACTGAGGGAGGGGGGGGTGGGGAGGGTCAGGGTGGTTGGGGGGGGTCGGGGGTGTGTGTGTGGGGGGGTTAAAGTGTAATGTCTGCAGATGTACATCCCTCCGTCGTCCTCAGATTCACCCTGCGTTCATCTCTTCATGGATAATGGGCTGGACAGTCACCTTATAATAGTTCATCTGCTTCATTCATTTTTCGAGGTAGAACAACTTTATTTCTCTTCGTCTGTAAATAAACTCCACCCCCTCCTGACCGGCGCTTATGAGTTTTCACACTGCAAAAAATGGGGTGTCTAAAAAAAAAAGATAAAAATACTAAATCTGAGGAAAAAACGTACTCAAAACAAGTGAAATATCTGTCCACGCAGCGAGAGAACTTCACTTGAATGAAGAAATGTATACTGTATTTTTATTTATTTATTTACTTTGAATATTTTCTTGTATTTTCTTGTTATTTTGTTTTTTATTTATTTTTCTGTACAGCACTTTGGTCCACTGTGGTGGTGTCAAAGTGCTTTACAAATACAGTTGGACTGGAAAAAATAATCCTGTCTGCAGACGTATGAACACTGAAAATAAGAAACTGGACGTTAATCTTATTATATAGATATGAATGTGCTGGGAATCTGTGTCTATGCCGACTGTTAATCTCTATTTTGGTTTTGACTGTGGTGCTGAGCTGTTTTGTTTTGTTTTGTTTTGAAAAATGAAAATTCAATGACTATATTCTTTAAAAAAAATAAATAAAAGAAATTAACCCTTAATCTTAATACAAGATAAATTATCAAACACCTATAAATAGAAATTTTTTTAGTCCAATTTGATCTCAAGTGGGCCGGACCAGGAAAATAATGACATCACAAGTGGTTCCAGGTACAACAAACTCCGCCCCTCGCATGTATTGTATCTTATTTTGGCATGATGTCATCATGTCTATGCATGTGCTTTTGTCATATCAGTTGTCTCTATATATGTGCCAAGTCTGAAGTAAATTGAAAAAAAAAAAAAAAAAAGACATTCTTATAGACATTTGAAATTTTGCCCATTATAAGTAAATAGGAGAAAAAAAAGATTTGAAAAATTCATAAAAAATTTGAACTTTGACCTACTTTTCCCAAAATGTAATAACTATTCTGAGTCAGTGGCAATTTATAAACCACATTTGGTATGAATTCATTTCATATTTTTGCTGCTAAAGACATGTAAAATGTTGCCTGTTATAAGAAAATGGGAGAACAAATTATTTTAAAAAAATTACAAAAATTTTTAACTTTGGCCTATTTTTTTTAATTTTTAATTTTGGTTTTTTATTAATTTTTCTGTACAGCACTTTGGTCCACTGTGGTTGTCTTAAAGTGCTTTATAAATACAGTTGGATTGGAAGAAATAATCCTGTCTACAGACGTATGAACACTTAAAATAACAAACTGGACTTTAATCTTATTATATAGATATGAATGTGATGGGACTCTGTCTCTGCTGACTATTAATTTCTGTTTTTGTTTTGAAAATTGAAAGTTGAAAAATGAAAAATGAAAATTTAATAGATATGTCCTTAATAAAATAAAGAAATTAAGCCTTAATACAAGATAAATTATCAAACACCTGTGGTAATAATAATAATAATAATAATAATAATAATAATAATAATAATAATGATAATAATAATAATAATAATAATAATAATAATAATAATAATTGCATTTATAAAGCAGTTTTCATTCAGCAGAATCTCAAAGTGCTACAGAGAGAAGACAGTCCAATAGAAAATAAAATACTATATCAGGAATAAAAGACTTTAGTGAATAAAACAAGCATCATGGTGGGCCATAAAAAGCCTGTCTAAACCTGTTAACCTAAGCTTTTTTTTTTTTTTTTTTTATCTTGGTAAGAACCAAACAAGTGGTTCCAGTCACAACAAACCCCGCCCTTTACACAAATTGTATCTTATTTTGGCATCGATCCAGCTGATGTCATCATATCAGTTGCCTCTATAAATGTGCCAAGTTTGAAATAAATTGAGACAGAATTCATGTTTTTATAGACATCTGAATCCTTAGATAATATTTTCTTATTTGAAGAACTGGATAAGTGCAGTTTTCTTAACTCTACTTGCGATAAGACATTTAACCCAATAATGAGTTTAATTTTCTTGTTTTTGCACAGGTATTTTCTGCAGAGTAGGCGGGACTTTAATTAACGTAGAACCCACATGTACCTGTTAATTTTCACACCTCTTCTGATGCAGTGCTGTTACTGTATTATACTGTAGTTGTCTCGTAAACAGAACAAAAGCAGCATCATTTCTTGTTTACATGAGTCTTTTCTTAGGTTCAGTAAAGATGCAACTGAACAGAACGTCTGCTGATTCTAGAACCGGAGCAGAAACTGTTGTTCTCCGCTATCCGACGTATTCATAATGTCAAACGAGCAACAAAACTGTAGGAAAAACTCATCTAGCGGCAGTGTGAAAATGACTCAGGCGTCTTTCTTTAGCAGGTTTATCAGCCGATTGCCGTTCTAAAATAAGCTTCAAGTACTCTGTTTCGCTGTACGAGTCTCTATGAAGCAGCGTCATCCAGTCACAGAAAAAATGATTAGACCACCCCTTGTTTTCTTCATTTTCTTGTTCATTTTAATGTCTGGTCCAATTAAAGGTCCATTTGTTTGGACAAATATAATGATAACAACAAAAACAGCTCCTAGTAGTTTAATTTCAGAGCTGATATCTATCCATTTAACATGTTTTCTGGATAAAAACCAAAATCCCTTCAGTTCTTTCATGAATATCTATGTCACTGTACTGACAAAAACAGTGCTTTTAGACATTCCATGTTTTCTTTTCTGTTTGTTTTGGTCACATGACACACACAGGAGTTAGGACTGGATTACATACACTGGAAAAAATGCCCCTCTTAAAACAAGAACAACAACAAAATAATGCAAGATATTTTTTGCTTGAATTAAGGAAAAAAAAAATAATCATGAATTAAGAAAAAAACAAAAACAAAAATCGAACTAAGCAAAAAACAATCTTGAAATAAGCAAAAAAAATCTTGAATTAAGGAAAAAAAACTTGAATTAAGACAAAAAAAATCTGGAATTAAGAAAAAAATCTAGAATTAAGCAAAAAAAAAAAAAAAATCTTGAATTAAAAAAAAATAATCTTGAATTAAGGCAAAAAAAAAAAAAAATCTTGAATAAAAAACAAAAAAACAAACAAACCAGATGGAACAAGTGAAAATTATCTTGGTAAGATTTCTTGAAATCAGATTTTCCAGATCTATTGTCTATAAATCAGTTCTTATATCTCACTGTAAAGTTCCTCTTTACGTGATTATGTCTCATTTTCAGTGTGATGACATATTTGAACAAGAAATGCGAAAAATACACTTGGTAAGATTTAGATTTTTTCCAGTGTAACCATTGTTTTTGATGACTTTTGATGGTCTAATAATTTTTTCCGTGACTGTACATGCGACTTTTGTCAGTTTATGAATATGTCTAAAGTTTCCATGCCTGGTACTAACACATTATTTCCTGTGTACTTGGACTTTTATCCCCACCATGATGTTTTATTTTACATGTTGTATTTTATTATTACCCCCCAAAGGACAGGCAAGGGGTGTTGTTTTTGGTTCAGTTTGTCTGTTTGTTTACACTTTAGCTTGTTTTAGCTTACATTTTGGGAAAAATAGGTCAAAGTTGAAACTATTTAGGAATTTTTAAAATCATTCCCACCCCCCATTTACTTAAAATGGGCGAGATTTCACATGTCTGTAGCAGCAAAACTATTGACTGAATTCATACCAAACTGGGGTTATAGATTGAAAATAACCCAGAATAGATGTGGTTACATTTTGGGAAAAGTAGGTCAAAGTCCAAATTTTTTTAATTAATGAATTTTTAATATCTTTTTTTTCCTCCCATTTACTTATAATGGGTCAAATTCCAAATGTCATTAAAAACATCAATTTTGTTTCAATTCACTTCAAATTTGGCACATAGATAGAGACGATTGATATAAATCGCTCTGACATAAAGCTAAGGCATATGTATTTTTTCACATTTTGGGTATATTTTTTTCAAAATTTTCTCTAACATTGTGTATGTCTAACACCATTAAAAAGTACAGGGAAATCAGTCAAATAAAAAAACATCCATAAATTTGACATTTCTAATCAACTCATTCTGGAAAAAAATGAACTTGTTGAAATAAAATTATGACACTGAGGACATAGACATGATGACATCAGCTGGATCGATGCCAAAAAAAGCTATAATTCCTGTGAGGGGCGGGGTTTGTTGTGCCTGGTACAGCTTATTTAATGTAGTATTTTATTTTCTCCTGTTGGATTTTCTTTTCTTTGTAGCTCTTTGAGATTCCGTTGAATAAAAAGTAATTCATAAATGCAATTTTTTATTATTATTATTATCACAAGTCACTCAAAATGTTTTCAAGGAATCTACAGAAAGACAAGAAAACCTCACAAAACATGTAAAAATATGCAGAATACTGACATCCCTCTGTTTTCTGCTGATTGAAAAGCACAAAAAGAAACACAAAGAGCTTTAGTAAATGGACTCCATCAGCCCTGGACAGGAGAGAGAAAAGAAGACAGAGTGAGTCAGGGCAGATCGAGGAGGGAGGAGAGTGTACATTTACCACCTCATCATCCAGGAGGAACATGAACCTGTCCATTTACCCCCAGGGGGGTAAGTTCCTTTTACCCAGGGGGGGTAAGTTCAGGGGCCACATGCAGCCCAGTAGGAGCTAAAGGTGATCAGACGGTAAGATAAGAACATAATAAGCTGTAAATAATATCAACTCCAAACTTTTCTCTATGTTTTAGGGTGAAAAAAGTAAAATTATATAATGGAAATGTTTACATCTACAAACTATCATTTAAAAATGTGAATGTCATCAACAACCTGAAATATCTTAAGAAAAATAAAAGCAATTTTAGCTGTATTACATTTCAGGCTGCCATTTACTCATGTGCATTTTAATTTACAGATCACGGTGGATCTGAAAAAAAAAACAACAAAACAACATTTAGCAGCAGACAGAATATTGTTAAAACTGCACTTCATTCTCTTAAGTCATTTCAGATTGTTCATATTAGTTCAGGTTATTCCCCTTTTTTATGAAAGAATAGTTTGTAAATGTATGTAAATATTGTTTTTATTTTTATTGTTTTTAATTGTACAGCTGCTTTATGTCTTTTTAATCTATTCTTATATTTTATTGTATTATTTTGCTTTTTTTATTCTTCTGTACGACACTGTTTTTAATTATACAGCTGTTTAATGTCTTTAATCTAGTCTTGTATTTCATTCTATTATTTTGCTTTTTTATTTTTCTGTACAACACTGTTTTAACTGTACAGCTGTTTAATGTCTTTAATCTATTGTATTTTATTCTTTTATTTTAGTTTTTATTTATTCTTCTGTACACCACTCTGGTCCACTGTGATTATTTTAAAGTGCTTTACGAATAAAGTAGAGAGACAGCTTAATTGTTAATGTTCCTCTGTAAGTCACTTTGGAAAAAAACATAAATACATAAATGTAAATACTTCAATGCAATTTCACTTTTTTTTTTTAAACACTAAAACAAAGTGAATAATTTGGAGTTGTCATTATTTGCAGGTTATTATGATAGTATTTTACTGGTCTGACCCACTTTAAAGCACATTAGTCTGTATGTGATTCCTAAACTATAATCATTTTGACATCCTTGAATGTAAATATCTTCAATGTAATTTCCAAATTTTACAAATTCATGCCATGAGCCACATTGAACCCTTTAGCGGGCCGGTTTTGGCCCACAAGCCAAAAGACTGACACCCCTGATCTAGGGTGATTTACTCCAAACAGTCAAAAAGGACCTGTGACATTTGACTTATACATCTGCGAAGTGTCAAACCATATCGTTAGCCTCATAGCATCATTGGCTAAATCATCCACTATATGGACAAAAGTATGTGGACATGTTGAATTCAAATGTTTCTTTTCTAACAGGGGTCTGGGATACAAAACAATAACAATAAAAACCATAATATAGTTTAATATTGGTATAAAAATATCATATTGATGGTTTTTTTTATCTGAAATCATCATGAACAGTATATCTTACAGCTGTAGACATGAAGTGTCCCAATATTTTTGTCCATATAGTTTATAAACATCAGTATTTCCTTTATAAGTAGAATGGGAGATTTTTCTTCCTAAGTAGATGGTTAGTTGTGGTAGAAAATTATTATTTACAGTCAGAGCATGAAAAATATTTTAGAAATTTAGAAACAGAACATTTAAAATGATAATTATGAAAAAAAAAAAAAAAAAAAATCAATCAATGTTGAGAGAAATTCAGTAAAAACCGTCTGAGGCATTTTGAAAGCAAAGATAACAATTTAAACCAAACTAACCAATGTAAAGATATTTATCCCAATATAAAACTACATTATGACATTTTTCGATATTATTTTGTATCCCAGATCCCTGTTAGAACAGAAACACCTGAATTCAACGTGTCCACATACTTTTGTCCATATAGTTTATAAACATCAATATTTCCTTTTTAAGTTCAATGGGAGATTTTTCTTCCTAAGTAGATGGTTAGTTGTGGTAGAAAATTATTATTTACAGTCAGAGCATGAAAAATATTTTAGAAGTTTAGAAGCAGAACATTTAAAATCATACTTATGAATAAAAAAACAAAAAACAAAAAAATCAATGTTGAGAGAAATTCAGTAAAAACCTTCTGAGGCATTTTGAAAGCAAAGATAACAATTTCAGCCAAACTAACCAATGTAAAGATATTTATGAAAATATAAAACTACATTATGACATTTTTTGATATTATTTTGTATCCCAGACCCCTGTTAGAAAAGAAACACCCGAATTCAACGTGTCCAAATACTTTTGTCCGTATAGTGTATTATGCTATGATGCTAACGATATGTAGCTTCAGATCGTTTTCTTGTGGTTATAGGTGCGATAGGTCACAGCTGTGCAAAAATAAGGGCTAGCGTTGAGTGCGACTCACAGTAATTTGCTACGAGAGAGTGAGACGTGTTGTTTTTACCGATTTGGGCTTCAGGAGTTTTTGGTCCGAGTGGGGTTGAAACCATGTGAGGTAAGACACAAAGGGACGGGAGCAAGCTTCAGAGGACACTTCTGGTTTGTGCAAATAGGAGACTAAGAAATACATACGCTCATACTGAGTTATTTACAGACACAAAGCGAAACGCCTCCTAACACGTTGGCTACACTAGATCAAATATAGATTGGTCACAAGCCGGAAATATCATGCACAGTTTTACTAAGGCAACTTCAAAAACTGGAGTGAACGTCAGCTGTTAACACTGTATGGAACAAAAACCCACCATGAGCTGACACACGGGGGTGCTGGAGCGAGGCGAGTCAGCTGACGTCGACCCACGTGACTTCCTGCGGCGTCAGACCTGGAGCTGGAAGCGGTGTGGACGGTGTGAGCAGAGGTGCAGGCGTTCAGCCGCAGGTGCTACCGTTGTTGTTTCAGAGGACGGAGAAGCGACGGAAACAGGACTTTAGCTGCCGTGACCCTGGAGTTCAGCATCCGAGTGTTTGGAACAGGGGTCCAGTACAACGGTCACCCCCTGGGCCGCCGGAAAGAGGGGGTAAACGTGACAAATTCATGGGGCCTAGCAGTTCTGGGGGGTCCATAGAGCAGTGGAGGGGGTCCGGTGGATACAGGTTAGAAATTGGGAAAATTTGGTGTAAGATCCGCTGAATAATAGAGGAGTAGAAGCTGGGAGTCGGACGTTGAAAGCATGTTAAGTTTCACTTTCGCTTCACGCCAGCGTTAGTTAGGTTAGTTATGGACCGCACCCCCATATATAACTGCTGCCTCTACTCGACTTGTTCCACTGGCTTATTTTTTTTTTGCTTAATTCAAGATTTCTTTGTTTAATAATTCAAGATTTTTTTTTTAATAATTCAGGATTTTTTAAAAATAATTCAAGATTTAAAAAAAAAAAAATTCAAGATTTTTTTTTTAATAATTCAAGATTTATTTTTTTGCTTAATTCACGATATTTTTGGATTAATTCAAGATTTTTTTTGCTTAATTCAAAATTGTTTGCATACTTCAAGATTCTTTTTTGCTTAATTCATGATTTTTTTTGTGCTTAATTCATTTTTTTTTGTTGCTTAATTCAAGATTTTTTTTCTTTAATAATCCAAGATTTATTATTATTATTTTTTTTAATAATTCAAGTTTTTTGTTGCTTAATTCAAGATTTTTTTTGTCTTAATTCCACGTATTTTTTTTGTCTTAATTCCAAATTTTTTATGCTTAATTCATGATATTTTTGGATTAATTCAAGATTTTTTTTTTTTTTTTTTGCTCAGCTCAAGATTTTTAGCTTATTTCAAGATTCTTTTTTGCTTAATTCATGATTTTTTTTTTTTTTCTTAATTCAAGATTTTTTTTTGTTTAATTCAAGTAAAAAAAAAAATCTGCCAATGGAACAAGTAAAAATTATCTTGGTAAGATTTCTTGAAATCAGATTTTCCAGATCTATTGTCTATAAATCAGTCCTTATATCTCACTGAAAAGTTCCTCTTTAGGTGATTATGTCTTATTTTAAGTGTGATGAGATATTTGGACTAGAAATGAGAAAAATACACTTGGTACGATTTATATTTTTGCAGTGAAGTGGTTTTAGTTTGGAGTGTGCCACCAGAATAACTGCAGACGTTCACAGTGTGTTTTCATCAGTAAGACAAACTGTGTCTTTAATAGATGATGGAAGTTACTGTCAGTACGGCTAAAAGCTAATGCTACAGACTTGTGTTTTTTATAACTCTACCCGCTGCACTGAGCTTCATCCTGCAGATTGTGATGCTCCAATACTTTCATTTCTTGCAGTGTGAGCATGTTTGAGATTAGAGAGAAGATTATCTGTCAAGATTCTCCTCGTGTGTGATTCCAAATCCATGGATTGTAAAACTCCCGTGGTCCAAGTCTGGTTTTAAAGCTGCAGCTCTTGATAATTTTTTTTCACATCACAAGCAAAAAAATTTCTCTAGTTGCCTTTCATCATGTTGTCGTTCAGACGTTTGTGTCATTCAGTTGCACCAGGTTTGGGCTCATGACGGGGGTTTTCTGATCGATGGGAGGGTTAAAGGCATGACTGACAGCAGTAATTACCAGTCATTGATCAGATTCTGCCAAATGTGACCAGGATTCATTTCCACTGGTGTTCTCCGTGGCTTCAGACACAAACAGGTCGTCTATATTTACATTAACAGTAGTGGAAAAAAAAGTTTATGGACACCCTGTGCATTTTTGATATATAGCATTAACTCCACTGTCATTTTACTGTTGCTACTTTTTGTTGTTTATACTTATATTCTATCTATCTATCTATCTATCTATCTATCTATCTATCTATCTATCTATCTATCTATCTATCTATCTATCTATCTATCTATCTATCTATCTATCTATCTATCTATCTATGTCTTTTTTGTCCATTTGCTTGCCTATTTTGTTCATTTTTTAATCCATTTTGTCTCATTTTCTTAATTTTTCACTAATTTTGCTGCTTATTTGTTGTCTTCACACATTTTGATGATTATATTTGTTAATTTTGGTCACTTTTTTTTCTTATTTTGTTAACTTTTATTAATTAACCTAGTACCCCCCCCCCATTATCTATCTATCTAGAGCAAAAAAAATGTTAATATTACCAATTTGTTCATTGTGCTACTGATTTATGTTCATTTTTCTCCATTTTCTTGCCTATTTTGTTCAGTTTTTGTCTTGTTTTGTACATTTTTCACTAACTTTGCTGCCTATTTTTTTTGTCTTTACTCATTTTGATGCTTATGTTTGTCCATTTTCGGCAACTTTATTCTTTATTTTGTTAACTTTTTTTAAAATAAACAGGGATTTTTTCCCCTCTGTCTGTCTGTCTATCTATTTAATCTTAGAGTTTTGCAATTTCAGTCTTCTGTATGTGCTGTGCATTTGGCAAAACTGACAATAAAGCTTTTACTGTAATATTATCCTCTGTATTTTGTGAATTTTCTGTGAAAATCAAGTATTTTCTTACATTTAATTCACTGATCATGTAAATGTTCATAAAAACTCAGATTAAAGTTGAGGGTTATTTTATCAGAAACAGAGAAAACTGAAGAAAAACTGACTTTTTCAGTAAATTTCTCATTAACTGAACATAAACCCAGTGTGTCCATCCACTGTCATTGATCCAACTCCATGGGTTTTACTGGTGAATCAATGCTGTAGAAGATGACGGTGTTTCCACGGTAACTACGGAGCCTCTGAACGTCCAAATGGGTCATATCTGATGACCATGAAAAAATGAATAATTGTATTTTACATCAATTATTTACATGGATTGTTAGGATTAATGGATCAACAGGTATTAACCAGTTTAGATCAGTAGATGGTTTTGGTTGTTGGTGGATGTTTGGGTCTTTAAGGGTTAAGAATCGGTCTTAAATTATTGTATTGGACTGTTCAGAGTATTGTTTCATTCTCCAAACCCACACGCTTCCTTCTGCACATGCTCAGTTTAAGTCAAAACTGGATGTTTCAGCAAAATAATGAAACACATCCAGGACATGACATGTTGAAACGGTCAAGAATTTAGTTTTGTAATTTTTTCCTTGTTCACAATAAATAGAAATTTTAATTTGCATTTGTTTGTGAATCCGTGTATCATTCGTTCTTTTCATATTCAACTGAGAATCCACAAAATGAGTAGTAAGTTCTGGGTCATACCAAATCGGATATCAAAAATGTCAATGTGAAACCCAACATTTGGACCATTTGCTTATTTCCAATTTTGAATTTGTGCGTTCAATCGAAAGAATGAAAAACAACTTGTTTTCTTGATATTTGATTTGTACATGAATAATGAAATAACAAGCAATTTTCTTCATTTTCCGACTGTAGATTCTCAGTTGAATAAGAAAAAAATGAATGATACATAGATTTTTGTGTCTGTCTGACCCAGTCACACCTTTTGAAACACAAAAAAAAGACTTTCCTGTAAATATTTCAAGATAATATTTGAGATTGTGTAAACGCTTAAAGGGTGTCTGAAAACGTATTTTTCCACTAGTGTAGCCTTTTGACCAAGGTTCTAATAGTTTAGGATTTTTCATCATAGTTTAGTTTTATTTAGTTTTGACTTTTTTTTCTCCAGTTCAGTTAGTTTTAATTTGTTTTTAGAGGTGGTTTGCTAGTTTTTATTCGTTTGCGTTCTTTTCTAAATGCTTAGTTTTAGTTTAGTTTTATTTTTCATCTCTTTTCTCTTCTTCTCTGTCGTCGTATTCAAATAAATCCCAGACAGGACTCTGCTGCTTTCTCCCAACTTTAGTCTCCATGTTTCCAGGTAGAGTGGGGACCAGAAGACGACTGGAAACCACTAGTGAACACAAGTGACGGACCAAAAAGTGTCGTATGGTGACAGCACAGAAAATTGCTTGAGGGAAATAAATCGATTTCATATTAATCCGACATTAACAAAGATGAAAATGAACAGGGGAGTAAGAAAATAACGCTTCTGCAATATATCGTGATATTTCATTTCACAATACTGCATCGATATTAAAAAGTACTGTAACAATATTTTTAGGTATTTATTTAAATGCAGATATAGCGGAGGTTCATTTTTGTTTTTTGTTTTTTTTTTGTTTATATTTTATTTATTATAATTAATTATTTAATTAATTATTAACACTCTTTTATTAAATAATGTTCGTTCCTTTGATGGGATTGCACAAAAATACTGTTCTGATGTTAGTTCTGAACAAATAGAATATGAACATTTGAACAGGATCTTAAACTGTAATGTCTGTAAAACAGAATTTCAGTTTGAACACAGGAACATTTTGTGATATATGTTATGACCCTGGGTCATAATTTGTCTATTTATATGTATATGTATGTGTTTTCTGTTTAGTGTGTGTGTTCTCCCCTGTCCTGTAGGTGTGCTGTGCCCCTTTTGTTTCCGTTTGTTGCAGGTGGTTGATTGGTGGAGCATGATTGCCCAGCCCTTTAAAGATGGCCCTGGAGCTCCCATCCTTGCTGGCTTTTGCCTCCTGTCAGCTCCCAACTCTGTGTTCGTGTGTGTGACCGTCAGTCTTCGATCCTGGAAAAATCTGATTGTTTGTAGTTGTAAATAGTTTTGTTAAATTGAACCTTTTTCTGGTAGGGGAGGTCGGCTCTTTTGTTTTCACCTTTTCTCCTGTTTTTTTTTTTAGGTAGTTAGGTAAGTTTTCTGTATTTTATTTCCTGCATTTATTTTGGTTAGGTAAGTTAGTAAATTGTAAAAGAAGATATTTTGTTTGTTGTTTTAGCCGCTCCCTCCCCTAACCCTTCCTTAGTTGAACAAAATACTGATAATAAATATTGTAAATCTTAGTTTTTGACTGACGTGTGTGCTTGGGAGCTGGGAGGGGACAAAAGTTGAGCCTATTATGTTCGCCCTGGTGAACCCCTAGGCCGGGGCGTAACATATAACATTAGATCCTGCTAGGATCAAATAAAAATGTGTTTAGTATTTATACATATTTCTGGTGTAATTCAATTCTTCCAGGAAATAATCATTTAAAAAAAAGAAACAAACAAAAAATTGCCTTTTTAACAGTATCATGATATATCGTAATATATCGTACCGTGATCCTAGCGTTGTGATTTGTATCTTATTCCGAGGTTCTTGCCGATACACAGCCCTAAAAACGAAGGGAATTTTATCCATAATTTTTATCCGTTTTAGATAGTTTTGTAAACACACAATACAGTTTCAGTTATGTTTTTTTTCTTTTAATTATAGTTTTTATTTATTTCAGTTAACGAAAATGTTTTTACAATTCTAGTTTTCGTCATTTCGTTAGCTTTCGTTAACGATAATAACCTTGCTTTCGACTTGGACTAATAGGAGAGAGCAGCAGAGTGAAGGCGTTTATTGTCAAACCCTGACATTATTCAGATTGTTTTCAGTTCCTGGAGCTTTAAGCAGTGTTGTTGTTTTTTTTTTAAATTAATTTATTCTATATAAATATTTATGACTTCAGAATCCTAATTAAACACATCACAAACCTGCAGCTGTTTTGATGGCGCTCTCCACGTTCCACATCGCCGAACACATCAGCATGTATGTTATTAAATGTATCTTGGAAACTGAACAGACCTCCGCCCACACCAGTGTAATCCTGCCTCTGTTTTTTCCCAGTTGTATAAGATGTGGTTTCTCTACAACCTGATGTGTACGACTGGAACAGAGCAGAGGATTCCTGTGTATTCAGGGTTGAGAAATGTATGAGCTCGTTAGTCAGATCATATATTTCTGATGTGTGTGGCAGCATGTTCACTGTTTCTGATTGTGTAAATGTGTGCAAATACGTATATTATTGGCCTGTTTTTGTTTTTTTTTTCCTGTGTGTGTGTATTGGCGAGGGGGATTTCAGCTCAGTCATTTCAAGTGCAGTGCAGGTATTTTCCTCCATGAACCCTGTGTGTGTCCACAGTCTGCTGCCATGGGAATGAGTGTGTGAACAGGGCTTTTTGTGCACATGCAGGTGTGTGTCGGTGTGCATGCTTGTGAGTGTGTTGAGTTGCGTTGGCCTTTGTGCTGCGGTCTGAAAATACACCCTCCAGTCTTCATCCGTGACCTCTAGAAGATGCTTTGCCTCCGGTTCTTTCCTCGACCTGAAGAAAAACGCAGTCGTTTTAACACATAAAGTGTAAAAAGCGCACATTTGACATAAAAACACAACCAATAAAGCCTTAAGCGCAGGATGCTTTGTTCTTTAGACAACCATTTTTTCTGTTTCTTAACAGCGTGGGTTGAGTGGAAAAGTCTATCATGTTGTATGTTTCAGTATTTTCTCATCTGGAATTACAAGTGCAGGAGATTTCCACTTATCTAATAACCTGAAGTAAAACATTTGCACCTGATACAGCGGATAAACTGTCAGTAAGATTTGCTGTATTTGTTACATAAGCAGCTTATTAGGGAATATCAACAGTAAATATAATGAATCATTTGATGAGTCCTAATTTATTTTCATTTGGGTGTTCGTTCCTCAGGGGCTGCAGTATTGTGGTCTTTTCATTTGTGTAAAGTAAACAAACTGAGTATGTCCGCTTCCTCTCCACTTGCTAATTAGCAGAATCCGTCTGCAGACACTTTCAGCTCATTTGAGATGAAGTAGAGCTAATTTCACGTCTGCTCCATTTCACTTTGGAAAGTGTTACCCACAAGGATAATCAGTATTATCTTGTGTGTTTTTTACACTCATTAAAAGTTACCTCTCGGACAGTATTATATCATGACGAAGACACTGGAAATGGAATTTTAAGGAGAGCACACGGTGCATGTGATGTCATTCTCATCATCTGTTCTGATGGTCACTATGTTTAACCTATGTTTATATGTAGCCAAGTGTTTTTTTTTTAACCCTTTCATGCATGAATTATGAGAACCTTAGTCAAGATTTTTTTTTCTGGAGTGTTTTTATACCTCCTTAGGCATAAAAAAAATTGCAATCAAGTTTTTTTTTTCATGGAGTTACAAAAATGTCCATACATTAAATTTTTTAAGTAAAGAAATATGTATTTAAAACCCAGTATCAGAAAGTAAAATAAAAACAATGAAATAAAAACATTTTTAAGGCTGCTAATTTGATGTTTTCTCACATTTTACTATACTCCAATGCTAGTTATTACCTCATATAATATGCAAAAAACAACTCTTTTTGTCTAACAAATAACTGATTTACACTTAAACATGTTATTGCAGATCAGGTTTATCAAGAACAGCAAAGTTATAGTAATGGTATGAATTGCAGTGTATTATGGGATGTTGCATAAGTGTCCACTGTGTTGGCTCATATGGAACTAAAGCAACAAAACCTGTGAATATACACGAGAACAGCTGGAGAAGAACTGTCCACTGGAGTGACCACTATGCATGAAAGGGTTAAATGGAAATTTCCCCCTCTCCGTTTACAAAACAAACATGCAGACATGATAGTTTTTGGAAAACTGTGTTTACACGGCCCCGTATATCTATACCACAGGTGTCAAACATGTGGCCCGGGGGCCAAATCTGGCCTGCCAAAGGTTCCATTCTGGTCCTGCAGGATAAAAGTGCAAAAATGAACCTGAACAGTCCAGGTTGTCCAAATCATTTTGGTTCAGGTTCCACATACAGACCAATGTGATCTACAGTACAAATAACTAGACAATTTCCACACGCGGAAATCGTGAGAGGGGCTCGGGGGTCGGGGGGGCATGTCGGTTCGACGTTGCCAAAGACTTAATGGCCGGAGGGGAATTCTGTGTTCTGAACCCCCATTCACTTTATATGGACAAGCTGAGTGCCAAAGTATGGCGGCTGACGGATGTCACCGTTAGTAGTAGTAATAGAAGTAATAGTAGTATTTTTAGTAGTAGTACTAATTTTAGTTGTAGTGGTAGTATCTTTAGTAGTATTTTTAGTACTAGTAGTAGTAGTAGTAGTAGTGGTATTTTTAATAGTAGTAGTAGTTGGAGTTGCCACAGCAACGGCGCTGCACTGACACACACAGAGAATGAAACTAACACACAGACCAGCAGGAATAGGCATAGACTGGAGCAGAACAGGTTCCAATCAACTGCTAATTATGGGAAAACCGTAAAACATAGGTGAAAACCGAAATGACCGTGAGCGTCAGAAGGACCTGGGGAACACACAGATGTAGGTTTTTTTCACATACTGTGAGAAATGACTGAGTTAGAGCAGTTTAAAAACAGTCAACTGACCAAGACAAGAAGGAATCTGCTAGAATGGAGAGTTAATGGGGGAAAGAAGGGATGAGCCTCCAAACTAGTGCCTGTCATTTCACTTTAAAAAGAGCTAGGTCTTCAAACATGGGTTCATATGAAGCCCAGGAACCATGGCTACGTTTTTGGAAAATGTCATTCAACTGCGATGTATCGTTTGGCCGGGAGGGCGATTTATTCAGAGAATTTTCAGGTGAATTTTCACTGCTCTTCCACTCTAGTGTGATGACATCACACACTCTAACTCAGGAAATTTGGACAATTTTCACTCAACCCAGGGGTTTTTGAAGACTCACCTATTGAAAACCGTAAACCTCATCCTCATACCAAGTACATTCGTGCGGAGAGGACAAAAATGTCTGCGTTTTAAAGTTTAAATGAAGTCTGTAGGTCAAAGTATGGTGAAGTAGTAGTGTCTGGAAAAAAGTGGACTTTTCTGGCTGATTTTTTCCTCTCCCCATTAGTTGTAGTCATGTGTGACCTGATTGGCTGATGCTGATCACCTGACACCTGAGCTTCAACTGTCTGTGTTCTATACTCTGTGTGTGTGTGTGTGTGTGTGTGTGTGTGTGTGTGTGTGTGTGTGTGTGAGTGTGTGTTAGTTTTTGAGTGTGTGTTTGTGTGTGTGTGTGTCAGTGTGTGAGTGTGTTTGTGCATGAGAGAGAATCAGTTTGAATCAGTTTAACAGTAATAGGAGGAGAAGGAGTACAAGTAACAGTAATAGTAGTATTTTTAGTAGCAGTAGTGGTAGTAGTAGTAGTATTTTCAGTAGTAGTAGTAGTAGTATTTTTAGTTGTAGTAGTAATAGTAGTAGTATTTTTTGTAGTAGTAGTATTTTTAGTAGTAGCACCTGTAATAGTAGTAATAGTATTTTTTAGTAGTAGTAGTAGTAGTAGTAGTATTTTTTGTAGTAGTTGTAGTAGCAGCAGTAGTAGTAGTAGTAGAATTTCTAGTAGTAGTAGTAGTAACATTAGTAGTATTTTTAGTTGTAGTAGTAGTATTAGTAGTAGTAGCAATTGTAGTAGTAGTAGTAATATTTTTTAGTAGTAGTAGTAGTAGCAGTAGTAGCATTTTTAATAGTAGTAGTAATCATAGTAGTAACAGCAGTAGTAGTATTAGTAGTCAGTATCTGTACTTAACAGACACCCAGCGTTGCTATGGACTCTCCAGGGTTGCTATGGGAGGAGAAACATGTCAGACTGATTCAGTTTATTGGACACACCTGGGACACAGAGCAGAGGGGCTGTTGCCGCAGCAACGGCGCTGCACTGACACACACAGAGAGAGAGAGACACACAGAGCAGCAGGAATAGACTGAGTGAGGCACTCAGAACAGGTCCCGGAAAACTGCTAATTATGGGAAAACCGTAAAAGATAGGTGAAAACCGACATGACCGTGAGCTTCAGAAGGACCTGGGGAATGCACAGATGTAGATTTTTTTCACGTACTGTGAGAAATGACTGAGTTAGGGCAGTTTAAAAACAGTCAACCGAGCAAGACAAGAAGGAATCTGCTATAATGGAGAGTTAATGGGGGAAAGAAGGGACTTGCCTCCAAACTAGTGCCTGTCATTTCACTTTAAAAAGAGCTAGGTCTTCAAACATGGGTTCATATGAAGCCCAGGAACCATGGCTACGTTTTTGGAAAATATCATTCGCCTGCGATGTATCGTTTGGCCGGGAGGGCGATTTATTCAGAGAATTTTCAGGTGAATTTTTCACTCCTTTCTCACTCTAGCTGCCGTTACCATGGGGACCACACACTCTAGAAATGAGGATTTTGAGTCAACCTGGGGGTTTTTGAAGACTCACCTATTGAAAACCGTAAACCTCATCCTCATAGCAAGTACATTCGTGCGGAGAGGACAAAAATGCCTGCGTTTTAAAGTTTAAATGAAGTCTCTAGGTGAAAGTATGGCGAAGTAGTAGTGGTTGGAAAAAAGGCAAGTTTTTTGTCACTCCCATTGAAAATGAATGGGGTTTTTCTTCGCATATTTGTGCGAAAACCGTAAGTGATATCGTTACCACGTGATGACACAGATAATCTTTGGGCCAAGCTGAACATTTCTGCGTTGACAGAATATTTTTAGGACAAATCGTTTGGGAATGGTAGCCACTTGAAAATGGCCCCATTCATTTCGGATGGAGAAATTTGACTGGTTTTTCGCAATTTTAACGAAATCCGTGCATCGGAATGGCACGCCAATAACATAGCACACGATTCCCGAGCAGGACGCACATTTTTGTAATAACATGTGTTGGCCTATTTCCAGCGGTTCGGGCCGCATTAATCGGCGAAATTTTGTCCGGAAGATGAATAATATTAATAACTAGACAATTTCCACACGCGGAAATCGTGAGAGGGGCTCGGGGGTCGGGGGGGCATGTGGGTTCGACGTTACCAAAGACTTCATGGTCGGAGGGGAATTCTGTGTTCTGAACCCCCATTCACTTTATATGGACAATCTGTGTGTCAAAGTTTGGCAGCTGACGGATGTCACCGTTAGTAGTAGTAATAGAAGTAGTAGTAGTATTTTTAGTAGTAGTAGTATTTTTAGTAGTTGTATCAGTAGTAGTTGCCACAGCGACGGCGCTGCACTGACACACACACAGAATGAAACTGACACAGAGCAGCAGGAATAGGCTGAGACTGGAGCAGAACAGGTCCCGAGAAACTGCTAATTAAAGGAAAACCGTAAAAGATAGGAGAAAACTGAAATGACCGTGAGCGTCAAAAGGACCTGGGGAACATACAGATGTAGGTTTTTTTCCCGTACTGTGAAAAATGACTGAGTTAGGGCAGTTTAAAAACAGTCAACTGACCAAGAAAAGAAGGAATCCGCTACAATGGAGAGTCAATGGGAGAAAGAAGGGATGAGCCTCCAAACTAGTGCCTGTCATTTCACTTTAAAAAGAGCTAGGTCTTCAAACATGGGTTCATATGAAGCCCAGGAACCATGGCTACGTTTTTGGAAAATATCATTCGCCTGCGATGTATGGTTTTGCCGGGAAGGCGATTTATTTACAGAATTTTCAGTTGAATTTTCACTGCTCTTCCACTCTAGTGTGATGACATCACACACTCTAACTCAGGAAATTTGGACAATTTTCACTCAACCCAGGGGTTTTTGAAGACTCACCTATTGAAAACCGTAAACCCCATCCTCATAACAAGTACAGTCGTGCGGAGAGGACAAAAATGCCTGCGTTTTAAAGTTTCAATGAAGTCTGTAGGTCAAAGTATGGCGAAGTAGTAGTGTCTGGAAAAAAGTGGACTTTTCTGGCTGATTTTTTCCTCTCCCCATTAGTTGTAGTCATGTGTGACCTGATTGGCTGATGCTGATCACCTGACACCTGAGCTTCAACTGTCTGTGTTCTATACTCTGTGTGTGTGTGTGTGTGTGTGTGTGTGTGTTGTGTGTGTGTATGAGAGAGAATCAGTTTGAATCAGTTTATTCTATCAGTAAAAGGAGGAGAAGTAGAAGGAGAAGTAGTAATAGAAGTAGTATTTTTAGTAGTAGTGGTAGTAGTAGTTGTAGTAGTAGTAGTAGTATTTTTAGTAATACTAGTAGTAGTATTTTTAGTAGTAGTAGTAGTAGAAGTAGTTTTCATAGTAGTAGTAGTATTTGTAGTAGTAGTAGTATTTTTATTAGTAGTAGTAGTAATAGTAGTCGTATTTTTAGTAATAGTAGTAGTACTTTCAGTAGTAGTGGTTGTATTTTTAGTAGTAGTAGTAGTTATCATAGTAGTAAAAGTAATAGTAGTAGTATCAGTACTGTCTCACACACCCAGCGTTGCTATGGACTCTCCAGGGTTGCTATGGGAGGAGAAACATGTCAGACTGATTCAGTTTATTGGACACACCTGGGACACAGAGCAGAGGGGCTGTTGCCGCAGCAACGGCGCTGCACTGACACACACAGAGAGAGAGAGACACACAGAGCAGCAGGAATAGACTGAGTGAGTCACTCAGAACAGGTCCCGGAAAACTGCTAATTATGGGAAAACCATAAAAGATAGGTGAAAACCGAAATGACCGTGAGCGTCAGAAGGACCTGGGGAACACACAGATGTAGGTTTTTTTCACATACTGTGAGAAATGACTGAGTTAGAGCAGTTTAAAAACAGTCAACTGACCAAGACAAGAAGGAATCCGCTACAATGGAGAGTTAATGGAGGAAAGAAGGGATGAGCCTCCAAACTAGTGCCTGTCATTTCTCTTTAAAAAGAGCTAGGTCTTCAAACATGGGTTCATATGAAGCCCAGGAACCATGGCTACGTTTTTGGAAAATGTCATTCGCCTGCGATGTATCGTTTGGCCGGGAGGGCGATTTATTCAGAGAATTTTCAGTTGAATTTTCACTGCTCTCACACTCTAGTGTGATGACATCACCCACTCTAACTCAGGAAATTTTGAGAATTTTCACTCAACCCAGGGGTTTTTGAAGACTCACCTATTGAAAACCGTAAACCCCATCCTCATACCAAGTACATTCGTGCGGAGAGGACAAAAATGCCTGCGTTTTAAAGTTTAAATGAAGTCTGTAGGTGAAAGTATGGTGAAGTAGTAGTGTCTGGAAAAAAGTGGACTTTTCTGGCTGATTTTTTCATCTCCCCATTCATTTCTATGGGACTTTTTTCGCGTGTTTTTCGCGAATAACTCTGCGAAACATTCACGAATCTCTATGAAAATAACATAGCACACTATTCCCGATGAAACCGCACGTTTTAATGTATATTGTGCAGGGGTCTTTCCAGCGGTTCGGGCCCTATTAATCGGCGAAAATGTGTCCGGAAGATGAAGATGAAAAATAATAATAACTAGACAATTTCCACACGCGGAAATCGTGAGAGGGGCTCGGGGGTCGGGGGGGCATGTCGGTTCGACGTTACCAAAGACTTCATGGTCGGAGGGGAATTCTGTGTTCTGAACCCCCATTCACTTTATATGGACAATCTGTGTGTCAAAGTTTGGCAGCTGACAGACGTCACCGTTAGTAGTAGTAATAGAAGTAGTAGTAGTATTTTTAGTAGTAGTAGTATTTTTAGTAGTTGTATCAGTAGTAGTTGCCACAGCGACGGCGCTGCACTGACACACACACAGAATGAAACTGACACAGAGCAGCAGGAATAGGCTGAGACTGGAGCAGAACAGGTCCCGAGAAACTGCTAATTACAGGAAAACCGTAAAAGATAGGAGAAAACTGAAATGACCATGAGCATCAGAGAGACCTGGGGAACATACAGATGTAGGTTTTTTTCCCGTACTGTGAAAAATGACTGAGTTAGGGCAGTTTAAAAACAGTCAACTGACCAAGACAAGAAGGAATCCGCTACAATGGAGAGTCAATGGGAGAAAGAAGGGATGAGCCTCCAAACTAGTGCCTGTCATTTCACTTTAAAAAGAGCTAGGTCTTCAAACATGGGTTCATATGAAGCCCAGGAACCATGGCTACGTTTTTGGAAAATATCATTCGCCTGCGATGTATGGTTTTGCCGGGAGGGCGATTTATTTACAGAATTTTCAGTTGAATTTTCACTGCTCTTCCACTCTAGTGTGATGACATCACACACTCTAACTCAGGAAATTTGGACAATTTTCACTCAACCCAGGGGTTTTTGAAGACTCACCTATTGAAAACCGTAAACCCCATCCTCATACCAAGTACATTCATGCGGAGAGGACAAAAATGCCTGCGTTTTAAAGTTTCAATGAAGTCTGTAGGTCAAAGTATGGCGAAGTAGTAGTGTCTGGAAAAAAGTGGACTTTTCTGGCAGATTTTTTCCTCTCCCCATTAGTTGTAGTCATGTGTGACCTGATTGGCTGATGCTGATCACCTGACACCTGAGCTTCAACTGTCTGTGTTCTATACTCTGTGTGTGTGTGTGTGTGTGTGTGTGTGTGTGGTGTGTGCGTGTGTGTGAGGGTGTGTGTGTGTGTGTGTATGAGAGAGAATCAGTTTGAATCAGTTTATTCTATCAGTAAAAGGAGGAGAAGTAGAAGGAGAAGTAGTAATAGAAGTAGTATTTTTAGTAGTAGTGGTAGTAGTAGTTGTAGTAGTAGTAGTAGTAGTAGTATTTTTAGTAATACTAGTAGTAGTATTTTAGTAGTAGTAGTAGTAGAAGTAGTTTTCATAGTAGTAGTAGTATTTGTAGTAGTAGTAGTATTTTTATTAGTAGTAGTAGTAATAGTACTCGTATTTTTAGTAATAGTAGTAGTACTTTCAGTAGTAGTGGTTGTATTTTTAGTAGTAGTAGTAGTTATCATAGTAGTAAAAGTAATAGTAGTCGTATCAGTACTGTCTCACACACCCAGCGTTGCTATGGACTCTCCAGGGTTGCTATGGGAGGAGAAACATGTCAGACTGATTCAGTTTATTGGACACACCTGGGACACAGAGCAGAGGGGCTGTTGCCGCAGCAACGGCGCTGCACTGACACACACAGAGAGAGAGAGACACACAGAGCAGCAGGAATAGACTGAGTGAGGCACTCAGAATAGGTCCCGGAAAACTGCTAATTATGGGAAAACCGTAAAAGATAGGTGAAAACCGAAATGACCGTGAGCGTCAGAAGGACCTGGGGAACACACAGATGTAGTTTTTTTTCACGTACTGTGAGAAATGACTGAGTTAGGGCAGTTTAAAAACAGCCAACCGAGCAAGACAAGAAGGAATCTGCTATAATGGAGAGTTAATGGGGGAAAGAAGGGACTTGCCTCCAAACTAGTGCCTGTCATTTCACTTTAAAAAGAGCTAGGTCTTCAAACATGGGTTCATATGAAGCCCAGGAACCATGGCTACGTTTTTGGAAAATATCATTCGCCTGCGATGTATCGTTTGGCCGGGAGGGCGATTTATTCAGAGAATTTTCAGGTGAATTTTCACTGCCTTCTCACTCTAGCTGCCGTTACCATGGGGACCACACACTCTAGGAAATTGAGGATTTTGAGTCAACCATGGGGTTTTTGAAGACTCACCTATTGAAAACCGTAAACCTCATCCTCATAGCAAGTACATTCGTGCGGAGAGGACAAAAATGCCTGCGTTTTAAAGTTTAAATGAAGTCTCTAGGTGAAAGTATGGCTGAAGTAGTAGTGTCTGGAAAAAAGGGCACGTTTTTGTCACTCCCATTGAAAATGAATGGGGTTTTTCTTCGCATATTGTGCGAAAACCGTAAGTGATATCGTTACCACGTGATGACACAGATAATCTTTGGGCCAAGCTGAACATTTCTGCGTTGACAGAATATTTTTAGGACAAATCGTTTGGGAATGGTAGCCACTTGAAAATGGCCCCATTCATTTCGGATGGAGAAATTTGACTGGTTTTTCGCAATTTTAACGAAATCCGTGCATCGGAATGGCACGCCTATAACATAGCACACTATTCCCGAGCAGGACGCACATTTTTGTAATAACATGTGTGGGTCTATTTCCAGCGGTTCGGGCCGCATTAATCGGCGAAAAGTGGCGGAAGATGAAGAATAACTAGACAATTTCCACATGCGGAAATCGTGAGAGGGGCTCGGGGGTCGGGGGGGCATGTCGGTTCGACGTTACCAAAGACTTCATGGTCGGAGGGGAATTGTGTGTTCTGAACCCCCATTCACTTTATATGGACAATCTGTGTGTCAAAGTTTGGCAGCTGACAGACGTCACCGTTAGTAGTAGTAATAGAAGTAGTAGTAGTATTTTTAGTAGTAGTAGTATTTTTAGTAGTTGTATCAGTAGTAGTTGCCACAGCGACGGCGCTTCACTGACACACACACAGAATGAAACTGACGCAGAGCAGCAGGAATAGGCTGAGACTGGAGCAGAACAGGTCCCGAGAAACTGTAAATTAAAGGAAAACCGTAAAAGATAGGAGAAAACTGAAATGACCGTGAGCGTCAAAAGGACCTGGGGAACATACAGATGTAGGTTTTTTTCTCGTACTGTGAAAAATGACTGAGTTAGGGCAGTTTAAAAACAGTCAACTGACAAAGACAAGAAGGAATCTGCTACAATGGAGAGTCAATGGGAGAAAGAAGGGATGAGCCTCCAAACTAGTGCCTGTCATTTCACTTTAAAAAGAGCTAGGTCTTCAAACATGGGTTCATATGAAGCCCAGGAACCATGGCTACGTTTTTGGAAAATATCATTCGCCTGCGATGTATGGTTTTGCCGGGAAGGCGATTTATTTACAGAATTTTCAGTTGAATTTTCTCTGCTCTTCCACTCTAGTGTGATGACATCACACACTCTAACTCAGGAAATTTGGACAATTTTCACTCAACCCAGGGGTTTTTGAAGACTCACCTATTGAAAACCGTAAACCCCATCCTCATAACAAGTACAGTCGTGCGGAGAGGACAAAAATGCCTGCGTTTTAAAGTTTCAATGAAGTCTGTAGGTCAAAGTATGGCGAAGTAATAGTGTCTGGAAAAAAGTGGACTTTTCTGGCTGATTTTTTCCTCTCCCCATTAGTTGTAGTCATGTGTGACCTGATTGGCTGATGCTGATCACCTGACACCTGAGCTTCAACTGTCTGTGTTCTATACTCTGTGTGTGTGTGTGTGTGTGTGTGTGTGTGTGTGTGTGTGTGTGTGTGTGTGTGTGTATGAGAGAGAATCAGTTTGAATCAGTTTATTCTATCAGTAAAAGGAGGAGAAGTAGAAGGAGAAGTAGTAATAGAAGTAGTATTTTTAGTAGTAGTGGTAGTAGTAGTTGTAGTAGTAGTAGTAGTATTTGTAGTAATACTAGTAGTAGTATTTTTAGTAGTAGTAGTAGTAGAAGTAGTTTTCATAGTAGTAGTAGTATTTGTAGTAGTAGTAGTATTTTTATTAGTAGTAGTAGTAATAGTAGTCGTATTTTTAGTAATAGTAGTAGTACTTTCAGTAGTAGTGGTTGTATTTTTAGTAGTAGTAGTAGTAACAGCAGTAGTAAGTATTAGTAGTACTATCAGTACTGTCTAACAGACACCCAGCGTTGCTATGGACTCTCCAGGGTTGCTATGGGAGGAGAAACATGTCAGACTGATTCAGTTTATTGGACACACCTGGGACACAGAGCAGAGGGGCTGTTGCCGCAGCAACGGCGCTGCACTGACACACACAGAGAGAGAGAGACACACAGAGCAGCAGGAATAGACTGAGTGAGGCACTCAGAACAGGTCCCGGAAAACTGCTAATTATGGGAAAACCGTACAAGATAGGTGAAAACCGAAATGACTGTGAGCGTCAGAAGGACCTGGGGAACACACAGATGTAGGTTTTTTTCACGTACTATGAGAAATGACTGAGTTAGAGCAGTGTAAAAACAGTCAACTGACCAAGACAAGAAGGAATCCGCTACAATGGAGAGTTAATGGGAGAAAGAAGGGATGAGCCTCCAAACTAGTGCCTGCCATTTCACTTTAAAAAGAGCTAGGTCTTCAAACATGGGTTCATATGAAGCCCAGGAACCATGGCTACGTTTTTGGAAAATGTCATTCACCTGCGATGTATGGTTTGGCCGGGAGGGCGATTTATTCAGAGAATTTTCAGGTGAATTTTCACTGCTCTCACACTCTAGTGTGATGACATCACCCACTCTAACTCAGGAAATTTTGAGAATTTTCACTCAACCCAGGGGTTTTTGAAGACTCACCTATTGAAAACCGTAAACCCCATCCTCATACAAAGTACATTCGTGCGGAGAGGACAAAAATGCCTGCGTTTTAAAGTTTAAATGAAGTCTGTAGGTGAAAGTATGGTGAAGTAGTAGTGTCTGGAAAAAAGTGGACTTTTCTGGCTGATTTTTTCATCTCCCCATTAGTTGTAGTCATGTGTGACCTGATTGGCTGATGCTGATCACCTGACACCTGAGCTTCAACTGTCTGTGTTCTATACTCTGTGTGAGTGTGTGTGTGTGTGTGTGTGTGTGTGTGTGTGTGTGTGTGCGTGTGTGCGTGTGTGTGAGGGTGTGTGTGTGTGTGTGTGTATGTGTATGAGAGAGAATCAGTTTGAATCAGTTTATTCTATCAGTAAAAGGAGGAGAAGTAGAAGGAGAAGTAGTAATAGAAGTAGTATTTTTAGTAGTAGTGGTAGTAGTAGTTGTAGTAGTATTTGCAGTAGTAGTAGTATTTTTAGTAATACTAGTAGTAGTATTTTTAGTAGTAGTAGTAGTAGAAGTAGTTTTCATAGTAGTAGTAGTATTTGTAGTAATAGTAGTATTTTTATTAGTAGTAGTAGTAATAGTACTCGTATTTTTAGTAATAGTAGTAGTACTTTCAGTAGTAGTGGTTGTATTTTTAGTAGTAGTAGTAGTTATCATAGTAGTAAAAGTAATAGTAGTCGTATCAGTACTGTCTCACACACCCAGCGTTGCTATGGACTCTCCAGGGTTGCTATGGGAGGAGAAACATGTCAGACTGATTCAGTTTATTGGACACACCTGGGACACAGAGCAGAGGGGCTGTTGCCGCAGCAACGGCGCTGCACTGACACACACAGAGAGAGAGAGACACACAGAGCAGCAGGAATAGACTGAGTGAGGCACTCAGAACAGGTCCCGGAAAACTGCTAATTATGGGAAAACCGTAAAACATAGGTGAAAACCGAAATGACCGTGAGCGTCAGAAGGACCTGGGGAACACACAGATGTAGTTTTTTTTCACGTACTGTGAGAAATGACTGAGTTAAGGCAGTTTAAAAACAGTCAACCGAGAAGGACAAGAAGAAATCTGCTATAATGGAGAGTTAATGGGGGAAAGAAGGGACTTGCCTCCAAACTAGTGCCTGTCATTTCACTTTAAAAAGAGCTAGGTCTTCAAACATGGGTTCATATGAAGCCCAGGAACCATGGCTACGTTTTTGGAAAATATCATTTGCCTGTGATGTATCGTTTGGCCGGGAGGGCGATTTATTCAGAGAATTTTCAGGTGAATTTTTCACTCCTTTCTCACTCTAGCTGCCGTTACCATGGGGACCACACACTCTAGAAATGAGGATTTTGAGTCAACCTGGGGGTCTTTGAAGACTCGCCTATTGAAAACCGTAAACCCTATCCTCACACCAAGTACATTCGCATGGAGAGGACAAAAATGCCTGCGTTTTAAAGTTTAAATGAAGTCTCTAGGTGAAAGTATGGCGAAGTAGTAGCGGTCGGAAAAAAGGCAAGTTTTTGTCACTCCCATTAGAAATGAATGGGGTTTTTCTTCGCATATTTGTGCGAAAACCGTAAGTGATATCGTTACCACGTGATGACACAGATAATCTTTGGGCCAAGCTGAACATTTCTGCGTTGACAGAATATTTTTAGGACAAATCGTTTGGGAATGGTAGCCACTTGAAAATGGCCCCATTCATTTCGGATGGAGAAATTTGACTGGTTTTTCGCAATTTTAACGAAATCCGTGCATCGGAATGGCCCGCAAATAACATAGCACACGATTCCCGAGCAGGACGCACATTTTTGTAATAACATGTGTTGGCCTTTTTTCCAGCGGTTCGGGCCGCATTAATCGGCGAAAAGTGGCGGAAGATGAATAATAACTAGACAATTTCCACACGCGGAAATCGTGAGAGGGGCTCGGGGGTCGGGGGGGCATGTCGGTTCGACGTTACCAAAGACTTCATGGTCGGAGGGGAATTCTGTGTTCTGAACCCCCATTCACTTTATATGGACAATCTGTGTGTCAAAGTTTGGCAGCTGACAGACGTCACCGTTAGTAGTAGTAATAGAAGTAGTAGTAGTATTTTTAGTAGTAGTAGTATTTTTAGTAGTTGTATCAGTAGTAGTTGCCACAGCGACGGCGCTGCACTGACACACACACAGAATGAAACTGACACAGAGCAGCAGGAATAGGCTGAGACTGGAGCAGAACAGGTCCCGAGAAACTGCTAATTACAGGAAAACTGTAAAAGATAGGTGAAAACTGAAATGACCATGAGCGTCAGAAGAGACCTGGGAACATACAGATGTAGGTTTTTTTTCCCGTACTGTGAAAAATGACTGAGTTAGGGCAGTTTAAAACAGTCAACTGACCAAGACAAGAAGGAATCCGCTACAATGGAGAGTTAATGGGAGAAAGAAGGGATGAGCCTCCAAACTAGTGCCTGTCATTTCACTTTAAAAAGAGCTAGGTCTTCAAACATGGGTTCATATGAAGCCCAGGAACCATGGCTACGTTTTTGGAAAATATCATTCGCCTGCGATGTATCGTTTTGCCGGGAGGGCGATTTATTACAGAGAATTTTCAGTTGAATTTTCTCTGCTCTTCCACTCTAGTGTGATGACATCACACACTCTAACTCAGGAAATTTGGACAATTTTCACTCAACCCAGGGGTTTTTGAAGACTCACCTATTGAAAACCGTAAACCCCATCCTCATACCAAGTACATTCATGCGGAGAGGACAAAAATGCCTGCGTTTTAAAGTTTCAATGAAGTCTGTAGGTCAAAGTATGGCGAAGTAGTAGTGTCTGGAAAAAAGTGGACTTTTCTGGCTGATTTTTTCCTCTCCCCATTAGTTGTAGTCATGTGTGACCTGATTGGCTGATGCTGATCACCTGACACCTGAGCTTCAACTGTCTGTGTTCTATACTCTGTGTGTGTGTGCGTGTGTGTGTGTGTGTGTGTGTGTGTGCGTGTGTGCGTGTGTGTGAGGGTGTGAGGGTGTGTGTGTGTGTGTGTGTATGTGTATGAGAGAGAATCAGTTTGAATCAGTTTATTCTATCAGTAAAAGGAGGAGAAGTAGAAGGAGAAGTAGTAATAGAAGTAGTATTTTTAGTAGTAGTGGTAGTAGTAGTTGTAGTAGTATTTGCAGTAGTAGTAGTATTTTTAGTAATACTAGTAGTAGTATTTTTAGTAGTAGTAGTAGTAGAAGTAGTTTTCATAGTAGTAGTAGTATTTGTAGTAATAGTAGTATTTTTATTAGTAGTAGTAGTAATAGTACTCGTATTTTTAGTAATAGTAGTAGTACTTTCAGTAGTAGTGGTTGTATTTTTAGTAGTAGTAGTAGTTATCATAGTAGTAAAAGTAATAGTAGTCGTATCAGTACTGTCTCACACACCCAGCGTTGCTATGGACTCTCCAGGGTTGCTATGGGAGGAGAAACATGTCAGACTGATTCAGTTTATTGGACACACCTGGGACACAGAGCAGAGGGGCTGTTGCCGCAGCAACGGCGCTGCACTGACACACACAGAGAGAGAGAGACACACAGAGCAGCAGGAATAGACTGAGTGAGGCACTCAGAACAGGTCCTGGAAAACTGCTAATTATGGGAAAACCGTAAAAGATAGGTGAAAACCGAAATGACCGTGAGCGTCAGAAGGACCTGGGGAAGACACAGATGTAGGTTTTTTTCACGTACTGTGAGAAATGACTGAGTTAGGCAGTTTAAAAACAGTCAACCGAGCAAGGACAAGAAGAATCTGCTATAATGGAGAGTTAATGGGGGAAAGAAGGGACTTGCCTCCAAACTAGTGCCTGTCATTTCACTTTAAAAAGAGCTAGGTCTTCAAACATGGGTTCATATGAAGCCCAGGAACCATGGCTACGTTTTTGGAAAATATCATTTGCCTGTGATGTATCGTTTGGCCGGGAGGGCGATTTATTCAGAGAATTTTCAGGTGAATTTTTCACTCCTTTCTCACTCTAGCTGCCGTTACCATGGGGACCACACACTCTAGAAATGAGGATTTTGAGTCAACCTGGGGGTTTTTGAAGACTCACCTATTGAAAACCGTAAACCTCATGCTCATAGCAAGTACATTCGTGCGGAGAGGACAAAAATGCCTGCGTTTTAAAGTTTAAATGAAGTCTCTAGGTGAAAGTATGGCGAAGTAGTAGTGGTTGGAAAAAAGGCAAGTTTTTTGTCACTCCCATTGAAAATGAATGGGGTTTTTCTTCGCATATTTGTGCGAAAACCGTAAGTGATATCGTTACCACGTGATGACACAGATAATCTTTGGGCCAAGCTGAACATTTCTGCGTTGACAGAATATTTTTAGGACAAATCGTTTGGGAATGGTAGCCACTTGAAAATGGCCCCATTCATTTCGGATGGAGAAATTTGACTGGTTTTTCGCAATTTTAACGAAATCCGTGCATCGGAATGGCACGCCTATAACATAGCACACTATTCCCGAGCAGGACGCACATTTTTGTAATAACATGTGTTGGTCTATTTCCAGCGGTTCGGGCCGCATTAATCGGCGAAAAGTGGCGGAAGATGAATAATAATAACTAGACAATTTCCACACGCGGAAATCGTGAGAGGGGCTCGGGGGTCGGGGGGGCATGTCGGTTCGACGTTACCAAAGACTTCATGGTCGGAGGGGAATTCGTGTGTTCTGAACCCCCATTCACTTTATATGGACAATCTGTGTGTCAAAGTTTGGCAGCTGACAGACGTCACCGTTAGTAGTAGTAATAGAAGTAGTAGTAGTATTTTTAGTAGTAGTAGTATTTTTAGTAGTTGTATCAGTAGTAGTTGCCACAGCGACGGCGCTTCACTGACACACACACAGAATGAAACTGACACAGAGCAGCAGGAATAGGCTGAGACTGGAGCAGAACAGGTCCCTATAAACTGCTAATTACAGGAAAATCGTAAAAGATAGGTGAAAACTGAAATGACCATGAGCGTCAGAGAGACCAAGGGAACATAAAGATGCAGGTTTTTTTCCCGTACTGTGAGAAATGACTGAGTTAGAGCAGTTTAAAAACAGTGAACTGACCAAGACAAGAAGGAATCCGCTACAATGGAGAGTTAATGGGAGAAAGAAGGGATGAGCCTCCAAACTAGTGCCTGTCATTTCACTTTAAAAAGAGCTAGGTCTTCAAACATGGGTTCATATGAAGCCCAGGAACCATGGCTACGTTTTTGGAAAATATCATTCGCCTTCGATGTATCGTTTGGCCGGGAGGGCGATTTATTCAGAGAATTTTCAGTAGAATTTTCTCTGCTCTTCCACTCTAGTGTGATGACATCACACACTCTAACTCAGGAAATTTGGACAATTTTCACTCAACCCAGGGGTTTTTGAAGACTCACCTATTGAAAACCGTAAATCCCCATCCTCATACAAGTACATTCATGTGCGAGAGGACAAAAATGCCTGCGTTTTAAAGTTTCAATGAAGTCTGTAGGTCAAAGTATGGCGAAGTAGTAGTGTCTGGAAAAAAGTGGACTTTTCTGGCTGATTTTTTCCTCTCCCCATTAGTTGTAGTCATGTGTGACCTGATTGGCTGATGCTGATCACCTGACACCTGAGCTTCAACTGTCTGTGTTCTATACTCTGTGTGTGTGTGTGTGTGTGTGTGTGTGTGTGTGTGTGTGTGTGTGTGTGTGTATGAGAGAGAATCAGTTTGAATCAGTTTATTCTATCAGTAAAAGGAGGAGAAGTAGAAGGAGAAGTAGTAATAGAAGTAGTATTTTTAGTAGTAGTGGTAGTAGTAGTTGTAGTAGTAGTAGTGGTATTTTTAGTAATACTAGTAGTAGTATTTTTAGTAGTAGTAGTAGTAGAAGTAGTTTTCATAGTAGTAGTAGTATTTGTAGTAGTAGTAGTATTTTTATTAGTAGTAGTAGTAATAGTAGTCGTATTTTTAGTAATAGTAGTAGTACTTTCAGTAGTAGTGGTTGTATTTTTAGTAGTAGTAGTAGTTATCATAGTAGTAAAGTAATAGTAGTCGTATCAGTACTGTCTCACACACCCAGCGTTGCTATGGACTCTCCAGGGTTGCTATGGGAGGAGAAACATGTCAGACTGATTCAGTTTATTGGACACACCTGGGACACAGAGCAGAGGGGCTGTTGCCGCAGCAACGGCGCTGCACTGACACACACAGAGAGAGAGAGACACACAGAGCAGCAGGAATAGACTGAGTGAGGCACTCAGAACAGGTCCTGGAAAACTGCTAATTATGGGAAAACCGTAAAAGATAGGTGAAAACCGAAATGACCGTGAGCGTCACAAGGACCGGGGGAACACACAGATGTAGGTTTTTTTCACGTACTGTGAAAAATGACTGAGTTAGAGCAGTGTAAAAACAGTCAACTGACCAAGACAAGAAGAATCCGCTACAATGGAGAGTTAATGGAGGAAAGAAGGGACTTCCCTCCAAACTAGTGCCTGTCATTTCACTTAAAAAAGAGCTAGGTCTTCAAACATGGGTTCATATGAAGCCCAGGAACCATGGCTACGTTTTTGGAAAATATCATTTGCCTGTGATGTATCGTTTGGCCGGGAGGGCGATTTATTCAGAGAATTTTCAGGTGAATTTTTCACTCCTTTCTCACTCTAGCTGCCGTTACCATGGGGACCACACACTCTAAAAATGAGGATTTTGAGTCAACCTGGGGGTTTTTGAAGACTCACCTATTGAAAACCGTAAACCTCATGCTCATAGCAAGTACATTCGTGCGGAGAGGACAAAAATGCCTGCGTTTTAAAGTTTAAATGAAGTCTCTAGGTGAAAGTATGGCGAAGTAGTAGTGGTTGGAAAAAAGGCAAGTTTTTTGTCGCTCCCATTGAAAATGAATGGGGTTTTTCTTCGCATATTTGTGCGAAAACCGTAAGTGATATCGTTACCACGTGATGACACAGATAATCTTTGGGCCAAGCTGAACATTTCTGCGTTGACAGAATATTTTTAGGACAAATCGTTTGGGAATGGTAGCCACTTGAAAATGGCCCCATTCATTTCGGATGGAGAAATTTGACTGGTTTTTCGCAATTTTAACGAAATCCGTGCATCGGAATGGCACGCCAATAACATAGCACACGATTCCCGAGCAGGACGCACATTTTTGTAATAACATGTGTTGGCCTATTTCCAGCGGTTCGGGCCGCATTAATCGGCGAAAAGTGGCGGAAGATGAATAATAATAATAACTAGACAATTTCCACACGCGGAAATCGTGAGAGGGGCTCGGGGGTCGGGGGGGCATGTCGGTTCGACGTTACCAAAGACTTCACGGTCGGAGGGGAATTCTGTGTTCTGAACCCCCATTCACTTTATATGGACAATCTGTGTGTCAAAGTTTGGCAGCTGACAGACGTCACCGTTAGTAGTAGTAATAGAAGTAGTAGTAGTATTTTTAGTAGTAGTAGTATTTTTAGTAGTTGTATCAGTAGTAGTTGCCACAGCGACGGCGCTGCACTGACACACACACAGAATGAAACTGACACAGAGCAGCAGGAATAGGCTGAGACTGGAGCTGAACAGGTCCCGAGAAACTGCTAATTACAGGAAAACCGTAAAAGATAGGAGAAAACTGAAATGACCGTGAGCGTCAAAAGGACCTGGGGAACATACAGATGTAGGTTTTTTTCCCGTACTGTGAAAAATGACTGAGTTAGGGCATTTTAAAAACAGTCAACTGACCAAGAAAAGAAGGAATCCGCTACAATGGAGAGTCAATGGGAGAAAGAAGGGATGAGCCTCCAAACTAGTGCCTGTCATTTCACTTTAAAAAGAGCTAGGTCTTCAAACATGGGTTCATATGAAGCCCAGGAACCATGGCTACGTTTTTGGAAAATATCATTCACCTGCGATGTATGGTTTTGCCGGGAGGGCGATTTATTTACAGAATTTTCAGTTGAATTTTCACTGCTCTTCCACTCTAGTGTGATGACATCACACACTCTAACTCAGGAAATTTGGACAATTTTCACTCAACCCAGGGGTTTTTGAAGACTCACCTATTGAAAACCGTAAACCCCATCCTCATACCAAGTACATTCATGCGGAGAGGACAAAAATGCCTGCGTTTTAAAGTTTAAATGAAGTCTGTAGGTCAAAGTATGGCGAAGTAGTAGTGTCTGGAAAAAAGTGGACTTTTCTGGCATTTTTTTCCTCTCCCCATTAGTTGTAGTCATGTGTGACCTGATTGGCTGATGCTGATCACCTGACACCTGAGCTTCAACTGTCTGTGTTCTATACTCTGTGTGTGTGTGTGTGTGTGTGTGTGTGTGTGTGTGTGTGTGTGTGTGTATGTGTGTGTGTGTGTGAGTTTTTGAGTGTGTGTTTCAGTGTGTGTGTCAGTGTGTGAGTGTGTTTGTGCATGAGAGAGAATCAGTTTGAATCAGTTTTAACAGTAATAGGAGGAGAAGGAGAAGGAGTACAAGTAACAGTAATAGTAGTATTTTGGTAGCAGTAGTGGTAGTAGTAGTAGTATTTTCAGTAGTAGTAGTAGTAGTATTTTTAGTAGTAGTAGTAATAGTAGTAGTATTTTTTGTAGTAGTAGTATTTTTAGTAGTAGCACCTGTAATAGTAGTAATAGTATTTTTTAGTAGGAGTAGTAGTAGTATTTTTTGTAGTAGTTGTAGTAGCAGCAGTAGTAGTAGTAGTAGAATTTCTAGTAGTAGTAGTAGTAACATTAGTAGTATTTTTAGTTGTAGTAGTAGTAGTAGTAGTAGTAGCAATTGTAGTAGTAGTAGTAATATTTTTTAGTAGTAGTAGCAGTGGTAGCATTTTTAATAGTAGTAGTAATCATAGTATTAACAGCAGTAGTAGTATTAGTAGTAGTATCTGTACTTTAACAGACACACAGCGTTGCTATGGACTCTCCAGGGTTGCTATGGGAGGAGAAACATGTCAGACTGATTCAGTTTATTGGACACACCTGGGACACACACAGAGCAGTGGCGCCGTTGCCGTGGAGACGCTCAGTGCAGGTCAGAGAGACACAGAGAAATGGAGCAGATTTAAGCCTCTGAAAAGAAAAAAAACAGCTCCCGCAAAACTGCTAATTACGGGAAAACCGTATAAGATTGGAGAAAACCGAAATGACCGTGAGTGTCAGAAGGACCTGGGGAACACACAGATGTAGGTTTTTTTCACATACTGTGAGAAATGACTGAGTTAGAGCAGTTTAAAAACAGTCAACTGACCATGACAAGAAGGAACCTGCTACAATGGAGAGTTAATGGAGGAAAGAAGGGATGAGCCTCCAAACTAGTGCCTGTCATTTCTCTTTAAAAAGAGCTAGGTCTTCAAACATGGGTTCATATGAAGCCCAGGAACCATGGCTACGTTTTTGGAAAATGTCATTCAACTGCGATGTATCGTTTGGCCGGGAGGGCGATTTATTCAGAGAATTTTCAGGTGAATTTTCACTGCTCTCACACTCTAGTGTGATGACATCACCCACTCTAACTCAGGAAATTTTGAGAATTTTCACTCAACCCAGGGGTTTTTGAAGACTCACCTATCGAAAACCGTAAACCCCATCCTCATACAAAGTACATTCGTGCGGAGAGGACAAAAATGCCTGCGTTTTAAAGTTTAAATGAAGTCTGTAGGTCAAAGTATGGCAAAGTAGTAGTGTCTGGAAAAAAGTGGACTTTTCTGGCAGATTTTTTACTCTCCCCATTCATTTCTATGGGACTTTTTTCGCATGTTTTTTGCGAATAAGTCTGCGAAAAATTCACGAATCTCTACGAAAATAACATAGCACACGAGTCACAATGAAACCGCACGTTTTAATGTATAATTTGCAGGGGTCTTTCCAGCGGTTCGGGCCCTATTAATCGGCGAAAATGTGGCGGAAGATGAAAAATAAGAAAAATAAGTATAAACGCACGGAAGAACAATAGGTGCTCGTGGCTTCGCCACGAGCACCTCTCTCCCATTGCTTTGCAATGGGGGAGAGGTGCTCGTGTCGATGCCCGAGCCCCTAATAAACGAGCGGAAGAACAATAGGTGCTCGTGGCTTCGCCACGAGCACCTCTCTCCCATTGCTTTGCAATGGGGGAGAGGTGCTCGTGTCGATGCCCGAGCCCCTAATGACACAACAACCCATAAATAATGACAACTACAAATTTTCAAATCATGTGGAAAAAATTTAAGCCAAAAAAATAACATTACACTGTGAAAATATTTACATTTACAAAACTATTCTTTCACAATAAAATGCAAATAAATACATAAATAAAATCAAAGATGTACAACCCAAAATGTGCAATCTGAACTATATTCTGTCTGTTACTAAATGTTTGGTGCATTTATGGATCCACTGTGATCTGGAGTTGTGTTAATAATAAGAGATGGAATATTGTAGAAATTGTTCAAAGTTTAGTTCCAAACTCCAAAATTTTAACAATATTCTGCCCGTTACCAAATGTTTGTGTAACATTGTGGGTAAATGTTCATGTATAAATAATAAGTCGAGGCATAATATAGTTAAAATTGCACTAATTTTTCAAATGAAATTTCTGTTTTTTCAGGTTATTCACATCTTTTTTGTAAAATGTAAATATTTTCATAATGTAATTGGGAGTTTTTTGTACTAAAACAAAAAGGAAAAACTTGGGTCTGTCATTATTTATAGGTTATTAAGTCATTATTTTACTAGTCTGGCCCGCTTGAGATCAAATTGGGCTAAATATGGCCTCTGAACCAAAATGAGTTTGACACCCCTCTTCAAAGAGATGCATCATTAAATTATATACAGTCATGGAAAAAATTATTAGACCATCAAAAGTCATGAAAAACAATGGTTATATGATCCAGTCCTAACTCCTGTGTGTATCATGTGACTAAAACAGACAGAAAAGAAAACATGGGATGAATAAAAGCACTGTTTTTGTCAGTACAATGCCATAGATATTGATGGAAGAACTGAAGTGATTTTGGTTTTTATCAAGAAAACATGTTAAATGGATAGATATCAGCTCTGAAATTAAACTACTATGAACTATTTTTGTTGGTATCATTATATTTGTCCAAACAAATGGACCTTTACTTGTACCAGACATTAAAATGAACAAGAAATTGAAGAAAACAAGGGGTCCAATATTTTTTTTTCTGTTATAATAATTATTATATTTAATTAATTATATCATTTTTCTGTTGGCACTCTCCCAATTAAAACAATTTCATTGCAAAACTCAAAATCTGACCAAGTGTATTTTTCTCATTTCTTGTCAAAATATCTCATCACACTTAAAATAAGACATAATCACCTAAAGAGTAACTGTTCAGTGAGATATAAGAACTTACAGTTGCAGAAAAAATTATTAAACCATCAAAAGTCATCAGAAACAATGGTTATGCAATCCAGTCCTAACTCCTGTGTGTATCATGTGACTAAAACAGACAGAAAAGAAAACATGGAATGTCTAAAAGCACTGTTTTTGTCAGTACAATGCCATAGATACTGATGGAAGAACTGAAGTGATTTTGGTTTTTGTCAAGAAAACATGTTAAATGGATAGATAACAGCTCTGAAATTAAACTACTATGAGCTGTTTTTGTTGTTATCATTATATTTGTTCAAACAAACGGACCTTTAGTTGGACCAGGCATGAAAATGAACAAGAAAATGAAGAAAACAAGGGGTGGTCTAATAATTTTTTCCTACGACTATATGTAGACAAATACAGATGTGATTAATATGACAAAAAATATCAAAATCATATTTTTAACTGTATCACTTTGTTCAGAAATGAAACTAACTGCCCAATATATGACAACATGAGTAAATTAAATCTAACATGACCTGACCTAAACCAAAGTCTTATCGTCTTGTGGGATTGTGTGTTGGTTCCTGTACCTAAAGGCTGGAATACTGAACTGCGATGACCCGGGTCCTTCTGGAGCTGTACCTCTCTGAGCGAAAACACTGACGCAGCTGAAACACAAAAGGAAAGGACCACTTCAGAACATGGACAAATGACGTCACAAATGCTTCAATGGAAGGCAAAGGAAAATCTTTTGTCTGGATTTCTTGTGTGGGTTCTTGTTCAAAGAACTGACCTGCTCTACTATGACTAAGAATCTACCTGAGACAAAACCAAATTATATGAAATCTGTTCTAATATTGTCCATTTTTAGGCTTCAGTGCTTCTCGCAGGTCACAGTGACCAGCGGTTGAGACGGAAAGCTATATCGAAGACAAAATATTAAGAACAAAAAAGCAAATGCCAGCAGATTTCAGTGGGTTTGACATTTGGTAAAAGGACCGGTGTCACCTCTGCTGACATTATATTCAATATGCTGGAGCCCACTCCTTTTTTTTGTTTGTGTTTCCTGCCTGACATTTTATTTGACCCCTTTCCAGACCTGTTTTATAACAGTGCTGTGTTCCGTGTTCTTTTCACTGTGCACACTTTGATTGTTCTGTTTGACAAAAAAAAAAAAAAAAAAAAAAATCCCATCTTTGTCTTTTAGAAAGGCTGCTGCTGCGGAGTATATCACAGTGAAAACACAGCCCACTGCTTCAAGTGTTGCAGAGGGTTTGCACTGGGTTGCACCAGCTCTGCAGTCTCCTCTGGGTGTGGCAACAAACTGAGGATGAAGTTTGTGTGGTTCCAGAATTTTAAGGTTAACACCGCCTTAAATAGTTTCAACATAGGGGTTAATTCGTCGTAGGTGTAAAAGCACTTAGTAAGACTGTGAAAGGTGGGACGACCTGGAAAATAAGAAGTGACTCGACCTCTCGCTATGCCCCACCCCTCTTAGTTACTTCACTGGATAAAATCAAAATCTTACCAAGTGTATTTTTTCTCATTTCTGGTCCAAATATCTCATCACACTTAAAATAAGACAGAATCACCTTAAGAGTAACTTTTCAGTGAGATATAAGAACTTATTTTAAGACAATAGAGCTGGAAAATCTGATTTCAAGAAATCTTACCGAGATAATTTTCACTTGTTCCATTGGGAGATTTTTTGCTTGAATTAAGCAAAAAAAATCTTGAATTAAGCAAAAAAAAAAGGAAAAAATTCATGAACTAGAAAAGCACTCGGAGAACGCAGACCTCCACCAAGGCAGATCAGTGCCCCCCCCCCCCGATCACCACCAACATTTAATCCTTTGTTCCTTGTGCCAGTATCAACATTTCCTGAAATTTTCATCCAAATCCGTCCCTAACTTTTGGAGTTATCTTGCACACGGACAGACAGACAGACAGACAGACAGACAGGCAGACAAACCAACGCCGGCAAAAACATAACCTCCTTGGCGGAGGTAATTAAGCAAAAAAAAAAAAAAAATCATGAATTAAGCAAAACAGAATCTTGAAATGACCAAAAATCTTGAATTACGCAAAAAAACAACGACCTTGAATTAAGCAAAAAAAAAAAAAAAAAAAAATTGTGAATTAAGCAAAAAAATATAGAATTAAGCCAAAAAAAATCTTGAATTAAGGCAAAAAAAATCTTGAATTACGGCAAAAAAAATCTTGAATTATTACAAAAAAATCTTGAATTAACCTAAAAAAAAAAAAAAGGTCTTGAATTAAGCCAAAAAATCTGCCAACGGAACAAGTGGGGTAGGGGCAGCAGTTATTTATATGGGGGTGTGGTCCATAACCTAAAAGCCCTCAAACTCCTTAAAAACCCTGAAAAGTGTTCAGACTGGTTTTGTTGCTAATGCAGCGTTGGACAGTAGCTACTTTTGGAAGAGGCGTCAGATGTACCAGCTGTTTTGCATAGCTACACCATAATAGATAACATTATTAAATCCCTGTAAATTAATGCTAGCATAGAGTTACTCGCTGATATAAGGCTAGTATAGATGTGAAAGTGTCTAAATTTCACATGGAACACTTATGTTGTATCGTTAGCAAACAAAATTTCCAGTTACACAACTTCAAGTTAAGAGAAAACTTCATCAGTAGTTACCATATACCATGTTATATGATTGTGTAAGTTTGTCATTATACGATTTCATCTGATTATATTGCTTAGAGATCCAGTTTGCAATAGTTTTTAGTTGGAATCACGGAAGAAAATCCCTTAACTATTTTTAAACACATTGTAATTAAAGTGACCTAATTGGAAACAAGACTTCTGCACCTCCTCCTGACTCTGTTTACAGAAATTCAACCATGTGAGGCAAGATTTTAGCCGATCACAGGTGTTTGCTCATCACAGAAGCAACATGGTAGCTCCCCTAATGGTGATATTTTTAGGATAAGAATAAAGTTTATTGTCTCCTAACTGTGCCACACAGCTGCAAACATAAAAAAAATATCATGTACGTCATATTCAAATAGTAAACAGAAACAATATTTTGGCTTCCCTTTACTTTGTCATTTCTGGATCTTCACATTTATTCTTTCAAACAGAACAGAGATGCAGAAGGAAAGACTTGACATATTTTTTTTAATGTTATGTCATATGTTTTGCCCTGATTTATGTACCCTTTTATTGTGTGTTTGTTGATCAATTTTTGCAATATACAGGGTGAGTCAGAAAAAAACGCTCTTTTCATTTAAAGAAATTGTACCACTGAAATGGAAATGCTTATTTTACTTTTGATTATACAGTCATATTGATGTGGTTATTGAGCATGTCTGGCGATTGAATCATTGATTTATGGCATAGCATAACAGAGGGAATGTCCATTGTTTATTGTGCACCGAAATATCTGCCAACACAGTTTATGCCACCGTGAATGAAATTGAAATTGTCAACCATTACAGCATGTTTACTCGCCATCAAAATGTTTTGTCTCAACGAAGTCGTCTGGCACGACCTTCAACCTGGCTACCATTCAGACTGATGCAAATCTGTGCTCGTTGTCGCATCTCTAACACAGCTCTTCTCGCCATTCGTGTTCGTCGTAGGGCTCGGATTTCAGCCGTGATGCGATTTCGGAGTTCCTGAAGAGTTTGTGGAACAGTCTGATACACACGGTTTTTAAGATACCCCCACAAGAAAAAATCAAGGGGGGTCAAGTCCAGGGATCTAGGTGGCCACTCTCTCTCCTGACCCAAACAGACAACTCGATGAGGAAATAATACCTGCAATCGCTGTGGTCTTGCCATGATGAAAACTCCCTGGGCACTGTCATGTAGGCCTATGTCCTGAGTGTGAAAGCAAAGCCCCGACTCCTGTAATTGTTGTCAATTTCAAGTTTGTTCACTGTGGCATACATTGTGTTAGCAGGTATTTCAGTACCCAATAAACAATGGACTTTCTCTCTCTTATGCAATGCAATAAATCTATGACTACATCACCAGACATGCTCAATAACCACATCAATATGACTGTATGGTCAAAAGAAAAATCAGTGTTTCCGTTTTAGCAGTACAATTTCTTTAAATGGAAAGAGCGTTTTTTCTGACTCACCCTGTATATATAGCTGTTAGCTTCTTTGCAATTGCATAGTAAAGTGTTCAACTAAGCACAGAAGTCACACTGTGTTTAAGACTGCATTTAGAATTAGACACAAAGTGAAAATCTCAGTTTCTGCAACAGTATTTGTTTAGTTTGGACTTTAAGCCAGAGTAAAATGAACCTTATGTCGGTCAAACATCAATGCAGCATTAGCCTTGAATCATTCAGTGACTGAAGAAATTACTCACATAGGTTTCACATGTGCCAGAAAAGCTTTTAGAGTGTGTATATTTGTGTGTTTTCTTGTCTTACTATCTGCCAAGTTGTGTATGTTGTCTCCCAGACTCAGGAAATATGGGTGTCGTAGAGCAGCTTCAGACGACATCCTGCTCCTTGTGTCGTACTGGAATCAAAACACAACAAAAACACTGATTAAAGGAGTTACATTTTGCTTTTTTAAAACGGAATTCCACTTTTTTTTTTTTTTTTGTTTTTATTGAATCCTTCAAAAGTTTACAAGTCACATTTAAGAAAATAAATCAAGGACATCACAGTTAGTCCACAGCCCTAACACAGAGCCGAACACACTGCATCTTGCACTAAATTGGAAAGAACACACATTAGTAAGATGTTCATGTTGAAGGAACAACCCTTCCTTTTCCTTTTTCTCCCACAATCCCCCCTCTCCCCCAGCCAGTCAGTCATATAAAAAAAAAAAAAAAAAAAAAAAAGGGGGTAGGCACATTGGATCTTCAGCTGAGTTGAATCAGCATCCCTCAATATGAGCCAATCTGTGTTAAGAAGGGTTCCCACACACTTCCATATATCTCCATCTGTCCATTTGGAATTCTCCATTTCCAAACATTTCCCTGTGGTCTCCATAAACTGTAAATGCTCTGCTTGGGTCTGAATTCTTCATTCATTCAACTCCACAGGTCCATCTTCAACCCTATTTCTGAGTAATGACACCAGAAAGGTGGTTTGGAGCGCTGGCCCTTTAAATGCACATGAGACACTTCAGGCCCCGCCCCCTCCAGGTTATTGGCTGTGCTTTTCTGTCCCATTCAACCAACAACTGAACGTTTTAGATAATCGGCTCCAAGTTTGGACATATTTTCAGTTTTTACTACAACCGTTGCTGCTGACAAACAATTATGTCGAAATCAGAAAAATGTTCGTCAGAAGTCTCAACCTTATATGTGCAAATGTCGTGACGTAACTACAGTCATGGAAAAAATTATTAGACCATCAAAAGTAATCAAAAACAACAGTTATTCAATCCAGTCCTAACTCCTGTGTGTATCATGTGACTAAAACAGACAGAAAAGAAAACATGGAATGAATAAAAGCACTGTTTTTGTCAGTACAATGACATAGATATTGATGGAAGAACTGAAGTGATTTTGGTTTTTATCAAGAAAACATGTTAAATGGATAGATATCAGCTCTGAAATTAAACTACTATGAGCTATTTTTGTTGGTATCATTATATTTGTCCAAACAAATGGACCTTTAGTTGGACCAGGCATTAAAATGAACAAGAAATTGAAGAAAACAAGGGGTGGTCTAAGAATTTTTTTCTGCAACTGTAGTTATAGATGTAACAAATCAAGCAGGAATGAAAACAGGTTGTAGAAATCCACTCGATTTTTGCCGGAATGAATATAAAGATAGCTTTGCAGCACCTGGAGGGTTCAAATTCAAACTGTATGAACTATTACGCTGGTCAACAACAAATTTATTGTTTAAGTTTTTTGAGCTGATTTAGGATCATTTTGGTGTGCTGAATCCAAAAATCACATTAATTTGGCTCAATCAGGTCAACTTTCTGAACTATGCTACATATTGGCTTTTTAACATTTCTGCTTACATTTATGGGCATTTTCACATCATATGATACAAAATTCTTTCATATTTCTTGCAATAAACGAGTTCTGAAGATTTTACTTTTGCCAATTTATGATTAATGTTTTTTTTAATATTACAGGTGAATGAAATGGCTTCGACTAGAAGATCTTGCAAAAATAAGCCTGACGTATTCTGCTACATCTGCGCTGAATACACCATTGTACCTAACAGGAATCCTGTTAGAAAATGATTTTTTTTCTCTTCAAACCTATTTTGGGTGAGAACTATTTAAAAAAAACAACTGATAAAGTCACAAAAATGTAATCAATTTTGTGAGAAGATCAAATTTTTCAAAATCAAATTAGCATAAAAACCTGACCTGATTGAGAAAAACAGATGTCAGTTTTGGATTTAGCGGTGCAAAATGGTCCGAATTCAGTTGAAAAAACCTAGACAACTTGCAAAAAACATTTTTTTGTAACCCAGTGTTAGAGTCTAAATACACAAATAAATGAACTAAAGACTAAAGAATAAAAGTGGGTTTAGACAAATATGAGTCCTTTAAAACTTCTTTAAAAGAGTCTTTAGTTTAGTCTCAAACAGTTGACGGTCGGTGTGTGGGTGTTGTTAGTGTCCTACCAGCAGGAGAACGGACAGCAGGTCAATCCCCTCTGTGTCCAGCCTGAAGGAAAAGATGCAAATATGAGTTTACAAAACTCACCGTCTTAAGAAATGAAATAGCTTTTCAGTTCCCACTCAACTGAACACCAGCAGCTGATTATCGGACGTTACCTGGGCACATGGTTGATGAGGGCTTGAGGTCGGTACTGGGGGAAGAGGTAAGACCTAAAGTCGTCATTACTGCTGATACCAGGCCAACTATCTTCTGTTGGAGTTCCTGTAAGACAAAGGAACAGAAACACGCATTTGAAAACCCTCGGAGTCAGTCCACACCAAAGTTTTTGCTGCTAAACTCTGGAACCATCTGCCTCCATCTCACAGACCTCCTCTGTCTGTTTTTAAATCCCTTCTTCAAACCCATCTTTTCTCCTTGGCTTCTGAAACCGTGTGAGATGTCTGAAGGTACTATCTTTATTCTATTGATTTTATTTGGTGGTTTATTGTTCTTATTTATTTTGATGTTTTTAATTGTATGGCTTTTTAATCTATTTTTGTATTTTATTCTTCTTATTTGGGTTTTATTTATTCTTCTGTATAGCACTTCTTTTTCTTTTTTGTACAGTTTCTATGTCTTTAAATCTATTTCCGTATTTTATTCATCTATTTTGGCTTTAATTATTCTTCTGTACAGCACTTTGGTCCACTGCGGTTGTCTTAAAGTGATTTACAAATAAAGTTGGATTGGATTGGATATAGACTAGGGTGGTCCAACAATCATGGTAAAAAATAAAGTTTCAGATAAAAAACGCTAATATTCCGGCAGCAGGGGTGCCGAAAAAATACTGTAAAATAACGGAAAATAACCATCTCATACAAATACGGTCATTTTCCATAGTTAAAATACAGTTTTTTGCCCTAATTATAAATGACATTTTGCTTTTTTTTTTGACTTTTTAATGTTTAAAAAAGAATATTTACATGTATTAAAACAATCAAATTACATATCTATCTATCTATCTATCTATCTATCTATCTATCTATCTATCTATCTATCTATCTATCTATCTATCTATCTATCTATCTATCTATCTATCTATCTATCTATCTATCTATCTATTATTTTCTATCAGACTCAGTTGTCCAATCCACTGATAAAAACTGTATTTGGACAGTTTATCAGTGCTTATACATGTTATACATTCACAAAAATACATTTATTCAACATTTTTGTTGTGAAACCTCCTGTAATTACACAAGATATTTGTCAATTAACAAACAAGTCTGGTTCAACTGACAGAACAAATACTTTTTTTTAACGGTTAATTGTCAGTAATTTTATTTCATTTCATAATTTTTTTTTACAGTATTAAAATTTAAATTAACAGTTTAATCTCGTAAATAGAACATAGATATTTGTGAAATTACGATACATTTGCAAATGTATTTTAACTGTATTTTTCTGTGAAAAAGAGAAAAAAATTGTTTTAAAAAAATGGAAATTTTTTGGTTATTCACAGTTACAGTTTTTCCGTGTTATTTTAAATTTGACGTGTAAATTCACAGTCTGTTTTTGTCATTCCATTGATATTTTCCTGTATCTTAAAAATACAGGAAAAATCTGTAAATTAAACAGTGAAAATTCTGTTAAATTACAGATCTTTTTTTACAGTGTATAGTTTGTGTATTTGTCTGTTTTCTCAACGTGTGAAAAAAATCTGAATTCTTTCAATAAAAAGTGAATTTAAAAAAAAACAGAACAGGTTAGCGTACTGCTGCTAACTTACCCATGAGCCTGAATATTAAGTGAAGCTCCTCTTTCACGGTGGCGCCGGGAAACATGGGTCGACCCGTCGCCATCTCGTACAAGATACAACCCACGCCCCTGAAAGAGACAAGGCAAGACGTAAAGAACAAATACCAATCTAACGTTCCAGTTCTTTTGTCGGAGGCCTGTTCTCCAAACACACGCTCTTCAAAGTGCGCTGATGATAAGTGCAAACATGGGATGAGTGGGCACTGGAGTCTTTTGTTCTATCCAGGATGGAGCGCTGAAGAGGCGCCCTGTGGTCTGATGAGAGCCTATGTACTGTAGCTAGGTGAGCTCATAAAGAGACGACGTGTTGCTACAGAGACGCGGTGAAGCCTCGGAGGTTTACCAGAGCTTACTGCAGAGGAAAAATGTTAATGAAGAAAAACACACAAGGACGCAGAATGTAGATTAATCACACTTCACTATATGATGAGTGGCTCAGTTCTCTGCTTAAAGCCCCAGAGAGTTCTTTTTTTATTAAAATATACAATGTTTGGGATGATTCATGGACATCTGAGATGTTCCTCAAGCTGTTTGATATATTTTTTTAATTCATCAAAGGCGGCTGTGTTTAACACCAGAGCAGCTGGTTTCAACATTTTACATGCTTTGTGCTTTAACTTGTCAGATCTGTTCACATCCAATCACATCCTACAGCTGCTTCAGAGGAAAACAACACCAGCACAGGTAACTGTTTGCATCTACACCAGTAGTTCCCAACATATTTAGGCTCCTGACCCCATTTTAACATCACAAATTTATGGTGACCTCAGAAATTCAAAACAGAGACTTTTTTTTTTAATTTTGCTAAAATTAATTTTTAATCATGTAATATCATAATCCTTGCACATTTGCACAACAACAGTACTAGAATCAGAATCAGTTTATTTGCCATTTGCAGAAAAACTGCATTGGAAACAAGTTGCAAGAGCTCAGCATAAAAATGCATGAAAGACAGTAGAAGGTTTTAAAAAAAAACAATGAAAAATTACACAAATAAAAGTAATACAAAGACAGGTTCCCCCGTAGATCAACCAACACTCACTTGGACAAAGTGCATGAATATAAAGTGTGTTATTTATACACAAAAGTACAAAAATAAAACATACACCATGATAATGATATTTGCACTCAGTGTCTTACCACTGTCACAGTATTTTGTATCTTGCAAAATCAATCTTTATTTTTTTGCACCTGGTACACTTAGTCTTTGCACAGAGTACTCGCTTTATTTTATTTCACCTATTTATTTTTCCTTGCTTAGTGTACAGTTTATTTCCTGTACAGTTTATTTCTGTTTGCATCTACACCAGTGGTTCCAACCTTTTTTGTCTCCTGACCTCATTTTAACATCTCAACAATTTCTAGTGACCCCAGACATTTACAACAGAGACTTTTTTTTTTTGCATAAATTAATTTATTTTTGATCATGTAATAGTTTGCTATACTATGTTGGAAATAAAGGTTAATCTTAGAGGACATTTAGTCTATATAATGTATATTATTGTGGACAGAGGCGGTGTAGATTACTGCACAAAGGGATAATTTTATTTTCCTTGGTCAGGATATGTACAGTCAGTCCAGCTGTGATTTACAAGGAGGACAATTAATACTGAACAAACGAGAACTGAAACTATGAATTATGAAAGAGCTGCAGCATCTGAAACTGACCACAATGAACGTTTGACAGATGAACAGAACCACAGTGCTGCAGTTTCACACTCATAGTTTGTCATGTCTGTTATGGATTGGGACTGGCTCTGTCAACTCACCATATATTTTTATTAGTATTTATTTATTTATTTATTTATTTACTAGAAATTTCAGGCAACCCCTGAAATTTGAATTCCAGGTGACCCCACATGGTGTCCCGACCCAAGGTTGAAAAACACTGATCTACAGCATGTATTCTTATGCTGTGTTTCAACCCGTTTTGGAACCTTGGCCAAGCAAGTACCAGTAAAGTAGTACCAGGTACCAGATTCCAGGTTCTTTTACATAATGGAAATTCAAAAAGGCCGAGTGGAGTCGAGCTGGTACCATGTAGTAGAAACGTGGCAGTTTGTGGAGTCCAACAGGCACCAGTAAATACACACAGTCACATATTTGGACTAGAAATGAGAAAAATCCACTTGGTAAGATTCAGACTTTTTCCAGTGTTGTTGTGCTTGTTGAACGGATGGTTAGTAATAAGACGATACGAGCAGACTGCCTGACGACATCCGACCACTGAAAACTGGGTTGGTGTGTCTTCGCCTTAACCTCCTCAGACCCAGCTCTGGGTTTTCTGTCATTTGTGGACGAGAGTTTCACAACTTTATACAAAAAACAAAGAAAAGAAAACTGTCCACCACAAAGGACATTCCATAAGAATTTTAAAAACTGCATCTGAAAAAACTGCTGCATCATGATGTTTCCAAAACAGGCACTTATTTAACCCTTTCATGCATACTGGTCACTACAGTGGACATCTATTTTACAGCTGTTCTCTCCTATATTCATGGGTTTGGTTTTTTTAGTTCCATATCAGCCAACACAGTGGACGCTTTTGCATCATTTCATTCACTGCCATTCATACCATTACTGTCACTTTCCTGTTCTTGATAAACCTGATCTGCAGTAACATATTTGAGTGTAAATCAATTGTTAATTGTTATTAGACTGTAATTACGTGTTTTTTGTTTTGTTTTGTTTTGGGTTTTTTTAACAAAAGGTTGGGGTGTTTTTTGCATTTTATCTGACTGCGTAATAACTGGTATTATAGTATGTTAAAATGTGAGAAAACATCAGATTAGCAGCATTTAAAAAGTTTTTATTTCATAGTTTTCACGCAGTATGTCAATAAATGTGTTACTTTGCTTAAAAAAATTAAACACATGGTGTCCAGCTGAGTGGACATTTTTGGGTTAGGTTCATAGAAAAAAAAAATCAATCACATTGTTTTTTTTCATGCCTAAAGAGGAATAAAATCACTGAGGGAAAAAAAAAATCTTAAGGTTCTCATAATTCATGCATGAAAGGGTTAATAAAAAACAAAAAAAGCTGGTACTTTGCTGACAATTCCCAGGTCTGAGGAGTTTAAGAGGGTACTGTATTTGTATTTGTACTTGTATTTAAGGTCTTTATCGGGGTGAGCAGCCGTTCACTGTAGCACTGATTGGACAAAAAGTCGTGACACTGCAGTACTGACCACATGTCGATGGGGGTGGAGTATTCTGTGGAGCCCAGAAGCACATCAGGAGGCCGGTACCACAGGGTGACCACCTCGTTGGAGTAGGTCTTGGTGGGCACAGACTTGGCCCTGGCCAGACCTGCACAAACACAACACAGTGACGCTTAACAACAAAGCTAGTTTTAACACTGAACTGCCCTAAAACACAGGTGTCAAACATGCGGCCCGGGGGCCAAATCCGGCCCGCCAAAGGATCCAATCTGGCCGTATCGTAGGATGGATTTGTGAAATACAAAAATTACACTGATGATATTAACAATCGAGGATGTCAAAATAATTTTAATTCAGATTCCACATACAGACCAATTAGATCTCAAGTGGGTCAGACCAGTCAAATACTATCATATTAAACCTATAAATAATGACAACCGCAAATTTTATCTTTATCTTAGTGTAAAAAAAGTTAAATTACATGAAAATGTTTATTTAAAAAAAAACGTTATTTTACAAAAAATGTGAAAAACCTGAAATGTCTTAAGATAAGTAAATCCAATTTTACCAATATTCTGCCTGTTATTAAATGTTTTGTGTATTTGTAATTGTAATGTCAGCTGTAATGCACATGTGCAAAGGATAAACTGATAATCTGAGGTTGAATATTGTTAAAATTGCACTTGTTTTTCTTAAGATGTTTCCAGTTGTTCATGTTATTCAGATTTTTGTAGATGTTAACATAATGAGAATTTAATTTTATTTTATAATTATTATTTTACTGGTTCGGCCCAAGGTTATTATCGTTAACGAAAACTAATGAAATGACGAAAACTAGAATTGTAAAAAACATTTTCGTTAACTGAAAGAAATAAAAACTATAATTAAAAGAAAAAAAAAAAGATAACTAACTGAAACTGCATTGAATGTTTACAAAACTAACTAAAACGTATAAAAATTATGGATAAAATTCCCTACGTTTTCGTCTTGTCGTCAATGTCGGATTGATATGAAATTGATTTATTTCTCTCAAGCAATTTTCTGTGCTGTCACCATATGATATTTAAGGGTCCGTCACTTGTGTTCACTTGTGGTTTCCAGTCGTCTTCTGGTCCCCACTCTACCTGGAAACATGGAGACTAAAGTTGGGAGAAAGCAGCAGAGTCCTGTCTGGGATTTATTTGAATACGACGACAGAGAAGAAGAGAAAAGAGACGACGAAACTAAGCATTTAGAAAAAAATGAAAACTAATAAAAACTAGCAAACCTGCTCTAAAAATGAATTAAAACAAACTGAATAAGAGAAAAAAAGTCAAAACTAAATAAAACTAAACTAGAAAGAAAAATCCAAAACTATTAGAACCACTGCAGATCAAATTTAACTGAATGTGGAACCTGAGCTAAAATGAGTTTGACACCCCTGTCCTTAAATCATACATTTTATTTTCCTCTCGGTCCTTCTTGAAGCGTGGTCTGTAACACGTTAACTTCCTGTCATTTAACATTTAATCTACACTTGAATTTCAGCCCCTAATCAAAGTGCCATTCCACTCAAATGAAATGACTATCAGCTCATCCTCTGCGTTTAGTTCCAATTATTGACTAATAGTGGTGGAATACTGTTTGGGTTGATCTACCCACTTTGCAAAATTGAGAAAACTCAGACAGAGGGCCACAGTTGCTAGGATACAGAAAATACAGGAGCTAAAGTAATCAGGACAGAAAATCTCAGAGTAGCAGTAAAATATAATTGGAAAGCAATTTTGGCAATAGTCCTGCTATCTGACTGCCGTGTGCCACATATGTACATGTGGGTGTCCTCAGCGCTGGTAGAGTGTGTGTGTGTGTGTGTGTGTGTGTTTGCGTTCCTACCAAAGTCGGCCAGTTTAAGCTCTCCTTTATCATTGATGAGCAGGTTCTGAGGTTTTAAGTCTCTGTGGAGGATTTTCCTTTTGTGACAGTAGGATAGACCACGGAGCAGCTGGAACATGAAGATCTGACAGAAAAAGACCACAAATACAGAAATTCTCCAGCAGGGAAATACCAACGTCTGCAGATGAAGTTGTGTACGTCTGCATGGTGCGATGCTTCAAATTAACGCTGCATTACATGACAGGTTGAATTGGAATTGCAAATGAAGTGATATAATTAAAGAGGTGTGATGTGTTCGTGCACAGCAGTACAATAGCACAGATGTTTATTTAGCACACACAGAAAGTTTGAGTTTAACCCTTCCATGCATACGTGGATCTGTGTGATTGGGCGCTTCTATGAAACTGGGTTTATTCTGGTATCTGGGGTTAGGGACTCGGGGGGGGGGGGGTTAGGGGGTTAGGGGGTTAGGCACCTACAGAGTAACTTTTAGTGAGATATACAAATTTATTTTTAGACAATAGATCTGGAAAATTTTATTTCAAGAAATTTTCCCTTGCAGATTTTTTGCTTAATTCAAGATTAGTTTTTTTTTTTTGCTTAATTCAAGATATATTTTTTTAATAATTCAAGATTTTTTTAAACTTAATTCAAGATTTTTTTTTGCTTAATTCAAGATTTTTTTGTCTTAATTGCAGATTTTTTTTTGCTTAATTCCAGATTTTTTTTGCTTAATTCCAGATTTTTTTTTGCTTATTTCAAGATTCTTTTTTTACTTAATTTAATTTTTTTGCTTAATTCATGATTTTTTATGTTTAACTCAAGATTTTTTTGGGGGGGGGGACAACATTTTATATATATATATATATATATATATATATATATATATATATTTATTTATTTATTTTTTTTTTTTTTGCTTGCTTAATTCAAGATTTTTTCTTTTGCTTAATTCCAGATTTTTTTTCCCTAATTCCAGATTTTTTTTTTTTTTGTTTAATTCCAGATTTATTTTTCATGTCCTAATTCCAGATTTTTTTTTTGTGCTTAATTCAAGATCTTTTTGCTTTATTCAAGATTTTTTTTTTTGCTTAATTTAAACAAACAAAAAATTCTGCCAATAGAACAAGTGAAAATTATCTTGGTAAGATTTCTTGAAATACAATTTTCCAGATCTATTGTCTAAAAATCAGTTCTCATATTTCAATGAAAAGTTCCTCTTTAGGTGATTCTGTCTTATTTTAAGTGTGATGAGATATTTGGACTAGAGATGAGAAAAATACACTTGGTAAGATTTAGATTTTTTTCCAGTGTGTTATTACATAATGAGGTGAAAAATCCTTCCATTCTTACATATTGCACCATTGTTACATAACGCTGCATTACAGGGTTAAAGAGGAAGAAGAAACTTAAAAAATGAAGCTCACCTTGACGTTGTGCATGCTCATGAGATTCCCACAGTTGTCCAAATACTGTTTGAGGTCACTGTCCTGCAACACACAACAGCTGTGGCGTTGACGCTCACAGTCTATCCTCCTCCTCCGCCAACAATTAACATTTAAACACCTACACGCTGAAAGGACGGAAACACTCACCAGGTACTCGAACACCAGAGTGAGGCAGCGGTCTGTGTGGATGATGTCGTGCAGCGTGACGATGTTGGCGTGTTTCAGGTTTTTCAACAGAGACACTAAAAAGACAAAAGACGGACAGAAAACTCGTGGTAGTGAGGTAGAGACGTGGAAGTGCATTCAGGTGGATTCCTCCTCTTCTTTTTTTACCCTTGTGGTCTCAAAAATCTGTATTTTAATCAAAAGTATTCAGTTTGTATTCCAAAGTATTTCACCTGTATTCATTTGCATGCCAGAAGTTATTCTTAGTGTAATGTGTGGATTATACCAGAGTAGTTGACTTTTTTTCCTGGGAGACCCACAAAAAAACGAACACGTGTAGCCATCGAAAGAACATGTGAAATTAAAGCTGCAAGCAGCATTGGGCGGGACCTCGCACCGGGCGATCCGCCTCCCCCGCGATCCGCCACCCGTGACTGTCGACGCCTCAGCTCCACTCACACCTGTCCGTCCCCATACCAGTTCCCATCCTTTAGTGTCTGTCCTCCTTACATCTGTACAGAACACCAGCGACCCTCTACTGAAACCACCATCACCTTTAAAATGAGACTTTTATTTTGGAAACCCTACTGTGTGTATGTGCATTTGTTTTTAATGTGAGAGAAAGAATCAGTTTGAAAAATTAATTGAAATTGTATGAATAAGTGAGTATAAAAGTGATGATTTACCACATTTAAGGCTTTTATTTTGGAAAAACCCTATTGTGTGAGGATGTGTGTCTGTGAGAAAGAGTACTTTTGAATGAAGAAACATTGTACAAACAGCTGAGTGTTTGGTCATAAAAATGAAAAGAAGTTATGTAATAGACATTTTGTATTATTCTTAATTTTGGTTTTATTTTGAAAAAATGTACTCCGTGTACTTTTGAATGTGTGCAAAATTTCCAATATCCACAATACAATGCAGTAAAACCTGTTTTAAAATAAAATTAAAAAAAAAAAAAAAATTTTTGGATTACCTGGGACTTGAACCAGAGTCCTTCTGCTCCATAGGCAGCTACATGAACCACTGCACTACAGAGAGACATGTGAAAATGTGCACCAGCAAGACTTTTATAGGGATTTTGCCATTTGGAAAAGTGAAACTAAACATAGTCTTCAAAAAATCGCCATAATTCCATAACCGTAGGTCGTATCTGAAAAATTCTTTCACTTTTGGATTCTGCAGACTCGTGGGAATTCAATGAGGTATAACTTTTATGTCAAAACTCTGAAATGAATAAGCAGTAATTGCAGAAACGTAGAGTAACTTTCAAAGGCAGATTGCCAACTTCCTGTTGGAGTTAGCTCATGAGTGTCAGTGTATGATTTGTCGGCTCAATCAGACCAACATTTTGCCATTTGTTTCATGTTTCTGTGACATTCCTACTGGCTGCTAGGGCAGATTTTGTGTGTTTTTTAGTACATAGGTGGCGCTACAGAGTCCATTTTGGCACCCAAGGGGTTAATTTTTGATATTGTATGAAAGTGTTCACCAGCCATGACATACATGGCAAATTTGGTGAGTTTTGGAGCATGTTAAGGGGGTCAAATGGCAGTCTAAAGTGGAAAAAGTATGAAAATAAAAGAATTGTTATAAATCAACAACCGTACATCCTATCTCAAAAATTTTTGCATGTGAGCATTGTGCTGAGTCCCATGAATGTGTAGATATGTCACATGTCAGGAAAAACTGCAAAGTGAAAAATGAGTTCCAAACATCACAGCTTTGCGGGCTTGTAAAAAAAAAAACTAAGACAGTTCCAGAAAAAGTGAGAGATCAATTTTTTGAGGAGGTTTCACTCTATCTTTTGGTGCTATTTAGAAGTCAATATGACAAACGGTGTCATCGGAGTTAGTTTTAGAAATTTTATTTTGAAAGGCATATTGCAAACTTCCTGTTGGAGTTAGGTCATAAGTGTCAGTGGATGATTTGTAGTGCTTCATCCAACAAGAATTTTGGCATTGGTTTCATGTCTGTACGACATTCCTAGTGGCCACTAGGGCTTTTCCCATTTTTTTCACATAGGTGGCGCTAGAGAGGCCATTTTGGCACCTATGGGGTTAATTTTTACATTTTATCAAATTTTTCGCCAGGCCTGACATGTGTGCCAAATTTGGTGAGTTTTTGAGCATGTTTAGGGGGGCAAATTCCAGTTTAAAGCGTCACAGAAAAAAAAAATAAATAAAAAATAATAATAATAATATAAAAACAAACGAAAAACAATAGGGCCTTGCTTGCAGGCAAGGCCTCTCACTGTGTGAGAGGGCCTTACCTTTCGGCTCGGTCCCTAATTATGGAAAGTTACAAAACGGGGCGAGCAGAAAAAACATGCGAGCTCATGGAAAGTTTCGGAAAACGTGGTTTACTGTTACGACCCTGAGGTCGTACATATGTGTATCTGTATTTTGTTCTGTTATCCCACCCTGGCCTGTCGAGGGCCAATGGTGTATTTTTCTGTATATGTATGTGTGTGGAAGTTCAGGTGGCTTTATTGGATTGGTGGGATGCGCGTCCTGGGGATTGGCCAGCCTGGAGCGCACGGGCCGCTAATTGGTGGAGGAAGACGGAGTCCGCCTTTAAAACCACCTGTCGACAACCCAGCCCCGCTCCTCGTCCTCGTCCTGCTCCCAACTAACGCCGCCAGTTCGCCTTATTAGAGAGAGAGAGATTTTCGACATTTTGAATTCTGTATTTATGCACATTGTAAATAGTTTATGGACACCGCAGCACTTGTTTAGGGTGAGAAGTCAATTTTCTTTTCATCATGTTTTCTCCTGTTTTTGAGTTAGGAGGCCAGGTTAGTCCTGTGTATTTTTGTTCTTTTATTTTTATTAGGGAAGTACAGAGTGATTGAGTTGGTTTTGTTTGTTATTTTTATCACTGCTCACCCTACATTAAATAAACTGCTGCTTGGATTTAATTTAACATTATCTGTCACGGTCTTCCTTGGGAGTGGGAATCGAGTGGGGAGTCATTTTATGTTATGCCTTATTTTACCCCTAGACTAGGGCGTAACATTTACAAAAGAAGTACAGGTGAGTGGAAATTTTGGACATTCTGGGAAATAATTTACATTTTCTGGGAAAAAGTTTAATATTAATATATGATAAACTAATACTGGGAACTAGTTGCATATGCATATGTTCAGGCCAATCCTGACAGACACCAAAAAGACCTTACCCTATTGGAGACAAGCTCAACAGGAGGGTTTCAAATGTATCTAGATTAATGTTCAAAATAGGATAAAAAAAATGGGTATGGTTTGTAGCTAAACCAAACCTACTTTTGACAAAATAAAAATGGTCTCCTGGGGCGAAAAGTCAGTTGTTTCTGCAGATATCAGCTCAGTGTTTATTTTTTGTAAGGATGTATTCACACCTACCACGTTTGGGCCGTTTAAAACGCACCAGAGTTCATTTCCCCAGAAAGTCCGGACTTTTTTTGAGGTGTGAATACAAACATGCAAACTCTTATTCGAACCAAACAAGCGGACCGAGACCACCTAGAAGAGGTGGCTTCCAAACGGACTCTGGGCCGGTTCATTTCTGGTGTGAATATAACTGACCTCGAACCGAACCAAACCAAGGAATCTTTCACCTTTTTGTGCTTGACGAGCCACCGTAGCCGCTGGAAGTAGCCGAGGTTTATGGTGTTCAGAGCTAACGGCAGCAGCTATGAGCTGTGGACAGACGTGGAGCAATGAGGAGATTGAATGTGTCATTGACATTTGGTCAGATGCCCGTATTATGAAACTGGCTCCGACTGAGCTTTTCTTGAGTGTTAACATTATTTTAGAAAATTTGTTTGAGTAAAAATACAATTTATATTCTGAAAATGATGACTGTATGTAGGAGCACCACGATTATTTTCATCAACACTGGCCGTCTCTGGTTCACCCCGCCCTCGACATTTCTGTCCAATGCTAGCGCAGTTCGTCACGTGCGTGCTTGTGTTCACGCATTTTGATCCATTAGCAAAAAGTGCAATGTGAATGTGATCCGACCCAAATGAAAAAAAAATAAAGTCTGCATTTGATCCGAATCAAATAAGCGAACCAAAGGACTTTTCAGGTGTGAATACAGCCTAAGAATAAACACTTCACGTGCCTTGAATTTCTGCTGGATCTCCCACTTTTGCCTTGACTCTGTGTGCATTTATTCAACGGAGCTTCACAACCTAAACAGAGCTATTGAGGTTTTGCACACACGTCACATGATCACGTGGTTTTGTGTTTACGACGCCGTATTGGTAGGCAAGCTTTCCTTGGATTGTACAATTGCTCATTGTTGGTGATATTTCTCCTTCTCCTGTGTAGATCTACAATAACGTAAAGCTTTAAGCAGTGTGGTCATGGTAACCACATGTGTTGCGGTTGGTTGCAATAGATGAGTTTCATGTGACGTATGCATACATTAAGTCTTGGAGGAGGAAGTCACGCCGAGTTCGTAGCGTGTTAAAGGATGGACCTGCTAAACTCCTGTGTGCCGTTCATTCCTTCGCTTTCACCAGTATCAGTTCTGCATACAGACCGCTGGGTTCCACTGGTGTCAGCGGTGGTTCTGTTCTGCCCACCGCTGTTTATAGTTATTACTGCGGTTAGCGTAGCTTCTCAGTATAGTTAGCCTACGTGTCTGTTGCACTTAGCGGTGTGGAAAAAAAGAATTGTTATCATGTGGTACGGTGATGAAGACCCCTTTAACCCTACAGGAGGACTTCCCCTGGACTATCACCTACAGACAGAGTGACTGTGGATCTACCTGCTCCCTTTGAGTTTCCTCAGCTGGGTGAGGCAGATGGAAGTGGGCGGAGCTACGGCGGGAGACACCGCTGAGTTCAGCTGGAGCTGGTGACAATACTGCCCCCCCATCTGTGCCAGTCTGCTTTAACTATGGGACAGCCTTCCACATACGGCCCAGTCACATTATGCAGCCGTGAAAGAGAAGATGGGATCGTCTTTTGGACAGTGACAGTTAATGGAGCGTTTTAGAGCTAACATATCGGCTCGTTCACCAGTTCCGGGGCAGAGCCTGCAGCTGTACAGCTGATGTGAGCCGGCTGGAGCTGGTACAGGTGTTTTTACCTCCGAGTTATGCGCGCATCACTGCTGTTAGTAAACATGTAAACTCATCTGTGGTGCCTTTATCACAAGCAGACATACTCGCAAATAACAAAACATGCAAACACCAGTCCAAAGAAAAACACCATATAAAGCAACAGTTGGGACTTTCTGGATCCAGATAGCATGCCTACCAATATGGCGGTGTAAACAACAGTCACATGACCAGTGATGTCAGCTGCAAGTCCTCAATAAAGATATGTTTCTGAAATATAGTGTGGAAGAATTCCAAAAGAGACCAAAGATATGTACCACCTGTGGCCCTGGAGATTTGACAGCACACCCTCAGCCATCACTTCCAGGGGTATTACTCATCCCCAAATCATTCAGCTCATTCATGTTTGGTATTTAGGAGGAACTTGGGAAGTCCAGTTCTTTGGGCGTCCACCCTGACCTTCATGTTCATTTTGACGTCAATGTTGAACTCCATTTTTCGGGGTCGGTGCATGGTGATGGGAGCAGATAGAAGCACAGGTGAGGGGAGGGGATAGTGTCTGTTTGTTGTAATTACTTAAGTTTTTTTTATAATGATAATAATTCTAATAATAACTGGGAGCCATTTTATATTATGCCCTTTTGAACCCCTAGACTAGGGCGTAACAATTTTTGTTGTAAAATAAAGGAATTAAAATTGAATTTCGAGGTGTTTATTCTTTTTCAGTGTCAAAACAGACAAACCAAATTTAAAAAAAAATTGATTGATTTTCGTTTTCTCATTCTAATAACTAAAAAAGAAAGTTACTACCTGACAGAAATGGAAAAACAGATCAAAAACATCTGGGTTTTTTTCATGTTCTGAGACCGGATGTTGCCATTTTCCAGAGAATCTTTGTGACCGGCACATTAGCGCTCTTTATTTAAAAATGACAACATCCAGGCTCAGAATATGAAAATTTCCATTTCTGTCAGGTAGTAACTTTCTTTTTGTTTTCAGAAAGAGACAATGAAAATCAATGTTTTGACACTGAAAAAGAAAAACACCACGAAATTCAATTTTAATTCTTGCATTTTAAAATGAAAATCAATTAACCACTAGTTTTTCTTTTGTTACTGAAAAGAAAATCCAATTACCAAAATGCACACAGACCGTCTGTTGATACTCAGAGCTGGTTCTTCCTCCTCCTCCTCATCATGGTTTAAAGCTGTTTGGTACAGTACCATCGTACCTGAGCTGATTGTCTGGTCTGGGTCAAACTCTTTCACACTTTAACTGTCATTTCTTTCAGCAGCTCCTCATACATGGTGACATTTCATCGCTGCATTCCGTCTAATATAGTGGCTATTTCTGGTTCTTACATTAATTCCACATCACTCCACACATTCACATGCAAGTATTCGCTACATCTGTTTCCATTGCACTTGTTCAACTTTTATCTAAATGCCGACTTTTCCACCTCTTGCAAGGATGCAAATTTTTGCGCAACATGTCTGTGTTTCTTGTGCAAATAAAAACAGCTGAAAGGAAACTCGTACTCTTACAAAATAGTCACATTAAAGCTGCAGGGGCTGAAATCAGGGTCAATTTGGAGTGAAGTTGAAGTTCCATTGGCAGATTTTTTTTTGCTTGAATTAGGCAAAAAATATCTTGAATTAAGCAAAAAAAAAAAAAAAATCTGCCAATGGAACAAGTGAAAATTATCTTGGTAAGATTTCTTGAAATCAGATTTTCCAGATCTATTGTCTATAAATCAGTTCTTATATCTCACTGAAAAGTTCCTCTTTTGGTGATTCTGTCTGATTTCAAGTGTAATGAGATATTTGGACTAGAAATGAGAAAAATACACTTGGTAAGATTTAGATTTTTGCAGTGTTTTGTCACATCTGAGTCTTAATAGTTATAGGTAACGAGACTTTAATCTGAGTTTTTATGGACATCTACATGATCAGTGAATTAATTCTAGGAAAATACATTATTTACACTGAAAAACCACAAAATAAGAAGGAAAATATTACAATAAATGGTGATAAATCACTTAACCCCTTTAGCCCTATCAGCCTGCCCATGGGCCGAAAAAATTATATTAATATTCATCTACTATAAAAATGTAATAAATCAGGACAATGGATGTTTTTTTCAACTTTTGCTCAAAGTTTAGACCCTAATGTTAATAAAAGTACATCAAAAGTGTATTTTAGTGCAAACTTTAATGTTCAAACATGATTTTTAATCTTTGTGGGGTGAAATATACGCTATTAACTCTTTCATGCACACTGCTCACTACAGTGGACAGCTATTCTAGAGCTGTTCTCTTGTATATTCACGGGTTTTGTTGTTCTTTTCATTTTTGTTTTTTTTTTTTGTTATTTTTTTTAACACATATCTCTATTAAAGTTTTAAGACACTACATATCTTTTCTGACATGAATTGATAACATTATGTAGATCTCTCCTGAGCATAAACCCCCAGAATCACAAGCTCTCCCCATACTTTTCACACAGTTTATCAGTAAATACATGTTTTTGTGCGTCAAAAATTAAACGTGTGGTGTCCAGCTGAGTGGACATTTTTTGCAACTTCATGAAAAATAGGTTCATAAGATTTTTTTTTTTTTTCATTATTATTTTTTTAATGTGTTTTTAAATTTTTAAATTATTTTATTTATTTATTTATTTTTCAGAAGAAAATTTTCAATCGCATTGTTTTTTTCATGCCTAAAGAGGAATAAAAACACTCAGGAAAAAATTTTGATTAAGGTTCTCATAATTTGTGCATGAAAGGGTTAAAAATCTCCGACACGAACAATTAATTTATGCATATCATCGTCAATCCAGCCGAAAAAAAAAACAGGCGAGGATAAAAAATTCTAATTTCTCTTTTAGTTTGTTACAGTTTACTCAGTCATAGTAATAGATACAATATTTTAGACTGTGTGGTCTCTAAATGTCCATAGACACCAAGAACATCCATATGAACCTCATTATTATAAGTATTATAAGTAATTCTTCATTTACTTTGGGTATGTCTTTTTAGGTGTTTTTCCCCTGAAAATATGGTCAGGGTTAAACAGGTTAAAGGTTAAATATAGAGAAAAAAAAAGTCATTTTCTCTATATTCACAACAGACTTTAAGGGTTAACGTAGTTTCAGTGAAGGTTAGTTATTAAAGTACCCTCTAGTCACCTGTCATTGGACTAAAATATCATCACCTCCTTCATGTTTGTATCTGTGTGGTGTTCGTACCCTCTCTGATCGCAGTACAAGGTGCTCCCTCTTCGTGCTCCAACCGGATCTCCTTCAACGCCACCAGGTTCTCTGTTAGTTTGCTTCGCCCTTTGAAAACAGTGGCATACGTCCCCTAGGAAAAAAAAAAAAAAAAAAAAACCACAACCATGATCATGTGTTTCTAGGTCTAGGTGACGCTATGATCACATTATACCCAAAGGATCTTGCACTTATTTGCTAGGCAGGTTATTTTGAAGCTAATTTAGTCGGAAACTATTTCCATCCAGTCTGTTTACCGTCTTCCCGTCGTCCATATCACATGAAGATAAAGCTGGGCAGGTAATTAATTCCATCTGACTGAATGGGGTTTAACGGCTATCACCTACATGCATCATTACCATCCTCATTCCTTCAGTGTAGGACATCTCAAGCAGGTTTCAATCTAATCCAGCAGTTATACGCCTGTTTATGTCCTCTGGATCTGATTAGTAGGATTCTCATCATAATTCCATTCACTGAGCGACATGTACACTGAACAAAAATATAAACACACGAAGAAATATTTTGATTTATTTTTATGTAATGAAATAGAGTATATAGCCAACAATAACAGCATATTTTCCTCAACAAATGGACTTCAATTTGCGAGCATTACAGGCAATTAAAAAGAAATAGTCCAGAAGTTACGACAGTGGTTCCCAACCTTTTTTGGCTCCTGTCCCCATTTTAACATCATAAACTTCTGGTGACCCCAGACATTCAAAACGGAGACTTTTTTTTTTTCCTTTTTCTTTCTTTGTATTATGGTAGTATGATTCTGGATGCTACTTTGTGTGTATACATACTGTATATATTTGTATTTGTGCATAATTGTAATTGTAATAATTTTAATAATTATTACTATCTATTTTTTTACATACTTATTTAATTTACTTACATTTTTTTCTTTTTTCCTTTCATTGAGCATTATCGATACCCTTTTTTTTCTTCTAAAAAAAAAAGAGAATAGTGAACTTTGTATTATTGATGTACTGAATAATATCTTATGAGACTGTTCTGAATAAACATTTGAATTAAAAAAAAAAAAATGAAGACATTTTTTTGCCAAAATTAATTTGTTTTTAATCATATAATAGTTTGCTACTTTACTATGTTGAAAAATAAACTTTTCTTTTTTCTTTTGTTCAGACAAGGTATAGTTTTTAGATGTTACCTGTTTGACAGTTTCGACTGTGACTCCAGTCTTCCTCAGAAGCGTCATCCGACGTGCTGCTGACGTGTTATTTATCAGCTGGTCGGCTCGACGGACCAATCAGAGCCCGTCGAGCCGACCGCGCCTCCTCCGCCTTGGGTGGTCTCTGGAGGAGGGAATCCCAGGTGTGCAGAGGGTGTACGCCCCCTCGTCCCGGTTGATGGTGCCGCGCGCCCACTTCCTGATCTCTATTGCCTCCTTGATCCAATGTTTGAGTTTGTTTGTTTCAGATGTTCTGATTGTGTCCTTATCCCAGTCCATGATGTGGTTGTGTCTCCTGCAGTGGTCCGTGATGGCCGATTTTAAGTTCTCCTGTTCGCCTTTTTCTTCCTGAGTCCGTGTGAATCTCCTTGCTGTCTCCTTTTTGCATTCTTTTTGGTGTTCTTTTTTTCTTGTGTTTAATGATCGTCCTGTTTCCCCGATGTATGTTTTGTTGGATGATTTGCACGGTATCTCATATATGACCGGTGCTGTTTCGTCCTTTGGGTGTACAAGTATTTGACAGAGTTTTGTGTGTGGTTTTACGGCAACGTTGATACGGTGTTTTTTCATGACCCTCTGTATTGGTTCTGTTATCCCCCATATGTATGGTATAGTTATGAAATCTTCAGGTTTGTCATTGGTCCTTTTTGTGTGTTTTGTTTTTTTGTCTTTGCTCTTCTTTTCTTTGTTTTTGACTTGTCTGCCTTTGTGGATGGCCCATTTGGAGTATTGACACAGTGTAAGCGCATGTCGACTCGCAGTCGACTCGATGGGCTCTGATTGGTCTGTTGAGCTGACCAGCTGATAAATGACACGTCAGCAGCACGTCGGATGACGCTTCTGAGGAAGACTGGAGTCACAGTCGAAACTGTCCAGCAGGTAACATCTAAAAACTATACCTTGTCTGAACAAAAGAAAAAAGAAAAGTATAACTACATAAACAGACGACAAAATGAACGTCATTAGCCTTGAAAAATAAACGTTAATTTTAGATGACATTTTGGCTTTATAATCCTACTATAATGCATGTTTCGTGTCCGTCTGGTGTCCGATCGATGTTGCAGCACAGGAGCGCGTTTGTACGGGTTTTCCTCAGCCTTCACAGGCCCGATCACCGCCAAACTCACCAAATGAATAGAAACATTACCTGACTATCTACTAGGCACAATTTAATGTCCATATTCAAATGTTGTGAGGTATGCTGGGAGATTTTAGCCTCTCATGCTATCGTACAATGGCACCACAGGCACAATGCTGCTAGTATATATAATGCACCTTTTTGGCGTCTCCTCAGTTTCTCTTAGATGTCTTAGCGGGATGAGGCAGGGGAAGAAATCTTTCCATTCTCTGTTCGGTCCAGTTTTCTGACTGCAGATTGAAGCGTAGTAACGTCTGCGGTCACATGATCGGGTCAATCAAGAGGTTACCTCTCAGATTTTGAATCCTGCATTTTATTTGAACTTATTTTTTAGTAGGAAAAGTGTGTGGTGATTTAATTATAACAAAATATACCTTGAATCATTTTTTTTCATTAATTTTTTATTACTTTTTTTTTTATCAATTAAGTCTTTATGTACAGTATTGTACTCTTTTAGAGGTAGTTAGAGTATAAATACTATCTATCTATCTATCTATCTTAGAGTTTTGCAATTTCAGTCTTCTGTATGTGCTGTGCATTTGGCAAAACTGACAATAAAGCTTTTACTGTAATATTATCCTCTGTATTTTGCAAATTTTCTGTGAAAATCAAGTATTTTCTTATATTTAATTCACTGATCATGTAGACGTTCATAAAAACTCAGATTAAAGTTGAGGATTATTATATCAGAAACAGAGAAAACTAAAGGAAAACTGACTTTTTCAGTACATTTATCATTAACTGAACTTAAACCCAGTGTGTCCATCCACTGTCATTGATCCAACTCCATGGGTTTTACTGGTGAATCAGTGTTGTAGAAGATGACGGTGTTTCCACGGTAACGACGGAGCCTCTGAACGTTCAAATGGGTCATATCTGATGTCCATGAAAAGCTGAAGAACTGCATTTTACACCAATTATTTACATGTATTGATAGGATTAGTGGATCAACAGGTATTAAACAGTTTAGATCAGTAGATGCTTTTGGTTGTTGGTGGATGTTTGGGTCTTTATGGGTTAAGAATCACTCTTAAATTATTGTATTGGACTGTTCAGAGTATTGTTCCATCCTCCAAACCCACACGTTTCATTCTGCACATGCTCAGTTCCATTGAGGTCAAAACTGGATGTTTTAGCAAAATAATGAAACACATCCAGGACATGACATGTTGAAGCTGTCAAGAATTTAGTTTTGTATTTTTTTTCTTGTTCACAATAAATAGAAATTTTAATTTGCATTTGTTTGTGAATCCGTGTATCATTCGTTCTTTTCATATTCAACTGAGAATCCATAATTGGAAAACGAGTAGTAAGTTCTGGGTCATACCAAATCGGATATCAAAAATGTCAATGTGAAACCCAACATTTGGACCATTTGCTTGTTTCCAATTTTGAATTTGTGCGTTCAATCGAAAGAATGAAAAACTCGTTTTTTTGATATTTGATTTGTACATGAATAATGAAATAACAAGCAATTTTTTTCATTTTCCGATTGTAGAGTCTCAATTGAATAAGAAAAAAATGAATGATACATAGATTTTTGTGTCTGTCTGACCCAGTCACACCTTTTGAAACACATCTATCTATCTATCTATCTATCTATCTATCTATCTATCTATCTATCTACCTATCTATCTATCTATCTATCTATCTATCTATCTATCTATCTATCTATCTATCTATCTATCTATCTATCTATCTATCGATTACTAGAAATTTCAGCCAATCCCAAGGTTGAAAAACACTGAGTTACAGCATCAAGAACACAATGGGGCTCAACGGTCTGAGTTCACAGATGTTAATAACGAGTGTTTCCATAAGTAGCTTCACGCAGAGCACTGCACCGGCAGCGCATGGACATCAACATGTTGTCAACTGTGGCCTGGAATGATGCACATTCAGTCGTGCTGCCACTGCTGTAACAGACAACCCAGCTTTGAGCATGTCAGTGGCACGCTCCCTCATTATTTGCGACATCTGTTTCATGTTGACAAGTGACAAAAGTGCACAGTTTGGTGTGGCCTTTTACTGCCTATTACCAGGGATGTCAAATTAATTTATTCCAGGGGCCACATACGGGCAAATTTAATCTATAGTGGGCCGGACCAGGAAAATGACTATATAATAACCTGTAAATAAAAAGAATCCCAATATTTTTCTTTGTTTTCTCACAAAAAAGTATAAGTGCAGTTTTAATAATATTATGCCACAGTTTCTCATTTATACATGTACATTACAACTTACAGATCACAGTGGATCTAAAAAGGCACAAAACATTTAGAACATTTAGAATATTGTTAATATTGTTATTGTTAATATTGGTTGTTTAGATAATTCACATTTTTGTGAAAAGATAGCTTGGAGTTGTAAACATTTTCATCAAGTAATTTGACTTTTTTTTTTTTTTTACACTAAATATATAATATATTATGAAGCTAATATTTTATTTGTCTGATCCACTTGTGATTAGGGCTGTGTATCGGCAAGAATCTGGCGGTACGATACAAATCACAATACTAGGATCACGATACGATATATCACAATATATCATGATGTCATGTCCTAATTCAGTTGAAAAAACCTAGACAACTTGCAAAAAACTTTTTTTTGTAACCCATTGTAATGGATCCACTGTACACGCTTTGAGTGTGCGTTCATAGAAAAACACTATATAAATCTAATCCATTATTATTATTCTTATTATTAAAAAATAAATGGTGAGTTGAGAGAGACAATATTGATATTTAAAAAATGGTACGTAACACAATTTTTGAAGGATACAACTGTTAAGATCTAATAAGTAATGAGTAAATAATTTATTTTCGACTACATTAAATTACCATTCATCTGGTCGGTTAAGTTTTCTATTTTTCTGGTTTAGTTTCACTTTTTTATGTTTTTGCTTGTTTGTTTGGTTGTATGCGTTGTTGTTTTTTTCTTTTCCTATACTGGATGCTGGGTAACTGAATTTGTGATGTAGGACAGGCATTAATAGAAGCATTCGGCTTCTGCCTGGGCCTTTTCAGTCACTACCCTGTTGGTAATGTTTGGAGTGTGGACATTGGCTGAATTATGTGATGACTGAAAAAAGAATTTCATCATCATCATTATCACAATCACAATCCATAACAGACATGACAAACTGTGGTTGTGAAACTGCCGCACTGTGGTTCTGTTTATCTGTCAAATGTTCATTGTGGTCAGTTTCAGATGCTGCAGCTCTTTCATAATTCATAGTTTCAGTTCTTGTTTGTTCAGTATTAATTGTCCTCCTTGTAAATCACAGCTGGACTGACTGGACAGATCCTGACCGAGGAAAATAAAACTCTCCCTTTGTGCAGTAATCTACACCTGGCTTTACTGCCTCCGTCCATAATAATATACATTATATAGACTAAATGTCCTCTAAAATTAACATTTATTTGCAACATAGTATAGCAAACTATTCCATGATCACAAACAAATTAAATTTAGCAAAAAAAAATTTCTGGGGTCGCCAGAAATGTGTGATGTTAAAATGGGGTCAGGAGACAAAAACGGTTGGGATCCGCTGGTGTAGTAGTTGAGTGTTGTGCTAGCAGAAGGAGGTGCTTATTTATAAAAACGTCCACATCTGCAGTGCCTTCTCATGCAGACAGCTTGTGTCACAAATCAGTCCTGTCTCCTCAAGGCAAAATCTGTTCTCAGACAAACGGTGCGGGATTTAAGAGCGTGGGCCATGTCACGTAGAATTAAAGCTTTTCTTTTCCATAGCACGTCCATGCGTTATGCTCCTACAGAGTACGACGACGTGTTTGCGTACGTGGTGTGAATGCAGATTTAAGACTGTTTTTCTTCTTGTTAAACTCAGACAACCGCGGAGAACTTATGTAAGAAACTGCACACATGGGTATACGCTCCTTTTTTCTCATTAAGGGACATAAACAGTGCAGATGCTTTATGTTTGGCTCAGGTTTTGACAGGCTCTTGGTGTCCTGGGAGAGGCCTGACTCACCACCAGCCCCATCCATAAAATAAACAGTAGCAGACGGATGACTTGTGGTCAGCATGGCAGACAGTATACACCCGAGATACAGAAGTTTAGTCTAGCTTTAAGTTATTGCTCGGTAGCTGCAGTCGTGGGTGGACCCCTCACTGGACTCTGTTGACGGTCGGTAACGTTTGAAGTGATGTACCCAAGGGAGTAGGACTGATTTTGACATTGGTGGGGACACTAAAGTGCTCCAAGGCAGCACTCCTGAAAGTTGATGTTTTTTTGCATTTTCATAATTTCCCGTCATGTCGAGCTGATCAAACAAGCGAACATTCATAGAAAAAAAATTCAGTAATTGACATCCTACTATAAAAACCATCTGGTGTCCGATCGATGTTCCAGCACAGGAGGGCGTTTGTACGGGTTTTCCTCAGCCTTCACAGGCCCGATCGCTGCCAAACTCACCAAATGAATAGGAACATTCCCTGACTATCTACTAGGCACAATTTTATGTCCGTATTCAAATGTTGTGAGGTATGCTGGGAGATTTTATCCGTCCTCGCTCGCTCAGCCAGGCACGAGAAATGTGACGTTCGCAGACAAGTCGAGTCTTTTGAATGTCTCTTTGAAGTGAACGATAAGAACAGATTCCTTGCGAGCCGTTCATGTACGTGCCCTTCTTCTATTCCAATCCCCCACACTGCCTTCATGCTTCACCTGTGTGTCCATGAGTCTGAGTTGTCTACGCTGCCTTCACCTGAACCACTAATGACATCGACGAGTTTGAGTTGTCCCAGCACACCACATTCACTTGAACGCAGCTACATGCACAGCTAATTTAGGGGAGGAGTTATCAGCTAATTTAGGGGAGGAGTTATCAGTGAGTCCAACTGACTGGACTGAAGACATTTACCGCTGGATCAGGGAGGAGCGACTCAAAAAAGTGGAGATGTGGGATTAACTGGAGGAGCATCTGCTTCTAGAAATGCAGATATGCATTTATATGGAGGAAAAGCCAGGCCCTGGTGGACCCTGGTGGACCCCAGCCGGGCCCTGGTGGACCCCAGCCTCACCACAGTCCTGGTCTTCAGTACCTGTCTGCTGTTCTACTTTATGCAACGGGCCGTGAAACACACTCAAACATCAGTTTCCTTTTACACATTTGAAGGTTTTTCACAAAAGTAACGCAATAATTACTTTCCCTGGTAACTAATTACATTTATGAAGGAGTAATTCCGTTACTAATTTAATTACTTTTTTGAAAAGTAATTAGTAACTATAACTCATTACTTTTTAGAAGGAATTTGCCCAACACTGGTGGTTACACTGCCGTTCATGACATTTCTACTGCTAGCAGATGATGCTACAGTGTGAAGGCTGCAGTTCACTACCGCTGGATGAGTGTAATCATACTTGACAGGCCAAACAAATACATGCTCTTCCCTTCATGCCTCATATGTTGGCTCAAATTATTACCTGCACAATGCATGATTAAATGGTAGTTTACAAATGGACAGTGGTGGCACACAAGTTCTACTTATCATGCTATGGTACAATGGCACCACGGGTACAATGGCGCTAGTGTTTATAAATGCATGTCTGAATATCTAAAGAGAATACAAGAATTTAATGCATTCTGCAATGTTATTCTCATGACTAATATACCCATTATTATTTAAACTCAACTGTGAATTTCCTGCCTCTCCTCTTCTACCTCCTCCTGCCTCTCTACTGTTTGTCTCCTGACATAAATATGTTGATTCATGACGTATGAACAGATTAGGGATACACTGATCATACAGTTTGATGGTACAGTTATTGCCTGAGCAAAAAAGACTTTTACTTTCAATTACTACATGTAATTTATTCCCCAAAAATATGGATAAAATCACATCTAGAATCACATTTAGAATCTGAGGTTTTATTGTATTCCCCCCACAAATTTTCTTTATTTGTGTTTTTGAAACAGTTGCTCTCTTCCATTGAAATACATGAAAATAACTAGACAAGAACTCGGAGAGTGCAGACCTCCGCCAAGGCAGATCAGTGCCCCCCCCCGGATCACCACCAAAATTTAATTATTTGATCCTTTTGCCAGTATCAACATTTCTTGAAATTTTCATCCAAATCCGTCCATAACTTTCTGAGTTATCTTGCACACAAACAGACAAACAGACATACAAACCAATGCCGGCAAAACCATAACCTCCTTGGCGGAGGTAATAAGTAAAAATAACTTTTACAAAGTGTTTCTGTTTGGCTTTAAATAGTGTCTTTTATTCAGTATCTGTGTTGAGCCTCTACAGTTCTATACCCTTGAACTAACTTACACTTTGACTCCTAAAGAAGTGTCTTATGACCAGTTTTCTTTTCTTTGACATCCTTTACATCCTAATTACCAAGCACACACGCACGGGCATGCGCTCACACGCACGCAAACAAACAAATGTACCTGTAAATGACACCACTGATATTCAAATCCATCTAGCTGACACGACCCAGGCAGAACAAATACAAACATATAGAAAACTTACATTAGCGGTCCAACTAACAGGTTCCTTTTACAACTACATGAAGTGACAGCGGGGACGGCCAATCACATGTACGTTAGCAAAACCGCAGAGCCAATCGGAGAGCGATATTTATGTTAGAGGTGGGACTAGTAGCAGAGACTGACTGTTAACCCTTTGTGTGCCATAATCATTGAGTAAACACTACAGACAGCGGTTGGATTGGTAGTGAGTACACAGTAGTGGATGGATATACGCCCCTGGACGTACCTCACCCAGTTTGCCCAGCTTCACATACGTCTCCAGCTTCCCAAATCCGATGTCAGACTAGAGACAAAAAGAAAAAAATAAAACTTCAATGATTTATGTATTGTTTTTACTTAGTACACTTTACAATGGAAAAAAATCAAAATCTTACTAAGTGTATTTTTGTCATTTCTAGTCAAAATATCTCATCACACTTAAAATAAGACAGAATCACCTAAAGAGTAACTTTTCAGTGAGACATAAGAATGTATTTTTTAAGACAATAAATCTGGAAAATCTGATTTCAAGAAATCTTACCAAGATAATTTTCACTTGTTCCATTGGCAGATTTTTTTTTTTTTTTTGCTTGAATTGAGCAAAAAAATCTTGAATTCAGCCAAAAATCTGCCAATGGAACAAGTGAAAATTATCTTGGTAAGATTTCTTGAAATAAGATTTTAAAGATCTATTCAAGATCTGTATCTATGGTTATTTTTCAGGAAACTGGAAAAACAATGTAATGAATGGAGTTAAGAGATGTAGTCACAAGCCATTTTTAACACTGGTTAGAAGAAATATTTCTAAAACTGTCAGGCCAATGTGAAGACTGACCAATAGAATCGTTTTATGAGAAAAAAAGAAACCAAAAATAGACTTGCAATTTTTCTTCCCGACAGAGACAATATAAACCTTTTAATGTACAACTTTAAGAAATAATTATTGCCATGATGTAAATAATATCAACAAGTATAATATCAAGATGGCAAGAAGGACCTGACATTTGCAGAGTGGATTTTAGCAACTCTGCAGAAAGCCACTACAGTTGCTCAAATTAAATTATTATGGTTTTATAAGACAAAAGTGCAGCAGTGTATATGGTGTGCATTTAAACAGGATACAAACCAGCGATGCACGTCGAGACATACGACTGAGGGGTTTGGAAAGTGGGGAGTTTTCACTCTCCAGCTGCAGCTTCTTCAGAAACTCTGGAGGCAGACGGATGTCCATGGGCAGAGACATACGCTTACTGACGTCCTGCGAACAGACAACACACAGCCTTCAAATGTCAGACAGACCTTCAGGTACCATGTTATAATTAGTGGGGATAACACACAGAACACCCCGCCCCTGGTGAACACAAACAGACACAGTGTAGGCTGAAGAAATTCAACTGGAGTCTGCTTGAGATGCTTTTAAGGAACACTGTCGTATACGTTTAGTGTAAACCAGTGTTTGTCTGGTGAAGGTCTGCTCTGTGTTCCAAAAGTCAGAACTAAACATGGAGAATCAGCGTTCAGTTTGTAGGCTCCGTACACTGTAAAAAAAAAAAAAAAATCTGTAATTTAACAGAATTTTCACTGTTTATTTTTCAGATTTTTCCTGTATTTTTAAGATACAGGAAAATATCGATGGGATTACAAAAATAGACTGTGATTTTACATGTCAAATGTAAAATAACACAAAGAAACTGTCACTGTGAATAACCATAAAATTTCCGTTTTTTAAAAGAGATTTTTTCTTTTTTCACAGAAAAATACAGTTAAAATACATTTGCAAATGTATCATAATTTCACAAATATTTCTTTCCTATTTATGAGATTAAACTGTCAATTTAAAGTTTAATACCGTAAAAAAATAATAAAATGAGATAAAATTACTGACAATTAACCAGAAAAGAAGTATTAGTTCTGTCAGTTGAACCAGACTTGTTTGTTAATTGACAAATATCTTGTGTAATTACAGGAGGTTTCACAACAAAAATGTTGAATAAATGTATTTTTGTGAATGTATAACATGTATAAGCACTGATAAACTGTCCAAATACAGTTTTTATCAGTGGATTGGATAACTGAGTCTGATTGAAAATTATTTAAATATTTATAGGTAATTTGATCATTTTAATACATGAAAATATTCTTTATTAAACATTAAAAAGAAAAAAAAAAAAAAGCAAAATCTTATGTAAAGTTAGGGCAAAAAAATTAATTTAATTATGGAAAATTTCCATATTTTTATGAGATGGTTATTTTCCGTTATTCAACAGTATTATTTTGGCGCCCCAGCTGCCAGAATATTACTGTCTTTTAATTTTTTAATTTTTATTTTTTTACAGTGTATAGTGACAATAAAGGGCATTGTATTGTATTTTATTGTACTCTATTCTATTTAATTTAATTTAATTTAATTTTATTCACTTTCTTTTGTCGTATTTTATCATACTGTGTTGTTCCACAGAGAATTAAAGTCCTGAAGCCTCTTGAACCAAACAGAATTCCCCGACAAAAAGAGTAATTCTGCAGCTGGTGTTGTGTCACTGTGGTGTTTTAATACATTATTTTAGAATCCAACCACTGTCGTCGTAGCAAGTACAATGAAATTAAAGTGCTATACAGCAAAAAACAAACAAACACACAAAAAAACTATGAAGGATTGTATTTAAGGATCATCTAAAAAACCACTACAATAAATAATAATACATATTAGCATATTAAGCCTGGTCCACACTCAAGAATAGTGGGTGATGCAACTGAATATGACTGGATACCACCTGATATAAAACAGAAAAAAAACTCTTTCTGTTGAATATATTGGTGTATTATAAACGACAGTTGATGAAACACTTGAATATTTTCTTCCATTCCTACAACTGGATCCCCCTAAATCCCTCCAAATCTTCCACATTGAACTTTTAAATGTGTTGACTTTACTATTTACAAGACGCACCTCCTTATGATAGAACAGCATGGAAAAAACATCCCTTAAAAGTAATCATCAGTGTGAGCGTTAGGGTCGGACAGTTCCACTTTCCTTCTGCATCTGCACAGGTGCAAACAGCAGCACATCTGTAAAGGTACAACTGATATGTCCTCCTGTCCTAAACGTCTGTTTCCTCTTGTCTGCACATTGAAACTCAAACACCACAGCACTTGTTGAGTGGAGGAGGCTTTTCCTCTACAAAAGGTCATGTCCGGACTTGTAAATGTTAATAAGTTTTTAATAAATGGATTTTTGGTCTCATATGCATTGCAGCTCTCTTCAGCCAGGTAAGTAGATGAACCATTCTGCAAAGGTTGGTCTGATGAATAAATTAACCCTTTAAACCCTGAGCCTAAAATGCACTGCCTGGACTTTTTTTTTTTTTTTTTTTTAATTTTGATTAACTAAATGGTTAGAAAATATACTGTGACTGAGTCCATTTGCCCATTTTTTCAGAGCACATTTTTTTCCCCAGATCTTTCGAAATCTACACATTTACAATTTACGACATGTTATAATTCTGCTGAAACGGCTTCTTCTCCTGCTTCTAGTACAGACCTGAATGAAATTACCCTAAAAAATGACCCAATAAAACCTATAAAACGCAATGTTTCAGGTTATTATCCTCTGTATTTTTTAAAGAGTAAATTGTGTATTTTCCTATATTTAACCCTCCGGTATCCGGGTGTGCCTTTTAGGCACACTTTGCACTTCGTGTTAAAAAACTTCATATTATTTTTCACAATTTAAATAAGGTTAGAATTCAAAAGTTGGTCATTTTTGCATGATTTTTTAAATTCTGGCCACCAGCTAAAATGTGCACATTGTAAACAAAAGAAAATTACAAGACTAGCATCTGTCTGCCAAGTGTGCATAAAACGCACTATTTCTTCCATTTGATCTGTATGATTAGGACTGACCTTGATTTACAAAAATAAAATCAAATTAGAGCAGAAAAATAAATCAATATATAATATTTAATAGTTGGATTTATAGGTGTGCATTTTATACACACTTTGTGACAGATGCTAGTATTTTTGAACATTTGATTTAACGCCAAAAATAATAATGCAAATTAACCAATGTTGGAGTTAATCACTGACATATGCCAGGATGAAAAAATCAAATAATATGTGATCCAGTTTTTATGTAGTATATTGAAAAAAAATAATTTTTTTTGTGTTTTTGCATCCAAAAAAAAAAGGTTTGTTTACATTACAAACACAGCATTTAAAGGGTTAAAAAATGTGACAATTATTGAGTATTTGGTATTTTTATTTACGGCTCAAGTTGATGAAATAGAAAAAAGTGTAAAAGAATTAAAAACAAACTGTGTGAATTTTTTTTTTTTACATTATTCCACAAGTGTGCCAAAAAGGCACACTTGGTGCTTAGTAAGGGCCTTGGTGGACGGGATACCGGAGGGTTAATTCATTAATGATGTCGATGTTCATAAAAGCTCAGATTAAAGTTGAGGGTTATTCTATGAGAAACACAGAAAACTGAAGAAAAAGGGACTTTTTCAACAAAGACATTATTAACTGAAGGTAAAAACAAGTGTCTCCATCCACTGTCATTGAAAAAAAAACAGAGAAAATTGAATAAAAAATGACTTTTTCAGCAAAATCTATCATTAACTGAACATAAACCCAGTGTGTCCATCCACTGTCACTGATCCAACTCCATGGGTTTTACAGGTGAATCAATGTTGTAGAAGATGACAGCATTTCCACGGTAACTACAGAGCCTCTGATAGTCCAAATGGGTCATATCTGATGACCATGAAAAGATGAAAAACAATATTTTACACCAATTATTTATATGTATTGATAGGATTAATGGATCAACAGGTATTAAACAGTTTAGATCAGTCGATGGTTTTGGTCGCTGGTGGATGTTTGGGTCTTTATGGGTTATCTCCAGTAGGTCAGATCAGTCAAATACTATCATAATAACCTGTAAATACTCACAACTCCAAATTTTTCTCTTTGTAAATATAAACATTTTCACGTCATTTTACTGTATTTACACTAAAACAAACTATCATTTCATGAAAAACGCGAATAACCTGAACAAATATGAACATTTTGAAACATCTGAAGTGCAAGTTTCCCAATATTCTGCCTGTTATTAAATGTTTAGTGTATTTGTAGATCCACTGTGATCTGTAAGTTACAATGTACATGTGTAAATGACAAACTGAGATGTAATATTGTTAAAATTGCACTTAGTTTTCTTAAGAAATTGCAGTTTGTTCATGTTATTTACATTGTTTTAAAGGATAGTTGGTAGATGTAAACATTTTCATCCCATAATTTTACTTTTTTTCCCACTCTAAAACATAGAAGAAAGTTACTCAAAATTACTCAAGTTCACAGACATTGTGGACTATCAAACAGCTCAAATAATGTACAAAGCTAAAAATAATCTTTTACCAACAAATATACAGAAATTATTCATTATTCATGAGGGGGGGTTATGATTTAAGGGGGAAAATTAACTTTAAAATTCCCTTAATACGCACGACTAGGAAGGGTTTTTGTGTTTCTGTCAGCGGGGTGAGACTGTGGAACAGATTTAATATAGAGTTAAAGCAACGTCCAAGCATGAAAGCATTTAAAAAGAGGTACAAAGACACAATTTTTCAGAGGTACAGGGAGGAGGGAGGGCTTGGGGATCACTGGGTGTTCTAAAGATGTACAAGTATGTGGTAAGTGTGTGTATAGGTGTGTATGTGTGTGTATATATGTAGGTGTATATGTGTATCTGAGTATGAATATGTATTTACATTTATGTGTTATTGTATTATGTGTTTATGTAAATCATATTATATTTGTTCATAATAATATGAAGCCAGAAACCTAATTATTTACTAGTAAGTATCAGTCATATTATGGCATAGTGTATAAATACGATTAGACGAGGAAGGTTATTATTGTTATTAATTATATAAGGAGAAGGGGTGGAGTTTATAAGTTGTACTTCTTCTCACTCCTTTTCGAATATGTATTATATGTCTTATGTTTAAGTGTTTTGTTTATTTATTTTCTTCTGTTTGACATTCATGTTCGAAATAAATACATCAATCAATCAATCAATCAATCAAGTTTGGAGTTGACCTTATTTATAAATTATTATGTTATTATTTCACTTCAGATCAAATTGGGTTGAATATGGAACTGAACTAAAATGAGTTTGACACCCCTGGTCAAAACAGTGTTGAATAAGTGTTCTAGACTTTGTCATGTCATTATTTTTTTACTCAGAGGGCCTTTTTTTTTTTTTTCGTTCCTGAGTGCTCACTTCCTCCTGGCATAGATGCGCTTGACTGTCTGTTATTAGTTGCGTGGTGTCTGAGAGTGAATCGCACTAACTCCACAGGGACCTCTTTTGATAAGGTGGAACTGTGAACTCTCTCATATTTCCAATAAAAACAGTCTGGTGCTGTGGCGAGGGTTAAAAGCTCCGGAGGTGAGTCATCTCATTGAGCTTGGCAGAGGTGGTAATGGATCAAATTACTCCTGGGAAAGAATCTGAACTGGAGACCAAACGAGCTACTGCCGCAACTGTTGATACATGTCAGACTTAGAATTCATACGACGTGAAATAGAACTTTGAAAACCTGTTAATTGCCACGAATGAAAGGTTTGACTGCCGTGAGACTGAAGCTTGACCTGAAACCAATGTGAACGCTTTGTGTGTTAATATTACATCTGTCACATTAACACGTCGGCTGCTCTAAAGACCCATAAAGACCCAAATATCCACAACTGTCCAAAATTATCTACTGATCTGAAATGTTTAACACCTGTTGATCCACTAATCCTACTACATAATGCACGTTCTGTGTCCGTCTGGTGTCCGGTGTCTGATTGATGTTGCAGCGCGGGAGGGCGTTTGTATGGGTTTTCCTCAGCCTTCACAGGCCCGATCTCCACCAAACTTGCCAAATGAATACAAACATTACCTGACTACACTGGCCTACAAGGAAAATGCTTCCAGAATAAAAGTAATGAAATTTTACCACATGAGAGTCACTGATAAAGAAAAATCCAGTCAAAAATGCTGGTTGGCTGAACTTTCCAAGATACAGCCTTGGGTCAAAATGTGAAATTCAAGAATTAAGGAGAGAATGGGTTTGACTCAAAAGGAATATTTGTCTCAGAGCTACAAGATCTACTTCAAAACACTGTCTGCACATTAGAATACATTCACTTTACAGGTTCTATTTAGTGGAAGATTTATAAAACTATTATATAAATGTACATAACATTGTCTGACACGTGTCCCGATGTTGCACCACACAAGGGCGCTATTGTACAATGGCACCCTGGGTACAATGCTGCTAGTGTAAATAATTGGTGTAAAATACAGTTTGTCATCTTTTCATGGTCATCAGATATGACCCATTTGGACGATCAGAGGTTTCTGTAGTAAAATATTATTTTAATTTAGATAGTTAAAGCCTTAAGTTTAATCACATATTAGTCAGTAGTAGTAGTAGTTTGTTTCACTAGATTCCTTCGTTTCACTAGTTACTGGTACAGTTCTTAGGATAGTATGGGTCACATCTTGGTCAACAAACTAAACTGACAGATTTATGGTCACAGGACTTAGGTTTTACCTTGGGCACACTTTAAATACACATGCCCACATAGGATTGTAAATCAAAGTAGATAAGATGTAAACACACAGTGTCAGTATAGGGTTTGTTATGACCCTGGGTCATAATTTGTCCATTTATCTGTGTATGTATATATGTTTCTGTTTAGTGTGTGTGTTCTCCCCCGTCCTGTAGGTGTGCTGTGCCCCTTTTGTGTCTGTTTGTTGCAGGAACTGGATTGGTGGAGGGTGATTGCCTGGCCCCTTTAAAAATGGCCCTGGAGTTTCCGTCCCCGGCTCTCTCTTGCTTCCTGCCAGCTCTCAACCCTGTGTTCGTGTGTGTGACCGTCAGTCTTCATGTGCTCCTGCAAAATTCGATTGTTTATAGTTGTAAATAGTTTTTGTAAATTGATCCTTTTTCTGGTAGGGGAGGTCGGCTCTTTTTTCTTTCACCTTTTCTCCTGTTTTGAGTTAGGGAGTTTAGGTTAGTTTGTTGTATTTTATTTCTTGCATTTATTTTGGGTTGGTAATTTAGGTTAAACTCTACAGAAGATTTAGTTTGTTGTTTTAGCCGCTCCCTCCTCTAACCCTTCCTTAGTTGTTGAGCAAAATATTGAAAATAAATATTGTGAATTTTAGTTTGTGACTGATGTGTGTGTTTGGGAGCTGGGAGGGGACAAAGTGAACATTTTATGTTCGCCCTGGTAAACCCCTAGGCCGGGGCGTAACAGGTTAAACATCTGCTTGACTTTACAGTCGGATAACACCAGATCATTTCTGTGACCCAGCCCACCTAGCACAAGGGGTTCAGCCCAGAGTTTGGAGATCAGTTCACAAGGATAATAAAAGTGATGTGCGTTGGAATGTCTGGATCCATTTTTCCTGCTTGGTGTGGATCCTCAGCACTGAGTCATACTTTGTCCTTTGCTTGTGGTCAGATAAGCCGAATTAAATTTATAAAAATGAGACCTAAAAGAATCTGGACTTATTCTTGGAGCTTCCAACATAAGAACACATTAACAGTAGTTACCGTGGAAACAAAGTCATCTTCTACAGTACAGGTATCAAACATGCGGCCCGGGGGCCAAATTCAGCCCGCCAAAGGGTTCAATCCAGCCCCTGGGATGAATTTGTAAAATGCAAAAATTACACTGAAGATATTAACAATTATTTTATTTTATTTATTTATTTAACCTTTATTTAACCAGGAAGAAAATCCCATTGAGATTAAGAACCTCTTTTCCAAGGGAGTCCTGGCCAAGAGGCAGCACAACACAGAGTTACAACAGACAGTAACATTATACAGTGATAACATACAGTAATTTACCGGACCAGCCAACCTATGTAAAACACATGCATGTCATTGAGATATTCTCTAACACTCTGAGTTTGGATTTAAAAGCATTCAGAGAGATCAGTTCAGTCAGTTTCCAGTCTCTTAGCAGCACATTCCATGAGCAAGGAGCAGAGTACACAAATGCCCGTTTTCCCAGCTCTGTACGGGCGAATGGCACAAAGAGGAGCAAATGTTCGTTTGATCTCAGACAATAAGATTCAATATTTCTTCTTGTTATTAAACTGCAGATGTAGGGAGGCAGTAGCCCAAGTATGGCCTTGTAAATAAAAGTGTACCAGTGTCCCAGTCTCCTATTGGACAGGGCAGGCCAACCCACTCTGGAGTACAACTCACACTGATGTGTCCTGGCTTTAGAACAATAAAGGATGTTCAAATCATTTTAGATCATTTCAGTCTAAAGTGGATCAGACCAGTATCATAATAACCTATAAATAATGAGAACTGTAAATTTGTCTCTTTCTTTTAGTGTAAAAAAATAAAATAAAATAAAATTACACAAAAATGTTTACATTTACACTAGCCTTTAACAAAAAATGTGAATATCTGAAATGTCTTAAGAGAAGTATGTGGAATTTTAATAATATTCTGCCTGTTATTTAATGTTTTATGTATTTATAGATCCACTGTGATCTCTAAGTTGTGATTCACATGTATAAATGATAAACTAAGGCGTAATATTGTTAACATTGCACTTATTTTACTAAAGAATTTTCAGGTTGTTCATATTTGTTCATGTTATGTTCAAGTACAGTTCGTAGATGTAAACATTGTCATTACGGAATTTACTTTTTTCACTCAAAAGTTCTTATCCTATTATTTATATTATTTGACTGGTCTGGCCCACTTTAGATCATATTAGGCTGGATGTGGCTCCTGAACTAAAATGAGTTTGACAGTCCTGTTCTCCAACATTGATTCCCCAGTAAAACCCATGCAGTTGGATCAATGACAGTGGATGGAGATGCTTGTGTTTCCTTTCAGTCAGGGGTGGAGTTTCACGCCCAAACTGCCCCACTTTTTTCCAGGAGGAGGAATCTGAATAAATGAAAAAGTAATGTAATCTTACAATGCCTTTTTACTGGTATAAGTTCAGATATATGTTGGCAAGTTAACAGAAAACACCACCAGTTAGTAAATCCACCAGGTTTACACTAAACTCCTCTTTTTTTTTAACCTGGCCTTTTCGGCTCCACCTGGCCTCCTCCTGCCCTCCATCACCACCCACTGACCCGCACTACCGCTCCAGGAAAAACGACTCGTGGGCCAAACCAACTCAAACATTTGGAAGGGAAGAATTCCCACAGATGGTTGAACCCATTAAATCTACTGTGATGTAAGGGCTGTGCTGTCAGACGAATGGAGAATGAATGCCAGAAGAAGATTAGAGAAGTGACAGATAAGTGGCAGAATTATTTTTCCCATCCAACCGGCCCAAAGTCCAGACTGACATGAGCCGGCCCATCGGGAATCCTCCTGAATCTCCCAATTACCCACTCTGCCATTACTTCCAGTTATTGATATCTTTGCTGAAAAAGTACATTTTTCTTTAGTTTTCTCTGTATCTGATGTACAGGGTTTTTGCTCTTTATCCAAATAAAAATCCCAGACTTTTTCCAAACTCCTGTTTTTTTCCCCAGACCTTGACTTTATGTTCTTTTATTCTTGTGTTCCTGCTTTTTTGGTTGAGACCGTACCTGTTGTGTGTAGCAAAAAAGTTAATTTTAATAAATGTTTGAATGAGTGAATGAATGAATGTATGTATAATTCACAATAATTTATGTTTTACTAACAGAAACATTTTCAAAACATATGAAAATAAAAAAAGCAGACCTGCGCCAAGATAGATCTACTCCCCCCCGATCACCACCAGAACTGAATCATTTCTTCCTTGTGCCAGTATCAACATTTCCTGAAAATTTCATGAAAATCCGTCTGTAACGAAGCATCCCCTTTACTGAGTGCGGACAGTGCGCACTCACACACACACAATACACGCCACACAATACGTGTTGCACAGGTACACGCCACACACATGCACACAAGTACACGTCTCGTACACACACACACACACATACAGTAGTTCGTACGAGGGTGCACACTTGTCCGTTCTACACACCAACATACGCACACATTTGACATTCATGCTGTATACTCACCACACGCTCTGCTTCCTGCAGACTGACCCCGAGCTGGCCAAACAGGGGCGGAGCTAGTGCCACCGTTTAATAAAGGGGGCGTCGGGCGGGAAAATGGTCACCTGACCATTTAATTGGTGATTTCCACTCATTAAGGTTATTTCTCTCTGGTAGAGAATTGTTTATGATAAAAAATATAGTGGAAAGGTTAAAGAGGGTATTTTTCTTTATTTCCCTTGTGTTTTGAGGTTTCTTCTTCTTGTGATTTTCTGAGGAGAAATTATGTTTGTATAATTGATTGCTGTGGGTCATGCCCAGTGGGAGGGGCTTTTCCCCATATATGTTGGCCATTTTGGCTTTGTTGGGAGAGTCTGATAAAGCTGACGACACATTGTGGGTGTTTTGTCAGTCTGCAAAGAGGTTTTGTTTTTTTTTTAGTTATTTCTTTTCCCTTTGCCTGTTAATATTCTGTAAATAGCTTTCACTGGGTTTGGGAAGACTAGAATAAAAAAACCTTAAAAGGAAGACCTTCATTTTTTTGTTTTTCTCCGACTAGCCATATTATTAACTTTACAAAGTTGAGCCACGCTACACTGTCCATAACTTTTTGAGTTATCTTGCTAACAGACAAACAAACACGCATGCAAACACACAAAGCAGTGATCACAATACCTCCTGGCGGAAGTAATCACAAAAGTGCATGAGTATCACACAAACAAGTTTTACTAGAATCATTCCAGTATCGACCAGTTAGTGAAATTTTATAGTTTTGTTTAATATGTTTTCCTTGTCTACTTCTTATCATAAAAGATGATGTGCCTTTGAGCAAACTCTAAAATTCTACCATGAGAGAAACTCTTTTCCAAACTTTATTAAGATTTTCACACAAAATTCCAGACCTTTCAAGACTTTCAAGACCTGAGCAAGCACCCTGGATATCATAACCTTTAGCTTTAATCTGAGCTTTAATGAACATCTACATGATCAGTGAATTAAACATAGAAAAATACCTGATTTTCACTGAAAAAACACATAAAACAGAGGATGAAGCCCTTGTGGTTGCTTACCTCCATGGAGAAGCGTCTGTGCTGGGCCTTGCTGTGGTAGTGGAGGTGGGATGGGGACTGAGCTCCAGGGGTGGTGGGCTCAGGACTCACCGGACTGGTGTCATGAGATGGAGGGCCCAGTCTGTCCGGGGTCAGGCCTAATGGATCAGAAAAAACAGTCCCGTTAACATCCACAGCTTAGTTGAACATGGGAGTGTCATCATTTATTGTTGAAATCGTCACCTCTGCTGTGATTCGCACTGTTTTTAGTTTGATAACCTACGATGTCACCGACCACAACAACAGTCAATAATGAACTGACTCAACTATTCAGAATATACCTACGGGACTGGAACCACAGACCGTTAAAGACAGAGAGATTACATAAGGAGACAAGTCTCAAAAAGGGATTTATAGATGAAAAGATACAGATGTTGATCATGCTTTGGTACCGGAGAGAACAAACAGACTTTGTTTGACACAGCAGCAGATCTGTACATTCTGTGTCCATATTCAAAGACGGATAGAACGACAGGATCTGCTCTATGTTACCAATCCGATCCAATCCAACCCAACCCATCCCAATCCAGTCCAATCCAATCCAATCCAACCCAACCCAATCCAGTCCAATCCAATCCAATCCAACCCAACCCAGTCCAATCCACTCCAATCCAATCCAACCCAGTCCAATCCAATCCTATCCAACCCAATCCAGTCCAATCCACTCCAATCCAATCCAATCCAACCCAGTCCAATCCAATCCAATCCAATCCAACCCAACCCAGTCCAATCCACTCCAATCCAATCCAACCCAGTCCAATCCAATCCAATCCAATCCAATCCAACCCAGTCCAATCCACTCCAATCCAATCCAACCCAGTCCAATCCAATCCAATCCAACCCAACCCAGTCCAATCCACTCCAATCCAACCCAGTCCAATCCAATCCAATCCAATCCAATCCAATCCAATCCAACCCAACCCAGTCCAATCCAATCCAATCCAGTCCAACCCATCTTTATTTGTAAAGCCCTTTAAAACAACCACAGTGGACCAAAGTGCTGTACAGAAGAATAAATAAAACCTAAATAAAAGAGTGAAATACAAGAATAACCTCACCTATGATTCAGAGTTAAGTTGGATTGGAGCTTTTTATTCAAAAATATTGAATATGTATGATTGAACACTGAATATTTTGTAATAACTCACACTGAACTGTCATCTTACACCTATGTGCTTTATGTCCATAGTACTCACATCTGCATCAATTATACCATTGTGCATATTCTAATATACTACTACTACTACTACTACTACTAATAATAATAATAATAATAATAATAATAACAATAATACATATCATTTGAAAGCACCTTTCATGGAGCCCAAGAAAACTGTACAGCGTAGGATAAAAGACAATAAATACAATATGAAAACAGTTTCTGTACTTTCTACATTTGCTGCTGTTGCACTTCTGGCTAGATCCTAATGCAGTTTGTTGTCATGTACTTGTACATGTGTAACGACAATAAACTGAATCTGAATGAGATTTTCAATAATGTTTAAATGTAGTTAAAAAACAAAAAATCCAGAAACTCGGTTGGAAACATTAGAAATTGTAAAAAGCATTTATTTCATGAGGGCCTGTAGATTAATTCACCCAACACCCTGAAGGAGGCACATGCACGTTGGTGTGTTTTAAACTCCAGCCCCAATGAACACACAGGTCCTCATGAAATAAAGGCTTTATACAATTTCTGATTTTTCCATCCAACTACGTGCCTGGATTTTTATCTTTTTTCTATTGTTCATGCCCTCTCCATGAGCACCTCTGGTCCGTCTAATATCAGTGGCTCCCTGTGAAATTGTTATTTTTTTGTCTTTTTGAATGTTAAAGTGTAATTGATTAATCAAGCCAGATACAATGACATTTTTATATCACTCTCTCAATATTGCTATCATCCAATTTAGATACATGTAGACTGTTAAAATCAAAAAAGCCATAAACCTTCATTTAAAAACAACCTTTTCATTTTTATCCAATTTGTAGCTGTTATGTTCATCCATTTAGTTATTTCTAACTTTTTCTTTAGTGAGATAAATGGTGCTGATTTAAAGGTTCAATAGCTAATTTTAAGCTAACTGCTAACAAAGAGGCATCGAGGACCAAACAGAATATTAAAAAAAAAAAAAAAAAAAAAAAAGTTGAAACATTGCATAACATAGAAAAAGAAACAACCCCAGTGCTACACAATTAAATCAATGTACAGGCCATTATTATGTTCCACTGAGTTAGCAGCTAGCTCAAAAATCATGTCAATTAACACTAACAAATGGCTTCTGATAGCTTCAAAAGTAGAAACTGTTCAGTCATTTTATTTTAATAAGAGTTGCAGCTACAGATGGGCGAGGTCAGGGGCGTTACAGATGGACAGTCCACTACTTTTTGATTCATAACTTTTGAACCACACAAGTTTCAGACAAATATTCCACACAATTGTAAAGGTCTAAATGCCATCTTAAACAGACTCCAAGGGCAAAATTTAGTGTCAAATATTTTTTAAATGAAAAATATCAAAAACGACTGCATCACGGATGGACAAAAAATTAACATCTATTTTTTATAAGAATTATAAAGTTCTCCAAAGTGCAGTTCTTCTGACATTTTCATCTTTAAATGCATTCAGTGTATACCTTAAACCCTCTATTTTACAACTCAGTAATTGGTTATAGAGGAAAAAAATATTGGATCAGACCTAAACAGCAAGAGTTTGGACAAATGGCAGCGTCACAGATGGACCAGAAAAGTAAATGTCAAAATAAACATTTTTTATTTCAATCATCATCATATACTTTTTTTTTTACAATATTTATAACATACAAATAATATCAACATTATATTCAAATACACTTTGCATAGATATATGCATTTATTGATTTTAAATACTGTGTGTTTAGAATATGACATAAATAATATAATGGTCAAAAATCAATGTATTTGGAATAAATTTATTTTATTTATGAGAGTTTATAAAATGAACCCAGAATGATGCCACAAAACTGTCACTTTCCAAATATTCACATTCATAAAACTCCTCAAATTTTTTTTGTTTTTTTCACAAAATTTTTCTCATTTAAAAATACATTTTCCTGAAAATCTAAGTAATTACTGACCCAAAAATGTCAGTTTGGTGTAGATTATTGTAAATGAATTTTTTTGACCAGATGTTAACCTTCCCTTGACTTTGCCCAGATGTTTAACCAGTCCCATGTAAAATAACTGAAAGCAAAAAGCTATGACGGATGAAGGGAGCACACAGGAGTGACATTCACTGTGCGTTATGGACCATTAGACATCAGCTCTGAAGCAACTCAGAGGTAAACAAAGACAAACACATCCGTGGTGGTCTTTAATTTTTCAACATCTCACGCTGACAGACGGCTCGGCTTTCTGCTGTTGTTTTGTCTTACAGTGACTCCTCCTGCAACGCTTAGATTGTTTTGAAGTAAAATATTTAAGCCTTTAAACCTGCTTCAACCACAGTTTTCATGGGGCAACACAATTAGAATAGTTTCCCCCTGACTAGTCGTCTTAATTTGTTATATGATCTGTTTTGCGGAGAAATTGTACAGAAACACTGGGAGCTGATGCAAAACTCAGGTTTAAAAACTGTACAAGTGTCTTAGTGCAGTCATTAACTCTTTGAAGAGTGTCATTATAACAGGCCACCGAGGTGTCTGCATGTTTTCTTTTCAATAAAAGTGTCAGAAAATGTCTTTTTTGCCAATTTTCTTTTTTTTTTTTTTCTTGTCTTGTCCATCATCATAACAGTAGAATGGTAGTCTGACTCCTTTTGCTGCTGAACAAAATTGCTTTGCCAAAGGAAACTTCATAAAGTATATGAAGCTCCCCTTGATACTCTACTGTGTTTATTATGAGTTTTGTTGAATCACATTTGGATGCCGGACCTGACATGGGGAGGAGAACAAGAAAGAAGGTGACGAAGACCCTCACAAGAAAGTATTAACAATACAAACAGTAACAACCATGGTGATAATTATAATGGAAAGAATAACTACAACCAGAAGTGAGTAAACTGGGCAGAAGAGAGAGGAAAAAAGCACAAAACAAACAAACAAACAAACAAAACTACAATAAAACAGAATACATAAGACCTATTAAATGATGAATATGAGAAAAGAAAGCATGAACAGAATATACTTTTTTGCCAATTCTTTTGAACTTTTATTTTCAGGAAGAACTTAACTTTCAATTATTACACTGGGTTACAAAAAAATGTTTTTTGCAAGTTGTCTAGGTTTTTTCAACTGAATTCGGACCATTTTGCACCGCTAAATCCAAAAATGACATCTGTTTTGTTCAATCAGGTCAGGTTTTTTTTGCTAATTTGATTTTGAAAAATTTGATCTTCTCACAAAACTGATTACATTTTTGTGACTTTATCAGTTGATTTTTTATATAGTTCTCACCCGAAATAGGTTTTAAGAGAAAAAAAATAATTTTCTAACAGGATGTATTTATTATTTATTATGTATTCACCGCAGATGTAGCAGAATACGTCAGGCTTATTTTTGCAAGATCTTCTAGTCGAAGCCATTTCATTCACCTGTAATATTAAAAAAACCACTAATCATAAATTGGCAAAAGTCAAATCTTCAGAACTCGTTTATTGCAAGAAATATGAAAGAATTTTGTATCATATGATGTGAAAATGCCCATAAATGTAAGCAAAAATGTTCAAAAGCCAATATGTAGCATAGTTCAGAAAGTTGACCTGATTGAGCAAAATGAATGTGATTTTTGGATTCAGCACCAAAATGATCCTAAATCAGCTCAAAAAACTGAAACAATAAATTTGTTGTTGACCAGTGTTATCATTATTATACATAATAAATGCTTAAAACAGTGTGTTTTAGTAAAAAAGAAGAAATGGACTTGAAGTTTTTAGTGTATTTCTTATCAGAAACAACTGAAAAAGTCCATATAAATATAAACACATGCATTATAAATATATTGTATACCTTTCCTATGTCTCTGTATTTTTCAGTGTCTCTCTCTGTGTCTGAAAGCGACATTTTTTTGACCGGCCCCAAATAAAACCACTGGCAACCTGCTGATCCACACATCACTAATATGGACGTACATCTACAGGCGCCAATGGACATGTTCAGCTGCACTGTTAGGTTTTATGTTCCGTTTTACAGTCTGATTGAGTCGCCTGTTGACCATAACTCCTCATCCACAGTCCTGAAACTAAATCAGACCTTCTCCCACATGGCAGGTGTGGCCGTCGCAGAAAATTAAATGTTTCATGTATTTTTTAGGTTGTATTAAAGATGAATGTCCAACTGTTCAACATGAAATAGGGTCTACTGTTAGCTTAAAAAAGAATTACAGTTGTAGAAAAAATTATTAGACCACCCCTTGTTTTCTTCAGCTTCTTGTTTATTTTAATGCCTGGTCCAACTAAAGGTCCATCTGTTTGGACAAATGTAATGATAACAACAAAAACAGCTCACAGTAGTTTAATTTCAGAGCTGATATCTATCCATTTAACATGTTTTCTTGATAAAAACCAAAATCACTTCAGTACTTGCATTAATATCTATGTCACTGTACTGACAAAAACAGTGCTTTTATTCATTCCATGTTTTCTTTTCTGTTTGTTTTAGTCACCTGACACACACAGGAGTTAGGACTGGATAGCATAACCATTGTTTTTGATGACTTTTGATGGTGTAATAATTTTTTTTCTGCGACTGTAGGCCTGTTGATTGCTTGTTTTTTTGTGATTTAAACCCCCCCCCCCACCCCCGCTGTCTTTTTTTTTTTTTTTTTTTTTGGACAAATCGCACCCTGCTTGTAGGTATTTTGTGCTTTAAATCTGACCTTGGGCGAAACCTTGGAGACTCTCAAGTGCGAAAAAATCTTAAAATAGACCTCTCCACGTCGTTCTGCAACTATTGCAGTCAGGAAATGAATACAGAGACAGAATGTAAACATCCACTAATAATCATTGTGTCACAAAATAAACAACTCAATAACGCCAAATGTATCATATTTGATACATGAGTTTTGAAGCTCTCCACATGATCAGTGTGATTTCTTTTTCTTGAAAAACCTGATGTATACAATTAGATACATGTAACACAGATAATCCACCAGGGGGAGGAGTTTATTCACCAGAGGCCTTTCCAGTGACACTACAAGACTGACATTAATGAGGAAGGAGAGGAACATGTGAATATAAAGTTTGAGATTGTTACTTAAACACAAGCTGTAATTAAACATAAAGTTGTCCTCTGAAAAGGGGTGGTGGTGGTGGGTTAAAAAAAATGAGGAAGGAGGCAGAACTTTGCCAGTTTTGAAAAAGAATTACCAATTTGTCAGACATGTTTGTGTTATATTATGTTTTTGTTTTTTTTGTTCAAAAATAATAATATTTGAGCACTGAGACCTGATGTATTAAATATGATACAAAATTATAACTCATACATGGAAATTGATTTTTGAAAAAAAAGAAAAACTAAAATAAAATAAAAAAAAATATTGGTTCTTCAGAAGGACCAATAAAGGCTCCAGTTTCAAAGAATTGGAATTTTCTGTCAATGATTTAATGGTTCAGGCTTTACAGGGTTAAAGGTGCTGGAGACTTTCATGACCAGTTTTTCCTCAGATCTGTCAAACCTCAGTCATATCCTCAGTATCATGAATCTGTTCGTCTGTCTGTCATTACTCACCTGAATCTCTTGCATTACAGTAAAACAGTTTCTTTGTTCCATCCACCATAAACACACCATGTGTTTACAAACAGAGCCTGTAGGTCACTCGGGCATCTTCGGAATTTTATCGTGACGCGCACTGTGGGAAGCGAAGGCTCACGCCGCCACCTGACAGCAGCAGTGCAACCATATGATATTATATGGATGAAACAAACACAACGCGGAAACAGCTGAAGGAATATGCACAGAGGGAAGGGAGCTCCTGCCGTTTCCGTTTCGTGTCTGTAGCAGCTGCTGCTGCCAGACAGTCGCGCGAACCGGCGTTTCCCACAATGCACGTTGCGACAAAATTCCTCAGATGCCCGAGTTCCCTCCCGGCTCTGTTTGTAAACACATGGTTTGTTTCTGGTGGATGGAACTAAGAAACTGTTCAGCGTAATGCAAGAGATTCAGGTGAGTAATGACAGACAGACGAACAGATTCATGAAACTGAGGATATGACTGAGGTTTGACAGATCTGATGAAAAACTGGTCATGAAAGTCTCCTGCACCTTTAAAAAGTTGCATGGGCACAATTGAAGTGGGAAGCAATCAAAGCACAGACTCTTATTGATCCTTGTCGGCAAGAAATTATTGATAGTGTAGTCACCTGCACTAAACCACAAAACTGACTTTTTTTTTTTTTTTGTGGAGGCCACAGAGGAGGGTAGAGTTAAAGCTGCTGAAGTGAACATGTACAGCAGTTAAATCAGCATCCCAGTTAAAAGACCTGTCACACAATGCCGCAGAAAGACTGGACTTTGATCATCCTCATACAGCATTTGATGGATTGTGTTGCATTTGATGCCCGGTCGGCGTCTTTTGAGCACTACCTGCTGTGAGGTTTGATCTCTCGTTTCAATGGCGAGAGCCGTCTGCCACATCGGTACGGCGGCGATAGCGGGGTGTGAAGTACGTATGTGTCTCCATTTTATTGACAGCCTCCAGCCATGTGTGTGTGTGCGTGTGTGTGTGTGTTACGAACATTTCTTCCCAGGGTGAGGCATAAAGTGCTTTAACTCCTTGTTTCCATGGGGACTATAGTTAATAGGAAAAGCAGGTCTCTTCTACTGCATCTCATATTAAACTCCCATTTAACGCACATACATTTATGTGTGTACACAAATATTAATATTCACCACATGACCTGTGGCCTCTTTCATAAGCAAATGAGTCAGTGAATCAATTAAACACACACAGGAACAAATTGCACACTTCACGTAACAAGCTGCAGGTGTATAAATGATCAGAAAGATTGAGGCCAGGCAGTGCACGTACGCACACTACACACATACACACACCTACACACACACACACACACACACACACACACAACGCCTGGATGAGTTTAACAAGATATTTTAACAGCACAACAGAGGCGCACTCGTCCAACAGGCACATTTATGGCAGATTGAGTGACAGACAAAACCGGGGGTGATAACATGACAACCTGTTTGCTAGTCATTTGAATTTCACAGCTACAGCACTCTTTGATCTTCCAATGCTAATTAGGGTCAGTGAAGGCAGCGCTGATACGAGCACACGCAAACACACAAGCACACACACAGCGTCTGACGGCTGCGATATCAGAGGGATGCCTGCTAGACATCTTGTTGGGGAAAAGGACAATCCAATATGGCACGCCGCATGATGCTTTTACAGCAATTCTATCGCAAACTGTTGGGGAAAAAGCAGCGATACGAAACATGAAGAAGGATGTATAACAGGTGACAACATGTTCACACAGTTCAACTGCAGAGCTCATCAATACAGCCAGCACATATTAAAAAAACGAAATGTGTAAGAGTGGCAAAACATCTGCCAATTTCAATGGAAGAGTACAAAGTCTTACTGATGGAAAGAATTCTGTTTTTTGTTTGTTTGTTTGTATTTTTTTCTTTTCTTTTTCTTATATTTAACACTGGGTAGCTTAATTTGTTCTGTAGGACAGGCATTAATATCAGCATGATGTTTCTGCCTGGGCCTTTTCAGTCACTAACCTGCTGGTAATGTTTGTTGACACTGGTTGTATTACGTAATGACTGAATAAAGAATTTCATCATCAATGAATGAATGAAGGGTTGACATAATTTTGTTGTTGTGTGTACTGGATATATCGCCACAGTACTGTGGCAACGAGAGGACAATGAGTTCACGGAACAGTATCTATTAGGCCTGTAACAGATACATGTACCGAACCGAACCGTTTCAGTACGCACCTGTTCGGTTCGGTCCACAGCTGTACCCAAACGGCACAGTATGGTGAGAAAAAAAAAGGAATGAAAGACGTTGATTGATGCGGAACTTTAAATCTGCGCACGTTCCACATGGACAAATTGAAGGAGCGCACATTGACCCGAAATACGAAATAGCAGCTGATATAAGATAAAAAAAAAACAAAAAAAACAACAAATATGATGTGAACCTTGAAGGAAGAGACTGAAGACCCTCCACCATCAGTCCAGTCCAGTTTAGGATCAGTTCAGGTCCCGGTGAAAGACAACGAGGAAAGAGACGTTAATAAGATGAACGCTGTTTGCTGCCTATGTCCGGTAGTTGTCATACACTTACACCTGCTCCGTCTGTCTGTCTGTCACACACACACGCTGTATAGTAGAGGAATAGAACCTGGTAGTTGGATGTTTAAATTATATAAAGTTTCACTTTCATTTCATGCCAGCGTTAGTTACATTAGTTATGGACCACACCCCCATGTATATAACTGCCCCCCGACAAAAAGAAAGAAACAAAACAAAACATCCCCCCCTCTGTGTTTTTGACAAATCACACCCTGCACACACACAGACACAGACACAGACACACACACACACACAAATACACACACTGTCCTAAACAGTTTGTTCTGTCCTAAAATAAATAACTAGGTTCATTTTGTTGTCAATGTTTCTCTTCAGTTTGTTTCAACAGAATACCAGTTTACCCTCTTGTTAATGTTGCACTTCATGTGGAATTTTTTTGTTATTCTTTTTCTGCAGTATGTGAACTGACAGAACTGTGATTAGATTTTTGTTGTTTGTTCAAAACTCCCTTTCAGGGAAAAGTGCAATACTAATGTTTAAAATACATTTAGTAATATTTTATTTTCTATTTGACTTATAGCAGCAGAATTGTATTACTCCTGTTTTTCTGTATTCTATTGTCTCCAAAAATTGGGGGGAAAATATTCAAAAATTCATTATAAATGTGTTACGGGTACCGCAGCGGCAATACCACGTAAACAGATATGTTCCTGAAAAACAGGATAATAAAGATGAGGCAGGGCAACAGCGTGTCGTTTTCTCTGAGTTCTCTGCAGTTCTTTTAATCATCAAAATCATGAAAAGCAGGTGCGTTTACTTTCACAATCATGTTATGTTTCATGTACAGTTTGTTTTCAATGTCTTTTAACATTTCTTTTCAGTTTAGCATTTCAATTAAAAAAAGCCATGACAAAATAATTCTCATTATACAAAATAAATAAAATGTTCCCATACTTTTCTGACTGTATTTTTACTCTATTATACTACATGAAATCCGTAAACCATGGCATAATCAACCATTTACTTATTACCATGAATATAATTTCTATGAGCAAAGCTCATTCACTGTTAATAAAAAAAAACATAGACTGCACAGTGTACTCTAAGCTTACTTTCAATTTAACACACGTGTAACTTAAATATCGGGCTAATAGATTCACCATTTCAGCTTTAAATTAAAAAACGAAAGAAAACTCTGTACATTCACCTAACATGATGGAACATGTCACAGTAGAGATTGAAATCCAGTAGGATTCCTAATCCTACTAGGACAGATAGTAATTTTAGTTTGTCCTAGGACAAACTGAAATCCTACAAGACATTAGGATCTGAAGATTGGAATTCCAATCTGTCCTAGGAGAATTTGCAATCCTACTAGGACAGATTGTAATTCTATTTGGAAGTGGGATCTGAAGATTGGAAAAATACGGCAAAAAATATAAGAATTCTGTCAGGACAATCTCGAATTCTATTAGGAGAATGTCAGATTATATCAAAATGTATGGAAAATAGACTGAATCATTTCACAGCCAAAATTCCAGTCAATTTAAGGAAATACGTGCATCATTGTTAGCTAGCATCTTTCGTACATAGCTAATCACGTTAACAGTGAAACCGATACCAAGACAAAACAAACACATCTTGCTCAACAAACTATCTGGCCAGCATAGTTAATTGACGTCTCCATGCGATTTTTATCCGGGTTTTGTGATATTATGCACATTACTAACCTGAAAAACAGGATAATAAAGATGAGGCAGGGCAACAGCGTGTTGTTTTCTCTGAGTTCTCTGCAGTTCTGACAAAGTCCACAGCGCAGATACAGACTCACTACACGGCCGCGCCCCCTGCTGGTTCCAGCGAGTATTGTCCACTCATGTAATTGAGATCAATTTTACTAAAACACACACACATATATCTTGATCTCTAGGGGATAACTTTTTCTCCAAAATAAAATACATTTCAATGTATATTTTAAAAAAAGGACAATAATTCACAAACATTTCAAAAACACAAATGTACTATCATTTTGTGGTTGTCACAAATGCATTGAAGACATTTTGAGGGGTTTTCTTTCTTCCCGTACCGAACCGAAAAAAAAAAAAAAAAAAAAAAACAAACCGTGGCTTTCAAAACTGAAAATGTACCGAACCAAAAATTTAGTGTACCGTTACAGGCCTAGTATCTATGATTGGCTCTGTGGAGACAACACGTCTTTGCTGCTTATTATCACAGTAGAAATGCTACAGTTCAGCTCTTAGAATGACGTCCGACCGCTGAAAATCGGGTTGGTGTGTCTTCGCCTTTACCTGCTGCTGTTTCCAGTGCTAAAACCACCAGGTGTTACAGTTAATTGATTTGAGATACACTGATGGAAACAGCAGCTAATGGTGCTTTTTCTGTTCCACAAACGGCAGCGCGCCTAAGGAAACAATCCCTCGACATTACCCAGATAAGATAATCTCACCTGCTGGAAATAAAAGCTGGGTTACTTTATGTGTATGTGATCATTTGAGGACATCTGATGATGATGATGACTCTATTTGAAGAGCAAATAAAGCGACCGTCTCTTTGTCAGATGAAAATCAATTAAATCAACACGCTCAGTTCATTAACGGACATTAGTTTGGTCAGGATTCATTGCTGGCGGTGTGCGTTGAGCAGAAACACCTCTCAATTCTACTCAAGAAGAAGAAAATGAAGACAAAAGAGAAGCTGAGCGACTTATCGATCTCGGCATCACATCGTCATCATCATGTTCAAATGGGAGCTCTGCAAGACTGCTTTAATTGGACTAATGTATGGAAAGTGAAGCAGGGGGTTGTGTCTAATGTCAAATATTAGTGGTTTGTCAGGTTGGACCCTCAGACATCGACTCAAACACATAACACATATGGAAAACAGAGTAAACCTCAGCTCAAACAGATCCAACTATCTGCACCATGCGACATGAAAATACGTGTTTGTTTCATGTGTCCTTGTGTGCATTTATGTGAATGTATCCTTGAGGAATACTAATGAGTTTACAGCGCTCGGTGAGATGAGACTGAATGACTTACTTTGTAAGCTGGATCCAGCTGCATGTGAATTAAAATGAGAAAACAGAAGATCAGATAATCCACTAATGAAAGGGCAGAAGCAGTCAAACTCACCTGAACAGCAGAAGAAAACGGAAGAGGATTCTACAGCCTATAAGTTGTACATACACTTCTGACCCGTAGATTTAAATTTTCCCTTCAAATATAACTCCTTTCTCTTTCATAAAACATTTTTTGAATGTTTTTCGGTAGCAGTTTCTTCCGTGCTTTGTATAGTAATTGAGTTTTCTTTCAACTTCAGTTTAGATGTAAGATGTTCCATGTCAAGTATATCATCTATGATTGAAAACCATTGTTGGAGCCGAGCTGGAGCATCTGTCTTAAGCCAGTTCTTTGTTAGACAAAATCATTTTAGTTCAGGGGCCACATACAGCCCAGTTTGATCACAAGTGGACGGGACCAGTAAAACAACTGCTTATAAATAATGAGAAATCCAGATTTTTCCCCTCAAGTGTAAAAAAGTGAAATTACATTGTGAAAACGTTTACATACATAAACTATCCCATCAATAAACATGAATAATCTGAACAACCTGATATTTCTTAAGAAAAATAAATCAATTTTATCAAGTGGAGATAGACATAACAAACCCCGCCCCTCGCACATATTTTACCCATTAAAAGTAAATGGAAAGATTTTAAAAATTCATAAAAAATTTGAACTTTGACCTACTGTTCCCAAAATGTAATGAGTTCCATTCTAAGTCACTGGCGATCTAAAACACTAAATTATTGCTCAGGCTCATCAGCAAAACAATAAATAAACAGGTGGATCCAGGCACAACAAACCCCGCCCCTCACACGTATTGTAGCTTATTTTATTTTGGCATCGGTCCAGCACATGTCATCATGTCTACAGGGTGGGGAAGCAAAATGTACAATATTTTGAGGCAGGGATTGAAAGACAGTGTATGACCAATTAGTTTATTGAAAGTCATGAGAATTTATTTGCCACAAGAAAATGTCCATAATAGAAAATGTTTTTATTCTATGTGTCCTCCTTCTTTCTCAATAACTGCCTTCACACGCTTCCTGAAACTTGCGCAAGTGTTCCTCAAATATTGGGGTGACAACTTCTCCCATTCTTCTTTAATAGTATCTTCCAGACTTTCTGGTAATAGTTTTGCTCATCGTCATTCTCTTCTTTCCATTATAAACAGTCTTTATGGACACTCCAGCTATTTTTGAAATCTCCTTTGGTGTGACGAGTGCATTCAGCAAATCACACACTCTTTGACGTTTGCTTTCCTGATTACTCATATGGGCAAAAGTTTCTGAAAAGGTATGGATAATAGTGTTAGGTATGATTATGACATCAATATATGTTTGGTTTCAAAACAATTGACGTAGTGCCTGCTGAGAAAAAACAACTAAATGTTCATTGTACATTTTGCTTCCCCACCCTGTATGCGTGTGCTAATGTCAGCATATCAATTGCTTCTATATAAGTGGCAAGTTAGAAGTAAATTGAAACAAAATTGATGTTTTATATAGACATTTGAAATTTTGCCCATTGTAAGTAAATGGGATAAAAAAAAAAAAAAAAATCCTACAATTTTTTTACTTTGACCTACTTTTCCCAAAATGTAGTGACATCTATTCTGGGTCACTGGCAATCTATAAACCCAATTTAGTATGAATTCTACCAATAGTTTTGCTGCTGAAGTGTTAATAAAAAAAACAAACCGAACCAAAAACAGTACCCCTTGCCTCCCCTTCAGGAGTCGGGATAATAAGTGACATTTTAGACTGAAGGCCACATCAGCGACCTTGACTACTTCTACTGTTTATTACAGCCATGATTAACACAGTCTGCAGCGCCATCTTCTGGTGATATTACAAAACCCACCTTATTACCTCTAAACCACTTAATGTAAATGCATCTAGTTTTCAATACCGTTTTTGCAAGCGTTAAAGAGTTTACTTTTGATTTGTTTGATACTTCATGAAAACAGTTTCTTTATCTCCCTACAGTGTAAGCTAATATCAACGAAACACTCAGTATAATACAGACTCCAGCGCAAACTTTATGTACGCACATGTGAATCTTACATATTGAACCTTTGAATATAAGAAATGACCATAAATAAATTCTGTATATCCTATATAGTACCAGTCAGATGTTTGTGGATTATGGTGTTTGATGCTTTATGACATTTTATTTATTCATTCATGTGCAGAGTTACAAAATTATCAAACTCAATTTTACAAGCCCCGGTCTGTCCCAAGATTAGTTCTGTAAGGTTTACGTCTAAAATGTGGTCTCACTGGTGATCAAGCCTTTATGTGTAGGTAACATATGGACGTATGCTATTTCTTTTCCTTTTTATTACCTCTGCCAGGAGGTATTGTGATCACTTTGCTTTGTGTGTTTGCATGTTTGCATGCATTTTTGTTTGTTTGTTAGCAAGAAAATTCAAAAAGTTATGGACGGATTTTCATGAAATTTTCAGGAAATGTTGATACTGGCACAAGAGAGAAATGATTCCGTTTTGGTGGTGATGGGGGGGGGGGCAGAGCTGTCTTGGCGGAGGTCTGCGCTCTCCGAGTGCTTTTCTTGTTGTGTATGTTTTTTTCATCTTATCCGATGGACCTAGTTTTTGTGTCCTGAACAAAGCTTGAATAAATGAATAAATCAATAAACCGTAACAAACCCTGATCACTGATTTGCAAAAGAAACAAATACATAATTCATTCTTTTTTCCCTTTTTGTTGTATTGATAATTTCTTTAATGCTACTTTCATTAAACTTGAATGGAGCAACTGCAACATAATAATTTCCCTTTGGGATTAATAAAGTATTCTGATCCTAATTAAAAGTAAATAATATCTGAGTAATATCTTGAGGAGTTGACACATGATATTGTCTTTCATTGCTCTGTGTAAATATAACAGAAACTGAGAACATGAGACAATGATAAATCATAATTTTACTGCAGGAAATCACATTGACTTCCCCAGATAAGTGACTCTTTGACTTTCAAACTTCTAACACATCTCTAAACATGAATGAGCCTTTTGTACATAACCTCTTGCTAAGGTTATGTTGAGCTCCACAGAAATGTTTTTTTTTTTTTATCTAAACAGCATTACACAGTGGAGATAACTGCAGAAGCGTGACATAATCCCTGACAGGAGGAGAGAGAGAGGGAGGGAGGCTCCGAGATCGAAACTAGAGATGAAGGAAGAGGCTTTCGGAGCAGAGTAAACATCAGACGGCTGCTGGGATTCTGCAGGTCAAGCGCTTTCTCCCATTGAGCCGCCTGTGTTTCTCACCCAGATGTTAATGTCTGTAATTTTGCCGTTGTCTTCCTCAGCTGTCTCGGACTGTTTGGACAGTGATGCAGACCGATGATCTCAGGAGGGTTTAACCACATTTCCAGCTGCTGATGTGCAGCTGAGGAACCGCCTGGATTAGCACATATAGACCACACTCACTGGGAAAAACAAAGCAGCGGGAATGGTAACATACGGAGGGAAAAAGATGGTGTTTAATTCAAGTATAGTAATAATAACCTTTTAGTGACTGTTTTTGGTCATTTCCACACACATTCACATTACAAGACAGTTCCAGCGAGGACAATGAGTCAACAATCTCAGGTCCAATGTGGTTTACAAGGCAGAGGCGATTTCTCTCAGACTGCAGTGGAAGCTCAGCTTCCTCTAAAATGACTCAAATGAAATGGTTAAATCTGTTCGGTTGTGTTGACATTTCATTGACTCCAAATGTGTTGGAACACGGTCATCTCACAGACGAGTTTGTTCAGAATCACTTTTATCCCAGATCAGTGGACTGGATGTTGTTCACTTCTCCTCCATTCCCGTGTCTGTGTTTTCTCCTCCATCTCTGCTCAGTGCATTTGTCCGTAGACGCTCAGCGTCCATGCACTTCAATGGGACTGAGTGGAACTGGTTTTTTCACTGACTCTAAACTGGATGCTAACTGGATAAATGCCACGATGTTGTCCCGCCCCCGGACGCTGGGCACCTCTGGGGGTGAATGGAGCTGTGGGCGGAGCTCAACCAGGCTGGACGCTGGGCTTCCACATGCTGATTGGAGGATCAGTCAAAAGGCTGAATCCCGTTTGATTGACAGCTATTTTCAGATCTGCTCCTTCACTGACACAGTTCAGTTTAATACCGTCACACATTCTGCTGTGAAATCACAGAAACCAAATTACTTGTTAATTTCTTGCACTGTAAATAAAACACACTCATTTTACTTCCTTGTTTCAATTTAACATAATTTCAACATTTTCTTGTTTCAGTTCCATAATTTAATCATTTCTTTTTCGAGTTTAATATTGTTTTGTAGATAGTTAAATCAATCATACTGTTGGCTAGGTTGGAGTGAACTAGCTATCTAGCAAAGTGCACATGATGGCAGACAGAGTTAATGGAACAGAGGGCCAAATTTATGTTTAAATAACTTGACCATTTTTTTAATGTAAGCCAACAATGAGCTTCCCCTGTCTGAAAGACGAGCAGCCGTCACTGCTACAGGCTCTACTGCATGAACCGTGAGTGGACCTGCTAGGGATGAGAACTGATACTCACAATACCATTTGATACTATGATGAAAAAAGAACCATTGATACTTTTTTTAATAAATGGAAAAACCGATGCCTGCATAAGAATCGATACCATCAGAAGGCTACTACTCTTCCAGAATTGATGGGGGCGGTATGCACCGACAGTACACATGGAACAGATACAGCAGCTCATGAATGAATGGGAACAGCTGCAGCTAATGCGCCGCCTCGTCTAATGGACAAAAAAAGAACCAGAAGTCGTTTGTGTAGTATGTAGTAGAAGCATTTCAGGTAGACGACCACGATGTGGTTATGGACACGCATAAGCCACAGTGTAAACGCTGCCACCGCGGAATTCAAACGGAGGGTGGGGGATACCACACACCTAGCAAAGCACCTTTGAGACAGGCACCCAGATCTGTTTAAAGAATTCAAATGAGTTCTGTTATTCAGCATTAAACAGCTGACATGCGACATCATCAGGGCTCCACATTGGCACTGGTCCGATAGTCCGACGCAGTTTTCACAGCCTGGCCCGTTCAGACCACCGCCGATACCAAATGTTGACAATAAGAAACAATACCAGCGGTCACTAATAGGTGGACCATGGTCCGGGTCTGGACCCAGAAGCCATTCCATACAGACCTGGACCTACAGCCAGTGGTGGAGCACTTCTGTTTTAACCTGTGCAGCTTACAGTACAGTAGATGAGGAAATGCACAGACCAGTTACATGTATTTAGAGCCATCCCACGTGATACCAGTCAGCCAATCACATCTGTGCATTCAAAGCAGTAAACTATGACTGACAGTACAACAGATGAGAGCGTTAGAGCGAACAGCAATATTCATTTATATGCAAATACTGAAAGTATTTCTTGTTTAAGTTTATGGGTTCCAATGATTTTTTTTGATTTATTTATTTTTACCATGGTATTGATTTGGTATTGAGAATGGTGTACTTTTAGTGATACGGGTATTGATTCCTGAATTTTTGGTATTGTGACATCACTAGTACCTGCTTTGTTTGGTACCATGAAGTAATGGTACTAATGTAAGGAATGATGTTCAAAGGGATCATGTGGATGTGGACAGGGGTCTGGACCAGCACACATGTTGTTGTAATGTTCTAAAACTGATCTTCCAATGTTCTGAAATACATGTTCCTTTCACATTACATGTGTTTTTCTTGTATTTTTTTCATATTTATTTCTTGTATTTTTTTTCTTCTTTTTTTTGCCACATATGGGCAAGGAACCAAATATGGTAACTTCATTGACCTCTTTGTATTGTATTTTGTATTGTATTGTATTTTCTACATGACAATAAAAAAATTGGAAAATTTCACAAAATAACATATTAAAGTCTTGTTATGTCCTCCAATAACACACTAAGGTGGAAATGTTGAATTTCAGATTTTTTTCTATAAGTGCCCTTTAAAGGGTTAATGCACTTGATGGGATATTAGTTTACTAGTGTGTACCAAGTGCATAATCTGCATCTCACACAATATCTTCTTTGACTTAGCAACTATGTCATTTTTAAGTTACACTCTCACAACTAATCATTTTAGAGTCTTTCCTCAGTTTAAAAAGACAATGGAACTAGAAGCACTCGGAGAGCGCAGACCTCCGCCAAGTCTGATCAGTGGCCCCCCCCGTGGGTCCCCCCACCCCCAGTCACCACCAAAATTTAATCATTTCTTCCTTATCCCATTTCCAACAAACCCTGAAAATTTCGTCCAAATCTGTCCATAACTTTTTGAGTTATGTTGCACATTAACGGACAGACAAACAAACAAACAAACAGACAGACAAACAAACAAACCCTGGCAAAAACATAATCTCCTTGGCGGAGGTAATTAAAAAAATACTCTTATATGCCTATGTTTTGCCACCAACTGCCCTTTCTTTCAACCTCAGAGCTCCAAGGGTATCTACATACTTTCTTAAATTCACCTTTTTAAGGTGTTTACAAATTACACAATACCCAATTGTTTTATATCAAAATGTTCAGGACAATATCAGCTTTGTGTAAACCGAGACCTATTTTTTTCCGAGATAATGCCACACAAATGCTGAAAGTCCAAAGTCAGATTTGTGGAAAGTTTCAAATCCTTTGTGAAAACACACCTACACTCATGTGGACAATGTGTTTTTGTGCTTAAAATAGGTTTACCAAAGTCTTTACTTCAGAAAAGTAGTGGAATAAACAAAATAAATAATAGGTAAGTGTAGAAAACATGTCAAAAATGAAATTTTGCCATAGCATCTATTGAGCATGAATGTTATCGGCCAGACTATTTTCAACAAATGTCTAAAATTTGAGATAAATGTGCTGAATGTAGACTTCATAGTACATATTAAGATTCATTAAATGTGTGCAAATGAGAAAAAATCTGTCCCAAATGAGTGGCAAGGGTTACACTGCAAAAATCTAAATCTTACCAAGTGTATTTTTCGCATTTCTAGTCCAAATATCTCATCACACTTAAAATAAGACATAATTACCTAAAGAGGAACTTTTCAGTGAGATATAAGAACTGATTTTTAGACAATAGATCTGGAAAATCTGATTTCAAGAAATCTTACCTAGATAATAAAGCATCTGAAAAGGACTTTCATTCATGAAAAAATGTAAGGCTGTACATCATGTGATTTATATTTGATGATTTGTAATGTGGATTACATTTTTATTGTTTTTACTTTAGTTTATTATTTCAGTTATATTATATTTTAATTATTTTTTTGTGTATTGTTCATTTCAGGGGAGGTATTCATATAAGCCTTTTTGTTGCCTTCTAACCTCTCCTGCATGATCTTGTTACTTGTTTGAATGTTGTTGTTTTTCTTTTGCTGTTTTTATTATGTGCAAATAGATAAATAAATCATAATTTTCACTTGTTCCATTGGCAGATTTTTTTTTACTTAATTCAATAATTCTTCATTTATTCAACTCCACAGGTCCATCTTCAACCCTATTTCTGAGTAATGACACGTGACAGGTCGTTTTGAGCGCTGGCCCTTTAAATGCATGACCCCGCCCCCTCCAGGTTGTTGGCTGTGCTGCTCTGTCCTGTTCAACCAACAACTGAACATTTGAGGTAATGGGCTCCAAGTTTGGACATATTTTCAGTAGGGATGCTCCGATACCGATATGAATATCGGCATCGGCTCCGATACTCAGTGTGTGTACTCGTACTTGTACTCGTAAAAGTAATCCGATGCAATGCACCGATACCACTTACGGCCGTGTGACATTACCAGTTCAGTGCAGCAGGTACGAGGAGGAGGAATAATGTGTGTGGAGTGTGAAGAATGTGGAGATTGAACCAAATAAATGAGGGTGGTAAAAGTAACGCTGACTGACAGTAATGTTACAGACACAGACAGATACAGACGCAACGTTCTGTCCGTCCTCTGCGTACATTCCATCAGTTTACCAGCTGCTCGCGGATGCGTAAACAGAATGAGAATACCAGCGGGAGTACGGAGCGGTGCAGACTGTGCCGCAAACAGAAGTGAAAACGAAACTTATCGCTCATTTGTCTTTTCTCTTCCTGCTGAAGCTAAACTTTTAAACCTTACCAGTGAAAACGCTGCAATATTAGTATCACATTAGTGTTCCTCTGTCATCTCCATGTTTGTTATTACTGACTTTCTTCTTCTCAAAAAACTTTCCTCTTCTTCATGGTATTTGTTCAGTATGGTTAATTCAGAGCGGCGCCCCCTGGTGGATTAATTGAGAAACGCTCATTCCAACACATTAAATGTCAGTAGCAGCACTTTGTTCCAGTCAGACTAATGACAACGACAATAAAGCACATTTACAAAAGGAATTAACAACTGGAATGGGATTATTAAGTACTCGTATCGGTACTCGGTATCGGCAAGTACTCCAATGTAAGTACTCGTACTCGGTCTGGAAAAAAGTGGTATCAGTGCATCCCTAATTTTCAGTCTGGACTAAAACCACTGCTGCTGATAAACAATTATATCGAACTAGAGAAATGTTCGTCTGAAGTCTGGACCTTATCTGTGCAAATGTCGTGATGGAACTTGTTATAAAACGTAACAAATTAAGCAGGAATTAAAACAGGTTGTAGAAATCACTGGATTTTTGCCCAAATGAATATAAAAATAGCTTTGCAGCATCTGGAGGGTTCAAATTCAAACTGTTTGAACTATTAGGGTCCAAATACACAAAGAAATGAACCACAGACTGATGAAAGTGGGTATAGAAAAATATGAGCCCTTTAAAACTATAATCTATGACACAAGTGAAATAATTAGAAAATTGTCATTTACATTTAGCAAGCAAATGGATTCTTAGTCCAGAGGGAGAACCAGGTAGGGATACGTGTTTAATTTTACATTTAAGTCTGAACTTTAACATTGTTTTATGATAAAATGGAGGCAGAAATGCTAAACACTTCGGCATCTTTGTTCTCAAAGGCACTCAGTCTGTTCCCATTATTGTTATTTCATCTCCTTGCTCTGTCTTTATAGTGAAACTCTACATAATAAAGCAGAGACACTCAGAATCCTGAATACATTTGGTTCCTGTGCATGAACTACCCCTACTTATCCCACCGTAACCCGCATTTTCCTTTGAAGCCTGCTGATCCTTTGTGGCTCAGCGCCGACGGTGCTACCAGTCGTAGTCGGAAAAACCCCAGTTAATCCTCGAGGTCTGCAACCGACAAGGAAGGAAGGAAGGAAGGAAGGCTTTTGTATCTGGTTTTAAAACCCATACTCAGATTGCAATTTGTGGTCTATTATTAGACATGAGCTGCTCATTCACGTCGAAACTGAAAGACACATGGACCAGAGATCAGGATTCAGGACTTTGAACTCACTTAATTAACCAGTGGTTTATTGGTTTTCATATTAGAAACTCTGACTACCCTGTTGAAAGTGTTTTGAAAATGAGTTCTGCAGAATGATCTAACACAACAGCCCCTTGGGGAATGGTGCTGAGCGCTTGAAACTCTTGACACATTGTAAAATTACATAATAAATGCTTTTAATTAGAATCATCGTGCTTCAGATTACACACTTGTCGCAGTCTGAAACTCTGGGGTGGATGAGGTGAGGCTGTATTGTATGGCTTTGCTAACAACGTTGAACAAACATTAAACCAAATCACACCAATATTATGTGGAGCTGTCAAGATGTGCAGAGGTAGTGATGGGACTGTTGGCTCTTTGAAGGGAGTCGTTCAATCAGGAGTCGTTCACTGAAAAGAGTCGTTCAACAGACTGGCTCTTTTATGTTTTTTGCATTATTTTGAAACACCAATGTTTTAATGACTAAATAGGCTACATGTGATGATTGACATTACATTTTAAAGGTGTTTAACTGGCACAGCAGTAAATATTATCTTACCGTAAAAAAGAATTGTTAGTTCAAATGTGTGGAATAAATCCACAACATGAGAGGTGACATTAGACAAATGATGGAATTTGACCAAAAACATCACGGTACATTATATGGACTAGTCTGTAGCCTAAAAATGAAGAAGAAAATAAAACATTTTCTTATTAAATAACATTTTTTTCTCCTCAAAACAAGAACAATAAATGTGTGTAAACATACGGAAAAAACTGCACAAAACACAACAGTGATTAACCCTTTCATGCATGAATTATGAGAACCTTCATCAAGATTTTTTGTCTAGAGTGTTTTTATTCCTCCTTAGGCATGAAAAAAAAACAATGTGATAGAGTTATTTTTTTCATGTCTTACAAAATGTCCACTCAGCTACACTATGTGTTTAATTTTTGAAGTAAAGAAGCGTGTATTTAAAACCCAATAGGGTCAAAACAGTAATGTCCCATCAGAGAGCGAAGTTTGATTGCCATTCCAACATTTATTTCAACATAAATTGTTTTGGATAATCCCATATGGTCCAACTAAAGCAAAAATGAATTAAAAGTAAAAATGTGGGTCATTTAGCAACACTAATTTGTCAAATTGTCTCTAAAGTGTCCTGTCAGAGAGATTTCGAATAGTGTTTTGACCCAATAGCAGAAAGTGATATGAAAAGAATTAAATTAAAACGTTGTTAACTGCTGCTAATGTGATGTTTTCTCACATTTTAACATATTCTAATACTGGTTATTACTCATTTCATGGAGATAATATGCAAAAAAACCCTTATTTAAAACAAAAACAAAAACTAGTAATTACAGTCTAACAACTGATTTACACTAAAACATGTTACTGCAGATCAGATTTATCAAGAACAGCAAAGTTATACTAATTGTATGAATCACAGTGTATGGGATGACGCATAAGTGTCCACTGTGTTGGCTGATATGGAACTAAAACAACAAAATTCATGAATATACAAGAGAACAGGTGGAGAATAACTGTCCACTGGAGTGACCACTGTGCACGAAAGGGTTAATCACTGCAATTACTGAAATACCTGAACTATAGTGCAGTTCTCAGAACAAGAACAGTATGCTGGTAAATTGACAGACGATCGGACACTCCCTCCATAAAAAAAATAAAAAAATAAAAAAATAAAAATTAACAGCTCTTTACAAAGACTCGGTTCCCGTTGTTCATTTCAAAGAGCCGTTCAAAAGATTCGACTCATTTGTGAACGTCACATCACTATGCAGAGGTGTTAATGCAGTGGTTCCCAACCTTTTTTGGTACGTGACCCCATTTTAACATCACAAATTTATGTCGCCCCCAAACATTCAAAACCGAACCTTTTTTTTTTTTTTTTGGCTAAAATTAATTTGTTTTTGATCATCTAATAGTTTTTCTATACTATGTTGCAAACAAACGTTAATCTTAGACGGCATTTAGTCTATATAATGTATTTTATTGTGGACAGAGGCAGTAAATCCAGGTGTAGATTACTGCACAAAGGGAGGATTTTATTTTCCTTGGTCAGGATATGTGCAGTCAGTCCAGCTGTGATTTACAAGGTGGACAATTAATACTGAACAAACAAGAACTGAAACTATGAATTATGAAAGAGCTGCAGCATCTGAAACTGACCACAATGAACATTTGACAGAGGAACAGAACCACAGTTTGTCATGTCTGTTATGGATTAGGATTGTCTCTGTTAACTCACCATATATTTTTATCTTATCTTATCTTATCTTATCTTATCTTATCTTATCTTATCTTGACCCTTAAAGACCTAGAAGTATTTCTGTATCCCCTCTCCAAATCTAACCTTCCCTATCACCATCTAATATAATATTATCCTCTGTGTTTTGCATGTTTCAGTGTAAATCAGGTATGTTCTTATATTTAATTCACTGATCATGTAGATGTTCATAAAAGTAAATACAGATTCAGGTGTTTGGGTCTTTGAGGGTTAAAATCTACTGTAGGTAAAAAGTGACAATTAAAAACTGCACTAATAATTGTATTTGAGCTAAATCAATCATTTTAAGACCTTCTGAAGCCTTATTAAATAGAGAAGTTGTATTAAATAAGCTTGTACAGTCTGTGATATTAACCATTTGGACCCAGTCATTAGTTTTATGGCACTGTGACGTCAGATTTAACAACCGGATAGACATGGTTCCACAAATGTGATTATAACGCCTGTTTAGAAATACTGGATTAGAAGAGGCTGATGGAAAGAGCACAGTTCTTAAAAAACTTTAACACAAAAAGGTTGATAAAGCAAAAACACCTCACACCTCAACTGGCCACAACTAGAATCGGATCAATATGGGATTTCTGGGGCTGATGTCGATACCGATACTGATATTCATTCATTCATTCATTCGATCAATCAATCAATCTTTATTTGTACAGCACTTTTCATACATGGTACATGTAGTACAAAGTGCATCACATCAAACCGCCCACTGTCCTGCAGTTCCAACTAAAAAATAAAAGCAACAAAGTAAAGTAAAGTTTACAGTAAGTGTTTAATTAAAAGCTAGACTAAAAAGATAAGTTTTGAGTTTACTTTTAAAAATATGAACACTCACAGCAGACCTCAGGTCCTCAGGTAGACTGTTCTATAGTTCAGGGCCATAAAAGCTGAATGAGGCCTCACCATGAGTTTTGGAGTGGACTATAGGAACAGTTAAAGATGACTACCTGAGGGTCCAAGAGGGCTCATATGTTAAAAGCAAACTCCCTAAATATCTTTTAGCATATTGTAACTGAAGTGGTCTATGGTATTACAAATGTTCTACATCTACTCTTTGGGCCTGTTTTCAGACTGTAAGAAATCAGCCCGATTACAGGAGGTTTTGGCCTCTCGTAGGTTGTTTCAGGCAGATAAGAGGTCAGATACGGAATAATTACAAAGTGCTGTTATGACCAGTGCTTCATTTGTAAAGTGGGAGGTGCTGGGACACGGCTACTCAAAATGGGGGTGGAGGTACTTCCACATAAAAATTTACCTAATGGAAAAAGGACAATTTCACCAAAACTATCATTTTTCATTTATTATATGTTTTATGCTTTTGTAGATCCACTGTGATCTGTAAGTTGTAACGCACATGTGTAAATGATAAACCAGGGCATAATATTGTTAAATTTGCACTGATTTTTTTAAAAGAAATTTCAGGTTGTTCATGGTATTCACATCTTTACCCCTGCTAGGAGGCATTGTGATCACTTTGCTTTGTGTGTTTGTTTGTTTGTTATCAACTTCAGGGGAAAACTCTTCCACCCATCTTTCCCAAATCTTCCCCACAGATAGGCCTAGGCCCTGGGACCAACCCATTCAATTTTGGGCCAAGTAGGCCAAAGTTCAAGGTCACAGCAAGGTCACAAAATCTACAGTTTTCCTATTTCTCATCATTGAGCAATTTTTGAAAATTCATTAAAAAAAATTCAAAACGACTGTGATTAGCCTCCAATTTGATCCACCTGCAGATTAGAACAACATCTTGTATCTGGCACAAAATTGTCCACATCCACTGTGGAATGTGGACTCTGTGGACATTTACATTACAACATCTATGACACATTTTTCATTAAAACTCAACAAATATTGACTGGAATTTAATCTAATTGGACAGACACATGACTGGTACCAAGCTTCAACTTTTTCTGCTGTATGGAACAACCTGGAAACTGTTGAATTTAAACAGAAATATTCGATCCACACATGCACACCGTTCAGGGTGCTTGGCGGAGGTTTGCGTTCTCTGAACACTTGTTTAAAAGATAGTTTTTTTTGTAAATGTAAACATTTTTATAATTTAGCTTTACTTTTTCCACTGTAAAACAGAGAAAAGTTTTGCGTTGACATTATTTACAGGTTATTAAGCTTTTATTTGACTGGTCTGACCCACTTTAGACCACATTGGGCTGTAGGTATGTGACCGCTGAACTAAAGTGAGTTTGACAGCCCTGATCTAATCTCTACAAACGGAAAGACTTAGGAATTTTTCTTACCTTGAGTGTGTCTAATGTTAAGCTGGTTGATTTGCTCGGTGAACTCATTTTCCTCAATGGTCTCAGTGCGAGGAACTGACAGAGAGAAACGCCTCTTAAAGTTCTTCATCTTGTTCATGTTGCTGAAGACCAGACTCTGAGAGAAGACAGAAACACAAAGAGAGAAAAAAAGAGAGAGAGAGAGAGAGAGAGAATGACATTAGCCGGCAGAGAAAATGCATTCATCTATGCATTCATCCATCAAGTCGTGCCTTAACACATCTCTTAAAGAAAAACCGCTTCAACATTTCTCTTAAAGGAAAAAAAGGATAAAGGAAGGAACAGTTATTCAAGTAGCAATGCCATGCAAAAACAGAGAAATGACACAAACTAAACGGCTGATTTGACTGTTGCAGAGCACGGAGCCGACTATAATTCAAAGACACCAAATTGCAAAAACACTGCGGTCCATTGCCCACATGAAGTGAACTACAGAGTGTTTTGTGCAGCCGTGACAGATCTTTGTGTGCAGTTTGACCAAAGACAATCTTCTCTGTCATCTGATAATGAGGCAGAAAGCAGCAGGAAAGCAGCTGATCAATATACTCTCAGTAGGTTACATAAGCACAGCCGGCCCTACTGGTTAGTTTATCTGCTCGGCCGTCGCTCGCCTTTTTTTCTCATTTCTCATTTTCTGGTTCAGAAGAATGTCACGGGGGTCTTTGTGACTCCTTTACCGTCCACCATCTGAGCATGTGCGAGTATATCTGCTCATTACAGCCAAAGACAGCAAGAGCGACAGGGTCACGAACAGCAGGAATGCACGTTTCCATGTATTTTTAGACCTCAATCGACATAATTCTATCGCTGAACAATACCTGCGAGAGGACGTCACAACTAATAAACACGTAAACGCAAACAGGTTATTCAAACTGCATGCAAGGATGTGCGGTGAATGTGTTGTGGTGATAATAACCCAACTATCTGCTCAGAACAGTGACCCTAAGACCTTTATCAGTGGAGCTCATGTCATGTTCTGAGTCGGGTTACTATTTTTATAAACAGATGGGACACGTTAATGGTTGTACGCTGGGGCGCCGCCAGCAGCTGTGGGCCTCATGAAAGGTTAACATTGTGGGCCCTTCATAAAATAAAAGAATCTGTAAATTTGGTGTGTGTGTGTGTGTGTGTGTGGCAGAAAAAAACAGGAAAAAAATTCAGTAGGGAAAAAAAAACAGGAAAAAAAAAACAGGAAAAAAATTTAGTGGGGAAAAAACCCAGGAAAAAATTTCGTGGCCAAAAAAAAAAACAACAAAAAAAGAAAACAAAAAAAGAAACCCAGGGAAGAAATTCCATGGGCAAAAAAAACACAAAACAAAAAACAAACAAACAAACAAACAGGAAAAAAATTCAGTGGGAAATAAAACCATGAAAAAAATTTTGTGGAGAAAGAAAAAAAACATGAAAAAAATTAATGGGAAAGAAAAACCCAGGAAAAAAATTTAGTAGGGAAAAAAAAAAACAGAAAAAAATTTTGTGGGCAAAAAAACCTTTAACAAAACAAAACAAAAAAACCACAGGGAAGAAATTTCATGGGCAAAAAAAAAAAAACATGAGAAAAATTTAGTGGGAAAAAAAAGCCCATGAAAAAAATTAAGTGTGAAAAAAACAAACAGGAAAAAAAAGTTAGAGGAAAAAAAAAAAAAATCAGGAAAAAAATTTCGTGGGGAAAAAAACCCATGAAAAACATTTCGTGGGGAAAAAAACCCAGGAAAAAAAATTAATGGGAGAAAAAAACAAACAAAAACAAAACAAACTTAAAAAAAAAAAAAGAAAACCTGGAAAAAAAAACTGGAAAAAAATTTAATGGACAAAAAAACAAAAAAAGAACCATTAAAACATTAACCCATAAAGACCGGGTGCCACTTTTGTGTTAGTACCCAAATGAATTTTTCTTACTATTTAAACTTTTTTTAAAGTGATTTATCACCATTTATCAAAATATTATCCTCTGTGTTTTAGATTTTTAAGTGAAAAATCTAGTATTTTCCTATATTTAATTCACTGATCATGTAGATGTTCATAAAAGCTCAGGTTAAAGTTTAAGGTTATTATATCAAAAACAGAGAAAACTGAATAAAAAGTGGCTTTTTCAGTAAAATCTCTCATTAACTAAACATAAACCCAGTGTGTCCATCCAGTCATTGATCCAGCTCCACTGGTTTTACTGGTGAATCAATGTTGTAGAAGATGACGGTGTTTCCACGGTAACTACAGAGCCTCTGAACGTCTAAATGGCTCATATCTGATGACTGTGAAAAGATGAAGAACTGTATTTTACACCAGTTTTTTACATGGATTGATAGGATTAATGGACCCACAGGTATTAAACAGTTTAAATTGATGCTTTTCGTTGCCGGTGGATGTTTGGATCTTTATGCGTTAAGTTTAAGTTGGAAAACATGAGCGATCATTGCATTTTCCTTAATAACCAATCAACTAGACTCCCGATGATCACATGATTTCTTCACTAAACCGTGCAGCTCTGATATACATTTGATGAAAAGATATGTTTATGTTTAAAGAACAGAGCGATGATCACCACGGTCCGCAAAAATACGCTCATCAACAGCACAACAGGCGATAAAAGGCCTTGATGTTACAGTCATTGAACTGAGCGCACAAACAGCCGCAATTAACCAGTACGATGGTCATTACAGTCTTTACCGGCTTCCCTTCTATACGAACCACCACCGACAAATAACACAGGGTGCATTTAATGAGTGGAAGTGAATGATGGCTTCCCTTTAAAACTGATTTATTGAACTTTTATTCCAGTCCGTGTTTGCAAAACATCACTGATTACTCTGCTCTACAGCTGATGTGGTTTTTCCACAAATGATCTGCCTCAGAGATTAAATGTGCTAAATCGTACATACTTTAATGAGATGAATTCAAAAATAAATGACAAATGTGCAAGTTAGCTGATGTTTTCACTGGATATGATGGAGTGTTTCACACAGAGCCTATATATTGGTGAATTTATATAGGAGATTTATACATATTCCACTAGAAAGAACCTGTGAATTCAGTGTATTATCATGTACAGACATTAGTCGCTTTTTCATTGGACATCTGCGCAAAACTTTACCGATATTTACGAAATGTCAAAAAAACACAAGTGCGTAATGTTGGTTTCTCCATTAAATCCCAAATGCGATGATTTGTTTATTTATTATGATGATGACACAAGAAGTCATTCCATAAACATGGTGACGAATGTAAATATTATGTTGATTTACAGATATATTTATTATTATTATATATTACCCCTCTATCCTGAACCAAATTTGGTTTCCTGGTGCGTCCACACATACTGCGCCATGTTTCTTTTAAAACTCTTCTTCTTCGCTTGCTGTAACGTCCGTCAACATCAGTTTTATTTTTATTTTTTTATTCACGTGACGCTAGTTGTGGAAAAAGGTCTTTCCATTGCAGTTTTGTCTGATATAGGCCTACCAATTGTGCTATGCCCAAAAAACCACCTCTTGCCAGCGCAAACACTTTTAATCAAAAAATTTGAGTTTTGGCAAAATTTTCCTTTGGCCTTTAGGTAAATTTTTATGTGCAAGATTTATTTGCACAATTTGAAGGTCAACGGAAAAGCGACTATTGATCAAACTCCATGGGCTTTACTGGTGAATCAACAGCTTGGTTTCCATTACTCTCAGAAATGCACAAAATGTAAATTGCGCAATGGAAAAAAATGTAAAATAATATTTATAAAAACAAATAAAAAAATGACAAACTATCCTTTAAAAAATGTGAATAACATAAACAACCATGAACAACCTGACATTTATTAAGAAAAATAAGTGAAATTTTAACGTTACACCTTAGTTTATCATTAAAGTGGGTCAGACCAGTAAAAAGTAAAAACTTTTCTCTATTTTACAGTGAAAAAAGTAAAGCTAAATTATGAAAATGTTTACATGTGCAAACTATCTTTTAAAAAAATGTGAATAACATGAACAACCTGAAATTTCCTAAGAAAAATCTGTGCAATTTTAACAACATTACACCTTAGTTTATCATTTACACACATGTATTACAACAGCAGATCACAGTCGATTTAGTAAAAGACACAATATTGTTAAAATTGCACTTGCTTCTCTTAGGACATTTCATTTTGTTCAGGTTATTCAGATTTTTTGTTAAAGATAGTTTGTAAATGCAATCATTTTCATGTAATTTGACTTTTTTTACACTAAAACAAAGAGAAGGATTTGGAGTTGTAATTATTTATACACTGTAAAAAAAAATCTGTAATTTAACAGAATTTTCACTGTTTCTTTTACAGATTTTTCCTGTATTTTTAAGATACAGGAAAATATCAATGAAATTACAAAAACAGACTGTGATTTTACATGTCAAATGTAAAATAACATGAAAAAACTGTAACTGTGAATAACCAAAAAGATTTCCATTGTTTAAAAGATTTTTTTTCTCAGAAAAATACAGTTAAAATACATTTGCAAATGTATCGTAATTTCACAAATATTTATTTTGTATTTATGAGATTAAACTGTTTATTTAAAGTTTAATACTGTAAAAAAAAAAAAAAATAAAACCAGAAAAAATTACTGACAATTAACCGTAAACGAAGTATTTGTTCTGTCAGTTTAACCAAACTTGTTTATTAATTGACACATATCTTGTGTAATTACAGGAGGTTTCACAACAAAAATGTTGAATAAATGTGTTTTTGTGAATGTATAACATGTATAAGTACTGATAAACTGTCCAAATACAGTTTTTATCAGTGGATTGGACAACTGAGTCTCATTGAAAAGTATTTGTTTTAATACATGTAAATACTGTAACATTAAAAAGTAAAAAAAAAAAAAAAAAAAAAAAAAAAAAAAAAAAGCAAAATCTCATGTAGTTAGGGCAAAAAATTGTATTTTAATTATGGAAAATTACCATATTTTTATGAGATGGTTATTTTCCATTATGTAACAGTATTTTTTTGGCACCCCTTCTGCCGGAATAATACCGCTTTTTTATGTTTTTTTTTTTTTTTTTTTACAGTGTAGGTTATTATGATAGTATTTTACTAGTCTGACCCACTTTAGATCATATTTGTCTGTATGTCCTGAACTAAAATGATTTTGACACCTTTCACTGTTAATATCTTCAGTGTAATTTTCTCATTTCACACATTCATCCCACGGGCCAGGCTGGATCGTATGGTGGGCCAGTTTTGGCCCAGGGTCCATATGTTTGACACTCCTGTTTTAGACTCACAAACAGCAACAAATGTGCATTAAAATCCTTTGCATTTCCTCCACAACAGCTTAGAAGGCATTGTTAGCATTTAGCATGTAGCACCTTGGCCAGAATGTGGATTTTCATTTGTGCAGAAACAGATCAGGGATAAAAAAAAAAAAGCAAAGAAGTGTGGGTGGCAGCCATAAATTGAGCAGTGAGTGGAGGACAGAAAACAGCTGAAAAGGCGACGGTGGAAGCGAATAATCCCAAGATCAGTGCAAAGAGAGGGAGGATTTCTAACGCTGAAAAAAAAAAAAGGGGGGGGGGTTAGAAATCAGTCCAATTCAGCTACGTTTTAAAGAAAGATGCTTGTGATTGCAAAAAAGAGAAAAGTAAAGTCTATAGACTTTCATACGACCTCTGAATGATGCTTTCAACAGCAGGTACATTCCTTTAGCACGAAGAGTAAAGAAGCAATTAGCGTCTGTTTCACACACATACAGCTGCTTAGTGGAAATAATTCAGATTTACAGTAAAGCCACAGAACTCAGCAGGTGTTTACAGTTCTCTCACACATTCCGACACTATCACAAAAGAACTTAAGTACAAGAAACTGGTAGAATAAAAAGGTATAAGATATAAAGTAGATTAGGGGGTTAAGAATGGAAGTGGAAAGAGGCTTAAGTGTGCACAGAGAAATCAATACCAGCTCCTAAAGCAGCTGCTGTGTTTGTGGTTTTGGTTGATGCTTTTTCCTCGGAGGATCTGGGAGTCTTTGTGAAACGGTTCCCTGCTGTCTGTAACTGAAAAAGTGAGTTCCTCTGCTCCTTCTCAGAGGTATATTATTATTGTTGTGTGTGGGGGTTGTATTTATTTTTGTTCTTCTTCTCACAGTAGATATTGAGGACTTGGGGATGCTCTTGCAAACTAAGTTATGAACCACTGTCGGCTTCTATTTTCTATGAAAATATTGAGATGGTAGGAAAGCGATAAAAACATTCAGGGGCTCAGTTGGTAGAGCGGGTCGTCCAATAACTGAAGGGTTGGCGGTTCGAATCCCGCTCTGTCCTAGTCAGTCCGTTGTGTCCTTGGGCAAGACACTTCACCCTCCTTGCCTCCAGTGCCACCCACACTGGTGTATGAATGTTTGGTGGTGGTCAGAGAAGGCGCAGAATGGCAACCACGCTTCTGTCAGTCTGCCCCAGGGCAACTGTGGATACAGATGTAGTTTACCACCACCAGAGGGAGAATGTGAGAGCGAAGGAATAATGGGTCAATAATGTAAAGCGTTTTGGGTGTCTAGAAAGGCGCTATATAAATCCAATCCATTATTATTATTATTATTCATTCATTCATTTTCTGAACCCGCTTTATCCTCACAAGGGTCACGGGGGTCACTTGAAGCCTATCCCAGCTACATAGGGGCAAAGGCAGGGTACACCCTGGACAAGTCGCCAGTTCATCGCAGGGCTGAACATATAGAGACAAACAATCACTCTCACATTCACACCTATGGGCAATTTAGATTAACTAATTAACCTATTAGTGCATGTGTTTGGATGGTGGGAGGAAGCCGGAGTACCCGGAGAGAACCCACGCAGACACGGGGAGAACATGCAAACTCCACACAGAAAATAATAATACTTTCTGTATTATTATTATTATTATTATTGTTATTATTATTGTTATTATTATTATTAGTAGTAGTATTCAGGGACTGAGAAGGTAAAAGCGCTTTATTATCCCCGTATGCAAATGTGGTTACTGCATGTTATCCATCCTAATGTACAGACAGTGATTAGCATTAGCATTAGCACATATTTGTTATTACATTACAGGGTGGGGAAGCAAAATTTACAATATTTTGAGGCAGGGATTAAAAGACAGTGTATGACCAATTAGTTTATTGAAAGTCATGAGAATTTATTTGCCACAAGAAAATGTCCATAATAGAAAATGTTTTTATTCTATGTGTCCTCCTTCTTTCTCAATAACTGCCTTCACACGCTTCCTGAAACTTGCGCAAGTGTTCCTCAAATATTGGGGTGACAACTTCTCCCATTCTTCTTTAATAGTATCTTCCAGACTTTCTGGTAATAGTTTTGCTCATAGTCATTCTCTTCTTTCCATTATAAACAGTCTTTATGGACACTCCAACTATTTTTGAAATCTCCTTTGGTGTGACGAGTGCATTCAGCAAATCACACACTCTTTGACGTTTGCTTTCCTGATTACTCATATGGGCAAAAGTTTCTGAAAAGGTATGGATAATAGTGTTAGGTATGATTATGACATCAGTATATGTTTGGTTTCAAAACAACTGACGTAGTGTCTGCTGAGAAAAAACAACTAAATGTTCATTGTACATTTTGCTTCCCCACCCTGTATTAGTAACATGTATCATCCAGTTTCCTTTTACAGCAATGCAAGAACACAGACGTCAACAAAACATCCACCACTGACCAAAACCTACTAATGTAAACTGATTAATCCATTAATCCTATCAATCCATGTCAATAACACTGGGTTACAAAAAAATGTTTTTTGCAAGTTGTCTAGGTTTTTTCAACTGAACTCGGACCATTTTGCACCGCTAAATCCAAAAATGACATCTGTTTTTCTCAGTCAGGTCCAGTTTTTTTTGCTAATTTGATTTTGAAAAATTTGATCTTCTCACAAAATTGATTACATTTTTGTGACTTTATCAGTCGATTTTTTATATAGTTCTCACCCAAAATAGGTTTGAAGAGAAAAAAAATAATTTTCTAACAGGATGTATTTATTATTTATTATGTATTCACCGCAGATGTAGCAGAATACGTCAGGCTTATTTTTGCAAGATCTTCTAGTCGAAGCCATTTCATTCACCTGTAATATTAAAAAAAACCATTAATCATAAATTGGCAAAAGTCAAATCTTCAGAACTCGTTTATTGCAAGAAATATGAAAGAATGTTGTATCATATGATGTGAAAATGCCCATAAATGTAAGCAAAAATGTTCAAAAGCCAATATGTAGCATAGTTCAGAAAGTTGACCTGATTGAGCAAAATTAATGTGATTTTTGGATTCAGCACACCAAAATTATCCTAAATCAGCTCAAAAAACTGAAACAATAAATTTGTTGTTGACCAGTGTAATTGGTGTAAAATACAGTTCTTCGTCTTTTCATGGTCATCAGATATGACCCGTTTGGACGTTCAGAGGCTCTGTAGTTACCGTGGAAACACCGTCATCTTCTACAACATTGATTCACCAGTAAAAGCCATGGAGTTGGATCAATGACAGTGGATGGACACACTGGGTTTGTGTTCAGTTAATGGGAGATTTGACTGAAAAAGGCACTTTTTCTTCAGTTCTCTCCGTTTTGTTTTAATAACCTTTGAATTTACTGTGAGATTTGATGAATGTCTACATGATCAGTGAATTAAATATAGAAAAATGCATGATTTACACTGAAAAAACTCAAAATAAAGAGAATAATATTCCAATAAATGGTGATAAATCTCTTAAGAAGGGTTAAATAGACAGAAAAATTCCTTTTTGAACTGACACAAAAGAAACACTGGGTCTTTATTTGTTAATATTTCGTAGTGGATGGAAACATGGAAGCGTAAATATGTATTTTCTTTTGCCAGTTTTCTAAAATCCAACAATCGGTGAATGAGGCCTTGTGTTTTGTTTTTATTGAAACTGCAGCAGACCGTCTTTCCACACAGGAAAAGCTGCCAAGTAAATTTTGCATTCGGATTTCTGATACTCCAGTGTTTTCAGTTGTGTAATCGTTGTCATCTGTTGCACTGACCCGGTGTCTGAAATAAAAACAACACAGAGAAATGCAACAGGCCGGCACTGATTGAGAGCTCGCAGTTATTCACACTCTGTTCTCATGTGCCCTCTCTGACGGTGGAATTGCTCGGGTCGTCAGGGATAAAACTCCTCACTCTCTGTCTCGGTGGATGTGTGTTTTAGACCCGGCGGCGAGGTATTTGGGTGGATGTGGTGGATGATCTTCTGTTCATGCTTTCTTTTCTTATATTCATCATTTAATAGGTCTTATATGTTTTATTGTCGTTTTGTTTGTTTGTTTGTTACCTCCACCAAGGAGGTTCTGTTTTTGCCGGCGTTTGTTTGTTTGTCTGTGTGCAAGATAACTCAAAAAATTATGGATGGATTTGGATGAAAATTTCAGGAAATGTTGATACTGGCACAAGGAACAAATGATTAAATTTTGGTGGTGATCGGGGGGGGACGACACTGATCTGCCTTGGCAGAGGTCTGCGCTCTCCAAGTGCTTTTCTAGTTTTAATTCATTTTTAGAGCAGGTTTGCTAGTTTTTATTAGTTTTCGTTATTTTCTACATTTTTAGTTTTAGTTTAGTTTTAGTTTTTTTAATATCTTTTCTCTTCCTCTCCATCATATTCAAATAAATCCCAGACAGGACTCTGCTGCTTTCTCCCAACTTTAGTCTCCATGTTTCCAGGTAGAGTGGGGACCAGAAGACGACTGGAAACCACAAGTGAACACAAGTGACGGACCCTTAAATATCATATGGTGCTGCTAGCTAAAATTGCTAGAGCAAAATAAATCAATTTCATATCAAACTAGAAGCACTCGGAGAGCGCAGACCTCCGCCAAGGCTGATCAGTGGCCCCCCCCGTGGGCCCCCCCACCCCCGATCACCACCAAAATTTAATCATTTCTTCCTTATCCCATTTCCAACAAACCCTGAAAATTTCATCCAAATCTGTCCATAACTTTATTGAGTTATGTTGCACACTAACGGACAGACAAACAGACAAACAAACAGACAAACAAACAAACAAACCCTGGCAAAAACATAACCTCCTTGGCGGAGGTAACCAACCGGGGGGGCTAATCTGCCTTGGCGGAGGTCTGCGCTCTCCAGGTGCTTTTCTAGTCAAAAATGTGCCTTTACTTATAATGGCTGATTATTGAATGTTTGAATTGATGGCATATAACATGGAAACAGTTACAGATGTCAGTATCGTTACTATTGATCACTGATTGGAAGTCATACATGGACTTTCATTTAATTAGTTGAGTTCTCCTCCAGTCAAAGTACCACCCACTTCTATTGGGAGATTGATCTCCTGCATCAACACCACCGGACTGTAACAACCTCACAAATTCAACTTGGTATTGAGGGGGGGGGGTCTGCGCTCTACGAGTGCTTTTCTAGAAAAGAGAGTGCAGACCTCCACCAAGGCAGATCAGTGCCCCCGCCCCCCCCCCAATCACCACTAAAATGTAATCATTTGTTCCTTGTGCCAGTATCAACATTTCCTGAAATTTTCATCCAAATCCATCCATAACACTGGTCAACAACAAATTTCTTGTTTAAGTTTTTTTGAGCTGATTTAGGATAATTTTGGTGTGCTGAATCCAAAAATCACATTAATTTTGCTCAATCAGGTCAGCTGTCTGAACTATGCTACATATTGGCTTTTGAACATTTGTGCTTACATTTATGGGCATTTTCACATCATATGATACAAAATTCTTTCATATTTCTTGCAATAAACGAGTTCTGAAGATTTGACTTTTGTCAATTTATGATTAATGTTTTTTTTTAATATTACAGGTGAATGAAATGGCTTCGACTAGAAGATCTTGCAAAAATAAGCCTGATGTATTCTGCTACATCTGCGGTGAATACACCATTGTACCTAACAGGAATCCTGTTAGAAAATGATTTTTTTTTCTCTTAAAACCTATTTTGGGTGAGAACTACAGGGTGGGGAAGCAAAATGTACAATGAACATTTAGTTGTTTTTTCTCAGCAGGCACTACGTCAATTGTTTTGAAACCAAACATATACTGATGTCATAATCATACCTAACACTATTATCCATACCTTTTCAGAAACTTTTGCCCATATGAGTAATCAGGAAAGCAAACGTCAAAGAGTGTGTGATTTGCTGAATGCACTCGTCACACCAAAGGAGATTTCAAAAATAGTTGGAGTGTCCATAAAGACTGTTTATAATGGAAAGAAGAGAATGACTATGAGCAAAACTATTACCAGAAAGTCTGGAAGATACTATTAAAGAAGAATGGGAGAAGTTGTCACCCCAATATTTGAGGAACACTTGCGCAAGTTTCAGGAAGCGTGTGAAGGCAGTTATTGAGAAAGAAGGAGGACACATAGAATAAAAACATTTTCTATTATGGACATTTTCTTGTGGCAAATAAATTCTCATGACTTTCAATAAACTAATTGGTCATACACTGTCTTTCAATCACTGCCTCAAAATATTGTAAATTTTGCTTCCCCACCCTGTATATAAAAAAAATCAACTGATAAAGTCACAAAAATGTAATCAATTTTGTGAGAAGATCAAATTTTTCAAAATCAAATTAGCAAAAAAACCCTGACCTGATTGAGACAAACAGATGTCATTTTTGGATTTAGCGGTGCAAAATGGTCCTAATTCAGTTGAAAAAACCTAGACAACTTGCACAAAACATTTTTTTGTAACCCAGTGTAATTTTTTGAGTTATCTTGCACACAGACAGACAGACAGACAACAAACATCGGGGGGGGGGGGGTTGTCACTGATCTGTCTTGGCAGAGGTCTGCGCTCTCCAACTTTAGTTTTTTTTCTCTCTCTTCTGCCCAGTTTACTCAGTTCTGGTTGTAGTTACTGTTCCCATTATAATTATCTCCATGGTTGTTATTGTTTATATTGTTGATACTTTCTTGTGAGGGTCTTCGCCACCTTCTTCTTTCTTGCCCCCCCCCCCCCCCCCCCCCCATGTCAGGTCTGGCATCGAAATGCGGTTCAACAAAATTCATAATAAAGTCAGTAGAATATCAAGGGGAGCTTCATATACTGTATGAAGTTTCCCTTGGCAAAGCAAATGTGTTCAGCACCAAAAGGAGCCAGACTACCATTCTGCTGTTAGGATGAAGGACAAGACAAGTTAAAAAAAAAAAAAAAAAGACCCGGCGGTGAGCTCCATTTATCTGGCTGTTAGACACAGAGTCCTCTGTTTGGACGTTTCGAGGCCGGGGCGAGCACAGCCAATCAGAAGTACCTGGCATGGCTCCTGTAGCTGCTCTATCAAAGGGAGGAAGTCGCTCTTAGATTGTGTGACACTGTCTGACTACAAAAACACTCCATCTCACAAGTGCATCTGTTCCAAGTGAGGCGCCGACACATGTGGGTTCGCCCGGAGCTGTGATCCTCCCTGGACACAAACACACTTCACGTTGCTACAGCGCCCGCTCTCCTTTTCCTTTATTATGTATCTGTGCTTCTTTTTGATCTGTGTTTGTCGTTCTCTTCTATTCTCCTGCCCTTGTGCATCTTCACAAAGGTTCACATCATGTTTTCTTTTTTTGCTCATGTGGTTCAGGCCTGGAAAATGCAGTCTGACCACAATAAGCTATTGAGTTTTTGTAACAATACAGATGGGAGCAGAGTCAGTTGTGTGTTTACTGCAAATGAACACACTCTTATTATTATTATTATGTGCCGTAACAGGTCCTCGTATCCAACAGAGGGGTGGAAATTTCTTGATTTTAACCCTATAATGCCAAACGTATCATATTTGATGCGTGAGTTTCAACCCACGGTCCCTGGACTGGTACCCGTCCGTGGATCATTTGGTACTGGGCCGCAAACAAAAAAAATTTGTGGTTAATATTAAAGCAATTTTTTCCATCAGTCTTGCAGACATTTTATTTTGAAAAGCAACCGTTTCACCAGTAAAACCCATGGAGTTGGATCAGTGACAGTGGATGGACACACTGGGTTTATGTTCAGTTAATGAGAGATTTGACTGAAAAAGTCCCTTTTTCTTCAGTTCTCTCTATTTTGTTTTAATAACCTTTGAATTTACTGTGAGATTTGATGAATGTCTACATGATCAGTGAATTAAACATAGAAAAATGTATGATTTACACTGAAAAAAACTCAAAATAAAGAGAATAATATTACAATAAATGTGGGAAATTTCGTTTCCGCCCTCGCCTCACAACCGCTCTTGACTCTGGTGCCATTTCATGAATCAGTAGTTACACATGCTAAAGACATGAGCTAAAAACAAAATGGAGTTCTCACTGGAGAACTTTTTCAGGAAGAAATGATGAAACGATGGGTCTGCAGAAGGGTCACAGACTGCCTGCAAACAGAAAAACGCATTTACGAGGAAATATCAGGATTCCTGCCTCAGTTACAGGTTCATCACAACAGGTGACACACAAGCGCCACAACTACGATGCATAATTTGCTGTGACCAACTAGTTAATGAGCATGAAACCCTCCAAACTGCTCCGGCACATCAGTCCATGTTTGAGATAACCTCAAACCTCTGTGCGTTCTGGATTAAAGTCAAAGCAGAATATGCGGATATCGCCACAGAGGCTCTGTAGTTACCATGGAAACACTGTCATCTTCTACAACACTGATTCACCAGTAAAACCCATGGAGTTGGATCAATGACAGTGGATGGACACACTGGGTTTATGTTCAGTTAATGAGAGATTTTGCTGAAAAAGTTACTTTCTCTTCAGTTTTCTCTGTTTTTGACATAATAACCCTCAACTTTAACCCGAGCTTTTATGAACATCTACATGATCGGTAAATTAAATATTGGAAAATACCTGATTTTTCACTTAAAAATGCAAAACACAGAGGAAAATATTATGATAAATGATGATAAATCACTTAAAAAAGTTAAACAGTCAAAAAAAAAAAAAAAAAATCATTTGGGAACTGACACAAAAGTAGTATCAGGTTTTTATGTGTTGAGATGACAGTGACAGTGGACGGACACACTGGGTATGCTCAGTTAATGATAGATTTTGGTGAAAAAGTCACTTTTTCTTCAGTTTTCTGTTTTTTATATAATAACCCTCAAGTCTACTCGGAGCTTTAATAAACATCTACATGATTAGTAAATTAAATATCACTATAGCAGTGATTTTCACTGAAAAAAAAACACAAAATACAGAAAATAATATTACAATAAATGGTGATAAATCACATAAGGAAAGTTAAATATAGAGAAAAATTCATTTGGGCACTGCCACATGTGTAACACCAAGTCCTTATTGGTTAATGCTTGTACCATGTGTGATATTTTCTTTCTTGCTGGTGTTTAATTCATTAAAACTCTCTCTGTTTACTAAGTCTGACTCATTTACAGCTTCTTATATATTGTATTTCTGTTGATCAACAAGTCTGTCCCTGTCAAATACAGCTGTAAATGAAATTAAATGAGTTACTCTGCGTAATAATAAACATGTGAAAAGGTCACCGCTCATATATTTACTAGTTAGTGGTTGATGTCAAGGTTTTTTAATGTTCATGTTGGTAAAATAATATTTAGGGAAAAAGTAACTGGGGCTGAATTCATAAAATGAATCCAAATTAAAGCCTTTTTCATGAGTTTTAGTTATTATCTGGATGACCTTATTAAAAACCAATCTTGGCTATTACATAACAGAAGGTTCTTTGTTCTACTCCAGCTACTGTTTTGCTCCATAACAGTGGAAAATGTGGCAGAAATGAGACTATGAGATTATGTTTATTTAGTAAACGGAAGCCCCACGGTCTTCAGGTCTGTGGACATGTACACATGAAACCAGGTCATCCTACATGGAACACAAAGTTAACTTTTATTCCACTTTTTACAGCACAAATAAGTATAGATTAAACACATAAATAAACTTCAGCCAATTTGAGTAGAGTTAGTGTTCCTGTAATGGCTCTGCTACAGGGGTCCTGAATATATTTGAGTTCAGGGGCCACATACAGTCTAGTATAATAATACAAGGTGGATTGGAGCAGTACAATAATTACATAATAACCTACAAATAATGTCAAATCTAAACTTTTGGAGTGAAAAAGTAAAATTACATTATGAAAATATTCACATTTACAGACTATGCTTCAAAAAAAAATGTGAATAACATGAACAACCTGACATTTTGTAAGAAAAATAAGTGTAATTTTAACAATATTACGCCTTGTCCTTACTCATGTACACAAGTGCATTAGTACTTATAGATCACAGTGGATCTATAAATGCACAGGACATTTAGTAACAGGCACAATATTGTTAAAATTGCAGTTATAATAATAATAATAATAATAATAATAATAATAATAATAATAATAATAATAATAATAATAATAATAATAACAATAATAACAATAACAACAACAACAACAACAATAATAATAGTATTTATTCTTATTATTCTTATTATTCTTATTCTTATTCTTATTCTTATTCTTATTCTTATTCTTATTCTTGTTATTATTCTTATTATTATTACTTTTATTTATCGGATGTGCTTTGTATTTATGTGGGCACCGCCTGGAGGAGGGAGGGGGTGGGATTGCGGGATAACAACCTGTGTAATTAATGTATTTCAGTCTATTGTAAAATATGCTTATAAAATGATAAATAAAGTTGTAGAAAAAAAAACAGTTTTTCTTTGTCTTGTCAAATTTCAGATTGTAGCCTCCATGGTTGTTCAGGTTATTCACATTTTCTATGAAAGGATAGTTTTTAAATATAAACATTTTCATATAATTTTACTCTCTTACAGTAAAACAAGGAGCAGAATTTGAAGTTGTCATTATTTATAGGTTATTATGATAGTATTTTACTAGTCTGACCCACTTATGATCATATGTGGCCCCTGAACTAAAATGACTTTGAAGCTGTTTCATTGTTGGTCTTCAGTGTCCTCCAAGTGGAGGAGTTCAAGTATCTCGGGGTCTTGTTCATGAGTGAGGGAAGGATGGAGCGTGAGACTGACAGATGGATCGGTGCAGCGTCTGCAGTGATGCAGTCGCTGTATCGGTTGGTTGTGGTGAAGAAGGAGCTGAACCTAAAGTCAGTCTGCGTTCCTACCCTCACCTATGGTCATGAGCGTTGTGTCAGGACTTTTCGAACATGCAAAATTTAGACTTCTATGTGCTTGGAGATAGATTCTGTCCATTTGAATGTTTTATTTGGTTTTGTTTTTTTGTATGTTCTAAATAAATAAATAAATAAATAAAAGACCAAAAGGACCAGATCCTGGATACAAGCGGTCGAAACGAGTTTCCTCTGTAGGGTGGGTGGGTCCACCCTTAGGGATAGGGGGAGGAGCTCAGAGTAGAGCTCCTGCACATCCAGAGGGGCCAGCTGAGGTGGATCACACATCTGTTTCAGATCCTCCTGGACTCCTCCCTGGGGAGGTGGTCTGGGCATGTCCCACCAGGAGGAGGCCTGGGGGAAGACCTAGGACACACTGGAGAGACTACGTCTCTCGGCTGGCCTGGGAACACCTCGAGGCCCCCCTGGAAGAGCTGGAGGAGGAGTCTGGGGAGAGGGAAGCCTGGGCATCCCTGCTTAGACTGTTACCTCTGTGACCCGGCCCTGGATAAGTGATAGAAACTGGATGGATGGATGAATATCTTCAGTGTAATTTTTGTATTTCATAAATCCAATCCAGTCTAATCCAATCCACTTTATTTATACAACACATTTAAACATCAATGTTTCCAAAGAGCTGCACATCATAAAAACATTCATTCATTCATTCATTTTCTGAACCCCCTTTATCCTCACTAGGGTCACAGGGGTCACTTGGAGCCTATCCCAGCTACTTAGGGGTGAAGGCAGGGTACACCCTGGACATGTCTCCAGTTCATTGCAGGGCTAACATAAAAATAATAAAAAATTTAAAAGAAATACACAAAAAACAATAAATAAGTACATAAAACTACAACAAAGCTATAAATAAAACAATAAAATCAAATAGATAAAAGTAATAAAATATAAACAAACAAACAAACAAACAAACAAACAAATAACTAATTAAATAAATAAATAAATACATGAATGAATGAATGAATGAATGAATGAAAAAAGACACAAAATTCATGCCATGGGCTGGATTGGACCTTGCGGTGGGTTAGTTTTGGTCACATGTTTGACACCCCTGCTCTACTTTCTCTATAACTCCTTATTAAGTACCAGTGGTCGAACAGGTCCAAACCTGTGCTGAACTACTGCCCATTTGGCCTCACATAAAACCCACTGATGCAGTTTTAGTTGTTGCTGCTCATTGTGGGTGAGGGGGGAGTGTGTTTGATTCAGTGCGAAGCCATATGTCAGTGGTCCAATGACCCATGTGGGCCCCGGATAAATGACTGCAGCCAGCTCCCTCCTGTGTACTCATTTAGAATGGGGCCAACTGATGGAAACGATGCGGGGCTTGTTTGGATGTGCTTTGTGCTGTTATACAGGTCAGTAGGCACAGTCAGCAAATATGACACATATAGACTATTATAAGCACAGACAACATGACTCACACTGATGGATTTACATGTGCACACGCTCACATCCAAACCCTCCGGCACACATCTTTCTACTCTTGCTCTTTCTATTTTCATTTGCTTTTTCTCTTCGGCCCATTTTGTTGAAATAGAGTGAACACATGACCCCGAGAGGACGAGAAGCCGCTCTGGCACAGCGTCATGGAGGACCATTAGTGATGTGTTTGTCCAGTAGAACCTGTCATGGCCGCCTCCTGTTCCTGACAGCTGGACAGGCTGCCAACACAAGCTGGGGTCTGTCCGAGGCTCAGGAGGAACGGGGCAGTGGCAGGTACAGGAAACAGTAACATGAAGGAGAAGGGCTTTTTCACAGCTCATGTACACTGTTAAAAAATCTGTAATTTAACAGAATTTTTACCGTTTATTTTACAGATTTTTTCCTGTATTTTTAAGATACAGGAAAATATCAATGAAATGACAAAAATAGACTGTGATTTTACATGTCAAATGGAAAATAACACGAAACTGTAACTGTGAATAAGCAAAAAATTTAAATTTTTTAAAAGTTTTTTTTTTTCTTTTTTTCACAGAAAAATACAGTTAAAATACATTTAGAAATGTATCATCATTTTGCAAATATTTCTTTTCTATTTATGAGATTAAACTGTTAATCTAAAGTTTAATACTGTAAAATAAATAAATAAATAAAATGAGATAAAATTACTGACAATTAACCGTTAGAGAAGTATTTGTTCTGTAAGTTTAACCAGACTTGTTTGTTAATTGACAAATATCTTGTGTAATTACAGGAGGTTTCACAACAAAAATGTTGAATAAATGTATTTTGTGAATGTATAACATGTATAAGCACTGATAAACTGTCCAAATACAGTTTTTATCAGTGGATTGGACAACTGAGTCTCATTGAAAATTATTTTTATATATATATATATATATATATGTATATATATATATATGTATAGGGTGGGGAAGCAAAATTTACAATGAACATTTAGTTGTTTTTTCTCAGCAGGCACTACGTCAAGTGTTTTGAAACCAAACATATATTGATGTCATAATCATACCTAACACTATTATCCATACCTTTTCAGAAACTTTTGCCCATATGAGTAATCAGGAAAGCAAACGTCAAAGAGTGTGTGATTTGCTGAATGCACTCGTCACACCAAAGGAGATTTCAAAAATAGTTGGAGTGTCCATAAAGACTGTTTATAATGGAAAGAAGAGAATGACTATGAGCAAAACTATTACCAGAAAGTCTGGAAGATACTATTAAAGAAGAATGGGAGAAGTTGTCACCCCAATATTTGAGGAACACTTGCGCAAGTTTCAGGAAGCGTGTGAAGGCAGTTATTGAGAAAGAAGGAGGACACATAGAATAAAAACATTTTCTATTATGTACATTTTCTTGTGGCAAATAAATTCTCATGACTTTCAATAAACTAATTGGTCATACACTGTCTTTCAATCCCTGCCTCAAATATTGTAAATTTTGCTTCCCCACCCTGTATATATATATATATATATATATATATATATATATATATATATATACATATATACATATGTAATTTGATTGTTTTAATACATGAAAATATTCTTTATTAAACATTAAAAAAGTCAAAAAAATATGCAAAATCTCATGTAAAGTTAGGGCAAAAAACTGTATTTTACTTATGGAAAATTACCATATTTTTATGAGATGGTTATTTTCCGTTATTTTATAGTATTTTTTCGGCACCCCTGCTGCCGGAATACTAGTGTTTTTTTAACAGTTTTTTTTTTTTTTTTTTACAGTGTAGGCAGGGCAAGGCAGATTTATTAGTATAGCGCAACTCATACACAGGGCAATTCACAGTGCTTTACAAAAATGGAAAAGAGACAGGTTAAAAACACACAATTACAACTAAAATATAATCAATTAAACATAAATAATAATCAATTAAAACAAAGTAAAAGGTCAGAGTGCAGATAGAACCCTTTCAGTTGTTCTATGCACAGTTGAACAGCTGTTTTCAGCCTGGACTGAAACACTGTCACAGTTCAGGTCTGTCTGACTGTTCCAGAGTTTAGCTGCATAGAACTGAAACACAGCTTCACCTGTTTAGTCCTGACTCTGGGACCAGCAGAAGACCAGTCCATGAGGTTCTCAAACCAGTCCATGAGGTTCTCAAACCAGTCCATGAGGTTCTCAAACCAGTCCATGAGGTTCTCAAACCAGTCCATGAGGTTCTCAAACCAGTCCATGAGGTTCTCAGGGTCTCAGATGGTTCAAATGAGACCAACATGTCACAGATTTAACATTTAAGGAACAAGAAGGAAAGTAAAAGTCTATACTTTAATCTTTGTAATCCTCAAATGTTCCCTGGAACTCTGCTCTGCTCTGATTCCAACGTCCTATTAATAATAATAATAACCTTTAGCTACTTCTGGAAGCGATAAGAAGGAATTTAAACAATGACGGAACACTTCTCTGAAACCAATAGTGTGCACAGCAGCACATTTGTCCACGCACTTGACCTGACATTAACTCCAGCCACTCCATACTTCCTACTGTAGTATCGGTGCAGTACACCCTGTGGATTAAACAGTCACATGACCACCAGCCTTATCACAATGGAAACCTGGGAGCTGATGACTTTTTTTGTATCAGCTGTCTATTGTTACCACACTACCAAGACGACCTATTAGATCATTTCAATGCTTCAAAACAAAAAGGAATGCTATGTATGATGTAAATCAATCATTTATATAAATTTATTTTGGGCCAAGTCAAGGGAAGGTTAACATCCGGTCAAAAAAATGTAATTACAATAATCTACACCAAACTTATATTTTTGGGTAGGTAATTACTTCTTTTTTCAGGAAAATGTATTTTGAAATGAGAAAAAATTTGAGGCGTTTTATGAGTGTGTATGTTTGTCAAGTGATAAAGTTTTCTTCCGTCATTCTGGGTTCATTTTATAAACTCTCATAAATAAACTAAACTTATTCCAAATACATTGATATTTGACCATTATATTATTTATGTCATATTCTAAACACACAGTTTAAAATGAATACATGCATATATCTATGTAAAATGCATTTGAATACAATGTTAATATTATTTGTATGTTGTAATTATAGTAAAAAAAAATGCATATGATATTGATAATTGAAATAAATGAATTTGAAAAAATGTTTAATTTGATATTTACTTTCGTTATCCATCTGTGACGCTGCCATTTGTCCAAACTCTTGCTATTTAGGTCTGATCAAATATTTTTTTTTCCTCTATAACCAGTTATTAGGTTGTAAAATAGAGGGTTTAAGGTATACGCTGAATACATTTGAGGATGAAAATGTCAGAGGAACTTCATTTTGGAGAACTTTATAATTCTTGCAAAAAAATACATGTTAATTTTTTGTCCATCCGTGACGCAGTAGTTTTTGATATTTTTCATTTAAAAGTATTTTAAACTAAATTTTGCTGTTTGAGTCTGTTTAGGATGGCGTTTAGACCTTTACAATTATGTGAAATATTTGTCTGAAAGTTGTTTAGTTCAAAAGTTATGAATCAAAAAGTAGTGGGCGGTCCATCTGTGATGCCCTTGACCTCGCCCTTATATAAATAGATCACAGTTAATGGTACCATAGCAGGAAATTTCATATTTTTATGTTTGTGTTTGCTCGTTCTCCTGCAGCATTCAGCAGCTTTGACCTATATTTCATGAGCTGGACAACATTATTTTCAAAATTGGGATCTCAATTATTTTTCATAAAATAAGGCGAGAATGCATTGCGGGATGGAATGCAGATAAATCAAGTGGAGTTCAGTGAAAGTGGTGAACTGTATTTTTAGTAGTAGTAGTAGTGTCAGTAGTAAACCATGTTTATGGAATGACTTCTGGTGTCATCTCGCGATAATAAATAAACAAATCATCGCATTTGTGATTTAATGGAAAAACTGTCATTACACACTTCTGTTTTTTCGACATTTGGTAAATATCTGTAAAGTTTTGTGCACATGTCCGATGGAAAAATGACTATAGAAGCTACATATTACACTTATGTTGTTAAAACAGTGTAGTGTCAGTAGTAAACCTGTAGTAGATCGTTAATAATCTGTCATTTCTAACACAGCCTGTAACAGACACAGAAGAGGCCAGATCCAATAAAAAGAGCATTTGAAGCCATAACACCAGCGTAAATGAGACTAAAATTGAGTGTGTGATGTGTGAAAATGACCCCGACCCACTCTAAGCCCCTTCATAAATGGCTAATGTCTAATTCTATCTAAGTGAGGATTGGATGTCAGTGACGGGAGGTCGTTAGTGCCTTTAAGACAAGTCAAGGCCAAAGTGTTGGATGAATAGAGCCAGAGCTATTTTTGTAATCACTTCTAAATCTGACCTTTCCTAAGTGATTTATCACCACATATCATAATATTATCCTTTGTATAATTCATTTTAAATCAGGTATTTTCTTATATTTAATTCCCTGATCATGCAGATCAGTGGTTCCTAACCTTTTTTGCCTCATGACCCCATTTTAACATCATAAATTTCTGGTGACCCCAGACATTCAAAACAGAGACATTTTCCTCTTAGATGTCTTAGCAGGTCCAGGCAGGTGAAGAAATCTTTCTATTCTGTGTTTGGTCCAGTTTTCTGACTCCAACATTAGTCACTTTTCCATTGACCCTTGAATTGCACAAATATAACTTGTGCATAAAAATGTACCTAATGGAAAAATGACAATTTCGCCAAAAGTTGAATTTTTCGATTAAAAGTTTTTGCGGTGGCAAGGAGTGCTTTTTTGGGCGTAGCAGAAAATGGTATATCACGCAAAACTGCAATGGAAAGACTTGTTTTCGCAACTTGAGTCAGATGTGTTAAAAAACTGGATGTTGATAGGTGTTACAACAAGCGAAGAAGAAGAAGAAACATGTCACAGTATGTGTGGACACACCAGGAAACCCGATCATTTTTTAATTTAGTAGGAGATAGAGGGGTAATATATAATAATAATGAATTTATCTGTAAATCAACACCATATTTACATTCGTCGCCATGTTTATGGAATGACTTCTGGTGTCATCTCGCGATAATAAATAAACAAATCATCGCATTTGTGATTTAATGGAAAAACTGTCATTACACACTTCTGTTTTTTCGACATTTGGTAAATATCTGTAAAGTTTTGTGCACATGTCCGATGGAAAAATGACTATAGAAGCTACATATTACACTTATGTTGTTAAAACAGTGTAGTGTCAGTAGTAAACCTGTAGTAGATCGTTAATAATCTGTCATTTCTAACACAGCCTGTAACAGACACAGAAGAGGCCAGATCCAATAAAAAGAGCATTTGAAGCCATAACACCAGCGTAAATGAGACTAAAATTGAGTGTGTAATGTGTGAAAATGACCCCGACCCACTCTAAGCCCCTTCATAAATGGCTAATGTCTAATTCTATCTAAGTGAGGATTGGATGTCAGTGACGGGAGGTCGTTAGTGCCTTTAAGACAAGTCAAGGCCAAAGTGTTGGATGAATAGAGCCAGAGCTATTTTTGTAATCACTTCTAAATCTGACCTTTCCTAAGTGATTTATCACCACATATCATAATATTATCCTTTGTATAATTCATTTTAAATCAGGTATTTTCTTATATTTAATTCCCTGATCATGCAGATCAGTGGTTCCTAACCTTTTTTGCCTCATGACCCCATTTTAACATCATAAATTTCTGGTGACCCCAGACATTCAAAACAGAGACATTTTCCTCTTAGATGTCTTAGCAGGTCCAGGCAGGTGAAGAAATCTTTCTATTCTGTGTTTGGCCCAGTTTTCTGACTCCAACATTAGTCACTTTTCCATTGACCCTTGAATTGTGCAAATATAACTTGCGCATAAAAATTTACCAGATGGAAAAATGACAATTTCGCCAAAAGTTGAATTTTTCGATTAAAAGTTTTTGCGGTGGCAAGGAGTGCTTTTTTGGGTGTAGCAGAAAATGGTATATCATGCAAAACTGCAATGGAAAGACTTGTTTTCGCAACTTGAGTCAGATGTGTTAAAAAACTGGATGTTGACAGACGTTACAACAAGCGAAGAAGAAGAAGAAACATGTCACAGTATGTGTGGACACACCAGGAAACCCGATCATTTTTTAATTTAGTAGGAGATAGAGGGGTAATATATAATAATAATGAATTTATCTGTAAATCAACACCATATTTACATTCGTCGCCATGTTTATGGAATGACTTCTGGTGTCATCTCGCGAAAATAATTAAACAAATCATCGCATTTGTGATTTAATGGAAAAACTGTCATTACACACTTCTGTTTTTTTTTTTTTCAACATTTAGTAAATGTCGGTAAAGTTTTGTGCAGATGTCCAATAGAAAAGCGACTAGTGTTCAGGCAGGTTGAAGCGTAGCAACGCATGTGGTCACATGATCGGGTCGATCAAGATATGCCCTCTCAGATATTATATCCTGCATTTTATTTGAACATGATTTTTAGTGGGAAAAGTGTGTGGTGTTTTAATTAGAATGAAATATATATTGAATCATTAAAAAAATATTTTTATTAATAATTTTAAAAAAAATCAATTTCAGGTGACCCCATTTGAATTAAGGTTGAAAAACACTGATATAAATGTTCATAAAAGCTCAGAGTAAATTCAAAGGTTATTATATGAAAACAGAGAAAACTGAAGCAAAAGTGACTTTTCAGGAAAATATGTCATTAAATGAACATAAACCAAGTATCTCCAACCTCTGTAATTTTTCAAACCACATGGGTTTTACTGGTGAATCAATGTTGTAGAAGGTGACGGTGTTTACACGGTAACTACGGAGAACACAATGTTGTGTTTTCAAGGTCTGAAAAGTGCTTGAATTTTAGGTGAACTCTGATGTGATTTATCTATTTATTTTTGACCCATAAAGACCCAGTGCTACTTTTATGGCAGATTCCACATGAATTTTTGTCTGTATTTAACCTTTCTCAAGTGATTTATCAGCATTTATTCTAATATTATCCTCTGTATTTTGTATTTTATTAGTATAAATCAGATATTTTCATAGATTTAATTCACTGATCTTGTAGATGTGCATAAAAACTCAGATTAAAGTTGATGGTTATTACATCAAAACAGAGAAAACTGAAGAAAAGGTGACTTTTTGTAGCAAAATCTCTCATTAACTGAACATAAACCCAGTGAGTCCATCCACTGTCATTGATCCAACTCCATGGGTTTTACTGGTGAATCAATGTTGTAGAAGATGACGGTGTTTCCATGGTAACTACGGAGCCTCTGAACGTCCAAATGGGTCATATCTGATGACCATGAAAAGATGAAGAACTGTATTTTACACCAATTATTTACATGTATTGATAGAATTAGTGGATCAACAGGTATTAAACAGTTTAGATCAGTAGATGGTTTAGGTCGATGGTGGCTGTTTGGGTCTTAATGGGTTAAAGTTAATTTTAAAATTTTTCCATCACAGCACCTTATCACTGCTCTCAAATACATATCTACAGGAATACATATACTCATGATTATTTTTTTCCCCTTTTTTATCACAATGATGTGCATTGTATTATGCTAAAAACATCTAAATTATGTTTCATAATAGCAAAAAGTTTAGAAATTAAAGGAGAACACAAAGTTTTATCCAAAAAAAGGGGAGCCACTTGATGATCTTCAGACACACTCACACCGAGACAAAGATTAAGATACAAAATTCGACCTGACAGAACTTGCTAATTTTATTTTTTCACATAAAGTGTATTATTCAAAATGTATCACCTCTCTGTACGTAGCTCTGGTTTAAGTTAATATTAACCCATAAAGACCCAAACAATCACCGCCGACCAAAACCATCTACTGATCTAAACTGTTTAATACCTGTTTATCCATTAATCCTATTAATACATGTAAATAATTGGTGTAAAATACAGTTTTTTGTCTTTTCATGGTCATCAGATATGACCCATTTGGATGCTTTTGTTCTACAGTGGTTGTTTGGGTCTTTATGGGTTAAACTGAGACATTCATCAGACCTGCATGATTTATACTAATAGATCAAGACTATTTGGATTTCAGTAGATTGTGTTGAAACATGATATATTAAGGTAGTTTTGTGACTCTGGTTTGTGTGGTCCGTAAAGACACACAATTTTTGAGTTGTCATTATGTACTAATCTGGGTGCTGATAATCAGAAAAACACCTGAAACACTAAAAAAATTAGATGCAAAACAAGGGTAAGTACCACTCAGGTCCAAAACTTTACAAGCATGTTCGTGCCAGTAAATCATTAGCACAAAGCCTTTCGTGGAAACGTCTTAAAAACAGAGGAGATTAAACACAAATGTGGCACAATTAGAGAGAGCAGACTCTATTTTTCCTGGATTTGCTCAGGTTCATTTGAGACGTCTGACAAATGTGTCTCCAATTTAGATTTGGAAAAAAATATTGTCACGTTTCAGCAACTGGAGCCGAGTCAGATGAAGACAGAAATGAGTTTCTCACTCTGGTGTGGAAACGCTGAAACGGCCTGAACATGGCCCTGATGACAGTCACATCCAACACCTTTTAGATGAACTGAAATATCGATTCCAGTATCTGGGTTTCATCATGCAGCTTATGTGACTGAACTGGAGCAAATCTGAGTGAGCACAACCAAAGTCGGACGAAAAACAGAAGCATATGTACAGGGGATGGACAAAATAATGGAAACACCTTCACCTCAAGATGATAATGCCCCAATCCATACAGCTAGAATTGTTAAAGAATGGCATGAGGAACATTCTAATGAAGTTGAGCATCTCGTATGGCCGGCACAGTCCCCAGACCTCAACATTATTGAGCATTTATGGTCAGTTTTAGAGATTCAAGTAAGACGTCGATTTCCACCGCCATCGTCTCTAAAAGAGTTGGAGGGTATTCTAACTGAAGAAGGGCTTAAAATTCCTTTGGAAACAATTCACAAGTTGTATGAATCAATACCTCGGAGAACTGAGGCTGTAATTGCCGCAAAAGGCGGACCTACACCATATTAAATTATATTTTGTTGATGTTTTAAGGTGTTTCCATTATTTTGTCCAACCCCTGTATACTTACTCTGATCAGGAATGACATGTTAAAGTAGAATAGAACAGAACAGAACAGAACAGAATAGAATAGAATAGAACAGAACAGAATAGAGTAGAAAAGCCTTTTTTTGTCATTAGTCGCTTTTCCATCAATCCTCAAATTGCACTAATATAACTTGTGCATAAAAATTAACCTAATGAAAAAATGACAATTTCGCCAAAACTCTCATTTTTTGATTACAAGTTTTTATGCTGGCAAGAGGTGTTTTTTCGAGCACAGCGCAAAACCACAATGGAAAAACCTTTTTCCGCAACTAGAGTCACGTGAATAAAAAAAAAAAAAAAAAACAGATGTTGATGGATGTTACAACAAGTGAAGAAGAAGAGTTTTAAAACAAACATGGTGCGATATGTGTGGACACACCAGGAAACGGAATCATTTCTGAATTTAGTACGAGACAGAGGCAGTAATACAGTATATTTAGATATAGTGACAATGCTTTGCTGTGATCAGGAATGACATGTTAGAATAGAATAGAATAGAATAGAATAGAACAGAACAGAATAGAATAGAATAGAATAGAATAGAATAGAATAGAATAGAATAGCCTTTTTTGTCATTAGTCGCTTTTCCATTGACCCTCAAATTAAGCAAATATAACTTGCACTTAAAAATTTACCCACCATAAAAACAATCATTTTGCCAAACTAATTTTTCGATTAAAAGTTTTTGCGTTGGCAAGAGGTGGTTTTTTAGGCGTAGCACAATTAGTATATCACACAAAACTGCAATGGAAAGACCTTTTTCTGCAACTAGAGTCACGTGAATTAAAAAAAACAAAAAAAACAAAAAAACAGATGTTGACGGATGTTACAACGAGCGAAGAAGAAGAGTTTTAAAACAAACATGGTGCGATATGTGTGGACACACCAGGAAACCCAATCATTTTTTAATAAATTACAGGATAGAGGGGTAATATAAAATAATAATGGATATATCTGTAAACTAACGGCTGTCAGCCATGACTCCTGCTACACAATGTGAAATCCATGTGACGCAGATGTGATCTGTGCATCAGCATACCCTTTGTCCCCAAAAAAATTACAATCAGACTTTCTGCGATGATAACTTTAAAAATAGTGAATTAATCAAAATGCATTTTCAGGGCATGAAACTGTAACTTATTCCCTACATGTTGCAGAAAACCCCATTTGATTTGCTTCAGTGGTCACAGAGAAATGTGGATCTGTGTAAAACATGTCAGAAGTCTATTCCCTCCAAGTTTTGTAAGGAGACGTGTTGTCCATTGTGTTCACGCTGTACAAATACCAAGTTATTCATTGTGTTCTCGCACAAAAATGTCTCTTTTGAAAAAGTGACTGCTTGTTTCTTTTCATTTTCAACTAACCAAATGAATAATGACATATAACAAAAAAGAAGCAGATTTCTGAGTTCTGCAAATGTTGGTAAGGTGTGAAAATGAATGATTAAGAAACATATTAAATTATGAGCTGATGGAAGACTGGATTGAGCTCTTCCTCCTTTTTGGTTTTCTGTTTTCTCTCTTTTGTCATCAAGATGATCATGAACAAGAATCAAAGTGAAATACCTGTCAACAGATGTTCGCTTCTTAGGGAACAAATGCAAAATGGTAATTGAGAGATCAGTACATCTTTCAACAACAAAACCTCACACGAGTACACACCACTGATATAATGTTATGCACAGAATTTGAATTCATTTTTTCTTTGTCCTGTCAGTTGTGAGCAAAATCTTTTCATTCATATGGAGCATATACGAGGGCCGTTCAATAAGTTCATGGCCTCACCCAGAACAGAACAACACAGACTGATAATTTATATTTTATTTTCCAACATAATCTCCATTTACAGCAATGCACTTGGTCCATCGATGTTCAAGCATCACTAGCCCATCACGAAAGAATGTAACATCCTGTATTATAACAACCAGTATTTCTGGGTGAGGCCATGAACTTATTGAACGGCCCTCGTAAGCACATCCAAGAGCCAAACTTGGAAGAAACGAACCCATGACGTGTTTCACACAGAGCCACATTTCTCTTTGACCACTGAACCAAATTAAATGGGGTTTTCTGCAAGATGTAGGTAACAAGTTATGGTTTCATACCCTGAACTAGCATTTAGATTGTTTAATTATTTTGAAAGATATCAATGTGGAAAGTCTGATTGTAATTTTTTTTTGGGGGGACATACAGTATAACTATATCCAGAGCCGTTGAATACTCTAGACTGTAAAAACAAACAAACAAAAAAAAAAACCCTATAAAAAAAACGGCATTATTCCGGCAGCTGGGGTGCCAAAAAAAATCCTGTTAAATAACGGAAATAAAACCATCTCATAAAAATATGGTAATTTTCCATAATTAAAATACAGTTTTTTGCCCTAACTTTGCATGAGATTTTGCTTTTTTTTTTTTTTTTTGAGTTTTTAATGTTTAATAAAGAATATTTACATGTATTAAAACAATGAAATTACCTATGTATATATATATATATATATATATATATATATATATATATATATATATATATATATCATTTTCAATGAAAGTCAGTTGTCCAATCCACTGATAAAAACTGTATTTGGACAGTTTATCAGTGCTTATACATGTTATACATCCACAAAAATACATTTATTTAACATTTTTGTTGTGAAAACTCCTGTAATTACACAAGATATTTGTCAATTAACAAACAAGTCTGGTTAAACTCACAGAACAAGTACTTCTTTTATGGTTAATTGTCAGTAATTTTATCTGGTTTTAATTTTTTTTTTACAGTATTAAACTTTAAATTAGCAGTTTAATCTTATAAATAGAAAAGAAATATTTGTGAAATTATGATACATTTGCAAATGTATTTTAACTGTATTTTTCTGTGAAAAAAGAAAAAAAAAATTAAAATTAAAATTTTTATGGTTGTTCACTGTTAGTTTTTTCACGTTATTTTACATTTGACATGTAAAATCAGTCTATTTTTGTCATTTCATTGATATTTTCCTGCATCTTAAGAATACAGGAAAAATCTGTAGAATAAAGAGTAAAAATTCTGTTAATTACAGATTTTTTTTTACAGTGTATGGCTCTGACTACTATATTTTTTTTATTACAATCATTCCTAGTTGCAACACTTCTATTTTTTTTTTTTTTTTTCCTAATGTAAATGAGTGTGCCTTCACACTGTTATTTGTTGTGCCTTGTAATTTCTTGCACTAAACTGGAGAGCTCTACCTCGTTGTACTTGTACAATGAAAATAAAGAGATTCTGATTGTGATACATCAGATTATAAACGATTCCACGACCTCTCTGCTTTGCTGGATCGTTGATGCGATCTAACATCGTCCTATTGCACACCCCTAATGTTATGGAAGTGATATGGTATTTACTGTAATTATCCAAATTACATCCAAAATAATGAAGCGAGACTCGGTTTAAAAAGACGCATTCCTCTTTACTGTGTGCGGCAACTTGAAACACACATACAACTTTTTACATACATACGTCTACTTCCGTGAAAATTCCCTATGCTTCTTGGGTAACACTAAGCCTCATGGGAAACATAGTTATCTTAATCTTATCATTTACTATTGCTTATTTTAACTCCACTTTTAACATAAATCATAAATAAAATATATTGTATCCTTTTACTCCAAAATAAATTAACTGCAATTTGCATATGCATCACAAAATTATAATAAATCCAAACATAAATTACTTGTATTTTATCTTTCCCAAATATAGTCACAACAGTATTAAAATGCTATTGAATATGCTGCTTCATCTGTTGTCCCAAAAGCATCTGAGGTTTTGCATCTGAAAAAAGGTGCATCTGCAAACTGAAAACACAACCGTCGACTGCTTTGGTCTCAACTTCAAATTCGACCTCATTTGGCTTTAACCTTTGTGACAGAGCGGTAACATCAGCGAAAGAACGACAAACCCCATAGGATCGCATGCACACATATGTCGGTGTCATCTGCGTATGTGTGTGATGGGTGGTGGGCTGTAAAATCGACCTTGGGCCTGGGGTTACATTACTTTGTGCTCCAGTGGCTCATATGGACTGAAACACAAGCGCACATTTTCCCCTAAAGGAGTCGGTTGGCGGTGACAACGGAGCTTCACGTGAACCTGCGTCTAGGAGACGATAACAGTCAAACAGCTGGTGTGTTTAGTCTGGAACACAGCTAATCCCATTCCAACTGCCACACTTCAACTATAAGACACATTTTAATAGAGACCAGTAGCATTCTTTGTGCTAAACTAAGCGGTAAGAGCCTAAAGCCTGTTCTAAATGATGTTATGGGGCTGGAGCCTTAATTTAATCTAATTTAACAATCATTAATTAAAGCAGAGTTCTCTTCTGCCTCTAAATAACCGCTTGGCCTCTATGAAAAAGGACAGTTATGTTAGCATGTAAGAAATATTTGCAAAGATAATAGCTGCATGTTTTGGATTTCGTTACGTCTGACAAAACAAAACTCAATCTCATTTCATTAAAGGGTCAATATGTACGTTCAGGGTTTCTGCAGGTATCGGCAAATCTAAGTTAATGCTTTTTAATGTCTTTGTAATGCCACTATAAACACATTTAATTCCCCTGATGCAGTTTTATATATGGTTTTATGACGGTTTACTGTCGACAGGTGATGCATCTGAAAAAACTGTTGCATCATGATGTTTCCAATATCAGCAGTTATTTAATTAAAGAAGCCAAAACTTGTACTTCCCTGGGTCTCAAGAGGTTAAATATATTCTTAACCCTCCAGTATCCCATTCAGCAAGGCCCTTACTAAGCACCAAGTGTGCCTTTTTGGCACACTTGTGGAATAATGTCAAAAAAATTTTCATGCAGTTTGTTTTTAATTCTTTTACACTTTTTTCTATTTCATCAACTTGAGCTGTAAATAAAAATACCAAATACTCAATAATTGTCACATTTTTTAACCCTTTAAATGCCGTGTTTGTAATATAAACAAACCACTTTTTTGGTGCAAAAAACACAAAAAAATTATTTTTTTTCAATATACTACATAAAAAGTGGATCACATATTATTTGATTTTTTCATCCTGGCATATGTCAATGATTAACAGCAACACTGGTTAATTTGCATTATTATTTTTGGTGCTAGGTCAAATGTTCAAAAATACTAGCATCTGTCACTTAGTGCGCGTAAAATGCACACCTATAAATCAAACTATTAAATATTATATATTGATTTATTTTTCTGCTCTAATTTGATGTTATTTTTGTAAATCAAGGTCAGCCCTAATCATACATATCAAATAATCATTCATTTTACATTTTTTAACCCTTTAAATGATCTCTTTTCATCATGATGTCACTACATTTTTTGATGCAAAAAACACAAAATATGTTGTTGTTTTTTTCAAAATACTACATAAAAATTGGATTACATATTATTTGACTTTTGCAGCCTGGCATATGTCAATGATTAACAGCAACATTAACAACATTAATAAATTAATTTAGACCCTCACCTCTCAAATGAAGCCCAGATATCAGTAAAAGCAGGATTTATGCCTTAATTGCTTACAGATCAAAAACAGTGGTTATAATGGAAGAAATAGTGCGTTTTAGGCACACTTGGGAGACAGATGCTAGTATTCTAATTTTCTTTTGTTTACAATGTGCAAATTTTAGTTGGTGGCCAGAATTTTAAAGATCATGCACAAATGAACAACTTTTGAATTCTGACCTTATTTAAATTGTGGAAAATAATATGAAGTTTTTTAACACAAAGTGCAAAGTGTGCCTAAAAAGCACACCCGAATACGGTAATAATAATGGTTAATAAAACCAAAGTTGAAAAAAAAAAAAGCATTTCAACTTAATTTCAACAAATTTTGAGTAATAAAATCAATCTAAAAAAAAAAAACTCTAGATCCTTTTTTTTTTTTTTTTTTTTTATAATTCATGCATGAAAGGGTTAAACAAACCTCATGTAAACACACAAGCGTATGTGAGTCTTGCATATTTATCTTTGTGTTTGTTCCATTTTAAGCCACTAATCACCTTAACATCTCATCACTTTAGCTAACATGATGGAGAATAAGTCCCTTCTTAAATATCTAAAAGGCCTACGGCCGTAAGCTGTGGTTTTTTGTTTCTAGAAAATTAAATGAACGTATGAGTCTGTTTTTTCTGTTTTTTTTGTTTTTTTGTTTTTTCATCTCACAATAAGAAACTGCTACAGCCTACATCTACTTAAACAATAGACACACATGCACACTTTCAGTCACATTATATATGAAAGAATAGATATGTTGTTTTTGTTTGTTGTTTGAAGTCATTAACATCTGAATAAACTATACTACTACTACTACTACAATGTCTCACTGATCAATGCGACAGGTACGATTCCCTGTTGAAAACATCAACACTGACAATAACCTCAAGTCTCCGCTGCAAAAATGGAATTTCAGAGTTTTCTAATCCAGACACGTGGGTTTTTCATGAATCTCAGTCTCATTCCAGGTTTTGTATGTAACCCATCGTGTCCACTTGCGTTACATACAGAACCGGCCCAGTTAAACATAAATAAATTGCAAGTGGTCTTTCAACAGCGGTCATTTTTGTGAAACACTCTGCATTGCATAATTAATTTGATTCCTTAAATGTATCTGTGAGAGAATAAAAAGATATTTGAAAAAATTGTAGCGAGAAATTTTTGTGTCCTTTTTACTGTGTTACATGCGGATTTTTGTATCAAAATAATATAAAAATGTGTTATATCTGAAAAATAGTTTATGTTTATAGTTTATGAGTCCTAGTAGTGGTAGTAGTCATTAATGCCAACTCCCATCACCGCATCGTGGTGCCGGGCTACAGGCTCCGAGCGCTGCTGTTCTGTCGAGTTGAGCTGCGCCGTCCACCCGCTCCAGTCCGGCTTACACACCGGGGAGCGGATAGCTGTCCGCCTGGACCTGATGGAAAGTTATTGGGGGGGGACGAACCTGTTCACCAAGCCGCTCCTCCATGGATCTAGTTCTGACTAATGCTTTCCATCAGGTCCGACAAATAAATGAATCCACATTTGCACTCTTCTGCTGTTTATATTTTCTTTAATGCTGGTGAATGTAATTTTATTTGATTTCATTAATGCCAACTCCCATCACCGCGGTCGTGCCCTGTCAGGAAGCAGGGCTACAGGCTCCGAGCGCCGGTGTGCTTGAAGGGCTTGATCCGTGCACGAAGCGGGGCTTGGTTCTGATTTCTGTGAACGAAACTAGTTCCATGATCCGTAATCGGAACCGGTTACGAGAACGGAAACAACTTCACGCTCCCCCGAGAGGCTTTCAGCAGCACAGATAGAAGGAGCTCCTGCCTGGACCAGGGACCACTGTCCCACTGACAGAGAAACACAGCCACATTTTATTTTTTTCAGAAAACAGTATCTCGTAAACTCAGAAAAACAGAGCTTTTTTTTTTTTTTTTTTTCGGAAAACAGTATCTGTAAACTCAGAAAAACAGAGCTTTTTTTTTTTTTTTTTTTTTTTTCAGGAAACAGTATCTCGTAAACTCAGAAAAACAGAGCTTTTTTTTTTTTTTTTTTTTTTCGGAAAACAGTATCTGTAAACTCAGAAAAACAGAGCTTTTTTTTTTTTTTTTTTTTCGGAAAACAATATCTCATAAACTCAGAAAAACAGAGCTTTTTTTTTTTTTTTTTTTTTCGGAAAACAATATCTCATAAACTCAGAAAAACAGAGCTTTTTTTTTTTCCCCCGGAAAACAGTATCTGTAAACTCAGAAAAACAGAGCTTTTTTTTTTTTTTTTTTTTTTCAGGAAACAGTATCTCATAAACTCAGAAAAACAGAGCTTTTTTTTTTTAACTTATTTTTTCTTGTAATTATGAGATAATTATCTCATTAATTCAGAAAAACAGAGCCGAAATTATTTTTTTTTGTGAATGCAATACGCTTCCGTACTTTTTTTTCTTATTTTGTTAACTTTTATTAATTAACCTAGTACCCCCCCCCCCCCATTATCTATCTATCTATCTAGAGCAAAAAAATGTTAATATTACCAATTTGTTCATTGTGCTACTGATTTGTGTTCATTTTTCTCCATTTTCTTGCCTATTTTGTTCAGTTTTTGTCTTGTTTTGTACATTTTTCACTAACTTTGCTGCCTATTTTTTTGTCTTTACTCATTTTGATGCTTACGTTTGTCCATTTTCGGCAACTTTATTCTTTATTTTGTTAACTTTTTTTTTTAAATAATCAGAGATTCTATCTATCTATCTATCTATCTATCTATCTATCTATCTATCTATCTATCTATCTATCTTAGAGTTTTGCAATTTCAGTCTTCTGTATGTGCTGTGCATTTGGCAAAACTGACAATAAAGCTTTTAACTGTAATATTATTCTCTGTATTTTGCAAATTTTCTGTGAAAATCAAGTATTTTCTCATATTTAATTCACTGATCATGTAGATGTTCATAAAAACTCAGATTAAAGTTGAGGGTTATTATATCAGAAACAGAGAAAACTGAAGAAAAACTGACTTTTTCAGTAAATTTATCATTAACTGAACATAAACCCAGTGTGTCCATCCACTGTCATTGATCCAACTCCATGGGTTTTACTGGTGAATCAATGTTGTAGAAGATGACGGTGTTTCCACGGTAACTACGGAGCCTCTGAACGTCCAAACGGGTCATATCTGATGACCATGAAAAAATGAATAATTGTATTTTACATCAATTATTCACATGTATTGATAGGATTAGTGGATCAACAGGTATTAACCAGTTTAGATCAGTAGATGCTTTTGGTTGTTGGTGGATGTTTGGGTCTTTAAGGGTTAAGAATCGGTCTTAAATTATTGTATTGGACTGTTCAGAGTATTGTTTCATTCTCCAAACCCACATGCTTCCTTCTGCACATGCTCAGTTTAATCGAAGTCAAAACTGGATGTTTTAGCAAAATCTATCTATCTATCTATCTATCTATCTATCTATCTATCTATCTATCTATCTATCTATCTATCTATCTATCTATCTATCTATCTATCTATCTATCTATCTATCTATGTCTTTTTTTGTCCATTTTCTTGCCTATTTTGTTCATTTTTTAATTAATTTTGTCTCATTTTCTTAATTTTTCACTAATATTGCTGCTTGGTCACATTTTTTTTCTTGTTTTGTTAACTTTTATTAATTAATCGAGTATTTTTTCCCCCCATTATCTATCTATAGCAACAAAATGTTAATATTACCAATTTGTTCATTGTGCTACTGATTTGTGTTCATTTTTCTCCATTTTCTTGCCTATTTTGTTCAGTTTTTGTCTCGTTTTGTACATTTTTCACTAATTTTGCTGCTTTTTTTTTTGTCTTTACTCATTTTGATGCTTACGTTTGTCCATTTTCGGCAAATTTATTCTTTATTTTGTTAACTTTTTTTAAATAATCAGGCATTTTTTCCCATCTATCTATCTGTCTGTCTGTCTGTCTGTCTGTCTGTCTGTCTGTCTGTCTGTCTGTCTGTCTGTCTGTCTGTCTGTCTATCTATCTATCTATCTATCTATCTATCTATCTATCTATCTATCTATCCAGTAAATGTAAAAACACGGAAAATTTAACATGGGCTCTTATGGGGAAAAAATTTCACTCGTCTTTTTCTCCCAAACTCCAGTTCTGATTGACTTCAAACTTGGTATACAGCTTTTTTAGAATGATGTCAACACAAGATATTGAAATTATTTCGATCTGGATCTCATTCTGGATTTGGTGCGACTTTGAAAAATTTTCCCATTATAACAGATAAGAAGTGGATTGATCCAATAAATCAGTATCAACGATATCAAGTTGGAATTTGAATTTTTTGCAGATTGATTGGAATATGACCAAAACATGGGCTATTTCTGTAATAGAATAAATACACAGAACTGGGTGAGAATAAATGGCATCTGGATACATTTCCCAAAGCTTTTAATTTGGCCGGTAAGCTACAGGGCCATTGGTCCTATTTTATTGTAATCTTTTGTCATTTTTAGCCCCTCTGTCCTGCTTTTAGGGACCCGTTTCAAAGAAGGACCCATATACATAAGAGATCCACTAGGTTTTATCATCACCCAGTGTACACATCATATCCATGTTTATTAGATCCATGTCGCACACTGTGGCCGCTCATAAACTGAACAGACAGCTGAAGTCTTCCAATCTGCAGGAGCCTTTAAGCAGACACATGATTAACGTGAAAGACAAAGGGAGCCCGGAGTGTGTTCTCCGCATATCAGTGATGATAAACCCTGTCATTCATCTGTGAGAAAACATACGAAGCCCCATGCCTCTGAGTGAGATGACCAGTTACACAAGTCTGACATGTTTACGTCTTGTCGTACAAGTCGTGTACTGTACAGCACAAAGAATTATGTCATGTTCTGGTGGTCTGCTCTGCGTCTCCAGGCCTCAGCCATAATAAAGATGACCTTTTGTTTCCTTTCAGTCCGTCTTCTCTTGGAGCGGGGCCTCAACAAACAATTACTGTCTTATCTGCTCTGGTCTACAGCTATATATAGAGATTTTCTTTTAGATTTTCAGGGTTTGTACACGTTTTTCAAAGTCAAATTCAAGCACTTTTAACCCATAAAGACACAGTGCTACTTTTGTGTCAGTTCCAAAGTATTTTTTTTTCTCTATACAGTATTTAACTTTTCTTAACTGATTTATCACCATTTATGATAGATAGATACACTGTAAAAAAAAAAATCTGTAATTTGACAGAATTTTTACCGTTTATTTAACAGATTTTTCCTGTATTTTTAAGATACAGGAAAATGTCAATGAAATGACGAAAACAGACTGTGATTTTACATGTCAAATGTAAAATAACATGAAAAAACTGGAACTGTGAATAACCATAAAAAATCTATTTTTTAAAAGTTTTTTTTCCGCAGAAAAATACAGTTAAAATACATTTGCAAATGTATCGTAATTTCACAAATATTTCTTTTCTATTTATGAGATTAAACTATTAATTTAAACTTTAATACTGTGAAAAAAATAACAAAACCAGATAAAATTACTGACAATTAACTGTAAAAGAAGTATTTGCTCTGTAAATGTAACCAGACTTGTTGTTAATTGACAAATATCTTGTGTAATTACAGGAGGTTTCACAACAAAAATGCTGAATAAATGTATTTTTGTGAATGTATAACATGTATAAGCACTGATAAACTGTCCAAATACAGTTTTTATCAGTGGATTGGACAACTTAGTCTCATTGAAAATGATTTATATACATATTTATAGGGAATTTGACTGTTTTAATGCATGTAAATATTCTTTATTAAACATTAAAAAGTCAAAAAAAGAGCAAAATCTCATGTAAAGTTAGGGCAAAAAACTGTATTTTAATTATGGAAAATTACCATATTTTTATGAGATGGTTATTTTCTGTTATTTAACAGGATTTATTTTTTGGCACCCCAGCTGCCAGAATAATACCGTTTTTTTTTTTTTTTGTTGTTGTTTTTTTTACGGTTTTTTTGTTTGTTTGTTTTACAGTGTTATAACCATAATAACCATAATACCAACCATAAAACCAAAACCATAATAACAATCAACTTTAATCTGAGCTTTTATGAACATCTTCATGATCAGCAAATTAAATCTATGAAAATACCTGATTTATACTGATAAAATACAAAATCCAGAGGATAATATTAGAATAAATGCTGATAAATCACTTAAGAAAGGTTAAATACAGACAAAAATTCATGTGGAATCTGCCATAAAAGTAGCACTGGGTCTTTATGGGTCAAAAATAAATAAATATATCACATCACAGAGTTATAATTGCAAGCACTTTCAAGTATTTAAACTAAAATTCAAGCACTTTTCAGACCATGAAAACACAACATTAAAATTCAAGCATTTTCAAGGATTTCAAGCACCCGTATGAACCCTGGATTTTCCATCCTGTACACTGCAGTGAAAGTGTTAAATCTACTGGAGAACTTAAAACTTACAGATAAATACTTTATAATGTGTTGCTGTTGCTCAGTTGGCCAACATTGTTGACAGTTACAGTCCCCTCCTCTGTCTTCCCTGGGTTTCTGTCTTCATGACCCCCCCCCCCGTCCCATGTAAACAGTAGGTCTACTGTATCCAACTAAAAAAACCTACTGGGGGTCAACATAAGACTGGACTATTGTATCACAGGACATCATGGTTTGCACAACGGGCCACTCAGGTCGCAGTGGTTGTTTTGTTTGGAAAATGTGTTTTTTTCATTTATCACAAACATGCGGTCACCACAGGGAATACAGAAAAACAACTGATGAGCAACATGTTTTAAAGGGATCAGTGCAATAACAGAACATAGATGCTTATGAGTGACTGATGGGATTCTGTTTGGTTTTTTAACCATTTATTTTACCTGAAACCTATTTATTACCCCGCCCCCCAAAGGGGAGGAAAGGAGTATTGTTTTTGGTTCAGTTTATATGTTTGTTTGTTTGTTCGTTAAAACTGTAGCAGTAAAACTATCAGTTGAATTCATACCAAATTGCGTTTGTAGATTGCCATTGACCCAGAGTAGATGTCATTACATTTTGGGAAAAGTAGGTTAAAATTCCAATTTTTTATGAGTTTTTATATTCTTTTTTTTCTCCATTTATTTATAATGGTCAAAAATTCAAATGTCTGTAGCAGCAAAACTATTGGTTGAATTCCTATCAAATTGGATTTATGGATTACTAGTGACCAAGAATAGATGCCGTTTCATTTTGGGAAAAGTAGGTCAAAGTTCAAATGTTTTATGAATTTTTACATTTTTTTTTTCTCTCATTTACTTATAACGGGTCAAAATTTCAAATGTCTATAAAAACATGAATTTTGTTTCACTTGACTTCAGACTTGTCACATATATAGAGACAACTGATATGCTGACATCAGCACACACAGACATGATGACATCAGCTGGATCGATGCCAAAATAAGCTATAATACGTGCGAGGGGTTGGGTTTGTTGTGCCTGGAACCACTTGTTTTAGCTGGTTTTATTTGTATTTTTAGAGTAGGTTTTATATACGATGTACAGATCAGATGGCACTTTTAAGTTTCATTTATTTTATTTTATTGTGTTTATTTAACAGGGACATCGTACATTGATTCCCATTGCGCTAAATGCTCCTGAGTTAGCTTAATGGCTTTTTTTCATATTTAGTCCCTGAATTATCAAGGTCAAGGTTACTTTATTTATACCCGGAGGTAGATTTGTTTTGCAGTCTAGGTGATTGAATTGGCATTACAACAACACATACATTGATCACGCTTACAGACAGGACAAAAAGTGCTCAGTGTTCCACCATTGATCAGTATAGCAGCATGGATAAGGAAAAGAATAAAATAAATAAGATCAAATAAATAAAAACAAGATGCAATAAAAACACAATAAAAACCAGAAAAGATAGAATAAAAACAATCTGGAATAAAAACCAGGATAAGAACATAAAATTAAAAAAATTTAAAAATTTTATCACCCTAAAAGGTAGCACAAAGTTGTAAACATACTGTTTAAACAAAATGTAAAATACCCAAACACAGATGAGTACTATACAAGTTTTGTAAAACAAAATTTACAATTAATAACACATCAGCCAAAGTAAAAAAAATAAAAAACACTTGGCACTACTTATTACTTGTTACAATGACAAAGCTATTCTATTCTATTCTATTCTATTCTATTCTATTCTATTCTATTCTATTCTATTCTATTCTTTAAGTTGAAAATGTCAACTGATTGCTGTGTGAAATGAAATGGTACACATAGACAGTTCAGACAGGATTCAGGCTTGTACAAAAATGAAAAATGACAGAAATATGCAGGTGGTTAAAGGAATTAAATTAAACACATTAAAGATGTGAAACCCTTCTTACATTACACATTACACACACATTATTAATGTTAGTTTGCCAGTTTTATGAGACCATTTCAGCTATACACTGTTATAAATCTGGTGGAATATGAAAACACGACCTTCGACACTTTAATTTCTCCAATATTACCACATGTTGAAGCTAATATTACTCATCACTTCTAAAGTCGTGCAAGTCATTTTCCTCTTTTGATGTGATTCTACTCTGAGAAGACAGTGGATTTGTGGTTTGTTCTGATCTTCTTAGCTTTCACATGAATTAAATCTGCCTTATACTAGACACACATCACTTTGATATAATTGCTGATAAGTGATATAAGTGCTGTCAAACGATTAAAATTTTTAATCAGATTAATCATGATGATGGATTAATCTGTGTTAATACATTAATTTTGACATCCCTAATAGTAACCTTTGAATTTACTCTGAGCTTTTATGAAAATCTACATCAGGGGTTTCAAACATGCGACCCGGGGGCCAAAACCAGCCCCCCAAAAGGTCCAATCTGGCCCGCGGGATGAATTTAGGAAGTGTAAAAATTACACTGAAGATATTAACAATCAAGGGTGTCAAATTCCTACCTTTACCTTTTCATCTTTGTCAATGTCAGATTGATATGAAATTGATTTATTTCGCAGTTTTAGCTGCTGGCACCACATGATACTGTATTTAAGGGTCCGTCACTTGTGTTCACTTGTGGTTTCCAGTCGTCTTCTGGTCCCCACTCTACCTGGAAACATGGAGACTAAAGTTGGGAGAAAGCAGCAGAGTCCTGTCTGGGATTTATTTGAATACGGCGACAGAGAAGAAGAGAAAAGAGACGACTAAACTAAAACTAAACTAAAACTAAGCATTTAGAAAAAAATGAAAACTAATAAAAACTATAAAACCTGCTCTAAAAATGAAATAAAACGAACTGAATTAGAGAAAAAAAAGTCAAAACTAAATAAAACTGAACTATAATGAAAAATCCAAAACTATTAGAACCTTGGTCTGAACATATGGAGGAACAAATACACTGAGGTGTAAAGAAGGATGGAAGAGGAAGATGGAAGGAGAGAGAAGGGAGGCGGATGATTCTAATCTTCAGACAGTCTCATAATAAAACGTCTGTTGAGACTCAAAGCATGAGATTAAGGCCAGAGCGGCAGCCGGTAAAATGACACTGGGGAGGCTGTTGTTGGTAGGAATTACAGATGTGTTCACTGCAGCTTTCTGAATTAACAAACCCTTCCTCCTACCTGAGAATGTACACTAGAGCTGAAACGATTAATCGACTCAAAGTGATCCAAAAACAATCCTTCAACCACAGTTCTCCTGAATCAAAGCTTTGTTTCCTTCATTTCTCTGCTGTTAAACATTGGTTCCACTGTTGTGTTTCACACGGACACTTATTGTGATGCACAAAGAAGCTTCAATTCAGGAAAACTGTAATAGAATATCTCCCTTCAATCAATTCGAGTCGCTTAATCGAATCATTAATTTTTGTTTCAAGCACCTAATCAATTAATCACTTAATCGTTTCAACTCTAATGTACACTACAGTCAAGGAAAAAATTATTAGACCATCAAAATTCCAGTTCTTTTCAACTGGAGCCTTTATTGGTCCTTCTGAACAAAAAAAAACAAAACAAAAAAAGTCCATGTATGAATTTCAGTTTTGTATCATATTTGATACAAAAACTGTACTTTAACCCTTTCATGCATAGTGGTCACTACAGTGGACAGATATTCTCCAGCTGTTCTCTTGTATATTCATGGGTTTTGTTGTTTTAGTTCCATATCAGCCAACACAGTGGACACTTATACATCATCCCATAAACTGCAGTTCATCCCATTACTGTAACTTTGCTGTTCTTGATAAACCTGATCTGCACTAACATGTTGTAGTGTAAATCAATTGTTATTTGTTAGACAAAAAGTTTTTTTTTTTTTTTTTTTTTTTTTGCATATTATCTCCATGAAGTGAGTAATATCTAGCTAGCAGTAGAATATGTTAAAATGTGAGAAAACATCAGATTAGTAGGATTAAAATCTTTTCATTTGTTTTTATCTCACTTTCTGATATTGGGTTTTAAACACGTTTCTTTACTTCAGAAATGAAACGCATGGACATTTTTGTAACTTCATAAAAAAAGAAACTCCATTGCTTTTTTTTTTTTCATGCCTAAGGGGCAAGCCTGGATTAACCATATGGGCAACTGGGCAATTGCCCAGGGGCCCGCGACCTCTGAAGGGCCCTGGGTAGCTCGGGCATAACGAAAATATCTGGTTATCTTTTGCTTATAAATGAAACTGTCCGCAAAAAGTGTTCTTAAATAAATACTGGATACTTTGGAAATGGTTTCTTATTTATTTTTTGTGAAAATGGAGGACACTTCCCTCTCTTTCTAATGTAGTGGATCAATTTTAGATTATACTGATGCTAATGTGTTTTGTTTTCATATCATCATATGCAAGTGAGTGGCCTTGACAGGAGGCTATAGTGGTGCACTTGTAGTTCTACGAGCATTTACACATTTGTACATCAAAATGCATTTGATGATAGTTAAATATTGAAGTATGGAAAATATTTACATATATTCCTGGAATTTATTCTGTATTTTGCCAGATTATAGGGATCCTGGGGTTGTGATGATGGGGCCCTTGAGTATTGTTGCCCAGGGTACAATGAAGTGTTAATCTGGCCCTGCTAAGGGGGATGAAAACAAGAAGAAAGAAAACAATCTTGACTATGGTTGTCATAATTCGTGCATGAAGGGGTTAATTATGGAAAATTACCGTATTTTTATGAGATGGTTATTTTCCGTTATTTTACAGTATTTTTTTGGTGCCCCTGCTGCCAGAATATTACTGTTTTTTTTTTTATTTTTTTTATTTATTTATTTTTTTACAGTGTGTGTCCCAATATATTTTACCATATATATATTTGTGTCCATATATTTTACTTTTGTCCATATATGAGAAGAAAGAACAGTAGTTGTATTCACTGAGTACTTTGGTCTTTGTCGTCAGTCCATGTGTATGCCACTTTTGTGCTGCTTCAACCCTAACACACATATCAACAGCCACATTAGCGCTCACAAGGGAAAGCACTCCAGATCTGATCAATGGGACCACATCCAGAACTGGTCCGGGCTTCATGTGGTCACATTCATCTAACACTGTGACTGAACTTGTGTCCTGGGATGTTCTGAAGTACTGCAACTCAGCTGAGCTCTGCATGAGCACATTCACACATGAACAAACAGCAAACTGTAACATCTTTACATTAGTTGAGGCAGTTCTAGGGGGGTTTAATTCCAGTGCCTAATCTTAAACCAGTTCTATTCGACAACTGCAACTGATCCAGAATGCTGCTGCTCGAGTCCTCACTAAGACCAAGAGAGTGGACCACATCAGTCCAGTTCTGAGGTCTCTACACTGGCTCCCTGTCTCTCAGAGAATAGACTTCAAAATTCTCTTACTAGCATATAAAGCACTGAATGGTTCAGGCCCAAAATACATCAGAGACCTTCTAGTCCAGTATGAACCATCCAGACCACTCAGGTCATCTGGTGCAGGTCTGCTCTGTGTTCCCAAAGTCAGAACTAAACATGGAAAATCAGCGCTCAGTTTCTATGCTACGTATATCTGGAACAAACTACCAGAAAATATCAGGTCTGCTGAGAGTCTGAGTTCTTTTAAGTCCAGGTTAAAGACTCACCTGTTCACTGCTGCCTTTGACTAAAAGGATTTTGACTTTTTAAATTTTATTTTCTCTTTGAAACTCTGCACTGCAACTTTTACTTTAATATGTGTGTGTTTTTATTTTTATTTTATTTTATTCTATTTTATTTTATTTCATTTTTTTTGAATTTATGTGTTGTTTTCTTACTTGCTGTTTTTAATCACCTTTTATATGTTTCTTTTATAATGTTTTAAATGTGTTTCTTTTTGTTTCTTTTATTTCAATGTCCTGTGTGAAGCACCTTGAATTGCCTTGTTGTTGAAATGTGCTATACAAATGAACTTGCCTTGCCTTGCCTTTGCTGGTCTAGAACCAAGAACCGCTACGACTGAACAACCATTTACCTGTTACACTGCAAAAATCTAAATCTTACCAAGTGTATTTTTCTCATTTCTTGTCCAAATATCTCATCACACTTAAAATAAGACCGAATCACCTAAAGAGGAACTTTTCACTGAGATTTAAGAACTGATATATAGACAATAGATCTGGAAAATCTGATTTCAAGAAATCTTACCAAGATAATTTTCACGTCTTCCATTGGCAGATTTTTTTTGCTTAATTCAAGATTTTTTGTCTTAATTCAAGCAAAAAAAAAAAAAAAAAAAAAAAAAATCTACCAATGGAACAAGTCTGAAAAAAATGTTGCATCATGATGTTTCTAATATCAGCAATTATTTAATTTAACCCTTTCATGCACAGTGGTCACTCCAGTGGACAGTTCTCCAGCTGTTCTCTTGTATATTCACAGGTTTTGTTGTTGTAGTTCCAGATCAGCCAACACAGTGGACACTTTTGCACCATCCCATACACTGACATTCAGACCATTACTATAACTTTGCTGTTCTTGGTAAAACCTGATCTGCACTAACATGTTTGAGTGTAAATCAATTGTTATTTGTGAGACAAAAAGTTTTTTTTTTTTTGTTTTTTTTTTGTTGCATATGAAGTGAGTGATAACTGGCATTAGAATATGTTAAAATGTGAGAAAACATCAGATTAGCAGGATTAAAATGTTTCTATTTCATTGTTTTTATCTCACTTTCTGATATTGGGTTTTAAACACGTTTCTTTACTTCAAAAATTAAATGCATGGACATTTTTGTAACTACATGGAAAAAAAAAAACTCAATCACAATTTTTTTCATGCCTAAGGAGGAATAAAAACACTCAAGAAAAAAATCTTGACCAAGGTTCTCATAATTAATGCATGAAAGGGTTAAAAAAGTCATAATCCATACTGAAAAAATGTCCAAACTTGGAGCCCATTCCCTAAAATGTTCAGTTGTTGGTTGAACGGGACAGAGCAGCACAGCCAACAACCTGGAGGGGGCGGGGCTTGAAGTGTCTCATGTGCATTTAAAGGTCCAGCACTCAAAAGGACCTTTCTCGCATCAATTACTCAGAAATAGGGTTGAAGATGGACCTGTGGTGTGGAATGAATGAAGAATTCAGACCCAAGCAGAGCAGTTACAGTTTATGGAAACCACAGGGAAATGTGGGAAAATGAAGAATTCTATTTAAAAAAACCAAATATCACTCCTTTAAGGTCTATTTACTGATTAAAATGTGCACATTAAGTTACAGGCAAAAAAACTATCCAGCTTTACAGATGTCTGCAGCCCTTGAGCCACACAGTGGATCAAACAGCTGAGCATTCTGTTTGCTTTTGCATATTTCCATGTTTATATTTATGTAAAACCAAACACCATCCCTTTCTGTTTTGACTATGTCCACTTTTCTCTGGACTCGAATTTACAAAAAATATGCTCCGACTGCATTTTAGTGGCTCATCTCATCTCTCAAAATAGCTGCATTTATCGGTGGAATATCAGAATATAACAGCAACCATCACCGCTAACACCAATAGGTCATGTTACCATGGCAACAACATGTTTGACACAAAATAAGATACACATGAAACAAACAAATGCTAACAAAAACACTGCTACGACACTAGCTGAAAGTGCTTTTTTCCTCTGTATTTTCATTTTGTTGTGGTTTTTTTAGGTTGTTTTTCATCATGTTATGCTGTTTTCGTCTTTTCATGGGTGATTATTTACATCTATGTTAAGACATTTACATCTATATGGAGACATGTTTTGTCTTGTACGACTGTGGCTTTTCCTGTGCCGTTCACATGCCTTGGTGAGTTTGACATTTATAAGCTCAGAAAACTGTTATTCATTTCCTCCCGCTGTGTAAAAATTAAGCCTGATTAAAACCTAACCGCCTTTGGGGAAACGGTATTGGACGTACTTTGAGCTTTTCGCTTGGCTGAAATCCCATTGAATGACAGGGAAGGAGCAGGATTTATGACTATTATGAATGTATGGACAAGGAGTTCCAGATGTTTTGGCTTCACTTTTTCAGAGCCATCACTGTGTCCATCTTTATTTACTGGAAAGTTGATATTCTGCACTAATCCATAGCAAGGTTCTAATAGTTTTGGATTTTTGATTATAATTTCGTTTTATTTAGTTTGGACCTTTTTTTTCTCTAATTCAGTTAGTTGCCGCCGCCAAGGAGCTTTTGTTTTTGCCGGCGTTGGTTTGTTTGTCTGTCTGTCTGTTTGTCCGTGTGCAAGATAATAGATAGTTATGGGCGGATTTCGATGAAATTTTCAGGAAATGTTGATACTGGCACAAGGAACAAATGATTACATTTTGGTGGTGATCGGGGGGGGTCGATCTGCCTTGGCGGAGGTCTGTGCTCTCTGAGTGCTTTTCTAGTTTTAATTCATTTTTAGAGCAGGTTTGCTAGTTTTTATTAGTTTTTGTTATTTTCTAGATTTTTAGTTTTAGTTTAGTTTTAGTTTTTTTAATATCTTTTCTTTTCCTCTCCGTCGTATTCAAATAAATCCCAGACAGGACTCTGCTGCTTACTCCCAACTTTAGTCTCCATGTTTCCAGGTAGAGTGGGGACCAGAAGACGACTGGAAACCACAAGTGAACACAAGTGATGGACCGTTAAATATCATATGGTGCTGCTAGCTAAAATTGCTAGAGCAAAATAAATCAATTTCATATCAAACCAACATTGACAAAGATGAAAACGAACGGAATTTTATTCATAATTTATATACGTTTTAGTTAATTTTGTAAACACAAAATACATTTTCAGTTAGTTGCTGTTTTCTTCTTCTAATTATAGTTTTTATTTATTCCAGTTCCAATTTTTTACAATTTCAGTTTTCATCATTTCGTTAGTTTTTGTTAACGATAATAACCTTGATCTGTAGCTGTTAGTAGTGGTGAGGAGATCGATCCAAATGTTGATAGTATCGATACCGAGTCGGTATCGGTATCAGATCGATGCTAGTGTGGTGAGATCAATACTTTAGTTTAGAATGGCATGGAAGAGGAGTGCCATGTGGTTTTATTTTTAGGCCGAACATGAGACAACAACAAGCTGAATAATTTGTAAAAAGCTATATGGTACAGATGATTTTAATTTAATTTTTGTATCGCAGTTTCTGAACACTACCTGAAAAAAAGAATTTGGTTTCTGGTGATCATTTTGTGCACTTTGTTTATTTAAGAAAAAAATTCCAGACATGACAATGTTTGGGGAAAAATTGTTTTGTTACTGTTCTATTGTGTCTGAAAAAAAACTTATTTTGATTATAGAGTATTTTCTATTTAATTATAAACTTTGTCCAAATTCTGTCCTGGGTTTTAACTATTTAATAATAAAAAAGGAAACATCACAAAACACTTAAAGGTCATGAAAATTAATTGAGATTTAGCAATTAATTGAAATGGAATTGAAACATATTGGTATCAATACCAACGATACTGGCCCTGTATTTACTCAGTATCAGACTGATTCCAAAATATGCAGTATTGCACACCACTACCTGTTGCAGTTTGTTGCAATGGTGTAAGGATGTAAATAAAAGTGTTTCATTGAATGCAAATTGTTCACAGGATGAGAGAACAAATTTGTATGGCTCTCAACAAAATTTAAAAGTGTAAAACACTGTTAAAAATATGGAGAAAACATCATCCTGAAGGCCAGACTCTGAGCGCTGAGTGGCATGTAGCACAAGATGTATAATATAAAAACACTTGAACATCAAATATGATTTCAGGGTGACTTTATTGATCTGAAAGGCACAATAAAGCGTCCTTTCATCACTTTCAATTCATGATGGATTTGTAAAGAAACATGACAAAGCCCACCTGTTAAAACAGGAAAGCCTGTAGAGCGGCCACAGTGCCTTTCAGGAAATGAAATGTACTTTGTTTTATTCACTTGAATGGAAGTGTTTATTTGTGTGTTGTGTTTGGAAGTCAGATCTGATCGAGATATGCATGTGGAGATGCATTCTAAAGCCAGGTTGTATCAGGGCCGACGTGATAGAGCTGCGATAGAAGAGAAGTCGAACACAACTTAAAGGGGTCAAATTTGTCTCAACCCACTTTTATTAGTCTGTGGTTCATTTATTTGTGGATTTGGACCCTAATAGTTTAAACAGTTTGAATGTGAACCCTCCAGCTGCTGCAAAGCTATCTTTATATTCATTCCGGCAAAAATTGAGTGGATTTCTACGACCCGTTTGAATTCCCGCTTAATTTGTTACGTTTATAACTAGTTACATCATGACATTTGCGCATATAAGGTCCAGACTTCCGACAAACATTTCTCCGAGTACTCTGAGTCCAAACTTCAAGCAGATTACCTAACATGTTCAGTTATTGGTTGAACGGGACAGAGCAGCACAGCCAACAACCTGGAGGGGGCGGGGCCTGAAGTGGCTCATGTGCATTTAAAGGGTCAGCGCTCCAAACCACCTTTCTGGTGTCGTTACTCAGAAATAGCAGACTGATCTCATGAAATCACATTGTATGTCACGCCAGTTCTTACGGCATTTGGCGTGCTATACATACACATTTTCATCCTTTCGCGTGTTATTCAACGCCATTTGATTGTGCGTCAGTGTACGCCAAGATCTCTGGTTTACATATCTGTAACTGCTAACCCTAAGCCTAAGCCTAACTCTAACCAGTAACCCTAACCGTAATTGTGCTAATCGCGGTAACTGCTAATTGCGTGGTATTTTACGCGGCGTGAACATACACGCAGAAAGCTTATAATGCATACAGATAACACGTCAATTAAAAGTGGTGGTGGTGGTGGTGGTGGTCAGAGGGGCCGTAGGCGCGAATTGGCAGCCATGCTTCTGTCAGTCTGCCCCAGGGCAACTGTGGCTACAGATGCAGTTTACCACCACCAGAGGGAGAATGTGAGAGCAAATGAAGAATGGATCAATAATGTAAAGCGCTTTGGGAGTCTAGAAAAGCGCTATATAAAAGCCAATCCATTATTATTATTATTATTATTATTATTATTATTATTATTATTATCTGTATGCAATTTATGATACCGACTTAGGGTTGAAGATGGACCTGTGGAGTTGAATTAATGAAGAATTCAGACCCAAACATGGCATTTACAGTTTATGGAGACCAGTGGTCCCCAACCTTTTTTGTACTACGGACCGGTTTCCTGCATGAAAATTTTCCGCGGACCAGGTAGAGGTGCGGGGGTTCCAATAACAAAAACCTTTGTCTGTTCCGAGCATGTGATCTGAAACACTTACACTGTAGATCAGACAGTTACAATGATTCTACAGTAGAAGATCAACTCAGCCTAATGCAGAACCAGTGGAACCGTGGACTGGTTTCCCTGCAACTAGATGGTTCCATCTGGGGCTGATGGAGACATACACTCTGATTGTGTTCCGTAGATCCAGTCTACTCTGGATTCTTGTTTTGGTAACTGTCATCGCAGAAAACCCAGACACACAAACATGTGAGGTTGGAAACAGAAGAAGGACTTTCAGGGCTTTTGTGGCGATATCCGCATGTTCTGCTTTGACTTGAATCCAGAACGAACAGAGGTTTGAATTTGTCTCAAACATGGATGGATGTGTCGCAGCAGTTTGGAGGAGCTGGTGTGTCACCTGTAGGACCTGAGGAACCTGGAACTGAGACAGACTGTGACCCTTCTGCATTCTGTGACCCTTCTACAGACTGTGACCCTTCTGTGACCCTTCTACAGTCTGTGACCCTTCTGTGACCCTTCTACAGTCTGTGACCCTTCTGTGACCCTTCTACAGACTGTGACCCTTCTGTGACCCTTCCACAGTCTTTGACCCCTCTACAGTCTGTGACCCCTCTACAGTCTGTGACCCTTCTACAGTCTGTGACCCCTCTACAGTCTGTGACCCCTCTACAGTCTGTGACCCTTCTACAGTCTGTGACCCTTCTGCAGTCTGTGACGCTTCAGTCTGTGACCCTTCTGTGACCCTTCTGCAGTCTGTGACCCTTCTACAGTCTGTGACCCCTCTACAGTCTGTGACCCTTCTACAGTCTGTGACCCTTCTGCAGTCTGTGACCCTTCTACAGTCTGTGACCCCTCTACAGTCTGTGACCCTTCTACAGTCTGTGACCCTTCTGCAGTCTGTGACCCTTCTACAGTCTGTGACCCCTCTACAGTCTGTGACCCTTCTACAGTCTGTGACCCTTCTGCAGTCTGTGACGCTTCAGTCTGTGACCCTTCTGCATTCTGTGACCCTTCTACAGTCTGTGACCCTTCTACAGTCTGTGACCCTTCTGCAGTCGGTGACCCTTCTACAGTCTGTGACCCTTCTGTGACCCTTCTGCAGTCTGTGACCCTTCTACAGTCTGTGACCCCTCTACAGTCTGTGACCCTTCTACAGTCTGTGACCCTTCTGTGACCCTTCTGCAGTCTGTGACCCTTCTACAGTCTGTGACCCCTCTACAGTCTGTGACCCCTCTACAGTCTGTGACCCTTCTACAGTCTGTGACGCTTCAGTCTGTGACCCTTCTGCATTCTGTGACCCTTCTACAGTCTGTCACCCTTCTGCAGTCTGTGACCCTTCTACAGTCTGTCACCCTTCTGTGACCCTTCTGCAGTCTGTGACCCTTCTACAGTCTGTGACCCCTCTACAGTCTGTGACCCCTCTACAGTCTGTGACCCTTCTACAGTCTGTGACGCTTCAGTCTGTGACCCTTCTGCATTCTGTGACCCTTCTACAGTCTGTCACCCTTCTGCAGTCGGTGACCCTTCTACAGTCTGTGACCCTTCTGCAGTCTGTGACCCTTCTACAGTCGGTGACCCTTCTACAGTCTGTGACCCTTCTACAGTCTCATCGTTTCCTCGTTTCTTCCTGAAAAAGTTCTCCAGTGAATTTTATTTTTGGCTCATTTCTTTAGCTTGTGTTTCTACTGATTCATGAAATGGCGTAAGTGAGCGGTTGTGAGGCGAGGGCGGAAATGGTCGCTCTTCAAAATAAAATCTCTGCAAGACTAATGGAAAAAAATTGCTTTAATATTAACTACGTTTTTTTTTTCTTTGCGGCCCGGTACCAAATGGTCCATGGACCGGTACCGGGGTTGGGGACCACTGATGTAGACCACAGGGAAATGTTTTAAAATGCATAATTCGGTTTAAAAAAGCACAAAATGACTGCTTTAAGAATAATTAGCCTTTTTCAACAGTTCTATGCACATTACAAACTTCAATTATAACAGAAAACAAAGCTCAATGTTGAATTTACTGCATGTATTTGACAGGACTGTTCTAAATCCTCTCCTGCTAAATGTCAGAGATATGCATCAGGAGTGTTAGACCTTCACATCTGTCAGATAGCCTCACATCACATTATGTTTGTGTGATTATTCAGATGTGGTGTTTGATGGGAGTTTTCCCCCAGGTCCTAGCCTATGGTCTTGCGTTTGACAAAAGTAGCTCTGTGACTCACAGTTTACCTTCACACAGCTCACACGCAACACATTATACATTCCCCACGGTGGCCTCTGCTCGTGTCAGTGTGCACGCCGGCCTCAAATAAGCCATCACAGCTGCAGCGCCAGACTAGAAAAGAAGGCCTGCAATTATGTGAAGCGCCAAAACACACGGTTGAGCATGACGTTTAAAAGTGAACGCCGTGGCTATCCTCCTGCCTCGTAAATCAAAACCTGGACTTTAGGATTCCCTGCCGGTCTGCTAACAGCCTCTCACAGCTTGTCAGCATTTGTGTTTCTTCATTTTCCCCCAAAACAACATGATTCTTTAAATAAAAGCACTGGCTGCCTGAGATATTCAGGATAATTTTATATTATCTGGATAGCTGAGCTGTGAATGCACTGCCCACCCACCTGTGAAGAGCTTTTGAAGCTTATTGGGTGAGAGTGAGGAAGGCATTTGCAACAACACTTTAGGCCATTTAAATCTTTTTTTAGTGTTTTAATGTGAGGCTGGCTGCAGCAGCAGTGGGCTAGAATGGCTGCTCATGTACACAACACAATCCTATCATTTTCTGGTGCTGCAGCTGAAACCTGAACACTAAATGCACCATTGGTCATTCCTTTTGGTATGCTAGTTCTATGACTGAAGTATGCAGCAAGGTTATTATCGTTAACGAAAACTAACAAAATGACGAACACTAGAATTGAAGAAACATTTTCTTTAACTGAAATAAATAAAAACTGTAATTAAAAGAAAAACTGTAACTGAAACTGTATTGTGTGTTTACAAAACTAACGAAAATGTATAAAAATTGAATAAAATTCCCTTTGTTTTTGTCTTTGTCAGTGTCACTTTGATATGAAATTGATTTATTTTGCTCTAGCAATTTTAGCTGCTGGCACCATATGATATTTAACGGTCTGTCACTTGTGGTTTCCAGTCGTCTCTGGTCCCCACTCCACCTGGAAACATGGAGACTAAAGTTGGGAGAAAGCAGCAGAGTCCTGTCTGGGATTTATTTGAATACGACAGAGAAGAAGAGAAAAGATATTAAAAAAAAACTAAAACTAAACTAAAACTAAGCATTTAGAAAAAAATGAAAACTATTAAAAACTAGCAAACCTGCTCTCAAAACAAATTAAAACTAACTGAATTATGTTTATGTTTATGTTTATGTTTATGCATTGGGCAGACGCTTTTTTCCAAAGCGACTTACAGGGGAAAACCAATTAAATCACTCTGAATTAGAGAAAAAAAAAGTCAAAACTAAATAAAATTAAACTATAATGAAAAATCCAAAACTATTATAACCTTGGTATGCAGGCAACAGAAATGAGGTTGAAGAATCTAGAAAATGCAAATTTCAGTGATGCTTTGTCCGAGAAATAACATAAATAATATAATGAACAGTTGCTGCATTTCCAGGAGGTGGTTTGACTTTGCGGCAATATTTTTAAAAGTGAGGAAAATCATTGTCAGTATGTTAAAGCTGGGTAATTTATGGCCCTGTTCAAGTCCAGGTTAAAGACACAGCTGTTTGGACTGGTTTTAAACCCTTAGCACTGAGACACTATTAGGTTTGAATCTGTGGTGTTTTTTTTAATCGCTGTGTGTTGTGTCTTATTGTTTTATGCATATTTATGGTATTTGACTAAACTGTTTCTATCTTATAATTTAATCATGCTTTTAGATGTAAAACACTTTGGTTTTCTTCATGTTGTTGTAAAGTACTATATAAATAAACTTTGATTGATTGATGGATCGGTCATTTGTGAGGTAAATACGTCTTCAACAATGTTGCTGATGCTAATATCAGGGTTAACTAGTTGTAAATTAACCCTATAACTCCAAACGTATCATATTTGATACATGAGTTTTGAAGCCTGATCAGTGTGATATAATTTTCTTGAAAAACCTGATGTATACAATTACATACATACAATACACAGATAATCCACCAGGGGGAGGAGTTCATTCACCAGAGGCCTTTCCAGTGACACTATAAGACTGACATTAATGAGGAAGGAGGAAGAACTGGGAGCATTTAGAAAAGAAATTAACAATTTGTTAGACATGTTTGTGTTAGATTATGTTTTGTTTGTTCAAAAATAATATTTGAGCATTGAGACCCGATGTATCAAATATGATACAAAATTGAAACTCATATATGGAAATTGATATTTGAAAAAACATTTTTAGGTTGTTCAGAAGGACCAATAAAGGCTCCAGTTTCGAAGAACTGGAATTTTCTGTCAATGATTTAATGGTTCAAGCTTTACAGGGTTAAAGGGGTCATATTTTGCTAAACCCACCTATATTAGCCTTTGGTACATTTATTTGTGTATTTGGGGACCATAATAGTTAAAAAAGTTTGAATTTGAACCAAAAATCGAGTGGATTTCTTCAACCCATTTTAATTTCTGCTTAATTTGTTGCATCTATAACTAGTTACATCACAACATTTGCACATATAAGGTCCAGACTTCTGATGAACACTTCTCTGAGTACAACATAATAGTTTGTCAGCAGCAATGGTTGTAGTCCAGACTGAAAATATGTCCAATCTTGGAGCCCATTACCTAAAATGTTCAGTTGTTGGTTGAACAGGACAGAGCAGCACAGCCAACAACCTGGAGGGGGCGGGGCCTGAAATGTCTCATGTGCATTTAAAGGGCCAGCGCTCCAAACCACCTTTCTGGTGTCATTACTCAGAAATAGGGTTGAAGATGGACCTGTGGAGTTGAATGAATGAAGAATTCAGACCCAAGCAGAGCATTTACAGTTTATGGAGACCACAAGGAAATGTTTGAAAATGAGGAATTCCATTTAAAACTGGAAGCACTCGGAGAGCGCAGACCTCCGCCAAGGCTGATCAGTGGCCCCCCCCGTGGGCCCCCTCCACGCCAGGGAGGTTATGTTTTTGCCAGGGTTTGTTTGTTTGTCTGTCTGTTTGTCTGTCCGTTAGTGTGCAACATAACTCAAAAAGTTATGGACAGGTTTTAATGAAATTTTCAGGGTTTGTTGGAAATGGGCCCCCCCGTGGGCCCCCCCCACCCCCGATCACCACCAAAATTGAATCATTTCTTCCTTATCCCATTTCCAACAAACCCTGAAAATTTCATCCAAATCTGTCCATAACTTTTTGAGTTATGTTGCACACTAACGGACAGACAAACAAACAAACCCTGGCAAAAACATAACCTCCTTGGCGGAGGTAATAAAAAAGCTAAATATCACGCCTTTAAGTCATATACCTCTACAAGAGTGGTTGCATGCAAAGTAAACCTGTATGTTGTTCTGTGCTTTGTTGTTTGCATGAACTGCAGGAATTAATCTTAAGCCCCCAGAGGTGAGTTAGCATTTTTTAACATCTCGGCTCCCTCATCTTAAAGTCAATGAGTGTTTTGAATGTGTTTTTTTTTTTTTTTTTCTAAAATCCCTGCAAAACGGTCTTGGCAGATGTTGACATTTCTTTGTAAAACATAAAATATTCATGAATTTTGAAGCTTTTGTGTGCCTAAAAAGCAGCTGCTTACAAGTGGCTATGTTAGAATTCATGGTGAACATGAAAACTCAAAAAGGCTAATCATTAATATGCTTTTATTGCCTCGTATCTTTTCTATTCACCTGCAGAACCAGTAACCCTCACACTGAGAGGAAAGATTTTTGTGGAGGACTTAAATGTGTGAAATTAAATCACAAGTTTGAAGCTTAGCTGTGGTGGCGTTGAAGTCATGAAGTAGCCTCAAATTAGCAGGTTGGTGTAGAGTATGACATTTACATTGGATGAAATATCTTTACTATGGAGCTTAAATCCAATTAGCTCTTTGCTGAAGGACTGAGGACATGTCAGAAAAACACCAGAAAGAACAAGAGGGATAGGATGCAAGCCATTTTTCTAGCTTCAAATGAGTTGCAGCTGGCTAACTCTTTAACACTGGGAACTTTGCACAGTTTGTTCAAGAAAAAAACACACTTCATCCTCATTCAGTCTTAATCTGTACAGTAATGGCTCCCATTTTCCATTAGGTTTATTCCAGTTACTGTAACTTCACTTACTGGTTCTGACATAAGTATTGACCCCTGACAGTAAAGAGGATTATTACTCCACCTACCGAAGAGGAGGCAAGGGGTATTGTTTTTGGTTCGGTTTGTATGTTTGTTTGTTCGTTAACACTCTAGCAGCAAAACTATTGGTTGAATTCATACCAAATTTGGTTTATAGATTGTAGGGATGAAACGATTACCGGTATAACGATAAACCGTGGTAAAATTCCCGACGGGTAGTCTTACCATTTAAATTCTAATTATCATGATAACCTTGTTTGATTACTGCACTTTGAAAACTAATGGCGCTGCTCATTTCCTGGAGAAGCAGCAGCACTCCAGGCGCTATCTATCTATCTATCTATCTATGAAAAACAAAACTAAAACAACTCAAACTTGGTATGGAAAATGGTCAAACAGTGGCCATAAGGTGACATCTTTAATGCACATTTGTATATTTGATTGTTTGCATGTTAATATTTTAATGTTTCTGCCAGCAGAAAGTACATTGTGGCTATTATTTAATTGTATTTATTTATTACTGTTTTTTCATGTATTTTTGAAAATACAACTAGGTTAAATTATTTCAGTGTGTGTATTAATACTTTTTGAACATTTTGAGCACAGTTTCAACAATATTGTGATAACAATGATAACCGTGATAACTTTGGTCGCAATAACCGTGATACGAAATTTTCATATCGTTGCATCCCTAATACATTGCTAGTGACGCAGAATAGACGTCATTACATTTTAGGAAAAGTTGGTCAAAGTTCAAATTTTTTATGAGTTTTTAAAATCTTTTTTTTTAATCCCCATTTACCTACAATGGGTGAAATTTCAAATGTCTGTAGCTGCAAAACTTTTGGTTGAATTCATACCAAATTGGGTTTATAGATTGCCAGTGATGCAGAATAGATGTCATTACATTTTGGGAAAAGTAGGTCAAAGTTTTAATTTTTTTACGAATTTTTAAAATCTTTTTTCTTCTCCCGTTTACTTAGAATGGGCGAAATTTCACATGTATATAAAAACATCAATTTTGTTTCAATTTGCTTCAAACAAGGCCCATATATAGAGGCAGTAGATATGCTGACATCAGCACATGCATAGACATGATGACATCAGCTGGATCGATGCCAAAATAAGCTACAATATGTGCGAGGGGCGGGGTTTATTATGCCTGGAACCACTTGTTGAAATCTGTCATTGCTGCTAATTTTTCAGTTTGATTTTACAAAGCACAAGAAAAACTTACAATACCCTAGAGCAGCTTTACTTCAGACACTGGCAGAGGAAAAACTCAGATTTACCAACATGCAGAATAAAACCAAAACAATAACAAAGCCATAAAAGCTTGTGTTCTTTGCCCCGTTAAGGGAACTGCTCCACTAAAGCCTTTCTAATTATAACTGAGATGAGTACGAAGGATCCGTGACACCCCAGGTTATTGAGACGATGGGCTTATTTTCACAAAAGATTCCTGCTTGCTGAAGCATTAAACCTTTCAGTGTTTCATTACAGAGGCCAGTACATCAACTTGCTGTGTGAACTGCCTTCCATTTGGTGGTTTAACCAAATGTTTGCATGTGTTTGTTCATCTGTAAGCAGTGCTCAGCGCTGGTGCCAGGGCTATTATTAAATATGGTAGCCTGGTCTATAGCCTATCTTCACATTATCATGGTTGAGTGCACCTGGGCCTGTGTGATGAACCAGGAACCCAATAACAAGCTTCTTATGTAAATATTACTATTGTGCCTCAGCTGCAGAGCATGACGGCAAAAGATTACTACCGTGCAACTAAAAAATAACAGCAAGAACTATTCTCAGAGACAAAGTACGAAGTGCTGAAGAACCTAATTATATTGTAATTATCTGAGGCAGGTGTACAGACCCTGATGATCCCACTTGCAGACATGAATATCAGGGAAATGTCTGGTGAACAAAGTCCGGTGGGTGCAGGAGTTAGTGCTTCACACGCGTACCAGAGGACTGGATATTGTCAGAGGAAATCCTATTAACAGTAGATAGAAATTGTCTGGCTGGTTTTGATGAGGGCTGGAAGAAGCAATGAGAATGGACAGGATGCAAGAAGAGTGAGAAAGCTGTGTTTTGTTTCTAATAACCATGACTGATGTCTAATTATATGTGCATTTCCTCTTATTGTTCCTTCTCTCAGTTACCTGCCATTTCTAATTACTTTGTGCATGTGATGTTATCTAGCTGCTCCTTCCCCGTTCGTATACACAGAACATAGAATAATACTTGCATCAAAGAAATAATGATGCATGCGTTCACACATATCACTGCCTCACTTTGTTGGCTTTCTGCTTGACAAACCTGATGACAAAACATCTTTTACATGTTTCAGCCCATTCTTGCTTATCGTACTAAAAAAGTAAGACAAGGTTGAGGATACGGTAATGTTTCTGCGTGAGGCTGGGGTTTAGGTCACCTTTGAAAGGTGGTAAAACCATAGATTGGATGAAAAAAGTGGATGGAACCAAACGCCGCGTTTCCACTATGTGGAACCAGCTCGACTCGACTCAGCTCGACTCAACTCTGGTACCAGGTCCTATTCCTGGAGACCGTTTCCATTACAGGATACTACCCACTTTACAGTACCTGGACGTCATAGCGATGCGGTGCGTTACTTCCGTGTCGTCTGCTCAGAGTTACTGATAAACTTGCTTGTTGTGTGTTGTCTCGGTAAGCTCATGCTAAATTTTTACATTGGTCACCAAAGACTGAATCTCCACCGACCATGATGTAGTTTTTTGGGCTGTCATCATGTGGATTAACCTACCGTTATATTTACTGTCCACTTCTGCATCTGGTTTTTGTAAAAGGGCGGGTCACAGAGACGACTCTGACCAATCAGTGGTCTGCAGTGTTTACACTAGTATCTGTTCTCCAGTCCTGGAACCTCAGCGGAGGTGATACTGAAAAACTAGTACCAGGTACCAGATTCTTGGTCCTTTTTCGTAATGGAAACGCAAAAAGGCCGAGTCGAGTTGAGTCGAACCGATACCATGTAGTGTTTGAAAAAATAGTACAGCATAATTTTCGTGTCCTTTTTACAGTGTTACATACAGATTTTTGTATCAAAATAATATAAAAATGTGTTTTATCTGAAAAATTGTTTCTCTTTTATCTCAGTAAATATTTTCTTTTAAAATAGACCCAAAGTGCTTCCAAACTTGGTTTGAATTTTTAGCCCCATGTCCTGTTTTTAGGACCAGTTTCATAGAAGCACCCAATTATAAAATAAGAAACTTAGCAAAGTACTACAAACTACAGCCCCATAAAAAGATTATTTTAATCCTAATAAGTAATGCTAACAGTAGGTACATACAGAGCTGCTGCTGCCAGATATGCTACTGTTGGTGGCTTTGGAGGCAGATAAACACCACTGTTGTTCCTTTCCTCATTCTTTTAATCTTGTGTTTTTTTGTTTTCGAAGGTTAGAATAAAGGTGACGTAAATGTCACAGTCCTATGTTAATCTTACTGTATCTCCAAAGCACACAGTTTCAGTAATGTTATTTCTTTGGTGAATGATGTATAATTTTGTTATGCGCTACTGAAAGACTAATTCAACTTTACATTTACCCTGTCATTTAGTTGGTTTTAAGACATTACAAACATGGTTGAACATATGACCTTCTACCAATGCAACTTCTTACTAGGATGTGAGACTCAGTGGGTTTTATTTTAGACACACCATTCATAAAGATCCACACTATATTTGTCCATGATTCAACAATGCATGACAATAAACTGGAAAAAGGAACCTGTTTTGGCTGTGCACACTGCACCGCCACTGCCACCCCCCTCCCCCTCATGCGTTAGGTACACACTGCTGTGTGTACAGTGGTTAGGCATGGACTTCTGTATATTTGAGTTGCCCTTCTGACATAACTACAACTGCAGAGTCCGTTTACATGTGAGTACTAATGCATGACACTCATCAGTGAACAGAGGTGCATGAGTGGGTGGGGTCCAGGTCTTCAGATGTTCTTGTTTTTCTTGCCGGACAAGAAGCACCAGTGTTTTTGTAAACTTCAGTACCACACAGCATGCTGTTAAATGCATTATCTCCTTAAAATGTCATTTTAGCCTCCAAAATAAAACCTAAAAAAGTGACACTTGAAGACTGAGATAATTAGGATTAATTAAAGAATCAGCCTCTTTGTTTATGTGACCCCTGACCTTAGATATAAGCTGAGTTTATCTTCTGCTAAATGAGAAAGAATGTGAAAAAGCTGCATCACAAATACTTACAGAAGAGCAGAGGTCATCCACGCCAGGGGAGGACAGAGTGTGGAGCCGAGTCCTGCCTCCGCTCAGGTTTCACTCCAGTTGCAGAGGTGTCACTCACACATGAGATAAATCCACAAGATGCAGGAGGCTGAGGAACAGTGATGGACAGACGACCGACCTGTCCTCCAGTCCTGGTGATGGCTCGGCCTCCCTCCCTCTGTCCGTCCGTCCGTCCGTCCTCTGGACACAGAGCAGGATGAGCAGCCTCAGTCGGACCGGAGTGAAGGAAAGGCTGAACGCAGACACACACACAGTGGAAACAGCTCAGGAGAAGAAAAACTGCTCCTCAGAACGGTTTTATAATCAGCCAGCAGCTCCTCCCACACCAATCTCTGCCTTGGGCCCTCCTGTGTTGTTATGGCAACGGCCAATCAAGGCTTTGCATTGCACAAGCCTCCTCCTCCTCCTCCTCCTCCTCCTCCTCCTTCTCTTCAGCTGCTTCTGGCGTTGACAGCACAGGCACAGTCAATAGTTATGGAAACATGTATGTAAAACTGCATGTATGCATTTATATCCACAGTACACTAGTGTGTGTGTGTGTGTGTGTGTGTGTTTACATATACAGCAGTTCCTCTACGGTATGCAAATATTTATCTGAATGTGTTTGTGTGCTTTCATAGGGAGATGTAGAAAAAAAGAAAGATAAAAGGAAAAAAAACTGATAAGATTTTTGTTCCTTCAAAAAAAAAAAAGAAAGACAGTTTTGTGTTTAATCTCATTTGAAAAATTTTGTCTTACTAAGATATTTCAGTTAATATAGAGTTAGATTTATTTCTTTATACCTAATTTTACCACTTAAAACTACATATCTTACAATAACACTTCAGTCATATTTTATATTTCAGGTTTTATACATAATTAAGACCTGAGTGACAGGTTGGCTGTCTGTGACTACTGCCTGGGCTTTAATTCCCAGTTAGCTAATGGCTAATGAGTTGGACCCTTTGTTAATTAAATAAAACATATATTCTGTATGACAAATGGCTCTACTGCATTTATGTTGAAGAAGTTACCTGAAAACCATCAGAGGATTCTGTTACACTGTTAACCAGTACTTTAACTGAGCTTATTAGTAGTAGTAGTAGTTTATTCAGGTGTTAATTACTTTACCCATCAAACCATCCTCTAGTTGGTTCAAGTCACTGGACTCACACGTATCTAAATTTCTTTGGGAAAACAAACCATCACGTATAAGTTTAAATATATTACAACAGACCAAAGACAGGGGCACTTTAGACCTTCCCAACTTTGGCCAGTATTTCCTAGCCAATAAGCTGCAGTATATCTCCAAATGGATCTAACCTAGTTATGTAGATGAGCCATGGCTAGATATAGAGCAAGCAATGTGTGATGATCTAGCAATCTCTGACTTACCATTCATTAGTTCGACCATTAAGCATCATAAATGTTACAAAAGTGTGAACATCAGCTCCACTTTGACAGCCTGGTGGGAATTTCTTAAAATAAACAAATGTTCACCCATTCCATGTAAGCAGACACCCATCTGGAACAACCCTGACATCCTGCAAAATAAAAGAATTATAAACTTTACTCAGTGGAAGGACAAAGGAATAACACATTTAGAAAATATCATAGTGGGCGGAAACTTTGTACCATTTGACACGCTCACTTCACAACATGTGATTAGCAGCACCAAATTTTTTTGAATATCACCAAATCAAATCTATTATAGGTAAGAAATATACCCCTAACCAGTTAAACCTGCAACTACCAATCAAGGTGGAAGAATTTTTGAACCTCCGCACCCCAAAGCTACTATCCAAAATATATCGGCTTAATGCTAAAACAGACGACTTCATCTACCTACCGCCTTCAAAATGGGAGACAGATTTACCCAGTGATTTGGATCAAAAGTCATGGTCACAAATATGTTCAAATACATTTAAAATGACTAAAAACCCGAATTTACAACTAATTCAGTTCAAAATTCTTCACAGAATTCATTCTACTGGACAAAGGATGTTCCAGATGGGTCTCACAGTCAAACATCTGCTCACAGTGCACAGATAACTCTGTTGATAACTACATACACGCCTTGTGGCAATGTGCACCTGTCCAGAGGTTATGGCTTCAGGTCTGTGAGGACCTGTCAACATGGCTCAGATGCAATATTCCAGCCCCCCCAACACACTGTGTTTACTAGGTGACCTGGGCCACACCAACATGGATACTAACACCTCACACATGGTCCTCACTGCTTTATGCATCGCAAAGAAAACTATCCTTGTGAATTGGAAACAAAAGCCAGTCTGAGCATGAACCAGTTTAGGAACCTTCTATTAGATCACATCAGTAATGAGACAATATCTGCCTCTGCAAACAATCAACTGGACCAGTCTGATCCAGTCTGGACCAGTCTGATCCAGTCTGGACCAGTCTGATCCAGTCTGGACCCCTGTGATTAGCTCTATCACATCACTCTGAGTGTTAGGAGGCCGGTGGGAGGTGCTGTGGGGCTACAGGTCACTAGTGGTCCCTCGGAGTGGGGGTCTGGACCGCCCTGCTCTGGGGGTGGCTTGGTGTTTGTCCCTGTTGGGGCGGGGGTGGACCTGCTGCCGGGGTTGCCCTGTGGTGGTGGGGCGGGGGGCTCCGGGTTGGGCCTGGGTCGGTGGCCGGCGTCCCCCGGGTTGGGTGGCTGGGCTGGTCGGGGGTGGGCGGGGTGGAGTTAAATATAGGAAAATACACAATTTACACCAAAAAAAAAAGCAAAATACAGAGGATATTATTTTATTTATTTATTTATTTAGTTTTATTTATTTATGTTAATGTTTTATGCATCTTTTATACGTCTAGTAACACTCTTTTTTGATGCTGCTTTTTTTTTTTTTTTTTTTTTTTTTTTTTTAGATATTTATGCCATCAGCGTTTTTCTTTTATAGTTTAGTTTTCATACTTTTATATACATTATCTACACTTTTTTTATGGCACCTAGGACGATTGCGCTTTTTTAAAATTTCGTTGTATCTGTACAATGACAATAAAAAAATCTGATTCTCTTCTATTAAGAAAGGCAGAAACAGAGAAACATGTATTTGGGAAGTGATATAAAAGTAGTACTGGGTCTGTATGGGTTAATATGTGTGTGTGTGTGTGTGTGTGTGTGTGTGTGTGCATGTGTGTGTGTGTTTGTACAGTGTAGACTCCATGTACTGTACTAGTGTGTGTGTGTACATTTATATTCCTCTTTTAAAATGTCCTTGTTGTTAAGTGTCTGCATATTGGCACCTGGTGTGATATAAATGTTCCTGTGAGTAACTGAATGAGTCATAGAAAGAATTAAGTACAACAGTGTGAACAAGTCAACCATCAAACACAGATGTTTGGCGATAACAGAAAATCAACTGCTCATACAGTCCATAAACTGTGTTAAATGTTGAGCCTTAAACAATATGTTGCACAAAAATGGAATCCAAGCACTCTCAGTTCAGTGTTAATGATTTTATCTGACCTGCATCTGTGACTCAGATTTACAGAAACACACTGAATAGCAGCTCATTCAGAGTTAAATTCACCTTCGTAGCAGCCGTAGCACTGAATTTCACAACTAATAAAGACTGTGATGCTCACTTTGTATATTGTTCAATGGTGTGAAAACTAGAACAGCTTTTACTCCAGTTTACTGTTGGGAGATGACAGCAAAACCACTGATGTGTGAGACCTGAAAACAGACCTTTGATTAGCAAAACAACGGAATAGAGTCAACTGTCTAAAACAGTGGTTTCCAACCTTTTTTACTCCTGACCCCATTTTAACGTCACAAATTTCTGGCAACTCCAGACATTCAAAACGGACACTTTTTTTTTTTTTTTCTTCACTAAAATTAATTTGTTTTTGATCATGTAATAGTTTGCTATACTATGTTGCAAATAAACATTAATGTTAGAGGACATTTAGTCTATATAATGTACACTGAACAAAAATATAAATGCACGACTTTTGTTTTTGCTCCCATTTTTCATGAGCTGAACTCAAAGATCTAAAACTTTTTCTATGTACACAAAAGGCCTATTTCTCTCAAATATTGTTCATAAATTTGTCTAAATCTGTGTTAGTGAGCACTTCTCCTTTGTCCTTAGCTGAGATAATCCATCCACCTCACAGCTGTGGCATATCAAGATGCTGATTAGACAGCAGGATTATTGCACAGGTGTGATTTAGGCTGGCCACAATAAAAGGCCACTCTAAAATGTGCACTTTTACTGTATTGGGTGGTCCAGGGGGGTCAGAAAACCAGTCAGTATTTGGTGTGACCACCATTTTCCTCACACAGTCTTCTTCATGAATTCTCTGAAAGACCTTTGGAGATGGCTTATGGTAGAGAAATGAACATTCAATTCACAGGCAAAAGCTCTGGTGGAGATTCCTGAAGTCAGCATGCCAATTGCATATTCCCTCAAAACTTGTGACATCTGTGGTATTGTGCTGTGTGATAAAACTGCAATTTTTAGAGTGGCTTTTTATTGTGGCCAGCCTAAGGCACACCTGTGCAAAAATCATGTTGTCTAATCAGCATCTTGATATGCCACACCTGTGAGGTGGATGGATTATCTCAGCAAAGAAGAAGTGTTCACTAACACAAATTTAGACAGATTTGTGAGCAATATTTGAGAGAAATAAACCTTGTGTGTACACAGAAAAAGTTTTAGATCTTTGAGTACAGCTCATGACAAATAGGAGCAAAAACAAAAGTCGTGCATTTATATTTTTGTTCAGTGTATATTATTGTGGATAGAGGCAGTAAATCCAGGTGTAGATTACTGCACAAAGAGAGAATTGGACTGTCCTCGGTCAGGATCTGTCCAGTCAGTCCAGCTGTGATTTACAGGGAGGACAATTAATACTGAACAAACAAGAACTGAAACTATGAATTATGAAAGAGCTGCAGCATCTGAAACTGACCACAATGAACATTTGACAGATAAACAGAACCACAGTGCTGCAGTTTCACAACCACAGTTTGTCTGTTATGGATTGGGATTGTCTCTGTCAACTTACCATATATTTTTTATTAGTAATTATTATTATTATTATTTTTTATCACTTACAAGAAATTTCAGGCGACCCCATTTGAATTCCAGACCAGTAAAATAATATCATATTAACCTATAAATATTGAAAACTCTAAATTTTCTCTTTGTTTTGGTGTGAAAAATTACAGTTGCAATATGAAAATGTGTACATTTACATACTATTCTTTCAAACGAAAATGTGAATGACCTGAAAAACTTGAAATTTATACTGATTAAAAAAAGTCAAATCTTACCAAGTGTATTTTTCTCATTTCTAGCCCAAATATCTCATCACATTTAAAATCAGACATAATCATCTAAAGAGGAACTTTTCAGTGAGATATAAGAACTGATTTGTAGACAATAGATCTGGAAAATCTGATTTCAAGAAATTTTACCAAGATAATTTTCACTTCTTCCATTGGCAGATTTTATTTATTTATTTATTTATTTATTTATTTAATTATTTATTTTTTGCTTAATTCAAGATTATTATTTTTTCGCTGACTTCAACTTTTTTTTTTTTTTGCTTAATTCAAGTTAAAAAAAAATCTGCCAGTGGAACAAGTGAAAATTATCTTGGTAAGATTTCTTGAAATCAGATTTTCCAGACCTATTGTCTATAAATCAGTTCTTATATCTCCTTGAAAAGTTCCTATTTAGGTGATTATGTCTGATTTTAAGTGTGATGAGATATTTGGACAAAAAATGAGAAAAATACACTTGGTGAGATTTAGATTTTTACAGTGTATTTAGACAGTAAGTGCAACTTTAACAATATCATGCCTCAACTAATTTACTCGTGTATTACAACTTACAGAACACAGTGGATCTACAAAGATACAAAACACTAGACAGGCTGGATTTGGCCTTTAAAACTGTCTATAAAAGACATTTTCATTCACTGAATCAGGAGTGTTTTTTTTTTTTTTTTGAGTAAATCCTCTTCTATTGAGCAGCTTTGCTTTGGTTTTGTTTGCTCTGTGTTATATTATTAGTACATGCACCGATACATGACTAATAGAGCAAAAGGGATTGGTCATACAGACTGGTTCTGATTAATGAAGTAAAACCTATTTAATTCAGTATGATTAAAAAGTTAATGCTGCATGATTCATCCTGTGCAAACAGATAAAGTCCTGCCACATCTGCAAATCAGCTAGGAGATGATGACGACAGAACCCTTGAAACAGCTCAGCAGACGCTTTTAACTCTCATACAACTAATACACAGTGTGAAACGTCTGAAGTCATGAACAAGTTAATTAGTCGGTACAATTTGAGCCTGGTGAATCCTTGCATTGTCCAGTCTTTATGTTACAAACTGAGAGATGTTTAAGAAATAAGAAGGAACTCAGTGCATCACTAGTTGCAGCTGAAACATATTAGTCACTGTAGTAATTATCCAATGGAAGGATCTTATTTACTTAGTTAAATCCAGGTTGTTTTGGTTCTTTTACCTCTAATAAAATATACACATGAACATTAAAGGAGTGATATTTTGCTTTTTTAAATGGAATTCTTCATTTTCCAACATTTCCCTGTGGTCTCCATCAGTGGCGATTTTTCATAGACTGCAAGAGAAGCCCGGCTTCCCCTAAAATTACGAAAATTAAATGGTTAAATCTGTTCAGTTGTGTTGACATTTCATTGACTCCAAATGTATTAGAACACATTCATCTCACAGACGAGTTCGTTCAGAATCAGCTTTATCACAAATCATCAGACTCGATGTTGTTCACTTCTCCTCCATTCCCGTGTCTGTGTTTTCTCCTCCATCTCTGCTCAGTGCATTTGTCCGCAGACTCCGGGCGTCTCTGGGCTTCAATGGGACTGAGTGGAACAGTTTTTTTCATTGCCTCAAAACTGGACAGTAATTGGATAAATGCCACGATGTTGTCCCGCCCCCGGACGCCGGGCGTCTCTGGGGGTGAATGGAGCTGTGGGTGGAGCTCGGCCAGGCTGGACGCCAGAATCCCATGTGCTGATTGGAGGATCAGTCGAAAGGCCAAATCCCGTTTGATTGACAGCTGTTTGGAGATCTACTCCTTCACTGACACAGTTCAGTTCAATACCGTCACACATTCTGCTGTGAAATGGAGAGAGAAACCACTGCGAAATTACTCGTTCATTTCTTGCACTGTAAATAAAAGACACTCATTGGACTTCCTTGTTTCAATTTAACATAATTTCAGCGTTTTCTTGTTTCAGTTTCATAATTTAATCATTTCTTGTTCGAGTTTAATATCGTTTTGTAGATAGTTAAATCAATCAAACTGTCGGCTAGGTCGGAGTGAAAGGAGCATCTGTAGTTTAAAAAGCCTGAAGTCTAACACCCACAACACAATGGGCAAAGGCAATCTAAGCAGCCCAGCTCTGCTGGACATTCAGAGGACACTGGTCCAGTCCCTGGAAAAGATGCCTACGATAAGTTCACTGAGCATTTTCTTAAAAAGGAACGGAGGGCCAAATGTATGTTTAAATAACTTGACAATTTTTTTTTTTTTTTGATGTAAGCCGACAATGAGCTTCCCCTGTCTGAAAGACGAGCAGCCGACACTGGTCTCCATAAAATGTAAATGCTCTGCTTGGGTCTGAATTCTTCACTCATTCAACTCCACAGGTCCATCTTCAACCCTATTTCTGAGGAATGACACCAGAAAGGTGGTTTTGGTGTCCTGTGTACACCAGCATTTCTGGGAGGAGGATTAGCGGGGAAACATCAGTGATACTGTGAAGGGAATCAAGAGGTTAAAAGTCAGGAAAACAACCTGACCCACTATTTTTTTTTTTTTTTTTTTCATATCCAATCTGCACCCCCCGTACCTGCACACATTAGACCCACAACCCGGTCCGTGCTTGAACACATTGTCTGCACAGTAACACACTTTTAATGGCTTTATTTTTGGCTAAAACACACACATCAATAAACCTCTAATATGTGCTGTTCAATGACATCTGTGGGTAGATACACAGAGGTGAAGCTCACCTCAAAATCAAACAAACCGGCTGTGGATCAACCACGGTCAAATTAGATGATCATCACCATTAAATGTCCTGACAATTAGTTTCATCCATTAATTTTTCTTTTTTTTTTTTACACTTCCTTGCCTGCTAGCCGCCTGTGTTTCATTTAATTTTACCCGTGGCCATACCCGTGAAAAAACTTTTTTTTTTTTTCTTTCAATCCACCCCCGAATGTTTTTGCAGGTTACCCGTCAGGTATCCGGTGCAGGACTCTGGTGTTTCTCCTACTTCTAACCTCTTGATTCCCTTCACAATATCCCTGATGTTTCCCTGTTAATCCTGTTCCCAGAAATGCGTGTTCAGAACACCTGTTACACACAAACATACTCCCTTATTGAATTCTAAAGTTCGGCCCCTCATCTCGTTTCTTCTTCTCAACAAAATCTGAAGGAAAACTGTGAAAACTCCAATATAGTTGCCTTTGTTTATTCGTTGTACACTGGGACACACAGCAGTGACACTTCGATACGGCCTCAGCCACTGTTGACAAGTAAACCGGAAGAAAGGACACACAAAATGAGGCGATTCAAACCGTTTCCGGGTCAAGCGTGAAAAACCCCTATTATGTTGTACTCAGAGAAATGTTCGTCAGAAGTCTTGACCTTATATGTGCAAATGTCGTGATGTAACTAGTTATAGACGTAACAGATTAAGCAGGAATTAAAACAGGTTGTAGAAATCCAAAACAAATATAAAGATAGCTTTGCAGCACCTGGAGGGTTCGAATTCAAACTGTATGAACTAGAGTCCAAATACATAAAGAAATGAACCAAAGACTGAAGAATAAAAGTGGGTTTAGACAAATATGATCCCTTTAAATCTGATGAGAGTGATTCACACCTGAACTCTGTTTCACCTCTGTCACTGGGCTCTAACCTCCAGCTCTGCTTTGATAAGTCGACTTCATCTTATTGTTTCAGTCTCACACACAGAACTTCTTCCAACCACCTGACACCGAACAGCGTTTCTGGTTTCTGTTGAACTGTCACAGTCCATCTGCACACACTTCAGATAGATTGGCTTACAGAAACAGCAATTGTGGCAGGTCACAGAGTGTGTGTACAGGAAAGTGATGATTAATGGCAGTGTTGGCTGGAGAACACAACCCTGTGACCATCCAGGCCCCCTTGTGGCTGCTTTGTAGAGTACACACATGGATGAAGCACCATTACTGAGGTTGCAGGTCTTGGCTGGGCTGTTTTTGCATGTTAGATAAAATTATGTAACATGCAAACTGTAAATGTCCATCACAGCTTCTGGAATAGACACAGTGAGTTGAAAATATGTGTTATTTTGGTACCAAACATGATGAGGATTTCGGCAAATGTCATGCAGCTGGATTATGGACCAAGCATATTATTATATTTCTATATGTAAACTTAACCCATAAAGACCCTGTGGTACTTTTGTGTCAGTTCCCAAATGAATTTTTCTCTAGATTTAACCTTTCTTAAGTGATTTATCTCCATTTGCATATGTATGTATCTTTATTTAGGGTGGGACAGAGCACATTAATGAACACATTTATACATTCTATTTCAGTATAAACATGTAAATATGCCGGTGTTAGCGTCAGTGCTAATTTTCATCCACAGTCCCCACTTAATAAATAAATAACAGTGATCTGTGCAGTACAAAGCAATACAGTGTAATACATTACAAAATAGTACAGTTTAATACACTACAATATGGTACAAAACGACATATACGAAGATATTTTATAGTACCAAAAATTTTTAAATCTTTGCTTTCCATACAGTATGCCTCCATTTTAAACATATTTTTTGACACTTTTATATTTTTATACTTCTTTAAAGATGTCTGCATCTTATTGTTTTGCTACTTAGATGTAGGGCAACCTGCAATTTTGTTGCACAACTGGTGTAATGAAAATAAAGCCTATTCTATTCTATTCTATTCTATTCTATTCTATTCTATTCTATTCTATTCTCCATTTTGCATTTTTTCAGTGAAAATCAGGTATTTCCCAGTATTTAATTTACTGATCGTGTACTTTAATCATCATGCTGAGATTACATTTGAAGGTCATTGTACCAAAAACAGAGAAAAGGCGACTTTTTCAGTAAAGTTTATCATTATCTGAACATAAACCCAGTGTGTCCATCCACTGTCATTGATCCAACTCCATGGGTTTTACTGGTGAATCAATGTTGTAGAAGATGATGATGTTTCCATGGTAACTACGGAGCCTCTGAACGTCCAAATGGGTCATAAATGATGACCATGAAAAGATGGAAAACTGCATTGTACCTCAATTATTTGCATGTATTAATAGGATTAATGGTTCAACAGTTATTAAACATTTTAGATCAGTAGATGGTTTTGGTTTTCAGAGGCTGTTTAGGTCTTTGAGGGTTAATGTGTTGCCAGTGCCATTTTTTTACCCAGCAAATCACACCAGTGCTCAGGTCTCTGCACTGGCTCCCTGTGAGCTTCAGGATCAATTTTAAAGTGCTTTTATTGGTTTTTAAAACTCTTAATGGTCTTAGCCCTATTTATTTATCTGATTTGCTTTTAACGTATAAGCCCTATCGGACCCTCAGGTCCTCAGGTGGTAATCTCTTAACTGTTCCTAGAGTCCACACTAAGACTCATGGGGAGGCCTCATTCAGCCTTTATGGCCCCAAACTATGGAACAGTCTACCTGAGGACCTGAGGTCTGCTGCCAGTGTTCATATTTTTAAAAGTAAACTCAAAACTTATCTTTTTAGTCTAGCTTTTAATTAAACCCTTACTGTAAACTTTACTTTGTTGCTTGTATTTTTATTTGCATCCGCGGGACAGTGGGGGGTTTTGCTGTGAAGCACTTTGTGCTACATGTAGCATGTATGAAAAGTGCTATAGAAATAAAGTTTGATTGATCGATTGATATCTGATGACCATGAAAAGATAAAGAACTGTATTTTACACCAATTATTTACATGTATTGAATGGATGGATGGATTGTTGGATCAACAGTGATTTACCTTTTTATATCAGTAAATTCTTGTAGTCGCTGGTGGATATTTGGGTCTTTATGGGTTAAAACATACATGCCAGGAGCAATCATTTATATTTTATTCCATCTATGCTTTACCAAAAGGCTAGAAAGAGCCAGTTTGTCATAAATATTAGTGAAAATGAATGAATCTTCAGTATTTCCAAGTCTGTGCTATGAAGTAAATCAGTGGCACATGCTCTGTACAGTGCAGAGCTTGTTGGAAAGTGCCAGGGGTGAAAGGTCAGATGTGTTTTTCCTCAAATGAGAGCAGGAAGGAGGAAATAAGGTAACAATGAGCGCCTGAATTCTTCGGAGCAGATTAATTGGCTTACTACAGAATTAAGAGACATTCCTTTGGATTTCTTTGCTGCTGCCAACATTCAGTCTGTGTTTGTGTCGTTTCTGTTCGCTTGGCTTTGTATTAGATTTCACTTTACATTTGTTTTGTTTTCTTATAATCTGTTTGATTTATAAGGGCTAGGTAGAATTATTTTGTTTTGTTACATATTTGAAATAAACAAAACTGTCATTCTGCTTTAGTTTGCACATGTTTATACATATGCATTCACAGTACACTTTCTCACATGCCATGTGTTCTGTCCTGTTGGAATCTACAGTGAAACCTCATACAGGAAAGGGACGTTTATTTGCACTGGTATAGCACCATTCATACACATGGCACTTTACAAAAATAAAAGACAAGTTATAAATACATAGACAAGAATAAAGATTAAAAACAGTAAAATATGGAATTTTAAATTGAATATCAAAAAATTAAACAAAAAGAAGAGTGCAAATAAAACCATGTCAGTTGCCATATGCAGAGATGAAAAGACAGGTTTTCAGCTTGGATTTAAACATTGTCAGAGCTTTTTTTTTTTTTTTTTTTTTTAAATTAGTGATACAGTTAACAAGATATGGTGGACAGAAAAAAAACAACAAATAAACAAAAAGAAAAATCAAGCAAATATACAAACAAACAACAAATAATGACAAACAACAGCAATGACAACATTGTATTACAATGTAAAAGATAACAAATGTAAAGAGCAACTACAAAATATAATCAGAGTTTGGGTTTGTCAAACTTTTTACAGTGGAGTACCCCCTGAAATCTAGTTTTTAGCCCAGTACCCCCAACTTTCACTTCAGCATTTTTGACTGAAAAAATGAGGCAAAATTAGTTCCTGTGCCAAAGGTCTTGGAGAAATTTTCATCGGATGTCTGGACCTTATATATGCAAATGTCGTGATGTAACTAGTTACAGACGCAACAAATTAAGAAGGAACTACAAAAGCACTCGGAGAGTGCAAACCTATGCCAAGGCAGATCACCCCCCCCCACACACACACACACACAATCACCACCAAAATTTATTCATTTGTTCCTTGTACCAGTATCAACATTTCCTGAAAATTTCATCAAAATCTGTCCAAAACTTTCTGAGTTACCTTGGTAACAGACAGACAAACAAACAAACAAACAAACAAACAAACAAACAAACAAACAAACATTACCTCTGCCGTTCCTTAGCGGAGGTAACTAAAACAGGTTGTAGAAATCCACGGAATTTTTGCCCAAATAAATATAGTTTTGCAGCAGCTGGAGGGTTCAAATTCAAACTGTATAAACTATTAGGGTCCAAATACACAAATAAATGAACCGCAGACTAATAAAAGTGGGTTTAGATAAATATGAGCCCTTTAAAACTTTTTAAGCCCCAGCGAGAACCCTGTTTAAAACACACATTAGTTCAAACTGTTTTTCAGTAATAATAATGTGCCTACACTACACAGTGACATTTTGTCACAGTTGGGCCGAATACCATTATATAACTGATGTGTAGCACCAGACTGAATAGTTTTCTTGGGACTAAAACTAATAAAACATTGTTGTCTACGTTTTAACTGTATCAAAGGCCACATCATCAATGCCATGTTTTCATAATGAATAACACTGGGTTACAAAAAAATATTTTGTGCAAGTTGTCTAGGTTTTTTCAGCTGAATTAGGACCATTTTGCACCACTAAATCCAAAAATGACATCTGTTTTTCTCAATCAGGTCAGGTTTTTTTGCTAATTTGATTTCGAAAAATTTGATCTTCTCACAAAATATAATAATTAATACCAAAATAAGATTGGTAAGCACACTTTATGAAACTTGTGACTTGATTCCTGTTAGGTACAATGGTGTATTCACCGCAGATGGAGCAGAATACGTCAGGGTTATTTTTGCAAGATCTTCTAGTTGAAGCCATTTCATTCACCTGTAATATTAAAAAAACATTAATCATAAACTGGTAAAAGTAAAATCTTCAGAACTTGTTTATTGCAAGAAATATGAAAGAATTTTGTATCGTATGATGTGAAAATGCCCATAAATGTAAGCAAAAATGTTAAAAAGCCAATATGTAGCATAGTTCAGAAAGTTGACCTGATTGAGCAAAATGAATGTGATTTTTGGATTCAGCACCAAAATGATCCTAAATCAGCTCAAAAAACTTCAACAATAAATTTGTTGTTGACCAGTGTAATACATCCTGGTTTTAAAGCCAACAGGACAGGAGAATAGGTGCTAAATAGTGCTGTGCCAGACGACTGCAGAAGTAGACAGACCAAAGCCTGGTTCATAAATGGCTAAAAGACGTCCGCTGCTATGTGGATTCCCAGCTGGACACTGTTTTGATTTGTTAACTGTTCCATTATATTGAATCTGTGGGCAGATGATGTTGGACAAGCTGTGATTACAGTACAGTCTGCCCATGTGAATTCCAGACAGATTGTCCGATAAAATGGAAACGACAGATGGACAGATTGACTCTAGACCTGCAGACAGCCAAGATCTTTATCACTGAAAACTATTTGTAAGTATTTCAGTGTCAACACTATGAACTAAAAATCTGCTGTATATAGATATTAACACACGCGTGGCGTCTGTCAAACCACCGACTTACCTACTCCCAGAAATACAGCCTTTGAAACTAATTATTTTTACCGTTTAATGTTTTTTTCACTCAAATCTAACTTTTTAACTGTGTCTTTTTAACTTGAGTGGTTTAATCTAATAATCGAAGTGACCGATTGTTAGATTTTTTTCACCGTGTTTTTACCTACACAGCGCCATCGACCCAAACAGCCATCAAGGTCGCACTGTCTTTTAGGAATATACTTTTTATTTTATATTTTATCCTTTTATCCTTCTTTTATCCTCCTGTTCTAGCACTTTCAAACATTCCATTTCAAATGTATTATCATTTCTATTCTGTTGTTTTTACTTGTGCTTTTTCTTGGGGCTGTGGGGCAGCTGTGGCTCAGGTGGTAGAGTGGGCCATCCAATAACCGAAGGGTTGGTGGTTTGAATCCCACTCTGTCCTAGTCAGTTCGTTGTGTCCTTGGGCAAGACACTTCACCCTCCCTGCCTCCAGTGCCACTCACACTGGTGTATGAATGTTTGGTGGTGGTCGGAGGGGCCGTAGGCGCAAACTGGCTTTTGTCAGTCTGTCCCAGGGCAACTGTGGATACAGATGTAGTTTACCACCGTGAGAGCGAATGAATAATGGGTCAATAATGTACAGCGCTTTGGGCGTCTAGAAAGGCACTATATAAATCCAATCCATTATTATTATTTTGCTGATTTTAAGTGTACAGCTGCTTTTATGTCTCTTTTTAATCTATCCTTGTATTTTAGTCTATTATTTTGCTTTTTATTCTTCTGTACGACAGTGTTTTAATTGTACAGCTGTCTTATGTTTTTAATCTATTCTTGTATTTTTCTTTCATTTTTTGGTTCTCCAAGGTTCAAGGTTCAAGGTTCAAGGTTCACTTTATTGTCATTACATGTAGTGTATACATGAAACGAAATCAGTACTCAGGCCCAGCAATGTACATGGTAAAATCCTATAAAACGAATCCTGTATTAAAGATAATAATAATAAAATCTGATAATTACGGTAAAAACCTAAAAAATAATAATAAATAAATATACATAAATACTACAGTGCAGGATTAAAACATTAGCAGCATGTTAAACCAGAATAAAAACAGCAGTGTATTTATTGCTTTGGAAAAAGGAGTCTGCCAAATGCATACATGTAAATGTAAAATGTATATAAAAATAAAACAAGAGAACAGACAATCCGTGTGTCCAAATATGACAGTGATGCATTCTTTCTCTTCCAACAGAATAATGTACATTAGTGGGTTCGTTAATGGGAATCCATCTGATGAACTTCCAGACAAACATGCTGGTGGGTTTTACCACAGAATTCAACCAAACACAGAGATGTGAGGACTTTCTGTTCCACTTCACGATCATTGACAGCATTCACCTGTATTCTGCTGTGACTAACTGTTAAGGGATCCTTTGGAAAATTACAGCTGAATCCCAATTCACTCCTTGGCCCCTCCCCCTTACCCCTCCCCCTTGGTTTTACGCATGCACGCTAAGGGGTAGTGTTGTTCTGATGGAGGGGAGGGGCTAAGGCGGAGAGCTGTTTGACCCTCAAAATGGAGAAATTTTCCAGGACCACACTATGAATGGAGGAGTAGGAGATATTTCCCATAATTCTGTTCAAATCGTTAGCAAGATGGAGGTAAACACAGCCAAAAAGTGCATGAGTGTAACGAAAGAAACACACAAATGTACGTATGTAACAGGGTCAGTTATTTAGCAGCAATGTGGGTATGTATATTATATTGTGTATTGTTATAATTACACAAAATCTGTTCATTTCATTTTCATTTCTTTTGGTTGGTACCTGACAGTGTGGGCCTCCGGGTCAGTGTGTGGAACTTTTGGTTTTGGTCTGTTCCCCAGTGAACAATTTACAGTGTGACACTGCGCACTATAACTGGAGTTTTCGCGCCTTTGCCTCTTCCCTTTTGTTCTGGATTTCTGTGGGAGAGGAGTGTGTTTTATGGGGGTCGCTGACCAGAGGTCTTTATGTTTTATCATTTTTGTCAGAACAATAAATGGAGACTGCCTCCAAGGACACACGTGCGGGTCTCATCATTTAAAAAAAAAGAACACAACGCAGAGTCCGACACCTCCAGTTACACGTACTTTCTTTGTGAACAACTTAATCATTTGATCGACCATTTCATGCCGTTTCACTGTGTTATAGATCGCATTTCTGTGGTTTATAGTTGATAGACGTAAAAAGACGACCAAAGCCCATGGAACAGAGACGGTTACAGCTGCTGACGACATGGGGAATACTGTCGGAAACAAAGTTTTCACATCTGTTAATAGTAACATCGATGACCGCTGATGATGTAACAGGTCTGGAACGGTTGTCCCATTTCATAGGAGAATGTTTCAACCCGTAACCCTGGCAACTCTGTTTCAAGGGGTAGTGTCAAGTGCAAGGCCCAAGGGGTAGGGGTAAGGGGGAGGGGCCAAGGGGTGAACTGGGATTAGGCCTAAATATAAAACTAGAGCTGTACATTACAAATGCTACTATGATTAATATGATATCATGAATTGCGTTTAGACAATATGCCACTTTTAATTGGCGTGTTATCTGCACACATTATAAGCTTTCTGCGGCTATGTTCACACCGCGTAAAATACCACATGATTAGCGGTTAGGGTTAGGGGTTACGGATATGTAAACCAGAGATCTTGGCATACATTGACATGTGATCAAATATCGTTGAATAACATGTGAAAGGATGAAAGAGCATACGTACAGGACACCAAACGCCATAAGAACTGGCATGACATACACCGCAATTTCATGAGATCAGTCTGCTATGATAACTTCAGTGAGTTTGGTGTAAAACTAGGTCGACCGATACGGGTTTTTCTAAGGTCGATTTTTTAAAAAATTTGGTCAGCTGATTGCCGATATCTACAGTCAATTTTTGAAGCTGTTGTTTTGTTTATAAACCCCATTGAATATAAAATACAACTGAAACACTCAGATAAGATAAGATTTTTTAATTATACATTTACATAAACATGTAAAGCTTTATTTTTATTATTTATTTATTTACATAGCACTTTTTAAAACAACATGTTACAAAGTGCTTCACATAAAGGGGAGATAGATCAAATCAAATCAAATTTTAAGCCAATTTACAGAAACCCAACAGAATCCTCTTGTGTACTTATGTACTTAGACATAAGGAACCACAGACACAATAAAAAAAACAAAACAAATTATCCAACAAACCTATTAAACACAAAAACAGAGAAAAACAAACAACACAACAACAAAAAACAATGACAAGATAGATAATATGATCACCTCCTCTTTACGATGGTCAGATAACTAAGATTTTTATGCAGTAACATAAATGAAATTATTACTACATGTACACATAATACTCTTTTAACATTTTTTGAACTTCAAGTGCTGCTCACACAGGTGCCTGATCAAATATCTTGCAACATTTTTATGTTATTTCTAAACCTGCCAGACCAACGTGAAGACTGACCAACAGAATAATTGTATGAAAAAAAAACAAAAAAAAACCATAAATGGACTTACAAGGTTTTCACCATCAGTGACGACATATTATAAAGGGTATCAACTGAAAAAATCCAGACCTCATTCACATTCCCTCAAACTCAAGTGTAAAATATTTTCATTTTTCTAAGGGGGGCTGTTTTTTATCATTTCTCCCTGTATTTTTGATGGTTATTTTTCTACTTCTGACAACACCTCCCTCTGTCTCATCATCTTTCACCCTCCTCACCACAGGCTAATCTCCATCTACCTGGTGTTTCTTTCCATCAGTCTGCACTCCCACCTCCGACTACAGCAGGCACCTGTCTCTGAACGGCCTCGGTCCAAAGCAGCCCCACCAGACGTCTGGAGAATTACCTTTTCTTGACAGAAGACGGTGGTAATTAGTGTCAGCTAGCCTAATTAATGTCAAATCTGCTGGACTAGATGGAGCCCCGAGGAAACCACAGTCTGTTATCGCTGCACTGGCCAATACGCAACAACGCTTTGAGCCTTCTGTCGGGAGCTCCAGTTCATAAAGAAAAGAAAGGTCATGCTAATTATTGTCAACACTACCAGTTCTGCAAATAACTTATCAAGAATATGTGGGTTTAGCGCTTTGTGGTTGCACACTGGCAACCAGTCAAGCTGCAGTTTACATCCACATTTGTTCAGATTCCTACATGTAGTGAAAACTGAATAAATTTAACCCTTTCACGCACGAATTATGAGAACCTTAATCACATTTTTTTCCTGAGTGTTTTTATTCCTCTTTAGGCATGAAAAAAAAACATTGCGATTGAAAATTTTCTTCTGAAAAATAAATTAAAAAATGAAATAAATAAAATAAAAATGATAAAAAAATAATAAAAAAAAAATAATAATAATGAAAAAAAAATTCTTATGAGCGTATTTTTCATGAAGTTGCAAAAATGTCCACCCAGCTGGACACCACACGTTTAATTTTTGACGCACAGAAACATGTATTTACTGATAAATTGTGTGAAAACTATGGGGAGGGCTTGTGATTCTGGGGGTTTATGCTACATAATGTTACCAATTCATGTCAGAAAAGATATGTAGTGTCTTAAAACTTTAATAAAGATATGTGTAAAAAAAAAACAACAACAAAAAAACCAAAACAAAACAAAAAAAACAAAAAAAAGAAAAGAAAAGAACAACAAAATCCATGAATATACAAGACAACAGCTGTAGAATAGCTGTCCACTGGAGTGACCAGTATGCATGAGTTTGTAAAATTCACACATGCCCCTGCTCTTAAAGTCTGTTTTGTGGTGGAAGTTAGTTCAGTAGTTCTATTAATAAGCAAGTGAGTGATTCCATTTCATCTTCCGTTCATGTTTACAGCCTCAGTACTTATACTGCAAGTGTGAGAGAAAAACTCATTTTATTATTATTCAAAAAGAATGAACCGATTTCATGACGCATTGCTTCAGTTCTCAAGCATCGTCATGGAATGAGTCAGTGACCATTTGAAAGAAGAGTTTTCTAAGTTTTGACCGGCTGCCACAGGTGACCTTAAACATCGAATAACAACAGCGATCAACTCAGTGGGTCGTGATCTGCTGATACACGTCTGGGAGGAATTCTCTTATGGCATTGATGTTGTCCGTGCTGCAGGTGGTAGACACATTGAACACTTGGAAGATGAAATGAAAGTTAACTATAAGTAGAATACTTGTGACTTGGCTGGAGTTTTCTATTGCTGTTCCTTATTATAATGTTGTGTAATGAAATCAGTTCATTCTTTTTGAATAACCCTGAATTATTGAAGACTGAAAACTAGGGGTGCAAGAAAATATTAGTTTGTGATATTTCATTTCATGATACTGTATCGATATTAAAAAGTACTGTATCGATATTTTTAGGCATTTATTCAAATGGAGATATGGCGGAGGTTCATGTTTTTGTTTTTCTTTTTTGTGTTTCTTTATTTCTATATCCACATGGGTATTTTACTCTGTTGTTTGCACTAAAAAAAGTAGTATTGTGATATTTCTGGTCATGCATGTAGTTTTTTTTAAACTGATAAAAGTGTTTTGTTAAATAATGGTTATTTGATGTAGCCTATATGCACTTTTTACTGTCTGAGGAGGCAGATGTTAATTTTTCAGTTGGGATCACACAAAAATAATGTTCTGATGTTGGATGATTCAGGGACTGTCCACTATGCATTTTATTCACAACTAATAGAAAATGAACCTTTGAACAGGATCTAAAACTTTAATGTCTGTAAGCATAATTTTATTTATTTATTTATTTATTTATTTATTATTATTATTTATAACAAAAATTTGTTTTTACAGAGGAAAGTTCTGTGATATAGTATTAAATCCTGTTCTGATCAAATAAAAATTTGTTTAATGTTTGCGCATATTTCTGGTATAATTACATTTTCCCAGGAAATATTCTCTTAGAAGAAGAGACAAAACAAACAAAAAATATTGCCTTGTTAATAGTATCATGATATATCTGATACTGGGATTCTGTTGGGTTTCTGTAAATTGGCTTAGAGTCTGGTTTTGACCAACTCTCTATATAAAGTGTCATGAGATAACTTTTTGTTGGAATCTGGCGCTATACAAATAAAATTTGATTGATTGAGTGATTTGATTGGTTTTCCCCTGTAAGTCGTTTTGGAAAAAAGCATCTGCCAAATGCATAAACATATTGCAATATATCGTATCGTGGTCCTAATATTGTGATTTGTATCGTATTACCAGATTCTTGCCAATACACACCCCTACTAAAACTAATGAAAATCCTTCATAAAAAAAAAACAAAAAACGTTTTTTCAGGAACAAGTCCTCACTCTTGGCGTTGGCCCTACGATGAACTGGCGACGTTTAGAGTGAACCCAACCTTTGCCCATAGGTAGCTGGGATAGGCACCAATACCCCCTCGACCCTCTCGAGGATAAAACAGTTCAGAAGATGAATGGTTTCTGCATAATATACATGTAACCCAGCATGAACAACACTTACCGTAATTTCTGGAATATAAGCCTTTTTTACTTTTTTCACCCGCTTTGAACCCTGCGGCTTAAATGATGATGTGGCTAATTCATGTTTTTTCAGGCTAACAAGCTTCATGCCGCCAATACATTTAGGTTCGTCACACTAGACCAGTGAAATTACCGAACAGGTCACAGTGGACCTATGAAACTGTTCGAATCACTGTAAACCAAACGCACTCACACTAAATTCCTCAGATCAGTCATTTTGCGCGTCATGCACACACCCTCATTGTGGAAAACACACAAAAAAATGCATGAGGCAGCTTTGGAGTTAAAGGTGATCGAGCTGGCCATCGAAGAAGGAAATAGAGCTGCTGCACGTAAGCTTGGCATCAGTGTAGCTTATATTCAGATGCGCTCAATAGTCCCAAAATGACGGTAATTGACTACTGTACTACCTTTCGACTCAAGGAGAGGGGGATGGTTTGTGTAAAAGGTAAAAAGAGGTATATTTGTTTTTCCAATCAACAAAGATGGATTCAGTTCCGATTCAAATCCTCAATTTAAAAAACCCAAATGAAGTGTCCTTTCACAGCTTAATGCCGCCTGATGTTCATCAAACTCCAGTCCAATGTGTTCAGTTTGAACCCAAGTCCATCCAAGTTTATTCAGTATGTGTGTAGTGTGCTAACCAGGTGGAATATGTCTGTTGGTTAGTGTAAGCTATGTTTTCAAAGGGGTTACACACAGATCTGAAGACCTGAGCACAGAAATACATTCTGACAAGATCATAAAGCAGGGGTTTTCAAAGTGTGGGATAGTGAGCTCCCCGAAGAGAAGTCAAAAGCAGCCGTGCACATTTTAACATATTTGTGTGTTTTAACATCTTTTTAACCCTTTCATGCATCTTTTTAACCCTTTAATGCATCTTTTTAACCCTTTCATGCATCTTTTTAACCCTTTCATGCATAGTGGTCACTCCAGTGGACTGCTGTTCCACAGCTGTTCTTGTATATTCACAGGTTTTGTTTAGTTGCATAATCAGCCAACACAGTGGATACTTATTTATTTATTATTTGTTTGTTTAGCAGGGACAGTACACATTAATGAACATTTCTTTAAATGTGCCAGTATTAGCAAAAAAGCTGTTTTTCAACTGTTGTCTCTGGGTAAGATGTAAAGTGACAGCCTTCATAAAATTAGAAACATTTAATAAATTAAGGCTCCACCCACACATTACCTAGCATTAGTTCACATATACAGTTTACACAGTTAACCTTTAAGTATTAGTACAAACACCTGGAGAGACATTGGCACCATCCCATACACTGCAATTCATACCATTACTGTAACTTTGCTGTTCTCGATAAACCTGATCTACAGTAACATGTTTGAGTGTAAATACATTGTTAATTGTTAGACTGTAATTAACAGTTTGGGTTTTTTTTTAAGCAAAAAGTTTTGTTTTTTTTGCATATTATGTCCATTAAGTGAGTAATAACTAGTATTAGAATTTGTCAAATTGTGAAAAAACATCAGATTGGCAACATTAAAAATGTTTTTATTTCATTATTTCCATATGACTCTCTGATGTTCTGTTTTAAATACATGTTTCTTTGCTTCAAGAATAAAATGCATGGTATACTTGAGAGGACATTTTTGTAAATCCATAAAAAAAAAAAACAACTTCGATTGCATTGGTCTTTCATGCCTAAGGAGGAAAAAAAACACTCAGGAAAAAATCTTGACTAATGTTCTCATAATTCATGCATGAAAGGGTTAAATACATTTTAACATCTGTGTATGCTTTTTAATGTCTCTTTAACACATTTTAACATCTTTGTGTGTTTTAACATCTTTTTAAATACATTTTAACATCTGTGTATGTTTTTTAACGTCTCTTTAACACATCTTAACATCTTTGTGTGTTTTTAACATTTCAAACTTTGGTGCTTAGTTTCATTATGACGCCGGAGTTTACACGGTCATATACTGTCGTTAGCTAGCACCTCTTTGCAAATAACACACTGTGGCAGCGGAACATCATCAGGACCAAACTTTAATAACCAGGGTCATACTTCCTCCGTGTTCTGCTCACGGACTCTGCCCTCAGACTCTGTGTCCTCTCTCACTTTCACTTGAGGTACTAAAAATGAATGCATTTTTCCCCTCGCATGTACTGTAGTTAGCTAACCAGATGTTTACACTTTTTTCCTTTTTTATTCAGGTTTATTTTTTCTCACGCCGTGCTTCCCCTGTAGTCCTCTGGCGCCCCCCAGGGGAGGTGCGCATCGCACTTTGAAAACCGCTGTCATAAACACCATCCAAAGGGTCAGATCCTCAGTAATGATCCCAGCAGAAAACATACTATTACTGTATTATGATAAGACAGGCGCCCACATAAGAGACGGGAAGTGACATTTATGTCTAATTTAATAAATATAAATGCTAAATTGATGGGTTTAACTTTAATTGAGTCTCAGTGTAATGTTTTCTTACCCACTTCTTCACCCACTCTAAAGAAAAGGCCACATTAATCCGTGTGGTTGGAAATAACAGCAGAGCCAGAGTCAGCAGACCTTTAAATAATTAACATCACGCTGCAGCTCATTTCCATTTCCACGCTACTGTAAAAGGACAGTACGTGCCTTTCATGTACAGTTTGTCGTCCTGAGTGCTACCTATTACACAACTATCTGTGCACGCTCTCATGCACATGATGCAGGCAGCATCAGATGAAGCTCATCTGAGGGCGTCTCATTCAGCCAAATGGGGTTTGTGCCTGCAGGGAAACAGATGGGGGAGTTTCCCCTTTGGGTTTAGCACCGTGGTAATGCATGAAGCTCTGCAGGAGCGTAAATACACCCCCTCCTGCCACTTAGCCCTGCTGATAGCACTATGTTCTTGAACAGCTGGACCACCTCTGCTTCTGATGGCAGGGACACCTTCAGTTTAGGTATTTGACTGAAGCCGTTCAGTCTGAGCAGACTTTCCTCTATCTGTCACGTTTAATGGTTTTCTTCCAGTATATTATGACTTGAACATGGGTCTTGTTCATGACTGAGGGAAGGATGGAGCGTGAGATTGACAGGTGGATCAGTGCAGCGTCTGCAGTGATGCAGTCGCTGTATCGGTCTGTTGTAAAGAAGGTGTCAAGCCTGCCACCAGACGTTAGTCTGGTTTTGTCTGTCTTTCATGTTTGTCTGTCACTTCCTGTTTTATTTTGTTAATTTTTCCTCATGTGTCTTGTCTGTCGTCTTTACTTACCTTCCTTGATCGTGTTCACCTTTTCCCTGATTACCTGACTCCGCCCTACTTCCCTAGTCGGAGTGCCGACTCAAAACACTGAGCCATACCGAGGGTTTGCGTCCTTGGTCCGGAGGACGAATCCAAAGAGAATCTCCCTGGCCGCTGTCCTCAAGATCTTGTTAATTATCTTCATTACCTACTTATCTGTACTACCTGTGACAAATAAACTCTGTGAACTTTTATATCTGCCTCCTAGTTCTGCATTTGGGTTCAGGGTCCGTACTTACAGCATTACAGTAGGAGCTGAGCTGAGAGGAGAAGCTCTGGATTTACCGGTCAATCTACGTTCCTACCCTCACCTGTGGTCATGAGCTTTGGGTCAGGACCAAAAAGACAAGATCCAGGATACAAGCGGTCTAAATGAGTTTCCTCTGTAGGGTGGCTGGGTCCACCCTTAGGGATAGGGGGAGGAGCTCAGTCACCAGGGAGGAGCTCAGAGTAGAACCGCTGCTCCTCCACATCCAGAGGAACCAGCTGAAGTGGATCAGACATCTGTTTCAGATCCTCCTGGACTCCTCCCTGGGGAGGTGTTCTGGTCATGTCCCACCAGGAGGAGGCCTGAGGGAAGACCGAGGACACACTGGAGAGACTATGTCTGTGGGCTGGACTGGGAACGACTCAGGGTCCCCCCAGAAGAGCTGGAGGAGGAGTCTGAGGAGAGGGAAGTCTGGGCGTCCCTGCTTAGACTGTTACCTCTGTGACCCAGCCCCGGATAAGTGGCAGACAATGGATGGATGGATGGATATTATGACTTTGTAATCTAAGTGATGTTTATTATGTTGGTCATTTGTCCAGGACAACAGATGGAAATTAGCTTCTCTTAGCTTTCTCTTTGCGACCACAACTGCATTGTTCAATTTTTAACCTGCCTTTTCTTTTTTAATCTGTTTTATTACTTATTTTATAATCTCCTGTTTACTGTACATTGTCCTTGAGTGCCAAGAAAGGCACCTATAAATAAAATGTATTATTATTATTATTATTATTATTATTATTATTATTATTATTCTCTGCTAAATCTGGTGCACGCATTTTGTTCTTTGTAACTAATGCCAATACACACTGTCCTGTAACTAAATAACTAAATAAATACAAAATACAGTGACAGTGGATCTCCTTGGTATTTTAGGTGTTTTGCTGTGGCTCATGGTGTGTTAAATGGGCAGTGGTGTACCATACCATCGTTTGTCCTGTATTTACTATTGTGATAAAAAACTAAAACAAAACACTGATTTTCAATGATATTAAAAGAGTGATATATGGCTTTTTAAAATGGAATTATTTTCAAACTGTTATTTTCATTTCCCTGTGGTCTCCATAAACTGTAAATGTTCTGCTTGGCTCTGAATTCTTCATTCATTCAACTCCACAGGTCCATCTTCAACCCTATTTCTGAGTAATGACACCAGAAAGGTGGTTTGGAGCGCTGGCCCTTTAAATGCACAGGAGCCACTTCAGGCTCCGCCCCCTCCAGGTTATTGGCTGTGCTGCTCTGTCCTGTTCAACCAACAACTGAACATTTTAGGTAATGGGCTCCAAGTTTGGACATATTTTCACTTATGCCAACCTGGCTTTTCTGCCTCCATCCATAACAATTAGGGACGTAAACAATTAATCGACGATCAACTAATTGCCGATAAGAATTTCCTCGATTAAACTATTAATTGTTGGTTAATTGCCCCTTTCCATGTCCTATCTGAAAGCTGCCGGTTTGTCCTCCTCCGCTGAAATCTGGCTCCATCATGTCAGTGATGCAAAGTGAGAAATGCCCGTTTCTTCTAAACTGCCCTTCTACAGATCCATTTATTTGATTGAATTTCTCAGCAGAATTTATTTAGTTCTACTCCATAAATGTCATTGCCTGTACTGTATCCAGTGGTACAAGAAATCAATCATTAAAGAATATGACATGCTTTTTCATGATGTATATAAACAATATTTAGCTTTTTTTTTTTTTGCGTTTTTTTTTTTAGCTTCTTATTGACCTGATTGAAAGAGAAATTCAGGTTCTCAGGAAAATTGCCACTTATCTTTTTTTTTGACACTTATTCTTTATTAGTCTTTTTTTTTTTTTTTAACACAAAATGAAGACATAATAGAAACATAATAAACCTTATAACATAACAATAACAAAACAATCAGCATTCGGCAAAATAAGTTTTTGGTAATATTCAAAACAGGGTTATCAGTTGGTACCTGTGTGTGGGATAAATGAAGCCATGTCATTTAAATCAAATTAAAGCAGCAGAGCAGAGTTTTTTTTTTCTATCAGTACCCACATTAATTGTCTCTAAGAAAAGTAATTCATTTTTTCCACCTTCACGTGTAGATTTTATCTTGTTGTACAGTGTCCTTGGGTGTCTTGAAAGGCGCTTATAAATAAAATATTATTATGATTATTATTATGATTATGATTATGATTATTATTGTTGTTGTTGTTATTATTATTATTATTATTATTATTATTATTATTATTATTATTATTATTATTATTATTATTTCAGTCTGCAGTCTCAGTATAAGTGTAAATCTATCCATTTTGTGTTCTTTCATCCACTATGTCTATCCAGTCCTCCAACACCGGTAGCTCAGGCCGAAGCCACCTTCAGTCAATTGCTTTCTTTGCTGCGGCACCAAAAATCCTCAGGAGGTACCTGTCCTTCACCATCGAGCCGTCGGGAATATCTCCCAGCAGAAGCGAAAAAATGGGTTGCTGCAGTCCAAAACCCAATATCTGCTCTATTTTTGTACCAACATCGCCAATTATCAATTAATTGTCGATAAGGTCAACCAACTAATGATTAATGGATTAATCGATCATTTGCATCCCTAAAAACAATATACATTATATAGCCTAAATGTCCTCTAAAATTAACCCTTTCATGCACGAATTATGAGAACCTTAATCAAGATTTTTTTTCCTGAGTATTTTTATTTCTCTTTAGGCATGAAAAAAACAATGCAATTGAAAATTTTCTTATGAAAAATAAATAAATAAATAAATAAATAAATAAATAAATAAATAAAACTATGTAAAAAACAAAAAATGAAGTTAAAAAAGATATACAACTACTACTACTACTAATAAAAATGATCTTATGAACGTATTTTACATGAAGTTGCAAAAATGTCCATTCAGCTGGACACCTTGCATTTTATTTTTGAAACGAAGAAACATGTATTTACAGATAAATTGTGTGAAAACTGGGGGGGGGGGGTGTAGTTCTGGGGGTGAGAGTATGCTCAGGGGAGATCTACACAATGTTACCAATTCATGTCAGAAAATATATGTAGTGTCTTAAAACTTTAATAAAGATATGTGCAAAAACAAACAAACAAACAAACAAACAAACAAACAAACAAACAAAAAAATCCATGAATATATAAGAGAACAGCTGTAGAATAGCTGTCCACTGTAGTGACCAGTATACATGAAAGGGTTAATGTTTATTTGCCACATTGTATAGCAAACTATTACATGATCAAAAACAAATTGAGTTTAGCAAAAAAAAAAAAAGAGTCTCCGTTTTGAATGTCTGGGGTCGCCAGAAATGGGGTCATGAGCCAAAAAAGGTTGGAAACCACTGAACTAAATGGTGATGAATCACTATGCAAAGGCTAAGTGTAGAAGAAAAAAGCTGATTTGGAAGTGAGCACAGAAATAGTTGTAGGGCTTTTAAACACTGATTTCCTGGGTTCAGTAGTCGTTTAATTCAGATGTGATGTTAATGATGGTCTGGAGCTCTAAATTACACAGTCATGAGTGGATGGACAAATTGGTCTGGTGTTTTAATGGTCTTGAATAAGCCCCAGGGGTCAAATCCTGTGCATCAGTAGGAGTTGAGGTTAAACAGAATCGCTTGGGTCAGTGTCGGTAATATCTGATGTGAAAAGGCAGCGTGGGTTAAAAGTAACTTTTATATTTTACCCATTTTCAAAGGCTGTGAATCAGTCATGTTGTTTGTTGTTGACTCTAGGATACTGACGTGCAAATAACAGGTTGAAACCAACGCTGTTTAATACTTGTCAAACCTTGCCGATGGGGTGAAAATGTGAGGTTGTTAAGGTCGTGTCAGTCAAACAGAGTCCCGGCTGGAGGCTGTAGAGCATCGATTCAAGGCTTTCAGTGTGTTTGACTTCAGCGTCATTAAACAGTTTATCATCCTGACATACAGGTGTCTCATCTGTCAAGTTTTTCAGCTTGAATTAAGTGAAAAAATTAAATAAAATTATTGAATTAAGCAAAAAAAAAAATCTTGAATTAAGCAAAAAAAAAAAAAAAGAAAAAATCGTAAATTAAGCAAAAATCTTAAATTAAGCTAAAAAAAATTATCTTGAATTTGGCAAAAATCTTTAATTAAGCTACAAATCTTGAATTAAGCAAAAAGAAAATCAAGAATAAAGCAAAAAAGAATCTTGAAATAAGCATTAAAAAAATCTTAAACAAAAAGAATCTTGAATTAACCAAAAAAAAAAAAAAAAACTTGAGCAAAAAAAATTTGGAATAAAGCCAAAAAATATTGAATTAAGCAAAAAAATATCTTGAATTTAGCAAAAATCTTTAATTAAGCTAAAAATCTTGAATTAAGCAAAAAGAAAATCATGAATTAAGCAAAAAAGAATCTTGAAATAAGTGGAGGTAGAGGATCTGTTCAAAGAGCCACTGTGTGAGTTAGAGACAAACAGCATCAATAGCCCTGTAGCTTACCAGGCAAATTCAAAGCTTTGGGAAATGTATCCAGATGCCATTTATTATCACCAGTTCTGTGTATTTATTCTATTACAGAAATAGTCCATGTTTTGGTCATATTCCAATCAGATCTGTAAAAAAATTCAAATTCCAACTTGATATCATTGATACTGATTTATTGGATCAATCCACTTCCGATCTGTTATAATGGGAAAGTCGCACCAAATCCAGAATCAGATCTGGATGGAAATAATTTCACTAACTTTTGTTGACATCCTCATACAGAAGCTGTATACCAAGTTTGAAGTCAATCAGAACTGGAGTTTGGGAGAAGAAGATGATTCAAATGTTTTCCCCATAAGAGCCCATGTTAAATTTTGCATCAGTTCCAGATCCAGAAGAAGATCCTGATCAGCATGTGGACATTATGTTTGGGTCATCTCCCCATCAGGTCTGTAGTGTAGAAATTTCAACTTGGTATCTTTTATATTTACTGAGTTATTGCATCCATCCACTTCCTATCTCTTATAATGGGGACATTTTTCAAAGTGGCACCAAATCCAGAATCAGATCCAGATCCAAATAATTTCACTAACTTTTGTTGACATCATCATAAAGAAATGTATACCAAGTTTGAAGTCAATTGGAATTGTAGTTTGGGAGAAGAAGATGATTGAAAGTTTTGTAATGGACGACAGACAACGACACCGGACGCCGCATGACGACAATATCCTCCGGCCTGTCGGCTGTAAGCTAAAAACTACTGACAGATTTATGACAACTACCCTCATTCGTATCAGTATTAGTATCCACATTAATGTTTCCTCTGTCGTCTCCATGTTTGTTATTACTGACTTTCTTCTTCTTCTCATAAAACTTTCCTCTTCTTCGTGGTATTTGTCCAGTATGGTTAATTCAGAGCGGCGCCCCCTGGTGGATTAACTGACAAACGCTCATTCCAACACATTAAATGTCAGTAGCAGCACTTTGTTCCAGTCAGACTAATGACAACGACAATAAAGCACATTTACAAAAGGAACTAACAACTGGAATGGGATTATTCCAGTTATAAGTATTCGTATCGGTACTCCGGCAAGTAAATCAAGTCAAATGTAAGTACTTGTACTCGCTCTGGAAAAAAAGTGGTATCCCAAGTTTCATCAAATTAAAAGGTCTGCTTCTTCGAACACCTTCTCATGAGCATCTACTACTATTTTCAGTGGATGTTTCATCTGTTGTGTGTTCTCACTGGAGTGTTTGCGTGCCAGAGTAAAACATGTCCAGGTCTATTTTTACCTTTCTAGTTTCAAGCTCCTCCATCTCGGCTGTAGTTAACCTCCACCCACAGAGCTTCGATGTGCTCACTGTTTCACTTTCAGCTGCTGCCAGATCTGGTCTCGTCTGCAGTCGTCCTCCGGCAGGTGAGTGCCTGAGGGGGAAGAAACGCAAACAGATGGCGCCTAAAACAACGGAATTAGAGGTGTGTGTCGTACTACGATTCATTTTTGGTTTTCAGAAGTGTCTCATTTTATGCTTCGTTTAGTTTGTTAAAAGGCGGGATTTAAAGCTTGATTTCAGTTCATCCTGTTATGCAAAGTTTAGCACAGATGTTTCATCGTAAACCATTTGATCCTAATTTTGAGTGAATTGACCCGTCGCTGAACTCTTCCCTAAAATGGAAACTGTCCAATCCAAAATTAGAAACCATGACTGGGCACAGGAGGCCTGTCACACTTTCAGAACAAGTGAAGGTTGATGTAGAATGTGAATGACGCTCAAAAATACAGACATCTATACATGAAAAAATAAAATAAAATCTATACTGAACGCTGTTATATGTATTAAACATTCAGTATTCATTTATACAGTGTGAAACTGTTGAAACTGTTGAAGGTGTTTAAAGGTGCGGGAGACTTTTGTGACCAGTTTTTCCTCACATCTGTCCATCCTCAGTCATATCCTCAGTATCATGAATCTGCTAGTCTGTCTGTCATTACTCACCTGAATCTCTTGCATTACAGTGAACAGTTTCATCCACTATAAACAAACCATGTGTTTACATTCTGAGCTGGGAGGGAACTCGGGCATCTTTGGAATTTTGTCACGACATGCACTGTGGGAAGGCAGGTATGTGCTGCCACTGCAGGTGCAACCATATATTATATGACTGAAACAAACACAACATGGAAACGGCTGGAGGAATATGCATAGAGGGAAGGAAGGAAGGGAGCTTCTGCCATTTCTGCGTTGTGTCTGTAACAGCTGCCGCTGCCAGGTGGCGGCGTGAGCCTCCATTTCCCACAATGCACGTTGCGAAAAAATTCCGAAGATGCCCAAGTTCCCTCCTGGCACAGAATGCAAACATATGGTTTGTTTCTGGTAGATGGCACTAAGAAACTGTTCAGCGTAATGAAAGAGATTCAGATGAGTAATGACAGACAGACGAACAGATTCATGACACTGAGGATATGACTGAGGATGGACAGATGTGAGGAAAAACTGGTCATGAAAGTCACCTGCACCTTTAATAAACACTTTAAATTCTTATATATTCCCTTCTTTCTTGGGTCTGTTTGCTCATGCAAAAATAATGAATGGATGAATGAATGAATGAATGAATGAATTGTTGATTTTTAGTTTGTACATTAATCATTGCACTTTGTACAATAATTATAATAAACACGAAAATCAAAAAAGGAATAAAAGAGATAATACAAATTCATTCATTCAAAAGGAGACATGATTAATATAAATTAAACTGAATGATTTGTAATTGTGATTAATCAAGATTAATCCACAGCAACCCTGTCATTAATCTGATTTGAAAAATGCTATCATTTGAGAGCACTTATACACACACACACACACACACACACACACACACACACACACACACACACACACACACACACACACACTTGGTACTTATTTCATCATTACTGATTTCTATTTGAAGGCATCCATTCCCAATAACTAGGTTGTCACTGATAGACAGAATATGTTATTTTATTATTAACTGTGTCGGTCTGATGATCATTTTACTGACTTTGGATCTACAATGAAAGGCTGGTGTAGGAATGTACTCTATACCAACCAGCCAGTAAACTCTTATATATGTGATTTCAATGCTTTTGTGAAGTGTATTTATGCTCAAAAGGCAGATTTATCTGCTCAAAAATCAAAAATATAAGGCAAAGCTGATCTGCAGTAAAAATGATCTGGAATATTCATTTATACACACATTTGTATCATCATATATTATTGTTATTATTATTATTACATTATATCATAGAAACATTATAAATTCCATCAAAGCACTAAACTGTACATACACGTTGTTAACCCTTCCAGATCATATCCAGGTGAAGGTATGCTGATGTCAACTGCATGAGGTTTGTCTTTCAAACTGTAGTGTATGGAGGTGGTTTGTCCAGCAGATGGCAGTGTTTACTACAGTCACAACACAAGGCAGCTGCTCAGTGCAATGATTTGAACCCTTCTGTTATATTTGTAGTTAAAATTTACATGGTTTGAATTTTATAACTCTAAGAAAACATATTTTAAGGCTACGTAATTATTTCTATTGACAGACTTTTGTTAAAATTACCTGCTAGTGATGAGGACATGGAGTTGATGAAACAGGTGAATGAAAATGTTTTTGAAGACAAATCCATAACACTATTATGACAATGTGTCATAAAAATCACAGACACTGAAAACATTTGTCATATCTACGGTGGCCCAGAGGGGCAATAGCCCAAAAAATTATCCACTATAAGAAAAAAAAGGAGACTGTTATTTATTTAAAACAACGTATCTAGAAAAATAAATGTACTCCTTAAATAAAAATACACTTGCATGAAAAAAACAACCTGTCTCATACACATATATATATATATATATATATATATATATATATATATATATATATATATATATATATATATATGTATATAATTTGTTCAAAGAAATAAAATAAACTTGTATGATTATTTTTAAAATAATAATCCCCTAAAAAAAAAGAAAAAAAAGACTTCTACAAAAAAAGTGCCTCAAAAAAAAACTGAGCAACATCAAAAATTGTACATTAATAAAAAAAGTGTGTTTGAAAATATAAAACTTCATACGCCTAAAAAAGAAAACCCCTTCACCTTTTAAATAAGGTTCATCAAAAAAAAAAAAAAAAAAAAATCATCCACTTTTTCAATTAAGGGGGGGCTGTTTACCCCAAAGGTCTCTTGCTTTAAAATCAAGGCCATCACAAAAAATAAAAGCATAGGCTGAAAATTTTTAAGGCTTTCAGCTAATGTGGCTAATGCTAAGGAAGTAACCCACAGGAAGTGTAGGTTGGTGCACTAAAAATAAAGTTATTTTGACAATATTTACATTAATAGAGTTTGCAAAGCAGTTAAATGATTAAATGCGGTTTCCGTGTCTAGTTAAGGTTAGGACTGGGTGTTAAATGTTTAAGGTTAGGGTTAGAGTATGGTAAGGGTTAGTTTTCAAGGGTAAATGGCTCTTTTGTGCACTGTGTGAAGGTTTGTTGCTAAGCTAATGCTAACATGAAAAGTTGACTGCAACTTTGTGAACTACCAGCACGAGTAAGAAATTGTGTGATTACAGCGTTGAATGGTTCAACTGCCTTTCATTTAATATTACTTTGATGAATATTAACTACAAGAAGTTTTAAAATTATTTTATTTTGAAAGGAGGAGAAGTGAAGCTTCCTGTGGAGCTCCACTATCATGGCATCGGTAGTATTAACGGATCATGATCCTACAAAAATGTTTACAAATTACTCTATTGTAAGGGTCAGAAGTCAAAATAATTTATGTTGAAGAAATGTACGGTTTAACAATGGAATAAATTACAAGGAACAAGTTAATTCATGTATTTGTTAAAAATAAATTAACAGTGTTTACCCAAATAAGTATTTAACATTAAAACACTTATATTTGCAGAATTATTATTTACACATGTACACATTTAAATATTTTCATTTGTTCTATGCAAGCAGCTAAAATAATCTGTTGAATGTGCCTTTCTTAATCACTAACATTTATCGATCTCATGCTGCGTTCCAGGCCATTTTTTGAGCCCGTAAGTCACAACTTCAAACCACGACTCATGACTTTGTAGCGTTCCAGGCAAGTCACGCCAAACTGCCTGAGCGCAAGGAATTGTGGGAGTAGATGTAAACAAACCAGCATGGTGGACTGAGGTTTTATTGTATTTTGTCCGCAAATTTTCTTTATTTGTGTTTTTTAAACACTTGCTCTTCCATAGAAATGCATTAAAATAATCAGTAAAGTAACTTCGATGTCTTATATTTGTACTTTGCATTATTCTCTGTTTTTCACTGCAAATTTCAAAGAAAAGGATTCTGTGGTGGCGCATCGGTTAGGAGCAGCGGCCCCACGTCCCTAATCATCAATCTCAATTTGGTTTGATGTACTCTGTGCTGTCAAATGATGATAAAGGCAATTCTGACTCTGATTCTGATTTAAAAAGTGTATCTGTTTGGTATTAAATAGTGTCTTTTATTCAGTATCTGTGTTGAGTCTCTACAGTTCTAGACCTTTGAACTAACTTACACCTTGACTCCTATAGAAGTGTCTTCTGTCCAGTTTTCTTTTCTACACAGTAGTGGATGGATATTGGTAGGGACGGGCCCCTAGAGTCCATACGCAATTCTACGCCCCTGCATATAACTCCATGTAAAACAAACAAACAAAAAAAAAAAGTCACTTCACACCCTCTGTCCTTTCAATTTCAAATCCCAGAAGTCTGTGATTCACAAACACCTACATACGTCTGCACATATAAGACACCCTTTTAAGAAACAACCAAAGATAGTTTCAACATGTTGCATGGTTTTCGCAAGTTTTTAAAGCATCTGCGTGGACACCGTAACCCATGAGCCCAGTGGGTGAAAATGTAACTGAAGAACAGTTTGTCTCCTTTAATGTCTTTTTCATTTCAAGGTTTAAGTTTTTACGACATGCTACTATCGACTAACGTGGATGAAACCGAGTCTACAACCGCCACATTTCTTCTGAAAATGCCCCCGACTGTTGGGATAAGATTAATATTCTGCAGTGTTCTTTTTTTTTTTTTACCTTTCCTTTCAGAAGCAGAATTCAACACTGAACAGGAGCTGATGCATTCACACTGGTCCTTACAGGAGACATGATTCTAAGGCACAGGTGTCAAACATGCGGCCCGGGGGCCAAATCCAGCCCACCAAAGGGTCCAGTTTGGCCCGTGGGATGAATTTGTGAAATATAAAAATTACACTGAAGATGTTAACAATCAAGGATGTTCAAATCATTTTAGGTCAATAAAATCTAAAATGGGTAAGACCAGAAAAATACTATCATAATAACCCATAAATAATGATAAAAGCAATTTTTTCCTCTTTGTTTTAGTGTAAAAAAAAAGGAAAATTACACAAAAATGTTTACATTTACAGACTAGCCTTTTACAAAAAATGTGAATAACCTGAACAAATATAAACAACCTCAAATGTCTTAAGAGCAGTATATGGAGTTGTACCACTATTCTGCCTGTTATTAAATGTTTTGTGTATTTGTAGATCCACTGTGATCCGTAAGATGTAATTGTTATGTTATTTTTCTTAAGAATTTTTAGGTTCATATTTGTATGTTATGATCTGTTCCAGTACAGTTCATAGATGTAAACATTTTTAATATGGAATTTAACTTTTTTTCACTCAAAAGCACAGGAAACTTTGTGTTCTTATCCTATTATTTATATTATTTTACTGGCCCGGCCCACTTTAGATCATATGTGGCCACTAACTATCGACTAACGTGGATGAAACCGAGTCTACAATCGCCACATTTCTTCTGAAAATGCCCCCGACTGTTGGGATAAGATTAATATTCTGCAGTTTTTTGTTTTTTGTTTTTTACCTTTCCTTTCAGAAGCAGAATTCAACGCCGAATATTAGCTAATGCATTCACACTGGTCCTTAAAGGGGACATGATTCTAAGGCATGGAAGCAGCTCTCATTCAGTCTCTCCTGGTTTCCACTAGATTACAGCCAAAACATGTTGGAATAATTGTGCACAGGCTGTGAAAAACTTTAAATAAAAGCAATTAATATTTGGAGCTCAGTTCGTCGTGGATAATTGAGTTGACTTTTTAATGTCAGCTGTATAATAAATGATGGTAATTTAAATGCAGCCTGGACACCATCCAGCCACAATACACACTAAGGCAATATGCAAAGGGCTGCAATAATATCTCGGAAGCGCTATAACTTATTGGAATTGCACTGACATTACTCTGGAATTGCTTGATTCGTTTTGCTATTTAAACCCACATGCTATCATGCAAGATATTATGCAGTTATATTATGATTATACTGTTTGGTAATGAGGAGATCAAACTGGTCTCAGAGTGGGTTTAGGAGAGGGAATCCACATCCAGCTCCTCTGTGGATCTGCAGGAGAAGCTGTGGTGTTCGCACAAATCTAATAAAGACGTTTTATAAACATACTTTTTGATGATTATTGTGGAATTATAGCTACCGTTCCCCAACATATGCCAAGGATCCAAAGCAGTTTTTAGAGACTGAGCTCATGAAATCACATTGTATGTCAGGTCAGTTCTTATGGAATTTGCATTTCCGACCTTTCGCGTGTTATCTAACGCCATTTGATCATGTGTCAATTTACACCAAGATCACCAGTTCACATAACCCTAACCCATTTCTTGTTCATTTTAACCCTTTCATGCATACCGGTCACTACAGTGGACAGTTATTCTACAGCTGTTCTCTTGTATATTCATGGGTTTTGTTGTTCTTTTCGTTGTTTTTTTTTTTTTTTTGCACATATCTTTATTAAAGTTTTAAGACACTACATATCTTTCTGGCATGAATTGGTAACATTATGTAGATCTCTCCTGAGCATAAACCCCCAGAATCACAAACCCTCCCCATAGTTTTCACACAATTTATCACTAAATTCATGTTTCTGTGCGTCAAAAATTAACCGTGTGGTGTCCAGCTGAGTGGACATTTTTGCAACTTCATGAAAAATAGGTTCATAAGAATTTTTTTTTTCATTATTATTTTTTTAATGTATTTTTTTTTTACATTTTTTTAAGAAATTATTTTTATTTTATTTATTTATTTGTATTTATTTTTCAGAAGAAAATTTTCCAATCGCATTGTTTTTTTTTTGTGCCTAAAGAGGAATAAAAACATTCAGGAAAAAAATTTGATTAAGGTTCTCATAATTCGTGCATGAAAGGGTTAATGCCTGGTCCAACTAAAGGTCCATTTGTTTGGACAAATATAATGATAACAACAAAAATAACTCATGGTAGTTTCATTTCAGAGCTGATATCTATCCATTTAACATGTTTTCTTGATAAAAACCAAAATCACTTCAGTTCTTCCATCAATATCTATGGCAGGGCTGTCAAACTCATTTTAGTTCAGGGGCCATAGTCAGCTAAATTTGATCTGCAGTGGGCCGAACCAGCAAAATAATAACATAATAATATATAAAAAATGTCAACTCCAAACTTTTCTCTATGTTTTAGAGCAAAAAAAGTAAATTTACAGTATGAAAAGGTTTACATCTACAAACTATCCTTTCAAAAGATGTGAATAACATGAACAAACTGAAAAAATAAGTGTAATTTTAACAATATTCTGCCTCAGTATATCATTTCCACATGTACATTATAATTTACAGATCACAGTGGATCTACAAACACACAAAACATTTAATAACAGACAGAATATTGTTAAAATTCTACTTACTTCTCTTAAGACATTTCAGGTTATTCACATTTTTTGCAAAATTATACTTTGAGTGTAAATACGTGAAAATATTTACATTTACAAAGAGAAACTTTTGAAGTTGTCATTATTTATATGTTATCATGATTGTATTTGACTGGTCTGACCCACTTGAGACTGAATTGGTCTGAATGTGGAACCTGAACTAAAAGGATTGTTCATATCTTCAGTGTAATTTTTGCATTTCACAAATTCATCCCAGGGCCGGACTGGACCCTTTGGTGGGCCGGATTAGGCCCCGGGACGCATGTTTGACACCTGTGATCTATGGTGCTGTACTGACAAAAACAGTGCTTTTAGACATTCCATGTTTTCTTTTCTGTCTGTTTTAGTCACATGATAAAATATGCAGAATGCTAACTTGTGCTAGCTTTGAAACTGAATTAGCTAATATCAACAGTAACCTGCTTAGTGTTGGCTCATGTCAATTTACACCAAGATCTCCACTTCACATAACCCTAACCGATTCCTTGTTCATTTTAATGCCTGGTCCAACTAAAGGTCCATTTGTTTGGACAAATATAATGATACCAACAAAAATAGCTCATAGTAGTTTAATTTCAGAGCTGATATCTATCCATTTAACATGTTTTCTTGATAAAAAACAAAATCACTTCAGTTCTTCCATCAATATCTATGTCATTGTACTGACAAAAACAGTGCTTTTATTCATTCCATATTTTCTTTTCTGTCTGTTTTAGACACATGACAAACACAGGAGTTAGGACTGGATTGCGGAACCATTGTTTTTGATGACTTTTGATGGTTTAATAATTTTTCCACAACTGTATAAATTATTATGTTATTATTTTACTTAATATCACATTGAGTTGTATGTGGCCCCTGAATATTTGCACTTTTGACATTTGTTCCAAAGCTGAACTGGACCATTTGGCGGCCTGTTTTTGGCCCATGGGCCTTATGTTTGACATCCCTGTTCTTATTTTTCCATAGTAAAAAACACAATCCATATTTTAATCAATGATACATTTATTCCTCCACAGGAAAGACAAACGTGCTGTTAGACCCTTAACACTGAGGCACTATTAGGTTTTAATCTGTGGTCTTTTTTTATCACTGTGTGTTGTGTGTTATTGTTTTATGCATATTTATGGTATTTGACTAAACTGTTTTTATCTTATAATTTAATCATGCTTTTACATGTAAAGCACTTTGGTCTTCTTCATGTTATTGTAAAGTGCCATAGAAATAAATCTTGATTGATTGATTGATATTATCTTCTGTATATTGTTTTTTTTTCTGGTGAAAATCAGGTATTTTCCAACATTTAATTTACTAATCATGTAGATTTCATAAAAGCTTAGAGTAAAAGAAGAAAAAGTGAAGAAATAGTGACTTTTTCAGTCAAATCTCTCATCAATTGAACATAAACCCAGTGTGTCCATCCACTACACTGTAAAAAAAAAAAAAAACCCTGTGAAGAAACTGTAATATTCCGGCAGCAGGAGTGCCAAAATAATACTGTTAAATAACAGAAAACAACCATCTCATAAAAATATGGTAATTTTCCATAATTAAAATACAGTTTTTTACCCTAACTTTACCTGACATTTTGCAGAATTTTTTTTGACTTTTTAATGTTTAATAAAGAATATTTTCATGTATTAAAACAATCAAATTACCTATAAATATACATATAAATAATTTTCAGTTAGACTCAGTTGTCCAATCCACTGATTAAAAACTGTATTTGGACAGTTTATCAGTGCTTATACATGTTATACATTCACAAAAATACATTTATTCAACATTTTTGTTGTGAAACCTCCTGTAATTACACAAGATATTTGTCAATTAACAGACAAGTGTGGTTAAACTTACGGAACAAATACTTCTTTTACAGTTAATTGTCAGTAATTTTATCTCGTTTTATTATTATTATTATTATTATTTATTTTATTTTTTTACTGTATTAAACTTTAAATTAACAGTTTAATCTCATAAATAGAAAATAAATATTTGTAAAATTATGATACATTTGCAAATGTATTTTAACTGTATTTTTCTGTGAAAAAAGAAAAAAATCTCTTTAAAAATTTTTTTTTATAGTTATTCACAGTTACACTTTTTTTGTGTTATTTTACATTAGACATGTAAAATCACAGTCTGTTTTTGTCATTTCATTGATATTTTCCTGTATCTTAAAAATACAGGAAAAATCTGTAAAATAAACAGTGAAAATTCTGTTAAATTACAGATTTATTTATTCATTTATTTATTTATTTTACAATGTATCATTGATCTAGCTCCATGGGTTTTACTGGTGAATCAATGTTGTAGAAGATGACAGTGTTTCCACGGTAACTACAGAGCCTCTGAACGTCCAAATGAGTCATATCTGATGACCATGAAAGATGAAGAACTGTATTTTATACCAGTTATTTACATGTCTTCATAGGATTAGTGGATCAACAGTTATTAAAGAGTTTAGATCAGTAGATGGTGAATGTTTGGGTTTTTAAGGGTTAATGCAGCATTTGTGCATCTTTTATTTTCCTGTATTCCTTTCATTTCATCCTGTACTACTTGTACACACCTGATAAAACACAAACAGACTTTACATTCAGACAGTCGATGTGACGTTTAGTAGATGTTTACGTCTTCACAAAAAACATTTCTGTCATTTTTCTTGGATCAGACATAAAAAACATATTGTACCTGGATGCTCATTAAGTAAGATGTGGACTCTGACAGTGTTCATTACTTTTCTAGCACAAGAAAGAATATTGGGTGGTGAAGTTTACATTGAGTTTTCAGCTTCATTTTTGTGTGATTTATGTCCTGATGGTGATTTGTGCAGTGGGAACACACCCACACAGCGCACAGACCTCATCAGCCATAACCTACCAGCTGTACTCGGCAAAAAGAATATGAGCGTTTTAGCTTTTAGTTAAAACACTATCAGCTTCAGTCTGAGTTTAGTTAATTGTGACAATAACAGGAACGTGTTTTGCGACAGGGAAATCCTCTGGGTCTTGTGTGTCTTTTCTTGAAGCGCTGCTAATGAGCACAAATCTAGACGGAGCTTGTTTATGCTGTACTTCATTAGAAATTTTAAATATATTCGTGTATGCTTACATGTACTCGTTAAAGACGAGTAAGTTTTCCAAATCATTTCATTGTTTCATTTTCTTTTCATTACAGCAACATGTTTGTGGTCTTAATGAGTTAATGAAGAAACAAGTGACAACTAAGTGTTTAATTTAACACAAAAAGACCCAGTGCTACTGTTGTGACTGTTTCCAAAGGAATTTTTCTGTAGATTTAACCTTTCTTAAGTGATTTATCACCATTTATTAGAATATTATCCTCTGTATTTTGCCTTTTTTCAGTGAAAATCATGTATTTTCTGATATTCAATTTACTGACCATGCAGATGTTCATAAAAGCTCAGCATTAATTCAAAGGTTATTAAATCAGAAACACAGAAAACTGAAGACAAAAGTTACTTTTCCAGCAAAGATATCAATAATTGAATGAAAAAACATGCATTTCCATCCACTGTCACTTATCAAACTCCAAAGGCTGACGAGTTATTAAATAAAAATACATTTTAAAAAGTCAGTTTGATTTTAACCCATAAGGACCCAGAATGGATCAAAAATGAATTTTCCTCTATATTTAACCGTCCTTAAGTGGTTTATCACCGTTTATTGTAATATTATCTTCTGTATATTGTCTTTTTTTCCGGTGAAAATCATGTATTTTCCAACATTTAATTTACTAATCATGTAGATGTTCATAAATGCTCAGAGTAAAAGAAGAAAAACTGAAGAAAAAGGTACTTTTTCAGCAAAAATATCAATAATTGAATGAAAAAACATGCATTTCCATCCACTGTCACTTGTCAAAATCCAAAGGCTGACGAGTTGTTGAATAAAAATACATTTTAAAAAGTCTGTTTGATTTTAACCCATAAGGACCCAGAAAGGATCAAAAATGAATTTTCCTCTATATTTAACCATCCTTAAGTGGTTTATCACCATTTATTGTAATATTATCTTCTGTATTTTGTCTTTTTTTCTGGTGAAAATCAGGTATTTTCCAACATTTCATTCGCTAATCACGTAGATGTTCATAAAAGCTCAGAGTAAAAGAAGAAAAAGTGAAGAAAAAGGTACTTTTTTAGCAAAATCTGTCATTAATTGAATGATAAATAGTAAATAGTCGGTACTTATATAGCGCTTTTCCACACTTTAATGATGCCCAAAGCGCTTTACAAAGCCTCACGTTCACCCAATTGAACATAAACCCAGTGTGTCCATCCACTGTCATTGATCCAACTCCATGGGTTTTACTGGTGAATCAGTGTTGGAGAAGATGACGGTGTTTCCACGGTAACTACGGAGCCTCTGAACGTCCAAATGGGTCATATCTGATGACCATGAAAAGATGAACTGCATTTTACACCAGTTATTTATATATATTGATAGGATTAATGGATCAGAAGTTATTAAACATTTTATATGGCAGATGATTTTGGTCACCAGTGGTTGTTTGGGTCTTTATGAGTTAAATAAGTTATCATGTACTGAATACAAAATAAATAATGAGAATTAATGCTGAAATATAAAACACAATAAATACATTCAGGATATGTACAGTCAGTCCAACATATATTTACTCGGCTGACAATTAATACTGAACAAACAAGAACTGAAACTATGAATTATGAAAGAGCTGCAGCATCTGAAACTGACCACAATGAACATTTGACAGATAAACAGAACCACAGTGCTGCAGTTTCACACTCACAGTTTGTCATGTCTGTTATGGATTGGGATTGTCTCTCTCAACTCACTATATATGTTTTATTAGTAAGTTTTTTTTTTTTTTAATTTTTATGAGGGCTGGGCAAGTTAATGCGTTATTACCTCGTTAACACATTCATTAAATAACACCGACAATTTTTTTTTTCTCTACTGTTTATGCCGTTTTATTCTAACTCCTATTCTTCTGCTTGTGTGCGTGTAGTGATTAGCTCAGCAGATAGAAAACAGGTTTACCAAGAAAAGCTGGACCCCCAAAACTTCTGTCCAAATCTTTGACTGTAGACTCACTGTAAAACTGCAACATACAAGCAAAATATGTCTGAGTTCTGTTCACTGCCTTAGTACATTTACATGGCATTATACATTTAAATGAATGGGAAAAAGATCGCTAGCTCGAAGCTAACTTGAATAGGAAAATCCATAGACACGCTAACGATTAGCATTTACAGATTCATTTAAGATTTACAACGTCTTTTTATCCAGCAACAAAGGTTCACATCAGAGGTAGTTAATACTATTCATTCTGACAACAACTGAACATAAAATACTCACAGGCAAACATTTCTGGGGCCATACAAACAGAGTGAAAGAAACGTGTCTGTTAGTTCCTTCTTATGTCCGAACTGACTACGGGAACACCAAAAGGACAAAACATATGTTAGTGCAACTTATTCTGACCACTAGAGGGCCCCTTTGCCTGCTTTTAATAACTGAACATCACATATTCTTTTGAAAGTGCGTTGCTCTGGCTCTGTGAATACTCGTAGGTAAACCATGGGTCACAGGAACAGGGGGAGGTGGATCAGGGTTGGTTTGACAATCGGTGTCATCATGTGTTTCAACCAATGACAGCATTTGGGGTGGGCTTAAGACTCCTGTCAATCATTCACAAGCGGAAATAAACTGGTGTGGACATAAACATGGAGAAAAGTAGCGGTCTGTTCCATGGACATTTTCATTTTAATGTCTTCAGATGGTGGGGGTGAGAAGGACACGGTTGTTTGGAAGCACTGACAAGTGGAATTATTTTTTATCACCGGTGTACTTCCTGTGTGAAATATCACTGAAAGGAAATACATGCTGTTGATGCCGGCAACCCCCCCCCCCCCCCGCATATAATTATGCGATTACTACTGCTACTAGGACTCCTGCGATGGAGTGGATGTCCCGTCCCGGTGCGTTGAGCCGACCAGGTGAACCAGTGTTTTCCATGGCTGGTGGTCTTGCTCCAGCTGCTCTGCGTCCTCCATGGTAACTCCATGTTGTTGGAGGTTGTCCGCAATGGCGTCGAGCCATCGGGTGCGGGGCTTACCTCGTGGTCATTTCCAGCCTGCAGCCTTTGGGTCAAATTGAAGGATGGCGCTTGTTGGATGGTCAGGAGGGAGGCGGAGGACATGACCCAACCAGCGGGTGCGACGTTGTGCAGCCAGGCTGGATGCTTCAGGCTGGCATGTCCGGGCTGGAAGCACCTCGTTGGAGACCCGCTGGGGCCACCTGATGTTTTCGATGGTTCTGAGAGCCCTGCTATCAAAGCCATCTATTCTGGCAGCCAGAGTCTTGTTTAAGGGCCATGTTTCCGAGCCATAGAGCAGGGTGGAGAGGACGGCAGAGTTGTAAATCCGGAGCTTGGCCTCCAAGTGAACTGGACAAAAACCAAGCTCATGCATGTGGGTGATGGGCCGGATCCACCTCCCCTGCAGCTTGGTAATGACATTGTAGAACCTGTCAAGAGCTTTGTGTATCTGGGGTCCGTGGTGACAGACAACAGGGACCTAAAACCAGAGATTACCCGCAGAAGAGCCCTGGCAGCATCAGCTCTGCAGTCTCTCTGGAAACCACTCTGGTGGCACCAGACCATCTCACGTAGGACGAAGCTCCGGATTTACAACTATACAATTAATCATGATTAATCACAGAAACCCACGCAATTAATTGCAATTAAGAATTTCAATTGTTGCCCAGCACAAATTTTTATCAGTTACTGGAAATTTCAGGTGACCCCATGTGAGGTCCAGACCCCAAGTTTGAAAAACACTGACGTAAAGGGATGCAAACAAACAGAAGTGTTTCTTTAATCATGTTCATGTATTCCGTTTTTCTCCAATGCAATCATGTCTGACAGCTCAGAATCCTTTTCCTTTGTCTCTTGACTTTGCTGCAGCTAATTACATTTCTCTTCATCTTACCGTTTCCAACAGCTGCGATGAAAGACACTGGAACTGTTCACACACAACAGCACACCTTCCACATGAGGAAGTGGTTGTTTAGAGAACGATCTTTCAGCTAATGAGCTCAGAGTTCCTTCACAGATATTTCCCTTTTCTAGTTTCCATATAAAGTGCAAACTGCACACACCAGCAATTTTAAAGTTGACCTTTTAAAAATTGAGATGCATTTAAATCTGTAATTTACCTCCAGCCATTTCCACAGACACATTTAGTGACTGTGTTTAATCTAAAAGTTAGAATCTAAATCTAAACAGAGCCTGTAATGGTTGACAGGTATTTGACAAGCGGTGCCCCGGGGCCCGTTTAAATGGAATAGGACTGTTTATCTGTGGACGCAGGGTCAGCGCTGATGTGCTTGGCTGCTCCACCATCGGCTGGGTCCTTGATGGAGGTCAGCCACCACTGAGTCTATGAGCAGCACACAGCTCATATCCTATGCAGAGGATGAATAAAAGCACAGATCTGTGGTTCAGGTAAAGGCTTCAAATGTAGTAACCTGTTAAAATTAAACCAGTGACTGAGTAAATATCACTTAAGAGGTCAAAGTACAAACAGCACAAATCTCCTTAGACCACAGGTGTCAAGCATGCGTCCTGGGGGCCAAAACTGGCCCGCCAAAGGTTCCAAATAATGGCATAAATTGTTAAAAATTGCACTTTTTTTCTTGATAAATTTCGTTTTGGTCATGGTTGTTCATGTTTTTCCACATTTTTTAAAGGATAGTTTGTAGGTGTAAAAATTTTGATAGTGTACAGTAATTTTCCTTTTTTCAGTCTAAAACATAGAAATTAGACATACAAATTTTGGAATTGATATTATTTATGTATGTGTGCTGTTGTGTGTGAACAGTTCCAGTGTCTTTCATAGCAGCTGTTGGAAACGGTGATGAATTTGCAAAGTACAAATTAGGGCATCGAACTCAAAAATAATATCACAATAACCTATAAATCAGGGCTGTCAAACTCATGTTAGTTCAGGGGCCACATATACAGCCCAATATGACCTGCAGTGAGCCGTGATGATTAAAATAATAACACAATAATACTTAAATAATATCAGTTCCAAAATTTGTATGTCTAATTTCTATGTTTTAGAGCGAAAAAACTAAAATTACTGTATACTATCAAAATTTTTACACCTACAAACTATCCTTTAAAAAAATGTGTAAAAACATGAATAACCATGACCAAAACGAAATTTATTTAGAAAAAAAGTGCAATTTTTAACAATTTATGCCATTATTTGGCCTCAGCTTCTCATTTTCACATGTTCATTACAACGTACAGATCACAGTGGATCTACAAATACACAAAACATTTAATAACAGACAGAATACACTGGTCTACAATTTTTTAGAAATTATTTGCTTCAGAGATTAAATGTGCTAAATGTTACATATTTTAATAAGATTAATTGGAAAATAAAGTACAAAAGTCCTGGTTTGCTGATGTTTTCAAGGTATATGATTAAGTGTTATTCCACATATATATTAGTTTATGTACATTTATAAAATAGTTTTCTAAATCTTCCACTAAATAGAACCTGTAAAGTGAATGTATTCTAATGTGCAGACTGTTTTGAAGTAGATCTTGTAGCTCTGAGACAAATATTCCTTTTGAGTCAAACCCATTCTCTCGTTAATTCTTGAATTTCACATTTTGACCCAAGGCTGTATCTTGGAAAGTTCAGCCAACCAGCATTTTTGACTGGATTTTTCTTTATCAGTGACTCTCATGTGGTAAAATTTCATCACTTTTATTCTGGAAGCATTTTCCTTGTAGACCAGTGATATTGGTACAATTACAAGTAATTCTCTTAAGACATTTCAGATTGTTCATATTTGTTCAGGTTTTTCATATTTTTTGTAAAAGGCTAGTCTGTAAATGTTAACATTTGTGTAATTTTACTTTTTTTTTTTACACTAAAACAAAGAGAAAAATTTGTAGTTTTCATTATTTATAGTTTGCTATGATAGTATTTTACTGGTCTGACCCACTTCAGATGAAACTGACCTAAAATTATTTTAACATCCTTGATTGTTAATATCTTCAGTGTAATTTTTGCATTTCACTAATTCATCCCACGGGCCGGTTTTGGCCCCCGGGCCACATGTTTGACACCCCTGTTATAAATAGTGACAACACCAATTTCTTCTCTTTGATTTAGTGCAAATAACATTAAATTATGAAAATATTTACGTTAACAAACAATACTTTAACAATAAAATGTGAATAACCTGAAAAAATATGAACATTCTGAAATGTGCAGTTTTAACAATATTCTGCCTGTTACTAAATGTTTTGTGCCTTTGTAGATCTGACCTATAATGCATATGTATAAATGATAAGTCAAGGCATATTATTGATACAATTGTATTTATATTTCTTAACAAATTCCATTTTTTTCAGGTTATTCACATCCTTTTTGTTTGGATAGTTTGTAAATGTAAATATTGGCATAATTGAATGTTATTTTTTGCACTAAAACAATTTAGAGTTGTCATTATTTATTGGCTATCATGTTATTATTTTACTGGTCCAGCCCACTTCAGACTAAATTGGGCTGAATGTGGCCCCCGGAAGAAAATGAGTTTGACACCCCTGCCTTAGACCGAACATCAAAATGATCAGCTTTTTTCTGTATTTAGAAAAGAAACATTTCAATACACACTTTTAACCCATAAAAACCCAAACATCCATCACCGACCACAAGCATCTACTGATCTAAACTGTTTAATACATGTTGGTCCATTAATTCTGTCAATACATGTAAGGAATTGGTGTAAAATACAGTTCTTCATCTTTTCATGGTCATCAGATATGACCCATTTGGACGTTCAGAGGCTCTGTAGTTACCATGGAAACACCGTCATCTTCTACAACATTGATTCACCAGTCAAACCCATGGAGTTAGATCAATGACAGTGGATGGACACACTGGGTTTATGTTCAGTTAATTATAGATTTGACTGAAAAAGACACTATTTCCTCAGTTTTCTCTGTTTCTGATAAAATAACCCATAATTTTAATTTGAGTTGTTATGAACATCTACATGATCAGTACAATAATACAGGAAAATATTAGATTTTCACAGAAAAAATGAATTCTGGGGGAAAAAAAGTCAAAATTCTGGGGAAAAAAAACTTCAGAATTCACAGAAAATAAGTCAGAATTCAAGAAAAAAGTCTGAATTCTGAGAGAAAAAAAACACGTCAGAAATCTGGGATTGAAATCAAAATTGATAAGAATATACTTTACTGAAAAAGTCACTTTTTCTTCAGTTTTCTCTGTTTCTGATATAATAACCCTTAACTTTAATCAGAGGTTTTATGAACATCTACATGATCAGGAAAATAACACAGGAAAATATCAGATTTTCACAGAAAAAATGAATTCTGAGAAAAAAACATCAGAATTCTGAGAAAAAAAAAAAACATCAGAAATCTGGGATAGAAATCAAAATTGGTAATGATATATTTGACTAAAAAAAGTCACTTTTTCTTCACTTTTCTTTGCTTCTGATATAATAACCCTTAACTTTAATCTGAGCTTTTATAAACATCTACATGATCAGTGGATTACATATAGGAAAACACATGACTTACACTGAAAAACGCTAAATACAGACCCTAATATTAATATAAATTGTGATAAATTGCTTATGAAAGGTTAAATAGAAAGAAAAATTCCTTTGGGGACTGACACAAATGTAGCACTGGGTCTTCATGGGTTAAAACAGAGTGGATTGAGGATGCAAACAGTTCAGCTCTTAGCTCTGTTAAGGGTAATCTTTCAGATCACACACTAACTAATAGTGACATCTACAACACTTTGGTGGTTATTAAATATATGAAAATACCTAATTTATACTGATAAAATATAAAATACTGAGGATAATATTGTAATAAATGGTGATAAATCACTTAAGAAAGGTTTGATATAGAGAAAATTTCATTTGGGAAGTAACATAAAAGTAAAGTCTTCATGGGTTAAATTTCATATAAATGATGCGACATAAAGTTGAATTTCCACAGGTCTACAATTAAAATGCTTCCAGAATGAAAGTAATGATCAATTACCAAATTTGCATCAATACTTCAGTAAAATTATGCCAAAAATAGTTGTACTTCTAACCCTATAACACCAAATATATCATATTTGATATGTGAGTTTTGAAGCCCTCTACATGATCAGTGAGATTTTTTTTCTTGAAAAAAACCTGATGTATACAATTAGATACATGCAATACACAGATAATCCACCAGAGGGAGGAATTCATTCACCAGAGGCCTTTCCAGTGACACTACAAGACTGACATTAATGAGGAAGGAGGAAGAACTGGGACCATTTAGAAAAGGAATTTACAAATTGTGTTATATTATGTTTTTGTTCAAAAATAATATTTGAGCATTGAGACCCAAAGGATCAAGTATGATACAAAATTGAAACTCATACATGGAAATTGATATTTGAAAAAGCATTTTTTTGGTTGTTCAGAAGGACCAATAAAGGCTCCAGTTTCAAAGAAATGGAATTTTCTGTCGATTTAATGGTTCAGGCTTTACAGGGTTAAAGATACAGTACTGGGTTAAAATGAAAATATCTGTGACTGTGTGCAATTCTACTTTAAAACACCTTCTACATATTAGAACCCATGGACTTATCAGATTCCTCCTGATGTTAGATTTATAAATATGTTATATAAATGCACATAAACAACCTATGTATGTATGTAATAACACTTTATCACACATTTCAAAACCATTCGTGCTTTTTGTCATTTATTTCCCTATCATTTTATCAAAGTATCTCAGATTTAACACATTTTATCTCTGAGGCAGATCATTTCCAAAACAAAAAACAGCAGCGTATCCTTCAAGACCATCTGAACTGAGATCAAGTCATGATTGAGAACATTCACATCAAGTGTTTTTTTTTTTTCTCCATTTCACTGACATTATCTCCCAGTTCTGATGTCATTCCTACTATTAATCAGCTACGACTTGCAGATAACTGCTGAAGCCGATGAAGGATTGGAAAAGGTTTCTTGCTCTAATGTATAATTAATCATCTGATTATCTTTTGAGATATTGCCCTTCAGAGGGATTTAAGTTTTTTTCATTCAGTGAATATCCAGGCTGTATTTCAACATGAACATCCTGGATCTGCACCTACAACACCAGCCTCCATAGTTCTCAGCCACAGAACAGGCAAAATAAATGTACGGAGGAATAAAGCAAAATGCTATAAATGACTCCTGTATCACCCTGTACTGTCGCTTACCACTGTGAACTGTGGGTGGACTACATGGGGTGGGGGGGGTGGGGGGGTTCTTTAGTTTAACCCATAAAGACCCAGTACTACTTTTGTGTCAGTTCCCAAATTAATTTTCTCTCCATTTAACCTTTCTAAAGTGTTTTATTATAATATTATCCTCTTGTCTTTGCATTTTTTCAGTGTAAATCATGTATTTTCCTAAATTTAATTCACTGATCATGTAGACGTCGATTAAAGCTTAGAGTAAATTCAAAGTTGCAAAATACAGTTCTTCATCTTTTCATGGTCATCAGATATGACCCATTTGGACGTTCAGAGTCAGAGGCTCCCTAGTTACCATGGAAACACCGTCATCTTCTACAACATTGATTCACCAGTAAAACCCATGGAGTTGGATCAATGACAGTGGATGGACACACTGGGTTTATGTTCAGATAATGAGAGGTTTTACTGAAAATGTCACTTTTTCTTCAGTTTTCTCTGTTTCTGATATAAAAACCCTTAACTTTAATCTGAGCTTTTAAGAACATCTACATGATCAGTACAATAATACAGGAAAATATCTGATTTTCACACAAAAATGCAGAATACAGAGCATAATATTATAATAAATGGTGATAAATCACTGAAGTACAAAAAAGGATTAGGGCCACTCAAAAAAAATAAAAGAAAAATGAAGGTCCAATACATTTTATTATTATTATTATTGTTCTGAGAAAAAAGGCAGAATTCTGAGATTAAAGTCAGAATTCTGAAAAAGAAAAAAAAAAAAAAATTCTCATATTCAGGAATAGTGTCCCTTCTGCTTTATGGGATGCAGGAGTACAGCAGGCAAACATAATGATGGATTTAGGAGACTTTTTACACATCTGAGGGGTTCTGAAGGAAGCCATTTTACTATTAGATGAGCAAAAGTTAAGGAAACAGATATTAGTGGCTTTTTCTTCAAATGTACGTACACAAGTTTCAAAACATAATATTCACTCATCTTTTGGTCCACTAAGAAAAAAGTCAAAATTCTGAGATTGAAGCCAGAATTTTGTCTTTTTTTCTCAGAATTGTGTCTTTTTTTTCTCAGAATAATATATATATATTATATATATATATATATATATATATACATATATATATATATATATGTATAGGACCTTTTCCTGTTTTTTTTTTCCAGTGGCCCTAATCCTCTACCGTACTTAAGAAAGGTTAAAAAGAGATAAAAATATTTTTGGAACTGCCACAGAAGTAGCACTGGGTCTTTATGGGTTAATACACAGACTGAAAAATGCACGTGTAGTCATTAGAACTTTACTAAACCAACAAACCCAATGTTGGACTAGGATTTCTGCACAGTACTGTACATCCAAAACTACCAAAAAAAAACTGCACAAATTTTAGTCAAATGCTAACAAGTATAACCACCTTAGGTCTGAAACAAGGTTATTACCATTAACGAAAACTAACAAAATGACGAAAACTAGAATTGTAACAACATTTCTGTTAACTGAAATAAATAAAAAGTAGAATTAAAAGAAAAAAACGATAACTAACTGAAACTGTATTGTGTGTTTACAAACCTAACCAAGTGTTCAGAGAACGCAAACCTCCGCCAAGCACCCCGAACGGTGTGCATGTGTGGATCAAATATTTCTGTTTAAATTCAACAGTTTCCAGGTTGTTCCATACAGAAACAGTTGAAGCTTGGTACCAGTCATGTGTCTGTCAAATTAGATTCAATTCACATCAATATTTGTTGAGTTCTAATTTTAAATGTGTGGTAAATGGGATTTTCAGTGTTAAATGTAAATGTCCACAGAGTCCACATTCCACAGTGGATGTGGACAATTTAGTTCCAGACACAAGATATTGTTCTAAGCTACAGGTGGATCCAATTGGAGGCTAATCGGAGACGTTTCGAATTTTGGATGAATTTTGGAAAATGTCTCAATGATGAGCGATAGGAAAATTGTAGATGTTGTGACCTTGAACTTTGGCCTGCTTGGCCCAAAATTTAAGGGGTTGGTCCCAGGGCCTAGGCCTATCTGTGGGGAAGATTTGGGAAAGATGGGTGGAAGAGTTTTCCCGTAAGGTTGCTAACAAACAAACAAACAAACAAACAAACAAACAAACAAACACACAAAGCAAAGTGATCACAATACCTCCTGGAGGAGGTAATAAAACGGATAAAAATTATGGATCAAATTCCCTTTGATTTCATTTTTGTCAATGTTGGATTGATATGAAATAGACTTATTTCACTCTAGCAATTTTAGCTGCTGGCACCATATGATATTTAACGGTCCGTCACTTGTGGTTTCCAGTCGTCTTCTGGTCCCCACTCTGCCTGGAAACATGGAGACTAAAGTTGGGAGAAAGCAGCAGAGTCCTGTCTGGGATTTATTTGACTACGACGACAGAGAAGAAGAGAAAAGAGACGACAAAACTAAAACTAATACTAGAACTAAGCATTTAGAAAATAATGAAAACTAACAAAAACTAGCAAACCTGCTCTAAAAACGAATTAAATTAAAACTAACTGAATTCCAGAAAAAAAAAGTCTAAACTAAATAAAATTAAACTAGAATGAAAAATCCAAAACTATTCGAACCTTGGTCTGAAATCCTCCACACACTGAGGGTCAAACCCAGCGGATGCAGAGGGGTGGGTGTGATGGAGGGCTGGAACCACTGGGTGGCAGTCAGGACACACCTATCTGAGCATCACCACCCTGACAGCAGCTGCAGCATTTTGTGTGCTGATGTTCCACGGACCTACCGCATATCTGCAGGCTTTTCCAGAGTTCCTGTCAAACTGCTTACTTTGAACCCAAACAGAGCGAGAAGGAAACATTATCATGAAAACCTCGCCTGCGGAGACAGGGAGGTTGTACTGTTCTTTTGTTATTCTGTTTAACCAAACGCCATTCTGTCTGTTGGAAACACAAGTAACAGCCAGAAAATAATAAATAAATAAATAAATAAATAAATAAATAAATAAAAAGTGAAGAGAAGCTGCACAATGGAGGGCTGAGTCCAGGCAGATGCTACAGTATATTATCACTCTATATACGTTACATGTGGTGGATTATATCAGAGAAAACAAGAATTAGGTGCAACATATTTCTATCCATTTGGTTGGATTTGTTATGGTATTAATTCTGCGTGAAGAACAGATAATCACAGGGCTAGGGAAAAACAAACACATCATTAACTTTACATTACATTACCCCTACATCGCTAGCTAATTAAGCTAACATAAGCGTTATGACATACATCTGCTTCACCTGATTATTTTTTATTTCTTTATGTTCACATCTTCACAAAGGTTTCTCAGTTTGCTCTTAATTCTATATTTTGCAGATGGTTAGACTGAGGTTAAAGCACCTCCTACACAAAACATTCAGTCCTTTTTTTGCATTTAGACGACATTATATTGAACACATCTGTTGTTGTGTTTCTTTTTCAGTCACATCAGAGGAGTTATAAAGGGAAAAAAAAAAGATTTGTTGTAACATATTTGGTTTTTGCCCTCTTTTTTTTATTTGTAATTCCATTTGTCCACTGCATTAGAAGGTGGAGGAAGTGTTGTCGACTATTTTCAGAGCGAAGTAAAACCCTCATATGAGTCGTTACCTTACAGTATATGCAAAGATGTTAGAGCAGAGAAAGAAGTCTGGCTAAACTTAGCTGATGATGTTTATCATAAGTTTAATTATTTTTTTTATATTGCTCTTTCATATTGTTTTATGAAAGCTGCAGGCGACAGAATGCGGAGGAGAGTTTGAATTTAAATAGAAGTTAAATAATTTAGAACAGAAACAACAGCGAAGGAGTTCCCTGTAAATAATGAAAGGAAGAGATATTTACTGAAGTAGAGAGTGAACTTTCCCTGTAACCTTTTAACCCCAGTTATACCAGGTATAAAAACACTGTCTCTATCTGGACATGTTATGTTACTTTTGTATTTATACCTTACATTTTTAATGCAGATCTGACAAACCTGCAGGTGAACCATTTAAGGTTGTAGCATAAGCCCATGTTAACATTAGCAGGAGTTTGGCAGTCATAGTTTAACCCTGTAAAGCCTGAACCATTAAAATATTGACAGAAATTTCCAGTTCTTGAAAATGGAGCCTTTATTGGTCCTTTTGGACAACAACAACATAAAAAAGCTTTTCAAATATCAATTTCCGTTAATTGTTCTAGTAAGTTCTATGAGTTTCAATTTTGTATCATATTCGATACATCAGGTCTCAGTGCTCAAATATTATTAATTTTGAACAAACAAAAACATAACACAAACATGTCTAACAAATTGGTAATTCCTTTTCTAAATGGTCCCAGTTCTTCCTCCTTCCTCATTAATGTCAGTCTTGTAGTGTCACTGGAAAGGCCTCTGGTGAATGAACTCCTCCCCCTGGTGGATTATCTGTGTATTGCATGTATCTAATTGTATACATCAGGGTTTTCAAGAAAAAAAAAAAAAAAATCACACTGATCATGTAGAGCAGGGGTGTCAAACTCATTTTAGTTCAGGGGCCACATTCACCTCAGTTTGATCTCCAGTGGGCTGGACCAGTAAAATAATAACAGTGAAAAAAGTAAAATTATATTATGATAATGTTTACATCTACAACGTTTCCTTAAAAATCTGAGTAACATGAATAACTTGAACTGTCTTAAGAAAAACAAGTGCAAATTTAACAATATTATGCCTCGGTTTATCAGTTTATCATTTACACATGTGCGTTACAATTGCACAAAACATTTAGTAACAGGCAGAATATTGGTAAAATTGCATTTACATTTCTTAAGACATTTCCGTTTGTTCATATTTGTTCAGGTTTTTCACATTTTTTTGTAAAAGTATAGTTTGGTAATGTAAACATTTCCATGTAATTTTACTTTTTTACACCAAAAACACAAAGAGAAAATTTGGTGTTGTCATTATTTATAGGTTATTATAATATTTTACTGATCTGACCCACCTGAAATTTAATTGGACTGTATGTGGAACCTGAATTAAAATGATTTTGACACCACTGATTGTTAATATCTAAAGTGCAATTTTTGCGTTTCAGAAATTCATCCCGCGGGCCGGATTGGACCCTTTGGAGGGCCGGATTTGGCCCCCGGGCCACATGTTGGACACCTGTGATGTAGAGGGTTTCAAAACTCATGTATCAAATATGATACGTTCGGCATTATAGGATTAAAGACCCATTTATTTACTTTTCTTATTAATGAAAGAGGGCACTTTACAGTTTATATTTTGCACATAAAATTTACTTTAAAAAATGTGCTATTTTTTTATGTTACAGTTAAATATATGTTGTCTACAAAGTTTTCAAAATATAAACAGACACCTTTGGCACAGGAACACATTTTGCCAAGTTTTTTTCAATCAAAAATGCTGAAACAAGAGTTTAGGATACTTGGCTAAAAAGTAAATTTGGGGGGGGGGGGGGTACTCCACTTGTAAAAAGTTTTGAGAACCACTGAATTAACCTATTAAAATGCACACCGACATGGGAGAACATGCAAAATCTAACTTATCCAAGGAATAATTAAAACCTGGAAGTATAGAGGTGAGCCGTCTTCTTTGACAGTGAAATCTGGTTGGAAACAAACTGGAGAAATTGGCGTCATACTGGGAAAACTGGGTCAACTATGTCACACCCAATAGGCCTGACTTTGTTTTCACAAATCAATGATTGTGTTGTATGGAAAAGATCACTCCCTACTTACACATAGTTTTTTCTCCTTTTTCCTGTTTTATTTGCTTATCTGACATAAAACAAAAATATTATTCTGGCATTTAGAGCAGACAACAGATGTGTCATATATACCTATGATGTACCAAATGCGAAAGTCTGATACTGAATGTCAGTTTAAAAAAAAAAGGAATCTGGTTGGAAAAAGCTCTTCCTGAATCATGAAATAGTTAATTAAATAAATAAATAAATAAATAAATAAATAAATAAATAAATAAATATCAACACAAGAACTCATGTCTGTTTAATAAAGTGCATTTTCACATGAACTGAAGGGATTGGGTCTAACCACCCTTGAGCAAAACCCTCATCAATAAGGTTAATCAGGGCAACATAATAGAATTGATTTTCTTCAGATCCTACAGATTGGACTGTGGAGCAACGGGAAAAGGTCAAAGGTCTGAATATACTGGACAGCCTGTTCTTTCCATTATATACCAAGGTGACAATATCAGAATTCATCAGGCTCAAACTGTGAAAGAGTGTTTCAGGAGCACCAGACCTCATTTTATACATGGATTAGAAACCACAGAGTCCAGACCTGAACCACAATGAAAATCTTTTGGATGCGATGGAGAGGACTTTACACGGTGGTCCAAATCTATATCAGCAATACGAGATCTGGGACAAAAGTAGGAAATGTGATATTGCATATACATATTGAAATGACACCATAGTTAAATCTACAGTGTCTGTAGTGTATGTAGTCCACAGGGTGGGTCAGTGTGGAACGAATGATCAATGCTGGGGATTGGACCTGCATTTTGTCATCGTGTCTACCTTATTGAATAAACCCACGCAATACCATTGATTAATCCTATAACGCCAAATGTATCATATTTGAGACATGAGTTTTGAAGCCCTCTACGTGATCAGTGTGATTTTTTTTTCTTGAAAAACCTGACGTATACAATTGGATACATGCAATACACAGATAATCCACCAGGGGGAGGAGTTTATTCCACAGAGGCCTTTCCAGTGACACTACAAGACTGTCATTAACCCTGTAAAGCCTGAACCATTAAACTATTTAGAGCTGCAACTGATTAATCGATTAGGTGCTTGAAGTCAATGCAAAAATTCCCGATTCGATCAATCCACTCGAATTGATTGAAGGGAGATATTCTATTGCAGTTTTCCTGAACTGAAGCTTCTTTGTGCATCACAATAAGCGTCCATGTGAAACGCAACAGTGGAACCAATGTTTAACAGCAGAGAAATGAAGGAAACAAAACTGTGATTCAGAAGAATTGTGGTTGAATGATTTTTTTGGATCACTTTGACTCGATTAATCGGTTGCAGCTCTATAACTATTGACAGAAAATTCCAGTTCTTTGAAACTTGAGCCTTTTTTGGTCCTTCTGAACAACCAAAACATTTATTTTTTCAAATATCAATTTCCATGTATGAGTTTCAATTTTATATCATATTTGACACATCAGGTCTCAATGTGCAAATACTATTATTTTTGAACAAACAAAAACAGTATAACACACACACGTCTAACAAACTGATAATTCCTTTTCTAAATGGTCCCAGTTCTTCCTCCTTCCTCATTAATGACAGTTTTGTAGTGTCACTGGAAAGGCCTCTGGTGAATGAACTCCGCCCCCTGGTGGATTATCTGTGTATTGCATGTATCTAATTGTATACATCAGGTTTTTCAAGACAAAAAAAATATCACACTGATCATGTAGACGACTTCAAAACTCATGTATCAAATATGATACATTTGGTGTTATAGGGTTAACAATAAGGTCATTTTGCATCCTTATGTCAGCTTCAGACTAGCTGAAAATAAAAACAATATAAAGTAACGTTAGCCAAAATGAGCACCCACTCAAACAAAATGAGCAAAAGGCTCCATAAAATTAACAAAATAGATAAAAATTTAGGTTTTAAACTTGGCCTAATTTGCTTCAACTTGAGTATTGTCATAAAAAATTCAATTTCAATGGCACCAACTGATGAAAATGCCATCATTTAATAAGGACGCATTTGTACGGTTCCCAAACTTGTTTATTTTCTAGAAGCCGCTGTAGCCTTGAGCTGAGCCGAAGACAGTAATAAAGAACCACATGATAGAAGTGGTCAAATGTCATCAGACGCACACAGTTACTACTCAAATCTGTATCTTTATATTCAAGGCAGTTTTACAGCATGGAAGGAAAAAGCAGTCGAGCATTTAATGAAAACAAAATAAAAAAATAATAAAAATAAAATGGAAAACATCAGATGTGAAATGATGTAAATGAAAGGGCTGTGATCATTCGGTTTCTTTCATTTGGTCACAAAAGACTAAGGGCCGTTACATGTTCGTACAATCATCTCAGCGCAGGCCCGGCTCTCTGTTGTCTGAACGCCTCATGAAATATTCTGTGAACATCAAATACCGACTTCTTTCACAGAGTGCAAGGAAATTCATTCCATCCAAATCCCCCACGTCCTTCTCTAACCTTTGAATCTCTCCTGCACTGGTCTTTCCTTTTTATCTACTTTATCTACGACAAACAACAAAGTAAAACACTGCACCTCCTTCTTACCTCTGCCCTCTGCTTCTCTTGTAACATCTCCATTATTCACCAAACACATTTCTACGGACAAAAAAATATTCAGATGTTTCAACGCTGAAAGAGACGGTGTCGAAACCCGTGGCTGGGGATGAATACTAATGCAATAACCTGGTCATAAATCACTCAAAGTACAGAGAGTGACGCATGTCTGGTTGACCTCCATTTGAGGTATTTTTTGCTACGATGGCACTTTGAGCTTTTCTTTTTCTTGTTTTGTGTTGTGCCCGTATTCCAGTGTTTTTCAACCCTGGGGTCGGGACCCCACATGGGGTCGCCTGGAATTCAAATGGGGTCCCCTGAAATTTCTAGTAATTGGTAAAAATAAAGAAAAATACTGATAAAAACTATATGGTGAATTGAGAAAAACAATCCCAATCCATAAAAGACATGGCAAACTGTGGTTGTGAAACTGCAGCACTGTGGTTCTGTTTATGTGTCAAATGTTCATTGTGGTCAGTTTCAGATGCTGCAGCTCTTTCATAATTCATAGTTTCAGTTCTTGCTTGTTCAGTATTAATTATCAGCCTTGTAAATCACAGCTGGACTGACTGGACATATCCTGACCAAAGAAAATCCAATTCTCCCTTTGTGCAGTAATCTACACCTGGATTTACTGCCTCTGTCCACAATAATATACATTACACTGGGTTACAAAAAAATGTTTTTTGCAAGTTGTCTAGGTTTTTTCAACTGAATTCGGACCATTTTGCACCGCTAAATCCAAAAATGACATCTGTTTTTCTCAATCAGGTCAGGTTTTTTTTTGCTAATTTGATTTTGAAAAATTTGATCTTCTCACAAAATATAATAATTAATACCAAAATAAGATAGGTAAACACACTTTATGAAACTTGTGACTTGATTCCTGTTAGGTACAATGGTGTATTCACCGCAGATGTAGCAGAATACGTCAGGCTTATTTTTGCAAGATCTTCTAGTCGAAGCCATTTCATTCACCTGTAATATTAAAAAAACATGAATCATAAATTGGCAAAAGTAAAATCTTCAGAACTCATTTATTGCGAGAAATATGAAAGAATTTTGTATCATATGATGTGAAAATGCCCATAAATGTAAGCAAAAATGTTAAAAAGCCAATATGTAGCATAGTTCAGAAAGTTGAGCTGATTGAGCAAAATGAATGTGATTTTTGGATTCAGCACACCAGAATTATCCTTAATCAGCTCAAAAAACTTCAACAATAAATTTGTTGTTGACCAGTGTTATATAGACTAAATGTCCTCTAAAATTAACATTTATTTGCAACATAGTATAGCAAACTATTACATGTGAACATTAACACTTTAAAGACATATCTGAATGTTTATTTTAATGTCTGACATGTAGTGTATTGTCTTTTAAGTAGTAAATGTTTATTTTACTTCTTGATATGAACTATATTGTAGTGTATTGAATTATACTGTTTTACAATGCATTGCCACTGTTCTGCTCTGTACTTCACTTATTACACTGAATTGTTTTGTTTTGTATTGCACAGATCTCTGTTATTTTTTATGTGGGCAATGCGGAAGACAATTAGCATTGGTGCTAACTCCGGCATATTTAAATGTTTATACTGAAATTGAATGTATACAGGGTGGGGAAGCAAAATGTACAATGAACATTTAGTTGTTTTTTCTCAGCAGGCACTACGTCAATTGTTTTGAAACCAAACATATATTGATGTCATAATCATACCTAACACTATTATCCATACCTTTTCAGAAACTTTTGCCCATATGACTAATCAGGAAAGCAAATGTCAAAGAGTGTGTGATTTGCTGAATGCACTCGTCACACCAAAGGAGATCTCAAAAATAGTTGGAGTGTCCATAAAGACTGTTTATAATGGAAAGAAGAGAATGACGATGAGCAAAACTATTATGAGAAAGTCTGGAAGATACTATTAAATCTATCCTTCCTTCCCTCTGCTGTCAGACTGCACAACCAGTCCTGCTCCCAGTAGAGTAGATCACCACATATGTCATGTAATAACAACCCTCCCTCCATTCCATTTCATAATGTTGTATATATATATATATATATATATATATATATATATATTTTTTTTTTTTTTTTTTTTTTTTTTTCTATATGTATAACCATTGCACTACATACCAAAGCATATTTGCACTCTCTTTTTTAAACACTTTTTTCTTTTAGTCAAAGTTATATGACTGTTTTACGTGAATGTGTATGTTTCTATGCTGCTGTTAACACTGTGAATTTCCCCATTGTGGGATCAATAAAGGAATATCTTATCTTATCTTATCTTATCTTATCTTAAAGAAGAATGGGAGAAGTTGTCACCCCAATATTTGAGGAACACTTGCACAAGTTTCAGGAAGCGTGTGAAGGCAGTTATTGAGAAAGAAGGAGGACACATAGAATAAAAACATTTTCTATTATGTACATTTTCTTGTGGCAAATAAATTCTCATGACTTTCAATAAACTAATTGGTCATACACTGTTTTTCAATCCCTGCCTCAAAATATTATACATTTTGCTTCCCCACCCTGTAAATGTGTTCATTAATGTGCACTGTCCCACCTAAATAAAGATACATACATACATACATGATCAAAAACTAATTAATTTTAGCAAAAAAAAAAAGTCTCCATTTTGAATGTCTGGGGTCGATAGAAATGTTAAAATAGGGTTACGAGCCAAAAAAGTTTTGCCATATTCACTGACACCAACACAGGTTCATGCTGATTAGTCTGTGGTGAAGGTTGAAGGTAGGGATGCACCGATTCTGATCCCAGTATCAGGTATCAGGTCCGATACTCAGCGTATGTACTTGCACTTGTACTCGTAAAAGTAATCCAATACAACCGCACCGATACCACTTACGGCTGTGTGACATTCCCAGTTCAGTGCAGCAGGTACGAGGAGGAGGAGTAATGTGTGGGGAGTGTGAAGAGTGTGGAGATATTTCAAAATAAATGACGGTGATAAAAGTAACGCTGACTGCAAGTAACGTTAAAGACACAGACGGATACAGACGCAGCGTTCTGTCCGTCGTCTGTGTACGTTCCATCTGTTTTCCAGGTGTTGGTGGATGAGTACCCAGACAGAGAATACCACCGGGAACCGTGGAGGTAGAGGATCTGTTCAAAGAGCCACTGTGTGAGTTAGAGAAAAACTACTGACACATTTAGGACAACTGCCCTCAGCAATATCAACATTAGTATCACATTATTGTTGCCTCTGTCGTCTCCATGTTTTTTATTACTGACTTTCTTCGTCTTCTTCTCAAAAAACTTTCCTCTTCTTCGTGGTATTTGTTCAGTATGGTTAATTCAGAGCGGTGCCCCCTGGTGGATTAACTGACAAACGCTCATTCCAACACATTAAATGTCAGTAGCAGCACTTTGTTCCAGTCAGACTAATGACAACGACAATAAAGCACATTTACAAAAGGAACTAACAACTATAATGGTATTATTAACCCTTTCATACATAGTGGTCACTCCAGTGGACAGTTACTCTACAGCTTTACTCTTGTATATTCATGGGTTTTGTTGTTTTCGTTCCATATCAACCAACACAGTGGACACTTATGCATCATCTCATAAACTGCAATTCATTCCATTATTGTAACTCTGCTGTTCTTGATTGGTTCTTGAGTGGAAATCAATTGTTAATATTTATTTTTTGCATATTATCTCCATGAAGTGAGTAATAACTAGTATTAGAATATGTTAAAATGTGAGAGAACATCAGATTAGCTGCATTAAACATGGTTTCATTTCACTGTTTTCATATCACTTTATGATATTGGGTTTTAAATACATGTTTCTTTGCTTCAGGAATAAAATTCATGGTGTAGCTGAGTGGAAATTTTTGTAACTCCATGAAAAACAGGTTGATTAAAAAAAAAAAAAAAAAAAAATCAATCACATTGGGTTTTTTTTTCATGCCTAAAGAGGAATAAAAACACTCAGGAAAAAAAAAAAAAAATCTTGATTAAGGTTCTCATAATTCATGCATGAAAGGGTTAAGTACTCATATTGGTACTCGGTATTGGCAAGTACTCAAATGTAAGTACTTGTACTTGTACTCAGTCTGGAAAAAAGTGCTATCGGTGCATCCCTAGTTGAAGGTAGTAGCAAGAGGCTGGGATTCATATTAAACAAGAAAAGCACTGGGAGAGTGCAGACTTCCACCAAGACAGATGTCGTCATTACCCCCCCTGATCACCACCAAAATTTTATCATTTCCACCTTGTGCCAGTATCGACATTTCCTGAAAATTTCCTGAAAATCCGTCCATAGCTTTTTGAGTTATCCTGCTAACAAACAAACAAACAAACAAACACACAAAGCAAAGCGATCACAACACCTTCTGGCGGAGGTAACAAGTAGAAGAAGAAAGTCAAAAGTTTATCTGGCCTAACAAGTTCACTGAGTCAACAGGAGAGCGGTGACCCATGCTGACGGCTTTTCCATTACAGCCTGGAAGCGTCGAGCCGAGCTGCATGGGTCCGACTCGGTAATGGAGTCATGCAGGGCCGTCACCGTCAGCGGATTGACAGGTTTGACCGCAGGAACAATGTCCTCATTTAGAGAGAGCAGCAATTCAATAGGTTCAATATGTAAGAAGTGCCTGCTTTTGTGTTTACTGTGTTTTATCAAATAGTGGATGGAGCTTTTATTACCCCCCCAAAAAGTAAGGGGGTATTGTTTTTGGTTCACTTTCTTTGTTTGTTTGTTAACACTCTCACAGCAAAACTGTTGGTTGAATTCATACCAAATTTGGTTTATAGATTGCCAGTGACCCAGGATAGACGTCAATACATGTTGGGAAAAGTAATTCAAAGTTTAATTTTTTTTTTTTTTTTACCCCCCCCCCGCCTCCATTTACTTAGAATGGGTGAAATTTCATGTCTGTAGCAGGAAAACTATTGGTTGAATTCATACAAAGTCAACTTTATAGCTTGTCAATGACCCCGAGTGGATCTCATTACATTTTGGGAACAGTAGGTCAAAGTTAATTTTTTTGGATGAACTTTAAAAAAATTTCCCATTTACTTATAATGGGCAAAATGTGTTCGAGGGGTGGGGTTCGTTGTGGCATTTGTTTTAACTGCAGACGGTACCAACCCTTTATTTCTAATTTCCTCCAGTTAATAAGTAGAAATGGTCATATTTAGCTCAAAACCTACTACATACAAGCTAATACAAATTCAGCACTTCCTGTAACAGTTTCAAATTAAAACATTATCAGCTGGCCGAGACCGTTCATTGCTTAACAAATCTTTTAAAGGTTAAAAAGGTTAACTCACTTTATTATCCCCTTTGGGAAAAACCATCCACCAGCGACCAAAACTATCCACTGATGTAAACTGTTTACTATCTGTTGATCCACTAATCCTATCAATCCATGTAAATAATTGGTGTAAAATACAGTTCTTCGTCTTTTCATGGTCATCAGATATGACCCATTTGGACGTTCAGAGGCTCCGTAGTTACCATGGAAACACCATCATCTTCTACATTGATTCACCAGTAAAACCCATGGAGTTGGATCAATGACAGTGGAGCTAGATGCTTGTTTTTATGTGAAGTTAACAATATCTTTGCTGGAAAAGTCACTTTTTCTTCAGTTTTCTCTATTTCTGATATAATAACCTTCAAATTTAATCTGAGCTTCTGTGAACATTTACATAATCAGTGAATTAAGTTTAGGAAAATACATGATTTTTACTGAAAAAATCTGAGGATAATATTATAATAAATGGTGTTCAATCACTTAGGGAAGTTAAATATAGAGGAAAAGAATATACTTTTGAACTGCCACAAACGTAGCACTGGGTCTTTATGGGTTAACTGGGGGCACAGTACATGACAGTCTGCAGAAGTCTATCCATATTAATTTCTTCCCAGCCTGAAATTGAGAACCAGCCTTTTTTGTTTGTGTCAACCTCAACACGACCTGCCTTGTAGTAGACGGTTGCTTTTTATTCAAGGAAATTGAGTATATGAAGTTCGACCCCTTATCTCCACCAATGCGTTATGGTAGCAACATGGCCTCCCAGTTACTCATCTTTGTGTAACATAGTTGTTATAGTTCAATGGTTTCCAACCTTTTTTGGCTCGTGACCCCATTTTAACCCTTTCATGCATTAATTGTGAGAAACTTAGTCAAGATTTTTTTCTTCAGTGTTTTTATTCCTCCTTAGGCATGAAAAAAACAATGCAATCAATTTTTTTTTTTTTCTGTGGAGTTACAAAAATATCCATGCATTTAATTTTTGAAGTAAAGAAACATGTGTTTAAAACCCAATATCAGAAAGTGATATGAAAACAATGAAATAAAAACATGTTTAATGTTGCTAATCTGATGTCTTCTCACATTTTAACATTGTAATGCTATTAATCCCTCACTTCATCGAGATAATGTGCAAAAAAAACCCTTCTTGTCTAACAAATAACAATTGATTTACACTCAAACATGTTAGTGCAGATCAGGTTTGTCAAGAACAGCAAAGTTATAGTAATGGTATGAATGTCAGGATATGAGATGATGCGTAAGTGTCCACTGTGTCGGCTGATATGGAACTGAAACAACTAAACCCATTGATATACAAGACAACAGCTGGAGAAGAACTGTCCACTGGAGTGACTTATGCATGAAAGGGTTAACATCACAAATTTCTGGCGACCCCAGACATTCAAAACAGAGACATTTTTTTCTTGGAGACGTCTTAGTGGGGCCAGACGGGTGAAGACATCTTTCCATTCTCTATCCGGTTTCGACTGTGTCCGGGCAGGTGAAAGTGTAGTAACACATGCGGTCACATGATCGGGTCAATAAAGATATGCCCTCTCAGATATTATGTCCTGCATTGTGTTTGAACTTGTTTTTTGTCAGGAAAAGTGTGTGGTGTTTTAATTTTAATGAAATATATATTGAATCATTAAAAAATATTTTTTTTTAGTAATTTATTTACTTTTTTTTTTTTTTTTTTTTTTTATGAATTCCAGGCGACCCCAAGTGGGGTCCAGACCCCAATGTTGAAAAACACTGTTATAGTAGTTTTAAATCCTGATAAATTCGGGAGGTAGCGCCTCCTTGTGGTGCAAGATATTTACAAACTATAAGTTCATTAATTCGAATAATAATGTTATTTTTGTAATTATTCTTGATTGCTCTTTTAACTTAGTGTGTTATGTGGCAGTGTTTTAGTTGTAGTCCTGTGTTTTGTTTGGTCCTCCACCCTCTTCTTCGTTGGTTTATGTCTGTTCTTCTTCGTGTATTTCCAGGGGTACTCCAATATAAAGTCAGGTTCCTCCCCTTCCTCTTCCCTTTTCCAATGTCTCATAATGGGAAGAAGTAGGTCATCCATTGTTATCCATTGTCATCGTGTATTACACTGGTCAACAACAAATTTATTGTTTCAGTTTTTTGAGCTGATTTAGGATAATTTTGGTGCTGAATCCAAAAATCACATTCATTTTGCTCAGTCAGGTCAACTTTCTGAACTATGCTACATATTGGCTTTTTAACATTTGTGCTTACATTTATGGGCATTTTCACATCATATGATACAAAATTCTTTCATATTTCTTGCAATAAATGAGTTCTGAAGATTTGACTTTTGCCAATTTATGATTCATGTTTTTTTTAATATTACAGGTGAATGAAATGGCTTCGACTAGAAGATCTTGCAAAAATAAGCCTAACGTATTCTGCTACATCTGCGGTGAATACACCATTGTACCTAACAGGAATCAAGTCACAAGTTTCATAAAGTGTGTTTACCAATCTTATTTCGGTATTAAACTTGGTGACCGAGATAAAGTTTACAAAAATGTAATCAATTTTGTGAGAAGATCAAATTTTTTGAAAATCTAATCCTGACCTGATTGAAAAAAGCAGATGTCATTTTTGGATTTAGCGGTGCAAAATGGTCCTTCAGTTGAAAAAACCAAGACAACTTGCAAAAAATATTTTTTGTAACCCAGTGTTATTAATTGATTTTATGTTCCTTTTTGGCATCTAATTTTATCTATATTGTTGTCTACATAGTAATCGAGTAGATGTATTGGCACTAATTAATTGTACATATGTTTGACAGGTAAACTAAGTGCGTATATGAGAGCATGCTAACCGTTGTCTGTTTCATTATAGTTTGGGGCTGGACCACAGTCAGGACTAATTGGGTGGGTTTATAAAGTATTTTAATTATATAGTTGCACTCTTCTACAGAAGCACTTTTTATATAGTTGCACTTTTATACAGAAATATTTTAATACTGATGTGTTTGGTGTGTTTGTTGTGCTTGATGAATGTATTTATGTGTGGGAAGAGTGTAGTTTGAATATTATTTGTGTTTCTTTTATTTGGGGGGCACGTGCAATTTTGTTGTATTCACTATGCAATGACAATAAAGCTTCTATCTATCTATCTTTAACCCTTTCATGCATAGTGGTCACTCCACTGGACAGTTATTCTCCAGCTGTTCTCTTGTGTATTCATGGTTTTTTGTTGTTTTAGTTCCATATCAGCCAACACAGTGGACACCTATGCACCATCCCATACACTGACATTCATACCATTACTGTAACTTTGGTGTTCTAGATAAACCCGATCTGCACTAACATGTTGGAGTGTAAATCATTTGTTATTTGTAAGACATAAAGTTCCTTTTTTTTTTTTTTTTGCATATTGTCTACATGAAGTGAGTAATAACTAGCATTAGATTATGTTAAAATGTGAGAAAACATCAGATTAGCAGGATTAAAATGTTTTTATTTCATTGTTTTTGTCTCACTTTCTGATATTGGGTTTTAAACATGTTTCTTTACTTCAAAAATTAAATGCATGAACATTTTTGTAACTACATGAAAAAAAAAACTCAAGTGCAATTTTTTTTTCATGCCTAAGGAGGAATAAAAACACTCAAGAAAAAAATCTTGACAAAGGTTCGCATAATTCGTGCATGAGAGGGTTAATTTGCATATTGCCAGAATAAACAGAGTGCGAGTACTATTTCCTCTTCCAATCACATCATTGTGTCCTGTGGGTCCATTCTACATCACACCAGTAAGAAACACAGAACATACCACCGCTCACATTTGCACAAAACGCACTCGTGTTAGAACAATCTCAGCGCTCTGCTTTGCTAGAAATATCAGCCAAGACTATTTTTGATGATGATACATGCAGGAACTCAAATACAGGAAAGATGTGGCCCATACGAAGACTCCCGATGGCACAGAAAAACATGTCTAATATTAAATATCTTGGTGAACATGGACAGGTCCCCGGTGGTTCTTTTTCTTAAAGAGCCTCAGATCCTTTCACATCTGCACTAAGATCCGGCACATGTTTTACCAGTTGGTGGTGGCATGTGTGCTGTTCTGTGCTGGAGAGGGAGTATCCAGCAAAACAGCAGATAAACTGATGACACAAACCTGGCTCAGGGATTGGAGGGAAGCTGGACTCAGGAGGGACGGTGGGGGTGGACATCATGGACAGTTTGGATCATCGTCTTCACCATATTCCCACCAGCCGCAGAAGAATCAGCTGCAGTGGAAGACTCACTTTATTATGACATAAAACTGAATATGACAGAGGATCCTCCATCTACTGTAGACTGTACAGCATCAAACTACAGACAGACTGACTACTCTGTAAATAAATAACTGATTGTCCACTGTCAATAGCTGGGTTTCCATTACAGTTTTCCACAAAATAAAAGCGATATTTCTACAATTTCAACTTGTAGGTGTTTCCATTGAGGAGTGTTTGGCGTCTGATGTGTGATTCTACTAAAGTCCCATCTTGTGACATTTCATAATTCTTGTAAAATACTGTATAGTTCTTGCAAGATGCTCATTTAAGGCAGATGTTTGCACTGAGTTTGATGCTAAACCTCCACCGTGTTGCCCCTGTAGTGTTGGTTCATCTACAGGTATTGCAGGGACTGTCTTCAACAAAAGAAGAAGGGAATGTAGAATCGTTCCTATCAGCCGCGGAGAAAGGATTTCTGGGAGAAAATTGTACATGTGTGAAAATGCGTAAAATGTGTTTCCATTACACTTTTACGCTATACTTCTATATCAAAATGTCTCACAAACCACCTCCTGAGAGTGTAAAAACTCTCGTGAGGTGGTTTTTGAGACATTTTGGTGTTTCCATTACCAGTTTTCTATTGTGCAATTGACATTTTGCGCATTTCTGAGGATAATGGAAACCTAGCTATTGATCCAGCTCCATGGGTTTTACTGGTGAATCAATGTTGCAGAAGATGACAGGTGACAGGTGTTTCCACAGTAACTACGGAGCCTCTGAGTCCAAATGGGTCATATCTGATGACCATGAAAAGATGGCAAACTGTATTTTACACCAATTATTTACATGCATTGACAGGATTAGTGGATCAGCAGGTATTAAACAGTTTAGATCAGTAGATGTTTTGGTTGACTGTGGATGTTTGGATCTTCATGGGTTTAAGTGTCATGTTAAACCACTGACTGAGCCAATCGTATCAGTTCCCTGGTGTCGCCCAGTGCTCTTCGAATGTTGACAGCAGTTAGGCCCAATCTCATTCCAGCCCTTGGCTCTCTCCCTCCATTGAGCACACTTACGTGAAGGGGTAGGAGTGTCTCGATTCACAGTGAGTAGGAGGGGAAGGGTGAAGGGGGGCTGTTGGGCCCTCAAAATAAAGATTTTTCAGAACCACACTACAAACTGAAGGGTATGAGAAATTTCCCGTTACTCTGATCGAGTCATCGGCAAGATGGAGGCAAACGCAGCCAAAAAAGTGCAGCAGTGGGATGAAAGAAACACACAAATGTACATATTTTCTTTGTAAACAACTCAATCATTTGATTGTCTGTTATAATGCCATTTCAATGTATTATAGACTGTTTATGACAAACGCAGCAAAAAAACCTGCTGGTCATGGATGTGTGTCTGTTCCATGGGTTTTGGGCAAACGCGAACAGCCCACATGAACAGAAATGGTTACAGCTGCTGACAGCATGGTGAATTATTTCGCAAACTAAGTTGTCGCATCTGTTTATAGCGCCATCGATGACTGCTGATGATGTAACAGGTCTGGAAGGGTTGTTCCATTTCATAGGGGAATATTTCAACCTCTACCCCAACTCCATTTCAAGGGGTAGTGCAAGTGCAAGGGCCAAAAGGTAGGGGAAGGGGTAGGGGCTGGGGCACCGTAAAGGGGGGGTAAACATGACAAATTCATGGGGCCCAGCATTTCTGGGGGGGCCCATAGAGCAGTGGAGGGGGTCCCATAGAGCAGTGGAGGGGGTCCAGTGGATACAGGCAAGAAGTTGTGAAAAATGCATGTAAGACCCGCTGTATAATAATATAATATAATATAATATAATATAATATAATATAATATAATATAATATAATATAATAAGCCAGGAGTCGGACGTTGAAAGAATGTTAAGTTTCACTTTCATTTCACACCAGTGTAGGTATGGACCGCATACCCACTATAACTACTTCCCCTAACCCCCCCCCAACCCCACCCCTGCTGCTCCGACAAATCAATAAGACACAGATTTTTATAAATGGCCCAAATCGTTTCGCTTTCATAGGGCCCACAGTTGCTAGCTCTAGGGTAGAGGTGAAAATGAGAATTGGGATTGGGCCAAATGCTGCGTTTCCACTATGTGGTATCGGCTCGACTCGACTCGACTCAGCCTTTTCGCGTTTCCGTTACAAAAAAGAACCTGGAATCTGGTACTAGTTTTCTGGCATCACCTCCGGCGAGGTTCCAGGACTGGGGACCAGATACTAAAAGGTGGCATGTAAACACTGCAGACCACTGATTGGTCAGAGTCGTCTCTGTGACCCGCCGTTTTACAAAAAACAGATGTGGAAGTCGACAGTAAATATAGCGGTAGGTTAATCCACACGATGACAGCTTGTAAAACTACACCATGGTTTGTCCAGGAGGTTCAGACGTAAAAATTCAGCATGAGTTTGACAAGACAACACGCGGCGAGCGAGTTTATCAGCGACTCTGAACAGACGACATGGAAGTAACACGCCACATCACTATGACGACCAGATACTGGAAAGTCTGTAGTATCTTGTAATGGAAACGGTCTGGAATAGGACCTGGTACCTGAGTCGAGTCGAGCTGGTTCCACATAGTAGAAACGCGGCCTTAGTCTTTTAGCTCCACAGAGGGGATGCTTTCCAGTTTGCCAGTCCGTGGTCATAATGCTCCAGCTGACCAGTTTAAATCCCTTCATCTCACTGGTTTAAAAGTGATAACTAAAGAAAGCGGAGGATGTGCATATACTGTATTGCCATGGAAATATTTGAGTTTTCTTTGCAGTTCTGAGGTCTTGAGAACTTCAAACTTTGATTCTATAACCCGCCCCCTCACCTCAGTCTGCAACAAACACAAACATTGGTACGAACACACAAAGCCCCGGGGGGGAACAACAGGATGCTAAAGAACACTGCATTTGCAACTGGAGCAGACACAGTTCACCCGACAGGATTTTCTCCAAATCCTTCAATTGAATTTCTCCGTCCCGCGAGGGGGAAGATGCTGCTCCCTTTCCAACCCAATATCCCCGAGCAAACACTTGCGTCAGCTGTTTGTGTTTGCCAATACATTATGACTATGAATATTTTAAAGGCAAAATGGGGTTTGCTTACTGTAATACTCGTCACTCTGAGGAGGTATCGGCGTTCTGAATTTGCTCTTTATGTAGAGACACAATTATTTTTGCGTTTTTGTGATGAGATGTTATTGAATTTTCAAATTATACAAAGTTATACAGAACTGAACAGAAAACTCTCTGGTCTTCTTTTCATTAAATTCTACTTGGAGATATTTCCAGTACATTGTCAGTCAAGTGGACAGACCACAAACAAGAATACTGACCTCGCAGATTTCAGATTTTTAAAAGCGTTTTCCAAAGTGTAAATTTGTTTTTTTGTGCATCCATGCGTTCAGGGATAATGGACAGATCAGAAAAAGATGGCATCTGTATCCATTTTCCTCATGTCGATTATGTCTTTGTGTAATGAAACTGCAGCTGAAACATCAGATCCAAGTGTATAAAGTCAAATATCAGTGTATGACCTGCAGTAGATGGAGGTCAGCACCGATACCTCTGGGAGACCGACCAGAACCATTTCCACAACCAACACGTAGCCTCTTACACCCATACCAGTGTACCAGGGGGCAGCTGCAGTTTGTGTTGCCATGGTAACGCTACATAGTGCTTGTACTAACATACTTAAGCTATATGTTCATGTAACCAAAAGAACATTGATTAAAAGCTCAACAAAACCAATTTTCAGAAAACAACACAATCCAAACAATAAACACTTAAATGGGAAAATATCTAAAACAATCTAACAGTATGACATCAGTGTATGCTGGGGTGCGGGAAAAAGGAGGAGGGGGGGGCATGACAAAATTTTGTGAAAGATCCGTTGTATAATAGAGGCATAGAAGCTGGGAGTCAGATGTTGAAAGCATGTTCAGTTTCATTTTTGCTTCATGGTAGGGTTAGTTATGTTAGTTATGGACACCCCCCCTCCAACAAATCAATAACATACTGAATTTTATTTTTTATTTTTTTTATATAAAAAAACAACAATTAAGAAGTAAATTTAACAAAATTTAAAACATGTAAAAATAAAAAGATACTGAATTTTATAAAGGGGTCACATCGTTGTGCTTTCATGGGGCCTATAATTGCTAGTGGTGCCCCAGAGTGTATACCATGAATAATTTAATAAAACAGACCAATTAGACAAACGTTGCAGCGCTAAGTTAACTCGAAGCAGAGCCAACATTAAATTATGAAGAAATTATTACAAATTTTGTCTTAACTTTGCAGTTTTCTGATCATAACTTTTATTTATTTGAATGCAGTTTCTGCTATTGGTTAATCCATTGTTTCGTGTTACATTGAAGTAATTCCCACTAGAAACAAAGGCCCTGAGTTTAACCCTTTATAGTTCACTAAAAGAAATACTCTGAAATTCAAAATTTCAACCTGAGTGTGTTATTGGAGGACATAACAAGAATGTATTAATTTGGGAAATTAAAAAAAAAAACAAATGTATCGCTATGTAGAAAATCAAGGTCAGTGAAGTTACTGTATTTAGTTCCTTACCCGTAAGTGGCAAAAAAAACCAAAACAAAACAAGAAGTATATATAATCCTAACTAATCCTAATCTTAATCCTAGCCTACAAAATTCTCAGTGGGTCTGCTCCTACCTACTCAGGTGCACTGATAAAAGCTTATGTCGCCCCACGACCACTCCGCTCATCTGGGGAACGTAGTCTGGTGGTCCCCAGACCTCGCGCAAGACAATCCAGGCTCTTTTCATGGGTCGTTCCACGTTGGTGGAACGCTCTACCAAGTGCTACAAGAACAGAGGCATCCCTGCCTATCTTCAAGAAGCTCCTGAAGACCCAGCTCTTCCGAGAGCACCTCCTATCCTAACACTTTCAAACATTCCATCTTAAATATTCTAATAGGGTTTTTCCCAGGATTATCACAGATTCTTCCAGGATTATCTCTGGACCTGCTGCGGTGGTCCTGCCTCTTCCCTACCCTCATCATCACCACTCACTTATCCTCAACTGCCTCCATGTGTCTCCCCCTACTCCCCCCTTCTCCCCCTCTCCCCCAGTCTCTATCTCTATCGCTCTCTCTTTTTCTCTTTCTTTACCCTCTCTCTTTAACCCCAACTGGTCAAGGCAGACGTCCATCCTCCAGGAGTCTGGGTCTGCTCCAGGTTTCTGCCTGTTAAAGGGAAGTTTTTCCCTCCACTGTCACCAGTCACTAGTGTTTGCTCCTGGAGGATTCTGTTGGGTTTCTGTAAATTCACTTAGAGTCTGGTTTTGACCAACTCTATATATAAAATGTCATGAGATAACTTTTTTTGTGATCTGGCGCTATATAAATAAAATTTGATTGATTGAGTGATTTAATTGGTTTTCCCCTGTAAGTCGCTTTGGAAAAAGCGTCTGCCAAATGCGTAAACATAAACATATAAGAATACAAGGAAAACGAAGAAGAGTGAGGAAGAGTTTTAAAAGAAACAGTAAATGTGTGGACACACTAGGAAATAAAATATTTTTTTTAATTTAGTAGGAGATAGAGGGGTAATATAAGTATAATAATAATGAATATATCTGTAAATCAACATGATATTTATGTACGTCACCATGCTTATGGAACGACTTCTTGTGATAATAAGTAAACGAATCATCACATTTGGGATTTACAGGAAAAACTGACACTACGCACTTCTGTTTTTTTGTTTTTTTTTTCACATTTAGTAAATATCGGTAAAGTTTTACACACGTCCAATGGAAAAGCCACTACTGTCTTGTAATGTATTTGGAAATGACCAAAAACAGTCACTTGCCCGATACAGACTTAACAGGTTGACTTGTTGCTGTTTGTTGCATCAGTTGACTCTTTCTAAGCTAACAGTTGCTGGTGCTGCACAGGAGCAGAAGAAATCCAATAAGTGTTTCCATGCACACTGGGATTGTGTTTATGACGCTGATGCCACTGTTTTTATCGTATGTGGGATCTGACGTTTACATGGGAAGCAGAGAACGCCGGTGCTTCCAAACCCTGCATAGGTGGTAAACATTCATATCCCGGTCACTGTTTACTGCTGCTGTTTGCACATCCACCTGCCATGTTTACAACACAGCGCTGCAGTTTAATCTGACATGTCTGTAACCGCTGCTTCACTTTAAATCACCTGGACTGAACCTACAGAAAAGAAGCCTCCTCAGTGCATTAAATGCCAATATTGTGTGGTGGGTTTGGATTAGTGGTATTCATCTTACTGCCAGCGACAGGAGACAAGAGCATCAGGTAATATTTCACATGTCCTCCAGTTGTCGGTCTGTCACTGTCACCTCATAGGACTGGTGGGGGGGGGTAGGCTGATGATGGAGGAGTTCAGTGACTGGGGCTGATGTTTGACCATGTACTAATGCTTCACTGCTTCTGCTGAAGTCAGTGTCCTGAAGCTGGACAGGTCCACATTCACCTGCTCTTTCCATTTCAGCTAAAATGTACGGATGTGACCGTGGACATGAGAAGAAAGGCATTTTAATGCTGAAAGGAGTGATATTTAGCCTTTTTTAAAAAGGAATTATGCATTTTCCATTTTAATGTAGTTTACCACCACCAGAGGGAGAATGTGAGAGCGAATGAATAATGGATCAATAATGTAAAGCGCTTTGGGTGTCTAGAAAAGCGCTATATAAAATCCAATCCATCATTATTATTATTATTATTATTATTAAAACTATGGAAGAGGATTAGGGCCACTGGAAAAAAATAAATGAATTAAGGTCTAATATGTTTATTATTATTATTATGATGATGAGAAAAAAGTCAGAATCCTGAGATTAAAGCCAGAATTTTGAAGAAAAAAAGTCAGAATTATGAGAAAAATTCAAAATTCTGAGAAAAAAAAAGTCAGAATTCTGAGTTTAAAGTCAGAATTCTAAGAAAAAAGTCAGAGTTCTGAGGGAAAAAGTCAGAATTCTGAGAAAAACATCAGAATTCTGAGGGAAAAAAGTCAGAATTCTGAGTTTAAAGTCAGAATTCTAAGAAAAACGTCAGAATTCTGAGTTTGAAGTCAGAATTCCAAGAAAAAAGTCAGAATTCTGAGTTCTGAATTCTGATAAATGTTTTGAAGTCATACATTCAGTTTCATCACACCTGCAGTTACCCTGTTTGTGTATTTAGCATATTTTTGTGTATTTTAGTGCATTTTAGTGTATTAATCATGTATTTTTGCACATTTTAGTGTACTTTAAGCGCATTTTTGTGCATTCTTTAACATCCTTTAGTGTGTTTTAGCATATGTTTTGTACATTTTATTGCATTCTTTCAGGATGGTTAAAAACAGTAACTTTGAGGCCTGTTATTTATGTCAATGTATTTCATCAAAAATGCCTTGAAAAATGTCTTCAAAAGTCATAAATTCAGGTTCATCAAACCTGCAGTTACCCTGTTTATGTATTTAGTGTATTTTAATTTTTTTTTTTTTTTTTGTGCAATTTAGTGTATTATTTGTGTATTTTTGTTGTTGTTGTTGTATTTTAGTGTATTTTATGTGTATTTTAGTGTATTCTTTAAGCATTTTAACACATTTTTTAGAGTGTTTTTGCATATTTTTTCAAATATATTTTTTAGTGCATTCAAGATGGTTCAAGACAATGACTGAGTGTATTTTGTGAGTATTTTTGTGTTTCTTTTAAGCTTTTTAACATATTTTAGTGTACTTTAGCATATATTTTGTGTATTTTAGTGCATTCTTCCAAGATGGTTTAAGACAATAACTATGAGGCCTGTCATTTATGCCAATGTATTTCATCAGATACCGTGAAAAAATTCCTCAAAAGTCATATTTGGCTTCATCAAACCTGCAGTTACCCTGTTTATGTATTTTTTTGTGTGTGTATTTTAGTGTATTATTTGTTTTGGTTTTTTTGTGCATTTACAGTATTTTATGTGTATTTTTGTGTATTCTTTAAGTATTTTAACAGATTTTAGCATATTTTTTGTGTATTTTAGCATTATGTTTTGTATATTTTAGCGCATTCTTTCAAGATGATTCAAGACAATAACTTTGAGATCTCTGTTACTGTTATTTATGTCAATGTATTTCATCAAAGACGCCTTGAAAAATGTCTTCCAAACTCAAATTTGGCTTCATCAAACCTGCAGTTACCCTGTTTATGTATTTAGCATATTTGTTTGTGTATTTTAGTGCATTTTAGTGTAGTATTTGTGTTTTGTTTTTGTTTTGTTTTTGCATTTTAGTGTATTTTTGTTGATTCTTGACGTATTTTAACATATTTTTGTGTATTTTAGCTTTTTAAAAAAGTGTATTTTAGCATATTTTTTGTATATTTTAGTGAATTCTTTCAAGATGATTCAAGACAATAACTATAAGGCCTGTTATTTATGTCAATATATTTAATCAAAGATGCCTTGGAAAATGTCTTAAAAAGTCAAATTTGGCTTCATCAAACCCGCAGTTACCCTATTTATGTATTTAGCCTATTTTTTTTGTGTATTTTAGTGTAGTATTTTTTTTTTTTTTTTTTTTTTTTTTTGGCGTTTTAGTGTATTTTTGTTTATTCTTGAAATATTTTAGCATATTTTTGTGTATTTTAGCTTATTTTTTGGATATTTTAGTGCACTCTTCCAAGATAGTTCAAGACAATAACTATGAGGCTTGTTGTACTGTTATTTATGTCAATGTATTTCATCAAAGACGCCTTGAAAATGAAGTCTTCATCAAACATTGCACATTAGCATGTATGAAACGTACATATTGATCCTGTAAAATGTCAGCATTTCATTTATAACTATTTTCAACCATGGTGCGTATCCTCTAGATGTCTAAATGTCAAGTAAGTTTAAGTTCTTAGTTGTAAGTAGGTTTTTATAGGAGCTTAGACTTCATTATAGGTCCGTTAGCTGTAAAGACCCCCTCAGTGCGGTGGAGGTGATATACTGTGTGCATATAATGGTCTGATGTGAACTGTACGGCAGAATGAAGCACGCCGTTATCTGCGATTCAACTGTAATGTTTATATTCTTTGTCCTTTCATTGCGCTTGATGTTTATCTGTTGTGTTATTGACGAGCAGAATATTGCGGCTGTTTAGACCGGCGTGAGTCGTCCTCGTCCCTCCATTTCATTCCACCGTGTTGACTTGAACTGATATAAATTGAGTGAATGCAATTGATTTTGGGCATCTGCCTTTCAGCGGAGGGGGGGGGGTCGGTGAAAAGAGGAAGAGACAGCAGCATCTCAATGCAGCAAAGAGGAGGAGGAGGAGGAGGAGGAGGTGAATGTGTGTTTGTGCGAAGGCGATAGAGACAGACAGATGGTGTTGCTACACAGGAGTCTGCCCTAATGTAGTTTAGTTCAGCTCTTATCACCACTGGCAGCATTTTGGCTCCATTTAAACAGATACAGGGAATAGTAAACACCGCTAAGCTTCAGGAGAGGTATTACACATTTAATGGCACTACCCACTTTGTCAAAAAGCACAATAATAATAAAAAAAATAGTGCCATTTTATGTTATCAGGGCTTCTTCAGTGTTAAACTAACATGAATGAACACGGCTGCAATAGTGAACTTTCATCTGTAGAAAAACCTGCAACAGGGCTTCGGGAATATGTAGGCAAATGTTGGATGGACTCCAATTAAAAGTTTGGGAGAAATTAATTGTTTATGAAAAATAATTGTTATTGTGTTGTTGACTGTGTGTTCAGCTCCAGTACAAACTTTTCATTTGTTTTGCAGGTTGGAAAAGAACTAGTCTTATTATCAGGGTTTCCACACTTTTTAGAGCTTCAGTAAAAGAGGAGAAAACATATATAATGTTATATAAACATGTATAATTCTCATGATTTTGAATGACAGTGATTGTTGCAGGTTATATACATCCACATAAGACAAGTTCGGAAAAGGATTAGGGCCACTGGGAAAAAAAAAAAAAAAAAAAAAAATACAGTTCAATATATTTTTAAAACTATTATTCTGAGAAAAAAGTCAGAATTCTGACTTTTTTTCTCAGAATTGCAACTTTAACCTCAGAATTTCTCTTTGGACTCAGAATTCTGACTTTAAACCCAGAATTCTGACTTTTTTCCTTCAGAATTCTGACATATTTTTCTCAGAATTCCAACTTTAAAATTCAGAAATCTGATTTTTTTTTCTCAGAATTTTAACTTTAAACTCAGAATTCTGAAATAAACAACAAATGACTAAACTAACCCAAAATAACAAATAAAAATAAATATATCAAATAATAACCCCCCCCCCATTTACTTATAATGGGTGAAATGTCACATGTCTGTAGCAGCAAAACTATTGGTTGCACAATAATAATAATAATAATAATAATAAAATAAAAATAGTGCCATTTTATGTTATCAGGGCTTCTTCAGTGTTAAACTAACATGAATGAACACGGCTGCAATAGTGAACTTTCATCTGTAGAAAAACCTGCAACAGGGCTTCGGGAATATGTAGGCAAATGTTGGATGGACTCCAATTAAAAGTTTGGGAGAAATTAATTGTTTATGAAAAATAATTGTTATTGTCTTGTTGACTGTGTGTTCAGCTCCAGTACAAACTTTTCATTTGTTTTGCAGGTTGGAAAAGAACTAGTCTTATTATCAGGGTTTCCACACTTTTTAGAGCTTCAGTAAAAGAGGAGAAAACATATATAATGTTATATAAACATGTATAATTCTCATGATTTTGAATGACAGTGATTGTTGCAGGTTATATACATCCACATAAGACAAGTTCGGAAAAGGATTAGGGCCACTGGGAAAAAAAAAAAAAAAAAAAAAAAATTACAGTCCAATATATTTTTAAAACTATTATTCTGAGAAAAAAGTCAGAATTCTGACTTTTTTTCTCAGAATTGCAACTTTAACCTCAGAATTTCTCTTTGGACTCAGAATTCTGACTTTAAACCCAGAATTCTGACTTTTTTCCTTCAGAATTCTGACATATTTTTCTCAGAATTCCAACTTTAAATTAAGAAATCTGATTTTTTTTTCTCAGAATTTTGACTTTAAACTCAGAATTCTGAAATAAACAACAAATGACTAAACTAACCCAAAATAACAAATAAAAATAAATATATCAAATAATAACCCCCCCCCCCCCCATTTACTTATAATGGGTGAAATGTCACATGTCTGTAGCAGCAAAACTATTGGTTGCACAATAATAATAATAATAATAATAATAATAATAATAATAATAATAATAATAATAAAAATAGTGCCATTTTATGTTATCAGGGCTTCTTCAGTGTTAAACTAACATGAATGAACACGGCTGCAATAGTGAACTTTCATCTGTAGAAAAACCTGCAACAGGGCTTCGGGAATATGTAGGCAAATGTTGGATGGACTCCAATTAAAAGTTTGGGAGAAATTAATTGTTTATGAAAAATAATTGTTATTGTGTTGTTGACTGTGTGTTCAGCTCCAGTACAAACTTTTCATTTGTTTTGCAGGTTGGAAAAGAACTAGTCTTATTATCAGGGTTTGCCCACTTTTTAGAGCTTCAGTAAAAGAGGAGAAAACATATATAATGTTATATAAACATGTATAATTCTCATGATTTTGAATGACAGTGATTGTTGCAGGTTATATACATCCACATAAGACAAGTTCGGAAAAGGATTAGGGCCACTGTGAAAAAAAAAAAAAAAAAAAAAAAAAAATTACAGTCCAATATATTTTTAAAACTATTATTCTGAGAAAAAAGTCAGAATTCTGACTTTTTTTCTCAGAATTGCAACTTTAACCTCAGAATTTCTCTTTGGACTCAGAATTCTGACTTTAAACCCAGAATTCTGACTTTTTTCCTTCAGAATTCTGACATATTTTTCTCAGAATTCCAACTTTAAATTCAGAAATCAGATTTTTTTTTCTCAGAATTTTGACTTTAAACTCAGAATTCTGAAATAAACAACAAATGACTAAACTAACCCAAAATAATAAATAAAAATAAATATATCAAATAATAACCCCCCCCCCCCCATTTACTTATAATGGGTGAAATGTCACATGTCTGTAGCAGCAAAACTATTGGTTGCGCAATAATAATAATAATAATAATAATAATAATAATAATAATAAAAATAGTGCCATTTTATGTTATCAGGGCTTCTTCAGTGTTAAACTAACATGAATGAACACGGCTGCAATAGTGAACTTTCATCTGTAGAAAAACCTGCAACAGGGCTTCGGGAATATGTAGGCAAATGTTGGATGGACTCCAATTAAAAGTTTGGGAGAAATTAATTGTTTATGAAAAATAATTGTTATTGTCTTGTTGACTGTGTGTTCAGCTCCAGTACAAACTTTTCATTTGTTTTGCAGGTTGGAAAAGAACTAGTCTTATTATCAGGGTTTCCACACTTTTTTAGAGCTTCAGTAAAAGAGGAGAAAAAAAATATTAAAAGAGGAGAAAAGAATATGTATGTATGTATAATTCTCATCATTTTGGATTATAGTGATTATTGCAGGTTACATCAAATAAACCAAGTACGGAAAAGGATTAGGGCCATGGGAAAAAAAAAAAAAAAAAAAAAAATTAAGGTCCAATATATTTTTTTAAATTATTATTCTGAGAAAAAAAAAATCAGAATTCTGACTTTTTTTCTCAGAATCGCAAATTTAACCTCAGAATTTTTCTTTAACCTCAGAATTCTGACTTTTTTTTCCTCAGAATCATGATTTTTCTCCCTCAGAATTCTGATGTATTTTTCTCAGAATTCTAACTTTAAGCTGAGAAATCTGATTTTTTTTTTCTCAGAATTTTGACTTTAAACTCAGAATTCTGAAATAAACAACAAATGACCAAACTAACCCAAAATAACAAATAAAAATAAATATTTGATGATGATGATGATGAAATTCTTTATTCAGTCATCACATACAGTACAACCAGTGTCAACACTCCAAACATTACCAACAGGTTAGTGACTGAAAAGGCCCAGGCAGAAGCAGAATGCTTCTATTAATGTCTGTCCTACAGAACAAATTCAGTTACCCAGCATTCAGTATCGGAAAAGAAAAAAAACACAACAACGCATACAACCAAAGCAAAAAGCAAAAACATAAAAAAGTGAAACTAAACTAGGAAAATAGAAAACTTAACCAACCAAATTAATGGTAATTTAATGTAGTCGAAAATGAATTATTTACTCATTACCTTTTAGATCCTAACATAAATCAAATAATAAATCTCCCCCCCCCCCCCCCCCCCCATTTACTTATAATGGGCAAAATTTCACATGTCTGTAGTGGCAAAACCGTTGGTTGAATTCATACCAAATTGGGTTTATATATTACCAGTGACCCAGAATAGATGTGGTTACATTTTGGGAAAAGTAGGTCAAAGTTCGATTTTTTTTATGAACTTTTTAATCCTTTTTTTTTTTTTAGGTCTTTTGGTTGTCGGTGGATGTTTGGGTCTTTCTGGGTTAAAGACACAGTAAAATCGCCAGTGTTTATATAACACTTAAAGAGTTAATTTTAACACTACTTCAGTGAACATATGGTCCCTATCTACAAAGTGTAAAATTTACTCTGAACATAGAGTTACATTTCCAGAGTCAACTTTACTCTAGTAAGAGTTAATATTTTACACTACACTACACTAATTAGTGTCAATCAAGTTTTACTCTACATGAGAAGTAACACTCAGTGTTATTCACATTCAACATTGACGAGTTAAGTGTTAAGAAATAACTTTTCCAGTGTTAAACCTACTTAACACTACATGTTGATAAATAAATTACCCCAAGAGTGTTGATTTTTAACTGCTTCCTACCAGTGTTACATGTGATGTACTATAGTCCCAGTGTCTGCAGGGGGGAAAAAAGATAACATTATTTCTGTTCCCAATTTATTCCAAGTAAAAATGAAATACTGCAATTAAAAGCTAACATAAAATGACATGTAAAATAAAAGCCACCAACCCGATATCACGTTGTCCATTTGAAATTCGGTATTTGAAAACATGTACCCAACACTGACGACAATGTTACTATATTCTTGCACACAGATTCTGCTTGGATGAAATAACAAAAGCAATAGTTTATTTACACAAACTTATAAACACAGTTTTTCCAATGTGAGGAAGATGGCGATGTCAGAGTCCAACTTCTCACTCAGTTTGAACGCGGAGGTTGGTGGGCGGGGCTTTTCAGAGTCATTATTTTTTAACACTGAAAGGTATCTTGCTCTTATCGGTGTTGAATTAACTTTGAGAGAGTCAATTTACTTTAACACTGAATATATGACACTGACAGTGTAAAACCTCGTTTAACTCCAATTATTTTCACCGACACTGGAAGTTATCTTGTTAAATTTTACTCTGTCCATTGTTGGAATAACTCCGAAAGAATTAAAATACTTTGACACTGTATGTTTTACACTGGCAAATTTACTGTGTAGATGAAATCATTTTACTGCCAAATGATCCATTTCTTAACTAGAAGCACTTGGAGAGCGCAGACCTCCGCCAAGGCTGATCAGTGCCCCCCCCGTGGGCCCCCCCACCCCCGATCACCACCAAAATTTAATCATTTCTTCCTTATCCCATTTCCAACAAACCCTGAAAATTTCATCCAAATCTGTCCATAACTTTTTGAGTTATGTTGCACACTAACGGACAGACAAACAAACAAACAAACAAACAGACAAACAAACCCTGGCAAAAACATAACCTCCTTGGCGGAGGTAATAAATAGCTCTGTAATAAAGGAGATGGTGTAAGGCGTACCAGTCACTAGTGCAGAATAAAAGTATAAAAACAGCAGAGATGACATTTCTCTACATGGGCCAATAAAGCCTTACTACGTCTTTATTGGCGATGGCACGCCTTAGAAATATAAGACAAGCACAAAAAAAAATAAGGTGCTCAGAGGAAGTAGGACACTTAAAAATGAGCATTGTCAGTACGTTGACATAATCCTCAAGACGCCGCGATGATTTAAGTTGTGTTGTAGATCTGCAGCGCGGCGCTACGCTGTGGAACACCGTGTGACACCATGGTGCGCTCAACGCCAACAGAGTCCGGCTGTCATAATGTGCCAGTGGGGAAGTGTATACTGTAAATTAGTTTTGTTTTTTTTTTTATAGAGAGAGTTCAGTGTTCTCAGGATGCCACTAGTGTGCAGGTCCTCAAAGAAAACGGCCCTGCATTAAGAAGAAATTGTCAGAGGCAGTGGTGTGTTGGCCATAAAAAGGTAAATTTAACCCTCGCAGACCCAAACAACCGCCAGAAACCAGAAGCATCTACTGATCTAAGATGTTTAATACCTTCTGATCCACTAATCCTATCAATCCATGTCAATAATTGGTGTAAAATACAGTTCTTCATCTTTTCATGGTCATCAGATATGACCCATTTGGACGTTCAGAGGCTCCGTAGTCACCGTGGAAACACTGTCATCTTCTACAGCATTGATTCACCAGTAAAACCCATGGAGTTTAACCCATAAAGACTGCAGTGCTAACTTTGTGGCAGTTCCCAACTGAATTTTTCTCTATACTTTATATTTCTTAAGTCATTTATCACCATTTATTGCAATATTATCCTCTTTAGTTTGAGTTTTTCAGTGTAAATCGTGTTTTCCTACATTTAATTCACTGATCATGTAGATGTTAATTGAAGCTCAGAGTAAATTCAAAGGTTATTATCGCAAAACAAGAGGAAACTGAAGAAAAAAAGAGAGTTTTTCTGTGAAATATATCATGAACTGAACATAAAAACAAGAATCTGCAGCCTCTGTTGTTTCTTATCCCATAAAAACCCAAACAGCCACTGGCGACCAAACCCATCTACTGATCTAAACTGTTTAGTACCTGTTGATCCACTAATCCTATCAATCCATGTCAATAATTGGTGTAAAATACAGTTCTTCATCTTTTCATGGTCATCACATATGACCCATTTGGACGTTCAGAGGCTCCGTAGTTACCACGGAAACACCATCATCTTCTACAGCATTGATTCACCAGTAAAATCCATGGAGTTTAACCCATAAAGACTGCAGTGCTAACTTTGTGGCAGTTCCCAAATGAGTTTTTCTCTATACTTTATTGTTCTTAAGTGATTTATCACCATTTATTGCAATATTATCCTCTTCAGTTTGAGTTTTTTCAATGTAAATCATGTATTTTCCTATATTTAATTCACTGATCATGTAGATGTGAATTGAAGCTCAGAGTAAAATCAAAGGTTATTATCTCAAAACAAGAGGAAAATGAAGAAAAAAAGTGAGTTTTTCAACAAAGATATCATTAACTGAACATAAAAACAAGCATTTGCAACCCCTGTCATTACTTAACCCTTAAAAACCCAAACAGCCACTAGCGACCAAACCCATCTACTGATCTAAACTGTTTAATACTTGTTGATCCATTAATTCTATCAATACATGGAAATAATTGGTGTAAAATACAGTTCTTCATCTTTTCATGGTCATCAGATATGACCCATTTGGATGTTCAGAGGCTCTGTAGTTACCTTGGAAACACCGTCATCTTCTACAACATTGATTCACCAGTAAAACCCATGGAGTTTAACCCATACAGACTACAGTGCTAACTTTGTGTCAGTTCCAAAATGAATTTTTCTCTATACTTAATCTTTCTTAAGTGATTTATCATCACTTTTTGCAATATTATCCTCTTTAGTTAGAGTTTTTTCAGTGAAATCAGATTCTTACCAAGTGTATTTTTCTCATTTCTAATCCAAATTTTTATGTATTTGTTTTATGTATGGAAGTCTGTCTGTAACTATTTAATGTACTGCTGCCCGTTTTGGCCAGGACACTTTTGAAAAAGAGGTTCTTAATCTCAATGAGGTTTTCCTGGTTAAATAAAGGTAAAATAAAAAAAAAATAAAATAAAATAAGTTGTCACAGTACTGTGGTAGCAAAATGCACAAAAAAAAAAAAAAAAATCTCATCACACTTAAAATAAGATAGAATCACCTAAAGAGGAACTCTTCATTGAGATATAGGAACTGATTTATAGACAATACATCTGGAAAATCTGATTTCAAGAAATCCTACCAAGATAATTTTCATTTGTTCCACTGGCAGTTTTGGTTTTTTTTTTTTTTTGCTTGAATTAAACAAAAAAATCTTGAATTAAGCAAAAAAAATCTGCCAACGGAACAAGTGAAAATCATCAATATATCCTACTGAGACCCACGAAAGTGAAAGTTTTAGCTTTTTTGCATTAAATTAAATTTGGACAAATATCCACCAATCCCCTACCCACCAACATCCTTAAAAGAAAATTCCAAAAATTATCAAATACGGAACTGGGGGTAATTTTCCAAAATGTATAGTTTTTTTGTATACACCCTGTTGTTTTTTCTACCATCTGACATGATGTAAATTAACCTTTTTTGTTTTAACCCCTTTAGCCCTATCAGCCCGCCCGCAGGCCTAAAAAAATTATATTAATATTCATCTACTATAAATTATAATAAATCAGGATGATGGATGTTTTTTTCAACTTTTGCTCAAAGTTTAGACCCTAATGTTAATAAAAGTACATCAAAAGTGTATTTTAGTGCAAACTTTAATGTTCGAACATGATTTTTAATCTTTGTGGGGTGAAATATACGCTATCAAAAATCTCCGACACGAACAATTAATTTATGCATATCATCGTCAATCCAGCCGAAAAAAAACAGGTGAGGATAAAAAATTCTAATTTCTCTTGTAGTTTGTTACAGTTTACTCAGGCATAGTAATAGATACAATATTTTAGACAATGGGAATAGATTCTGTGAGGTCTGTAAATGTCCATAGACACCAAGAACATCCATATGAACCTTATTATTGTGGAGGAATTCTTCATTTACTTTGGGTTTGTCTGTTTAGGCGTTTTTCCCCTGAAAACATGGTCAGGGTTTAACAGGTTAAAACATTTTTGCAACAGATTACAGTCTTGTCATTCGCGTCAGAATACAACTCGTGTTGCTTTTGGAAACAAATTGAAGATCACTACAATTTATGAATACAGTTGAACTAATTCAGTTTTAACTCTACATCGCTGACCGTTCGTCCTGTTTAATCTCTGCTGACAGTTTATTCTCCTTTTTCACTTATTGCTCAACTTCTTAATTCTGCAAAGAATCTAAATGTCAGGACACACAGTACAGTCCAGGTCTTCATGTGTCTCGAGGCGTCGTTTGCTACCGACCGACTGCAGATATTTATAGCTGCCACTGGGTTCCTCTGGCTTTGATTACAGTGGGCGGTAATCCTCTAAAACTTATTGCTATGTCCTTTGCAATTTCATACGTTGCAGTGAAAGAAGAATTCATCACAGCGGGATACAATGCCATCAGTAACATGGCTGCATCCATTTCCCCTAATTGGCAATCGGACGTAAAAAAAAAATAAAAAAATTTAAAAAAAAATCTGAATGTTCCCTGCAGTCTGCAAAATGACTTCCACAGATTTGCACTTCATTTTTCCTTAAACTAAATAGGCATCACTGCAATAAATGTGCACACAAAGCTGTTGCTGCTCTCCTCAAAGGCAACACAATGTACTAATCATTATAATTTTATCGGCCTTAGTGCCAGTAAAGTGCTCTGAGTAGAAATGTTACCTTTAAGGGCTTTAGGAAAAAAAAAAGCAACATCCGATCCAATTTCTAACACAGCGTCTGAAAACAGTTTAACCATCGAAGTAATTGTCAAATAACAGCTTTATGATTCAGCCACGATACACGGGTTATCACCACATTTAGATGTTTTTATAAATGCAGTTGAAAACATGGACTAATATTAAAAAAGGAAACATTATCGGGGAGAAAACGAGCCATTAACCGAAGCAACGGGATGTCTGTGCAGCGCAGCCAAATGCACATAGAAAGGATTGGCCGTGATTTCACACTGATATCCAACCATTTGGATAATGCACTGTAATCAATGGTGGGTGATTAGTTTTTTTATGGATTACATAACATTGAAAATACTCATGTGGGTGGCAGAAATAAAACACAGATACATCAGGTCCATTTGGAAATAAACCCAGTGAGAAACCAGTTAAAGTGGTTTAGAGTTAAAGATACAAGTCAGTGAACATGTTTATATGGGCACTAATACTCCCATCAGTATCCGATTACTTAAGTGATCATATAAATATCTGATTATGAGAAATCGGATTAACACACCTGGATTTCTCCCCAATGCTCGGATGTGTTTGTGCATGTATACAGGGTAATCTGATTTGTTGTTATCTGATATATAAAAAGAAAAAGAGTATAAAATGGAAAGGACAAAAATAGGAAGTTTGAGTTTACTCTAACTATGTACATACTCGTAAAGAAGTTAAATAATGGACTGAAATGTCTAAAGTGGGGTTTTTTGATATTCACAAATATGTCAGATCCCATAATCCCATTAATAATTATAATTACCCAGTTACTCTCAGTTAGGGCTGGGTGATATGGAAAAAAAACATCATGATATTTTTTTTCATATCAGATGATACTGGTATGTGTCACGCTATAAATCAAATCACTAGTTTTGTCAAACTTAAATTTTTCGTTACTTGTCAGTTAGTTGTGAAGACATTAGATGTTTTTTTTTTTATTTAAATATGATTTATTTTCTGTCAAGAGGTTAAACATGACAGACGTGTACATTATACAACTGTGTCAGATAAATAAAACAGGTCCATATATTTAACCCATAAAGACCCAAATATACACCAGTGACCAAAAGCATCTACTGATCTAAAAGGTTTAAGAACTTTAGAGCCACTAATCCTGTTAATCCATGTCAATAATTGGTGTAAAATACAGTTTGGTTTGTCATCTTTTCATGGTCATCAGATATGACCCATTTGGACGTTCAGAAGCTCCGTAGTTACCATGGAAATACTGTCATCTTCTAAAACACTGATTCACCAGTAAAACCCATGGAGTTGGATCAATGACAGTGGATGGACACACTGGGTTTATGTTCAGTTAATGAGAGATTTTACTGAAAAAGTCCCTTTTTTCCAAGTTTTCTCTGCTTTTGGTTTGATAATCCTCAAATATAATCTCAGCATGATGATTAAAATACATGATCAGTAAAATAAATATAGGAAAATATCAGATTTTCACTGAAGAAAATGTAAAATGGTGAGTATAATATTATGATAAATGGCAATAAATCACTTAGAGTTAAATAGAGAAAATATTGATTTGGAAACTAACACAGAAGTAGCACTGGGTCTTTATGGGTTAAAACTAAACTCAAAGTCTGACCAGCAGCAAAAAGCTTTCAAGTTTTAAAAAGGAACACGAACATAACAGACCATCTTTACCAAACAATACCGGGGGCATATACATGGGGGTGCGTTCTGTAACTACCGTAAACCGAAAGTGAAACTTCACATGCTTTGACTGTCCGACTCCCAGCGTCTGTGCCTCTGTTGTACACTGGAACCAAAATGTTCTCACTCTACTTTTCATGAACCCAGTTGCCTGAGTACTTGGTCATATTTTCTCCTGAGGAAACACTCCTTACCTGCTGCAGCCCAAACATTAGTGTGTGTGCAGCAGCTGCTCTTACGTCTGTGCTGTGGGCGTCGACCTAACTTGACGTGGCTCTAGTGTGATTGGTTCAGTGCGGTGCTACTTAATTATGATTGGCTGTTCTTACGTCTGTCAAAACATGGACAATGAGAAAGAGTTACTTCACAAAGTATATTGTTATTGTTTTATCGCCCAGCCCTAGTCCCAGTTATCAGATTTTAATGGTCATGTATAGGGATGGGAATCAATAAGAATTTAACGATTCCGATTCCATTATCAGTTTTGCTTATCGATCCGATTCTCTTATCGATTCTCATTGGGTGAGGGAATAAAAGAGTACAAACAGGTGTGTTTGCATTAACTGTCTTTTATATTTCCATCTGCACAGAAAATAGAACATATACAGTTTGTACAAATAATAAGAACAGATGACACCGGCCCGGTTATGGGGGGGGCATGCAGTGAAAGTGAAACTACAGACTCTTTACTAATTCCTCTATTGCTGCATTTCTACTTTGTGGAACCGGTTCGACTCGGCTCGGCTTGTCTCCCGTTGTTGTGCACCTCATTTCCTTTCCCTTCTTAACTTCGGAAACTTGTATTTGAGGAGTTACGACGTTTGTTGCCCACATCGGAACCGGCCCGGTGTTCACTCTGCCGCTACATTCACAAACGCCGCTGAGTAGAGAATCAAATACGTGACATTCCTGTAAATGATTCACATGCTGTGGACAAATGTTTGAGCAGATTGGAGGGATTCCACCCTTTAGAAGACATGGAAGCTTTGACGGTGTTCCAGTGGACCTGGTGTGGTCCGTTTAGACCTGGTGTGGTCCGTTTGGACCTGGTGTGGTCCGTTTAGACCTGGTGTGGTCTGTTTAGACCTGGTGTGGTCTGTTTAGACCTGGTGTGGTCTGTTTGGACCTGGTGTGGTCTGTTTAGACCTGGTGTGGTCCGTTTAGACCTGGTGTGGTCCGTTTGGACCTGGTGTTATCTGTTTAGACCTGGTGTGGTCTGTTTAGACCTGGTGTGGTCTGTTTAGACCGTTTCTGCCTCAACGCCATGTTGGCCACATTCTGACCAAAACAATGCAACGTACGTGTGACATCATCACATATGCACAACAAAGGTGGAATCGATAAGCAGAATCGTGAAGCAGGCAGGCAAACGATTCCAAGGAATCGAGCTACTGGGAACCGGTTTTCAAAAAAGAACCGGTTCTCGATTCCCATCCCTACTGAAGACGCTTTACTAATTCCTCTATGTCTCCTGTTGTTGTGCACCTCATTTTCCTTTTCCTTACCTTTGGAAACTTTTATCTGAGGGGGCAGGACGTTTGTTGCCCCCCTAAGACAACACCCTGGTATTTGCCATTAGATTCACAAGCATCACTAAGTAGCGTATCAATCACGTCACATTCCTGCAAATGACCTGCATGCTGTGTGGACAAATGTTTGAGCAGATTGGAAGGATTTCCCCCTTTGAAGAAATGGAAGCTTTGACAGTGTTCCAAGTGGCCCTGGTGTCATCTTTTGGCGTGAAATATAACCATACTTTGGAGTGTTTCTGCCTCGACGCCATGTTGGCTATGTTCTAAATCAAAACAATGCAGCGTGTGTGTGACATCATCACATATGCGCAACGAAGGTGGAATCATTAAGCAGGCAGGCAAACGATTCCAAGGAATTGAGCTACTGGGAACCAGTTCTCAAAAAGAACTGGTTCTCGATTCCCATCCCTTGTCAGGTAAACAGGCTCAATGTTGTAGGAGATGACGGTGTATGATCCATTTGGATGTTCAGGGGCTCCATAATTACCATGGAAACACCGTCATCTTCTACAACATTGATTCACCAGGAAAACCCATGGAGTTGGATCAATGACAGTGGATGGACACATTGGGTTTATGTTCAGTTAATGATAGAATTTACTGGAAAAGTAACTTTTTCTTCAGTTTTCTCTGTTCTTGATATGTAGCTGATAGTTGATATATCTATCCAGTTGGGTGGTGCAAATGCAAAGTATAAATTATCTTATTGTTGTAGTAAATGTATTCATTAGTGTCAAAATTGAGTTAACCTTGAGTAAACCTTTGAATTTACTCTGAGCTTCAATTAATATTTACATGATCAGTGAATTAAATATAGGAAAATATGTGATTTACACTGAAAAAGCTCAAACTAAAGAGGATAATATTGCAATAAATGGTGATAAATCACATAAGAAAGGTTTAAGTATAGAGAAAAATTCATTTGGGAACTGCCACAAAGTTAGCACTGTAGTCTTTATGGCTTAAACTCCATGGGTTTTACTGGTGAATCAATGCTGTAGAAGATGACGGTGTTTCCACGGTAACTATGGAGCCTCTGAACGTCCACATGGGTCATATCTGATGACCATGAAAAGATGAAGAACTGTATTTTACACCAATTATTTACAAGTATTGATAGGATTAGTGGATCAACAGGTATTAAACAGTTTAGATCAGTAGATGCTTTTGGACAGTGGTGGATGTTTAGGTCTTTATGGTTAAACATTACTAGGTGATTTATTATCATTTATTATGATATTATCCTCCACTTTGTACGTTTTTCGGGTCAAAATTAGCTTTTTCAGGTATTTTCCTATATTTAATTTATTGATCATGTAGGTGTTCATAAAAGGTCTGAGTACATTCAAAGGTCATTTTGTCAAAATAGAAATCTGAAGAAAAAGTGAATTTTTCAGCAAAATATATCATTAATTTAACAGAAAAATAAGCGTCTCCATCCACTGTCATTGATCAAAATCCATGGGTTTTACTGGTGAATTAGTGTTGTAGAAGATGACGGTATTTCCATGGTTACTACGGAGCCTCCGAACGTCCACAAGGGTCATATGTGATGACCATGAGAAGATGAAGAACTGTATTTTACACCAATTATTTATATGTATTGATAGGATTAATGGATCAACAGGTATTAAACAGTTTAGATCAGTAGATGCTTTAGGACAGCGGTGGATGTTTAGGTCTTTATGGTTAAACATTACTAGGTGATTTATTATCATTTATTATAATATTATCCTCCACTTTGTACGTTTTTCGGGTCAAAATCAGGTGCTTTTCTATATTTAATTTATTGATCATGTAGATGTTCATAAAAGGTCAGAGTACATTCAAAGATCATTTTTTCAAAATAGAAACCTGAAGAAAAAGTGACATTGAGCAAAATATATCATTTACTGAACCTAAAAATAAGCGTCTACAACCACTGTCAGTTTTCAAACTCAACTGATTTTTACTGGTGAATCAATGTTGTAGAAGATGACAGTGTTTCCACGGTAACTACAGAGCCTCTGAACGTCCACATGGGTCATATGTGATGACCATGAAAAGATGAAGAACTGTATTTTACTTGGATTATTTTCATGTACTGATAGGATTAGTGGTTCAGACGTTGTCAGTCATTTTAGATCAATATTTGCATTTCGTCGTCAGTGGATGTTGATGTCTTTGAAGGGTTAACGTCAATTTTTTTAGACTGGAGACATGGATGATATTGATTTTTTTTTTCTCCCCTGCTCCCAGTTGTCATGATTAAATCATCCTTGAAAACGATCGACCTCTATTGAAACCATGATGTCACGCTTGTCATCTAATTGTACCTGGAAATGTGTCCACAGTGTCGACTTCCGTGAAAAAGTGCATACATGTTTTGTGAATCATTTCTGAGAAGGTTACATCAGGTAACAGGAAACAGACAGTCTTTATTCTCACACTGGATTTGTGTCACCAGATTTGGGTAACACACTTATTCCTCCTGCCAGCCGAGCAGGACTCGCACATGTGAAAAAGTTGGGAATTTCAGCTTTAATACGGAAGATAGCAGAGAAATATGTCAATTTAGGAGCATGGTTAGATTCCATCAACGGCTAACAACAACAACATGTTTGTTTCTTTGCAGCTCGTCTGACAGCTCGGCTGGTTCCCACCACCTGCTGTCTCTGAGAGGAGACGACGGGGAAAACACTTTCTCATGGCCTTCAGTAATAAATTGGTTATATTTGATTCTTATTTGTCACTGAATATGAAGCCTGTATGTGCAAATACTTTATACACAATTGGTCCCACCACCAAAAAAACCCCCCAAAAAACCAAGACAAATTCAGAAAGCATTTATATGTTTCCACGATTCTTCTGTTTTCTATCGACTGGAGCTTAAATCATCAATTAGCGTTTTCACGCCGCCACCGATGGCGTCTTGGCGACTGTTTCACCGGCGACAGGTTTAAATGATTATGAGCCTATTTCACACAATAGTCGCTCATACCTAAAAGCCACGTTTGCTGTGATAAACGCACCGAAAATTTGGCTTTACTACAGAAAACAGTCTGGGATAGTGATACTGCTTTAAGTTCCACGCTGATTTTTAGACGTTGGGACATATTTAGTTGACGATGATGAGATCTGTCAACTCAGCGTGAGGCCGTGAGCGAGACGGAGGCAGACGTCACGAACAAAAACACAGAGCTGGGGTTAAAATCAATACGTTTACTGCACTGCAAAAAAGGATTTCTAAGGAAGTGGATAAAAAAGTATTATTTCTAGAATGTTTGTCTAATGTTTCATCTAAATAGAAAAAAAATTACACACAAAAAATATTATTTGAAAAAAAAAAAAATACATCTAACTTTTTTTTCTGACCCCATTGGCAGATTTTTTTGCTCAATATAAGATAGTTTGACCAGATTTAGGAATATCAGGTTTATTTCGAGCAGGGCATTTTTTGCAGTGTGAAATTTACTTTATATTTTATGAGACTCATTGGGCTCAATATGATGAAGAAATGAGATAAATGTCATTGGACTATGAGGATATTCAATGCAATCAGTTCCAAAAAATGTGCAATAACCCTTTATAATGTGAATTATGTGCAATACCTTGTGCAATAATCTTTCTTACAATAACTGCAATATTTATTCAATATGTATCCAAATGCAAATGCACTATTTTTAAAAGACTTGAGTTCATAGATATATATACCATTACATACTGTTAATATCGTGTCTATTTTTGTTTTATTCTATTTTTAGCTCTATTCTATTTCACTTTTTTGTAAAATTTTATATACTATTTTCTTATCTTGTTTTAGTTTTTGTATTTTTTATATTTGCTCTATTCTTATTTTCTGAGATTTTTTTTTTTTTTTCAAAATTAAAATTATTGCACTGACTGGAGTAACACAAATAATTTCATTATTCTATTCTATTCTATTCTATTCTATTCTATTCTATTCTATTCTGTTGCCGATGCTGTCATCTAAATTGTTACAAAATACATCATTTTAACTTGATTTTATTAACTGTTTAATTTCTTTCATGATTCTACTCGTGTTAAATGTTCTATCTTTAAATTTCTTACATATTTGTCACAGTCTGACCATAAATATTCATTTTAGAGCACACATAACCATCTGGTTTCTTCAACTCTCAATCATAAAAAAAAAAAAAATTGCCTTTAAAACTTCACAGGAAATATTAATTTAACACTGACTGAGATTATTATTGACAACTGACATTTTTTTTTTTTTTTTTCAATCCTGATAATATGTAAAATCAGCAGGATTGGAAGTGTAGTGTGTCCTGGTGTTTCTGTCCACATACAAATATGTACTGAAGTCAATTTGTGACAATATTTTTTTTACATAAAACTTCAAAATCTTGAGCAAAAGGAGTTTAAGTCAAACAATTCCCACTGAAAAGATCCAATAAATACAGCCATCAAACTGCAATTACCTGAGATGATTGTTGCAGTCGTCTCATTCACCTGAAACCTGGTGCTGAAACTCACAAATATTCAGAAATTTTCTCATTAGTTCCATATCATTTGACTGACTCTGTTTGACACCGTGTCTTCTCGTCTCATCCTCCTCCTTCTGTCAGTTCAACACAAACCACCTTTATTCTGATCTTCTACCTTCGTTGGTATCTTTAGGTCATGTTCCATTTTTATTATGAAAAAGCAAATAGATATATCATTATTTTCATGTTTTGTCACTATCAATTATTTCTTTCTTCATGATTGACTTTGTTGATTTTATCTGTTGTTTTTTATTGTGTATTGTTGCTTTGTATTGTGCACTTTGAGATTAGGTGTCAAAAGTAAAGTGTGTTACAAATAAAATGTATTATTATTATTCTAATCCAACAGAGTGGAAGTGCTGCTGGGTCTTCTTCTTGATGATTATCCACAGGTGCTCTTTGGAAACTAGTAGTGTGTCTGGCTATTTAGAGTAAAAAAAAATCTGCATAAGCATGTTAGATTTAAAATAAATAAATAAATATTCTAAGGCGCACTGTAGGATTTGTGTAAAAATAAAATGTTTATATTAGTTCAAGGCAATCTTTTAAAATACAGCCAACGCGTTGCGACCTCTGGTCTTCATCAGGGCTTTTTTCACTGGTGAGTTACACACGTTCATACAGTCACTTTAACCCTTTCATGCATTAATTATGAGAACCTTAGTTAAGATTTTTTTCTTGAGTGTTTTTATTCCTCCATAGGCATGAAAAAAAACAAAAAAACCCCAATGTGATCAAGTTTTTTTTTTTTTTTCCATGGAGTTACAAAAACGTCCATGCATTTAATTTCTGAAGTAAAGAAACGTGCTTAAAACCCAATATCAGAAAGTGATATTAAAACAATGAAATAAAATCTGATGTCTTCTCACATTTTAACATATTCTAATGCTAATTATTACTCATTTTATGGAGATAATGTGCAAAAAAAACAAAAAACAAAAAACGTTTTCTTCTAACAAGTAACAATTGATGTACACTGAAACATGTGAGTGCAGATCAGGTTTATCAAGAACAGCAAAGTTACAGTAATGGTCTGAATTACAGTGTACGGGATGATGCATAAGCATTCACTGTGTTGGCTGACACGGAACTAAAACAACAAAATCCATGAATATACAAGAGAACAGCTGGAGAAGAACTGTCCACTGGAGTGACCACTATGCATGAAAGGATTAATGACCTGAAGGAGGGAGGTGTGAGGGACAAAAACAAACAAACAAACAAACTATATATGCATACATACACACACATATACATATATGAAAAAAATATAGTAATAAAAATAGAATAATAAAATAAATAAAATATTATTTTAGTATTATTATTATTATTGTTATTAATTATTTCTATCTATCTATCTATCTATCTATCTATCTATCTATCTATCTATCTATCTATCTATCTATCTATCTATCTATCTATCTATCTATCTATCTATCTATCTCAATGTGATATCATTAATTGTGTACAGATAACACGCCACTTTTAATTCGCATGTTATTTGTACACATTATAGGCTTTCCATGTGTATGTTCACGCTGCGTCAAATACCATGCGATTAACGGTTAGGGTTAGCGGTTCTGGAGATCTTAACGTACATTGACACACGATCAAATGGCATTGAATAACATGTGAAAGGATGAAAATGCGTACGTATAACACACTAAATACCACAAGAACTGGTGTGACATACAACGTGATTTCATGAGATTAGTCAGATAGATAGATAGATAGATAGATAGATAGACTATTATTAGACACATACAGTAAATCTCTATATGATCAGTAAATTAAATATAGGAAAAGGCCTGATTTTTACTGATAAATGCAAAATCCTGATTAATATTATAATAAATGGTGAAAAACCACTTAGGAAAAATTCTTCTGGAAATTACTATAAAGATATTTACATATCTTTAAGGATTAAATGTGTTTTTGTGGTTGTGGGACCCCAGTATTCAACAGTACAGTGGCCTTTCTGTGTCATCTCCAGTCAGTGCAAAAACAGTTTTATTTGTTGTGAACTAGATCTGTGTGACATTTGGTGCAGCTTTACCTTCAGCACATTCATTTGTTACTGGGTCATATTGTCTGGGGGCGGTGTTAGTGTTGTTAGTGCGCTAAATGTATCCATGCATAGATGAATAACAATCAGGTTGGGTTTGGTGAGAAAAAGTGGATTTTGTGACATTATGCCATGTCACGTCACCCAAAGAAATGATCTTTTGTCATGATTCATCTATAAACGTCACCAATTGTATCAATAAGCAATTATTATAGAATGACTTTCTGTTCTACATAAAGCTGATGTAGGAGCCATTCTTTATGTTTGTTTGTTTTGTGTCTAGTTAATTGTGGATTTCCCGTTTGAGTTGGGGACGGTCAATGGAAATCCTACTGTAATGGATATTCTGCATGTTTGTCCCATCGATGTCCAATCGATGTTGCAGCACAGGAGCGTGTTCGTATGGGTTTTCCTAAGCTTTCACAGGCCCGATTGCCACCAAACTCGCCAAATGAATAGAAACATAACCTGACTATCTACCAGGCATAATTTTATATCCGTATTCAAATGTTGTGAGGTATTCTGGGAGATTTTATCCATCGTGGCTCGCTCAGCCAGGCACGAGAGATGTGACGTTCACGGACGACTCGACACTTTTGAATGCCTCTTCTAAGTCAATGATAACAACCTATTCTTTGCGAGCTGTTCGTTTATGTGCTGTTCTTCTATTCCAATCCCCCACACTGCCTTCATGCTTCACCTGTGTGTCCATGAGTCTGAGTTGTCCACGCTGCCTTCACCTGAACGACTACTGACATCTACGAGTTTGAGTTGTCCCAGCACACCCCATTCATTTGAACGCAGCTACGTGCACAGCTAATTTAGGGGAGGAGTTATCAGCTAATTTAGGGGAGGAGTTATCAGTGAGTCCGACTGACTGGACTGAAGACATTTACCGCTGGATCAGGGAGGAGCCACTGAAAAAAGTGCAGATGTGGAATTAACTGGAGGAGCATCTGCTTCTAGAAATGCAGATATGCATTTATGTGGTGGAAAAGCCAGGCCCTGGTGGACCCCAGCCGGACCCTGGTGGACCCCAGCCTCACCACAGTTATGGTATTCAGTACCTGTCTGCTGTTCTACTCTATGCAACGGGCCGTGAAACACGTTCAAAAATTAGTTTCCTTTTACATATTTGAAGGTTATTCAAAAAAGTTACGCAATAATTACTTTCCCTGATAACTAATTACATTTATGAAGGAGTAATTCCGTTACTAATGCCCCGTTTCCACTACGTGGTATCGGCTCGACTCGACTCGGCTCGGCCTTTTTTGCGTTTCCATTACGAAAAAGGGCCTGGAATCTGGTACCCGGTACTACTTTTTTGGTATCACCTCCGCCGAGGTTCCAGGACTGGGGACCAGATACTAAAACGTGACGTGTAAACACTGCAGACCACTGATTGGTCAGAGAGTTTTCTCTGTGACCTGCTGCTTTACAAAAAACAAATGCGGAAGTTGACAGTAAATATAGCGGTACATTAATCTACATGATAACAGCCCAAAACTACACCATGGTCGGTCGAGGAGATTCAGTCTTTGGTGGCCGATGTAAAAATTCAGTCGAGACAACACGCAACGAGCGAGTTTATCTGCAACTCTCTGAACAGACGACACGGAAGTAACGTGCTGCATCGCTATGACGTCCAGGTACTGTAAAGTCGGTAGTATCTTGTAATGGAAACGCTCTCCAGGAATACCGAGTCAAGCCAAGCCGAGCCGAGACGAGTCAAGCTGGTTCCATGTGGTGAAAACGCGGCATAATTCAATTACTTTTTTGGATAAGTAATTAGTAACTATGACTAATTACTTTTTAGAAGTAATTTGCCCAACACTGGTGGTTCTGCTGCTGTTCATGACATTTCTACTGCTAGCAGACGATGCTACAGTGTGAAGGCTGCAGTTCATTACTGCTGGATGAATGTAATCATACTTGACAGGCTGAACAAATACATGCTCTTCCCTTCATGCCTCACATGTTGGCTCAAATTATTACCTGCACAATGCATGAGTAAATGGTCGTTTACAAATGAATAGTGGTGGCACACAAGTTCTACTTAACATGCTATGGTACAATGGCACCATGGGTACAATGCCGCTAGTCTATTTAAGGGGCAGATAACTAGGTCACAGGGAAGGGATGGGGAGATCACACGGTTTTTAGCGCTATCAGTTAGAAGTCAGCATCATTCAGTAGTCATGTTGTCATTTAATCTTCATGAGACATTCATGTGATCATCTAAGAACATTCAATAAAAGTGAGAAGCTCACTGAAGGATTCTGTCTGGACATTAATTGTTTCGAAGTGCGTCAAAAACGAGGTCTCCACCCACACCCAGCGGTGACACATCAGTCACTACAGTTGAGATGCAGAGGTTTGATATAACATAAGAGCACACGTGAGGCCGGAGGACGCTCAAAATCCAACACTCTTATTCCAACTCACCTAAGGTTTCAGGTTTAAGCAGTAAAAGAGTTTGGTTTGGTTTAAAGCAGAGGTGTCCAACATACGGCCCATGGGCCAAAACCAGCCCACCAAAGGGTCCAGTCTACACAGAAGATATTAACAATCACTCATTTTAGTTCAGGGACCACATGAAGTCCTATTTTGGTCTCAAGTGGGTTGGACCAGTAAAATACTATCAGAATGACAAATCCAAATTTTTCCTCTTTGTTTTAGTGTAAAAAATGAAATGACATAAAAACGCGTACATTTACAAACTTGTCTTTCACAAAAAATGGGAACAACCTGAAATGACTTAAGAGAAGTAAGTGCAATTTGAACAATCTTCTGCCTGTTACTACAAGTTTTGTGCATTTATAGATCCACTACAATCTATAATCTGGCTGCCTATACATTTTTAGGAACCGATATAAAATTATTTTATTTACTTTTTAAATCTGGAACTCCTCGCCACCGGATCTCAGAAACATTACTTCACTCCCTCTCTTCAAATCCAGACTCAAACACATCTGTTTAGGACCTCTTTCTCTTTGTGAACACAATTGCATTGTCCGGTTTTTTAACCTGCTTTTTATTTTTTACTCTGTTTTATTGCTTGTTTTATACTCTCCTGTTTTACTGTACAGTGTCCTTGAGTGCCCAGAAAGGTGCCTATAAATAAAATGTATTATTATTATTATTATTATTATTATTATTATTATTATTATTATTATTATCCCTAAATGACCTTGCCCCACCCTACCTCTCTGAGCTGCTGCAGCTTTATTTACCCCCCACTCAAGCAGGTCAGTTGATCACCTGCTCCTGAGTGTACCAAAAACTCACCACCAGTTCAGGGGTGACCATGCCTTTGCTGCAGCAGCTCCTAAACTATGGAACCATCTGCCTCTGCATACCAGACAGACCTCCTCTGTCTGTTTTTAAATCCCTTCTTCAAACCCATCTTTTCTCCTGTGCCAAACCATGTGAGATGTTTGAAGGTATTATTTTTATTCTGTTGTTTTTATTTTGTAGTGGTTTATTCTTATTTTTTGTTGTTTTTAGTTGTATGTTTTTTAGGTTTTATTTTATTCTATTCTTGTATTTTACTCTTTTATTTTGGTTTTATTTATTCTTCTGTACAGCACTTTGGTCCACTGCAGTTGTGTTAAAGTGCTTTACAAATAAAGTTGGATTGGATATAAGTTATAATGCAGTTGTGTAAATAATAAGCAGAAGCATAATGTTGTTAAAACTGAACTTATTTTCTTAAGAAATTTCAGGTTGTTCACATTATTCACATTTTTTTAAGGACAGTTTGTAGAAGTAAACATTTTCCTCATGTAATTTTACTTTTTTCACCATTATTATTTCACTGGTCTTGTCCACTTGAGTTTATATTGGGTCGTATGTGGCTCCTGAACTAAAATGAGTTTTATACCCGTGGCTTAAAGGTTCAATAAGTGAGATTTGTGTTTTACTTTTGTGTTTATATGAAGCTTGGGTTGGAGTTGGTTATAGTACAGCTGAAAACTGACTTGGATACTGTGCCCAGCTAAAAAATAATTTCAACAGCCGTCACTGGTTTCCCCTTTCGCTCCACCCTCTTACCCACATTTATATTCAGAGACCGGAGTGAATCCCACATGTGCGAGCAACAAGACGGTCTCGAGTCGTAACCTTTAAGTGTTAAGCAAGTCCTATGTTTTGGAGAAGTAATTTTTTTAAATATAATCTTAGTCATGATGTAATCTCCCGAAATGAATATAATGCAATGAAGTTATGATGTAATCTCACGAAATGAAGATGCAAAGTGAAACAGCGCAGTGGTGAAAATACGTAGTGGGACATAGTAGTGGGGAAAACCCAAAGACAGGTGTAATCAGTGATAATGAATCAAATCTATTGGTGGAATATGAGGATTATGGCATAGAAAAGAAAAAATACGAAATGTAAAAGGGCAGTGAGTTTGAATTAAAACAGGGTGCAAAACAATACGGTTTCAGCGGCGTTCATGAACCGCACTTGGGTTTCGTTGTCCTTCAGTGAAACTCGAATGTATTGTTCAACAGTGGACTCCAGAGGCTTTTGCCTTCAGACACAAAAGATCAACTTTAGACTTAGACGAGTACACTCAACAGTTTCCATGGTGAAAATCAAGCAAATTGAGTCCTTGGATAAGAACAGTAGATATGTTAGTGTAACGGAGTTAATGTACGTAGTGTGTGATTCCACTGGCCATCTCACACTGGTATTGTATTAAAGGTGGGGTCTGAGATCTTAGAAAAACGGTTCCAGCAGCTACATTTTGAAAATACTCAGTTCAAAAGTCCAAACCTCTTTCTTCAGATGTCCCTCTGAAGCCACACCTCCAGAGTGGTGGCACGCACAATGCTTGTTCCCGAGGGTTCACGAGCGCTGCACAGCAACAATTAACCAGCTGAGGCTCTGCTCCATACCCAGGTTGGGCTCCGACACCATCTATGGTCCGGTCCGGTCCGGCCAAACCGTCTCCGACACCGGCTTAGGCGGCTTGGTGCGCCGGTTCACCCCCCCTCCCCCTAATAGCTTTCCATCAGGTCCAGGTGGAAAGCTATCTGGCGGGGGGGTGGACCAGTGCACCAAGCCGCTCCTCCATGGATCTAGTTCTGACTAATGCTTTCCATCAGGTCCCACAAATAAATGAATACACATTTGCACTCTTCTGCTGTTTCTATTTTCTTTAATGCTGGTGAATGTCATTTTATTTGACTTCATTAATGCCAACTCCCATCACCGCGTCATGTCCTGTCAGGAAGCCGGGCTACAGGCTCTGAGTGCCGGCTCCTGTCCGGCTTGCACACCGGTGAGCTGGGAGGGCTTAATACATGTGCGAAGCGGGGCTTGGAGGTCAGAGCACAGCTTGGTTCTGAGTTCTGTAAACGAAACTATTTCCATGATCTGTAAACGGAACTGGTTACGAGAACGGAAAAAACTTCCCGCTCCCCTGAAGGCTTTTCAGCAGCAGCACAGGTAGAAGGAGCTCCTGCCTGGATCAGGGACCACTGTCCCACTGACACAGAGGAACAGAGCCAAGTTAATTTTTTTCAGGAAACAGTATCTCATAAACTCAGAAAAACAGAACAAAAAATTTTTTTTCAGAAAACAGAATGTCGTGAATTCAGAAAAACAGCGCCGATTTTTTTAAACTTATTTTTTCTCATAATTATGACATAATTATCACGTTAATTCAGAAAAACAGAGCCAAATTTAATTTTTTGTGTGAATTCAATACGCTTCCATACTTTTCTTCCTGTTCCTCAGTGTTTAGTGTCTTTGTAGATCTGATCCATAATGCACATGGACAAATGAGAAGCTGAGGCAGAATATTGTTAAAATTGCACTGATTTTTCTCAAGAAATGTCAAATTTGAATTAGAATTAGAATTGCCTTTATTGTCATTTGACAGTACAAAGTACATCAAACGAAATTGAGTTCGATGATTAGGGACATCGGGCTGCTGCTCCTCTAGAGCGCTACCACAAAAAATTTCAGTTTTTTCAGGTTATTCACATCTTTCTTGTTTGGATAGTTTATAAAAGTAAGTATTTTCATAATTTAATGTGTTTTTTTGCACTAAAACAAAGACATAAATTTGCAGTTGTCATTATGTATAGGTTATTCTGTTATTATTTTACTGGTCCGGCCCACTGGAGGTCAAATCAGGCTGAATGTGGAACCTGAAAGAAAATGAGTTTGAGAGCCCTGCTTTGTCTACATTCTATAAGCAGTCTATGATATTTTTTTTGGCGGGGGGGGGGGGGGGGGGGGGGGGGGGGGGGTCTGAAGACATCAACATTATGTAGGTCTGTGGTTTGAAAAAAAATGTACAACAGCAAGGTTTTTCTTCTGGTGGTTGGGTTTTGCTAATGAGCACAGCCATCATTATTAAAGATGTAGACAAAGTGTGGACAAACAAAACTGAGATTACAATTTTATTTCCCCAGCAGAACAGAATGTGAACCACCATCTATTATTCTTCCGGCATTTGCAGCCACGCTGATCATTTCCATCCAAATTCTATCCGCTGGGTGCAATAGTTGGACTTACCTCGTCAGGCTGATGAGTTGGCTGGATGCACTGGTCTTCATCAGGGTAACGGCGCCAGTCAACAACATTTCTAAAAGCACACAACACCATCATGATGCTCACACAGCGGCCGCTTAAATATGATTCATTTCTGTAATACCAGGCAGCTAGACAAGATGCTAAATGGTTGGGAATTATTGTAAATGAACCACAAAACCAAATTTACATGTGTATTAGGCTATCTGGAGGCAATTAACATGTGGGTGACTCACACAAACGGGTGCCATTCAGGCCTTATCATTTCAGAGGAGAAAACAAGTTCCTAATTTCATTCCTGATCTGTGGGTCTGATAGAGGAAGTGTTTGCCGTGGGACGTAAACACACTTCAAAACACAGAACACATCTTTTCCCACCTGAGGCATAAAACCGCAATCATTATCAGCCGCTGCTCCCTGACAAGGACACTGTTTGAGCTCAACCCCGTCACGGACAACATGGAGCCTGTCTGATTATGATTAGCAAAGTAATCAGAGATAATTGCAGCTCTGTCAAACTGTTCATGCTGCACATCTCACGTGGTCATGACTTTCAGGTAGAAAATTCATCTCAAACCTGAACTGCTGGGCTTTGAGGAGCTCGTCAAGACCTCTGGATGACTCGTTTTAACATAAAAAAAAAAAAAAAGACAGGATTTTTTTTTTTTTTTTTTTGCCTCTTCGCTAATGACATTTACTACATCAATAATACATTTTTCATACTCCTCTTTGATTGACAGCTTGGCAGGCAGGCCATCAGAGACTCGGTGTTTACAGAATTGCTCTACCGTAGCAAGCATTAGTGTCTGCATCTAATTTTCATGCAGACGTTATTGTATTTATTCCCAAATTACAAAATAGGAAAATGTAAAACCATTTGCAAATTTTTGAATAAAGCTTTGCCTCACAGATGGAAATTATCTCAAATGTTTCTATAGTGTGTTTCTGCAATTCTTCGCTTCTCTACAACTGATCACAACAGGGTGTGTGAAAAGCAACTAGGCATTAGAAATTGCTTACAGAATTTTTAGTATCAGTAGTAGCTTTTCCATTGGATGTATGCGCAAAAAAATACCGATATTTACAACTAAATGTCAAAAAAACACAAGTGCGTAATGTCGGTTTTTCCATTAAATGACAAATGCAATGATGTGTTTATTTATTATCATGAAATGATATGAGAAGTCACTTCATAAACATGGCGATGAACGTAAATATGGTGTTGACTTACAGATATATTAGTTACTATTATTTATTACCCCTCTATCTCGTGCTAACTTATAAAAATTTTTGGGTTTCCTGGCGTGCCCACACATGAAAAGCAACTAGGCTTTTCCATTGGACATCTGCGCAAAAGTTTACTGATATTTACTAACTGTCAAAAAAAAAAAAAAAAAAAAATAGAAGGGCGTAATGTCTGTTTTTCCATTAAATCACAAATGCAATGATTTGTTAATTTATTCTTGTGAGATGACATGAGACGTCATTCCATAAACATGACGATGAACGTAAATATCATGTTGATTTACAGATATATTCATTATTATTATTATTATTATTATTATTATTATTATTATTATTATTATTATTATATATTACCTCTCTATCTTGTGCTACATTAAAATATGATTGGGTTTCCTGGTGTGTCCACACATAACTCACCATGTTTCTTTGAAAACTCTTCTTTGCTTGTTGTAATGTCCATCAACATCTGTTTTTTTTTTTTTTTTTTTTAATTAATGTGACTCTAGTTGCAAAAAAAAAGGTCTTTCCATTGCAGTTTTGCATGATTTACCAGTTGCACTACACCCAAAAAAAACACCTCTTGCCAGTGTGAAAAACGAGTTTTGCCGAAATTGTCATTTTTCCATTAGGTACATTTTTATGCGCAAGTTATATTCACGCAATTTGAGGGTCAATGGAAAAGCAACTAGTGAAGTCATGATGAAAACATTTTTTTAAACAGACAACACTAATGGGGATTTCTTGTTTTCTTATCGTCTTATTTCTTATTCACGGATGCAGGAGGTTCTCAGTGATCTCCCAGATGACGTCCTTCAGAACGTTGTTCATTCCATCCTTGGCCGTTTGAGGAAACTGGTTGACACCACCGGTGCTTACGATGAAAAATGAAGATTTACTTTCATTTTCCCACGTAATAAAGAACATGTATCATTTGTTTCAATAAATTTGTAATAGGAATATGGATTTTACTACCAATTTTTAATGCCTAGTAACTTTTCATCCACCCTGTATATAATTATTAGAATCTTACTTTGTAAATTGTAGCCAAATTAATCTCATCTCCATCAGTATTTTGATTAAAATTTTTATGGTACAGACTGGAGCGCCATAAAGGGGGCTTAAATGAGACAAATTCATGGGGCCCAGCATTTGTGGGGAGCCCATAGACCAGTGGAGGGGGTCCAGTGGATACAGATTAGAAGTTGTGAAAATTTCATGTAAGATCCACAGTATAATAGAAGTCTATAGAAATAGAAGATGTCTGACTGATAGAAGCCAGGAGTCAGACATTGAAAACATGTTAAGTTTCACTTTCGTTTCATGCCAGTGTTAGTTACATTAGTTACGGACCGCACCCCCACATATATACCTGCTGCCCCTACCCCACGTACATACCACCACCCCATCCCCACTGCTCCAACAGATCAACAAGATACTGAATTTTATGAAGGGTCCACGATGTTTACCTTTCATGGGGCCCAAAATTCCTAGCATCGCCTCTGAGTACAGATACACTTTTACCAAAGTACTGAACATCAGTATGTAGTTCCACTGCAACAGAGCTACTTTTCCTCCATTATGGACTGAAAGCACTTTCCAGAAAACACCAGCTTTGTCTTTTCCTCTGACCTCTGTCTCTCTACTCTTTATTACTATAAAGCGACTTTTCCTGATAAAAAGTGAAAGGTAATTTTACCTCAATGGCAACATCAATACATAGCAGCAGAGCTACACTTCCACTGTTTTGAACTGGAACTTGTCAAATAAAAGAACTTACTCGCTTCGATACTCTTTGCTGGATTCATCTGAAGTTTAACCCTATAATGCCAAATGTATCATATTTGATACATGACTTTTTGACTTTTGAAGCCCTCTACATGATCTTTGTGATTTTTTTTTTTTCTTGAAAAACCTGATGTATACAATTAGATACATGCAATACACGGATAATCCACCAGGGGAAGGAGTTCATTTACCAGAGGCCTTTCCAGTGACACTACAAGACTGACATTGATGAGGAAGGAGGAAGAACTGGGACCATTTAGAAAAGGAATTACCAATGTGTTAGACATGTTTGTGTTATATTATGTTTTTGTTTGTTCAAAAATAATATTTGAGCATTGAGACCCGATGCAAAAAATTTTATTTGGTTGTTCAGAAGGACCTATAAAGGCTCCAGTTTCAAAGAACTGGAATTTTCTGTCAATAATTTAATGGTTCAGGCTTTACAGGGCTAATCTGGAACCAGTTTTTCATGTTTCAACAGTCAAAGGTCAGAAAATTGGTTCCGATTCAGCTCTGACATTTTGCTGGTCCTGAATCAAGACCTGCTTACATTGGGGTCTGGGGTCAAAGGTTGACCAACAAAACTGTGACCACTAAAAAAAACAAAAGCAGGGCCAGTGTACATTCTTCCCTACCTAAAACAGAAGCAAGGAAGGAAGGAAGGAGGGAGGTCGGTGGTATCACTATTTAATACTTAAGTCCTTGTTGGGAGGAGGTTGACGTGGATGGATGGGTCAGTGAGGTTTCTGTTGACCATATAATTTCCAAGGAACCTCAAGACAAGAAGCATAAATGGGCTTTTCCTCTATGAAAACACTTCTCAACTGCTAGCAGGTTCTAACGTACTAATGACCGCTGCGTCTGAACATTTATATCTCATTACTTTTTCTCTAATTACAGTAAATTGGTGCATGTTTAACTGGAAATGACATTATGTGCAGATATGGGCACCTTGCTGTGTAATTCTAAAAGAGCCTCTTAGAAATCAAAGTGGTTTAAGCCCAGTTTGTTCCAATAACTTGAAGCACAGAAAAGGTAATTGTACACAATCTACACAAAGTACATATTATCATAGAAATATAATTTGTTCTTCTTGTAAGGCTTGTTCATAAAACTGATGTCAAATGTTTTATAACCATTTTTTTTGTAGTGAAAGTTAAAATTCCTCCTTAATCAGCATAATTTTTTTTGGCAAATTTGGTATTCATAAAATATTTATATAAATAGAGAATTAGAATTAAACATTCTTAACATTTAAAGTTTAAATGGTATTTACATATTTACATGATGGTTGGACATCTGCATGATGTGATGTGGGGGGTGGGGTATTATGAACTGTTCTATAGTCTGACGGCTGTGGGGAGGAACGACCTGCAGAAGGACTCCTTCTTGCACAGGGGGTGGAAAAGTCTGGTGCTGACGGAGCTGCTCAGGGTCTCTACAGTGTGGTGCAGGGGGTGGGAGGGGTTATCCATGATGATGTCAGCTTTGCCAACATTCTTCTGTCTGCCACCTCCGCGATGGAGTCCAGCAGGGAGGTAACGGAATGATGGAACCAACCAACCGACCAGCCAACCAACTATCCAACCCAACCAACCAACCAACAACCACCCAAACAACCAACAACCCAACGTACGTACCAACCAACCAACCAACAACCCAACCAACCAACCGACCAGCCAACCAACCAACAACCCAACATACCAACCAACCAACCAACCACCCACCCACCCAACCAACCTAACAATCACCCAATCAACCAACCGACCAGCCAACCAACCAACAACCCAACCAACCGACCAGCCAACCGACAGACTAACCAACTGACCAGCCAACCAACCAACCAACCAACCAACCGACCACCCGACCAACCATCCAACCTAACAACTGCCCAAACAACCAACATACCAGCCAGCCAGCCAATCAACCAACCAACCAGCCACCCACCCAACCAACCAACCAACCAAACGATCACCCAACCAACCAACTGACCAACCAACCAACAACCCAACCAACCAACAACCCAACCAGCCAGCCAACTAACCAACCAACCAACCAGCCAGCCAGCCAGCCAGCCAACCAACCAACAACCCAACCAACCAACAACCCAACCAGCCAGCCAACCAACCAGCCAGCCAGCCAGCCAACCAACCAACCAACCTCTGCAGTACTTAGTCCTTATGAAGGTATTCTGGCAACCATTGGGTTTAGATGGCGTACTCCCTGGACATGTCAGTTCATCACAGGGCTGACATCTACAGATGAACAACCACTCACTCACTTAGACTGACTACTGACTACCAGCAGGGGAAGATCTGAAAGCTCAGTAATTCCCTGAAGAACCATCAAAGACAATCAACATGTGAACATTTGGGTCTTTCCAAAACTTAACCTTATCCTACCAGTTGGGGGTCTGAATCCTGTCTGTAGTAGGGATTGTTTGGCTTTTAGTTCATTAAAAATAAAGCACATTTATTTGTTTCTTTGGTCTTCAGATAGTGTGTAACGTTATCAGAGCTAACCAAAGCCTTCCAAGATAAGTCTGTATTATGTTGTATTTATCAGTCATTGAACAGGCAGATGGAAAACCTCAGTACAGCATCAATTAGCCCAACAAACCAACGACTTCTTCCTCAGCAGAGTCATTGTAATACGTTAGATCAATCCTGTGAGTTCTTTCAGTCGGTCAGATTGGCTGAACGCTCACACAAACCCTGTCGGCTGACTCCTCTTTGTAGCTGCTGCAGGTTTTTCACGAGCAGCAGGGCCTTTGATTACCCATTGTAACACAGAACAATGAATGCAAAAACAAAATGACTTTCAGTTGCTGATTTGCATACAGTAACTTTTGAAGTGTAGAATCGGTAAGACCGCGTTGGCCTTCACACTAAAGATATGGAAATGAAAGGACACCGTGTACGTGTGCGTTTAAAGGCCGCTTGTTGAGATAATGGAGTTTTTGTTAGGTCTAAAAAGCTTTGACTTTAATTTTGTTGCATTTGGCATGATTTTCTCATCCTATTTCTTATTTTAGACTCTCTGCTGTGTGGATTTACAGATGGACTCAAAACAGAAAAAGTAGGTGGAGGACTTAAGGTTTGAGGGCTTAAGGAATGAGAAAAAGTATGAGATTCTGGCTTTGGAAAGTGGGATAGGTGAGGGGAAAGGTGAACTGACCAGATAAGGACTGGGCTGAAGGCAGGTTGATCGGGTGATCGGCTGGGAACCCTTTAATCCAGACCTGGTTAAAGGAGGACCAGGAACACCAGGTCATAAGAAGGAGGATTTGAGGCTACCAAGATAATTTCACCGTTAACCCTGGGTTTTCAGTGTCAGAAAAGGTTGCTGAGGTTTTCCTGCTCTGGAGCTATGGAAACACTCCCTACTGCAGGACTTTCCAACTAATTTTCTTTCAGGTTCCACATTCAGCCCGATTGGATCTGAAGTGGGCCAGACCAGTAAAATAATAACAGAATAACCTATAAATAATGACGACTGCAAATGTTTGTCTTTGTTTTAGTGTACAGAAAAAACAAACATTAACCCTTTCATGCATGAATTATGACATCCTTACCCAATATATTTTTCCTGAGTGTTTTTATTCCTTTTTAGGCATGAAAAAAACAATGCAATTGAGCTTGTTTTTTTTTTTTTTTGTTAAGAAGTTAGAAAAATGGCCACTCCATGTATTTAATTTTTGAAGCAAAGAAACATGTATTTGAAACTTAATATCAGAAAGTGATATGGAAAACTATGCAATAAAAACATTTTTAATCCTGCTTATCAGATGTTTTCTCACAATTTAACACACTCTAATACTAGTTATTATTTATTTCATGGACATAATACGCAAAAACAAAAACAAAAAAAACTGTTACAATGTAATAACAATTAGCAATTGATTTACAGTTAAAAAAAACAACAAAAAAAAACAAAAAAAACACATGTCACTGCAGATCAGGTTTATCAAGAACAGCAAAGTTACAGTAATGGTCTGAATGTCAGTGTATGGGGTGATGCATAAGCGTCCACTGTGTCGGCTGAAATGCAAATAAACCAACAAAACTCATGAATATACAAGAGAACAGCTGGAGAAGAACTGTCCACTGTAGTGACCACTGTGCATGAAAGGGTTAAATTATGAAAATACTTTTATAAACTATCCAAACAAAAAAGATGTGAATAACCTGAAAAAACTGAAATTTCTAAAGAAAAAAAAGCACAATTTTAACAATCTTCTGCCTCCACTTCTCATTAGTCCATGTGCATTCTGGATCAGATCTACAAAGACACTAAACACTGAGGAACAGGAAGAAAAGAGTTCAAACTGGGCTGAATTTAATACAGACATTTCAGGTTGTTCATATTTGTTCAGGTTATTCACATTTTATTGTTACAGGATAGTTTGGAAAAGTAAATATTTTCACAATTTGTTATTTTTTGCACTAAAACGAAGACAAAATTTTGAAGTTAATTCAAGATGGTTTTGCTTAATTCAATATTTTTTTTGCTAAATTTAAGATTTTTTTTTTTGCTTAAGTCAAGATTTTTTTTTTTTACTTAATTCAAGATTTTTTTACTTAAGTGAAGATTTTTTTTTGCTTAATTCAACATTTTTTCCTTAATTCAAGCTAATTTTTTTTTTTTTGTTGCTTAATTCAATTCAAAACTGTGGAATTTTTGACTTTGCAAAACCATCCCTCGGGCCGCATTTGAACCTTCGGCGGGCCGCATTTGGCCCCCGGGCCGCATGTTTGAGACCCCTGCACTATGGAGTTTTTGTGGAATGCAAACCCCTTTCCACTATATACAATGTAATCCCAAAACAGAAACTGATTAAAGTGCAAAAGCCTTGGACTTGTGGACCTCATAAGATTTGACAGTAATCCTCCTTACAGCTTGGATTCTGTGTTTCTATTTGTTCTTTACTCACTCCTAGACTGTTCACCGGCGCCAGCGTTGAGCTGAAAGGATAAAGCTCAAATTGTCTTATACTCCAGAAGAATACATCTAAGCTGCACATTAATTTAGCAGAATACACTGCTGTAATTACAGCCAGATCCACTCATGCCTTCATGATGTGATATTGATAAGTCAATTAACTTACACATTAACGCAGAGAACAGATTGTTGTTTTTTTCAGGTTTTGGCTGCTGAAGTCATGTTGCTTTTAGTTGCCTGTAGTGGCTGTACCTTTAGCCACTACTGCGGTGTGGAAGGGTTCAACCTATTGTATTTTTGACGCGTGCATGTATGAATGTCTGGTATTGTGAACACTTTGTGTGTTTGTTTGTTTGCGACTTTACAGGAAAACTATTCCAACCATCTTTCCCAAATCTTCCCCACAGATAGGCCTAGGCCCTGGGACCAACCCATTAAATTCTGGGCCAAGTAGGCCAAAGTTCAAGGTCACAGCAAGGTCACAACATCTACAATTTTCCTATCTGTCATCACTGAGCAATTTTCCAAAATTCATAAAAAAAATTCCAAACGACTCCGATTATCCTCCAATTTGATCCACCCGTAGCTTAGAACAATATCTTGTATCTGGAACAAAATTGTCCACATCCACTGTGAAATGTGGACTCTGTGGACATTTTACATTTAACATTGAAAATCCCACTTCCCACACATTTTTCATTTACATATGTTTCTATCTGGTTTATATATGTTTCTATGTCGATGGTCAGAGTACAAAACCTCCTATCTGAAAAAAATCACTTTTTTCAGGAAACAAAAAAATGTTTAGTTTTATTATAGTATGGTCTTTGTTAAAGATATCCAAACATATTCTACTGTTCTCAGACTCTCTTTCTATATTTTGTGTTAACAGTATCATCCTTGTTCTCGCCATTTAATGTGAAAACTCAAAATCTAAAAATTTGCAGATAGGAAGTTTTGTTTTTTGGCCATCAGTGTGGTTTACTGCTGGTTGGCTGGTTTGTATATGTTTCTATCTGGTTACCTCCACCAAGGAGGTTATGTTTTTGCCAGGGTTTGTTTGTTTGTTTGTTTGTTTGTTTGTCAGGTTAGTTAGCTAGATAACTCAAAAAGTTATGGACAGATTTTCATGAAATTTTGAGGAAATGTTAATACTGGCACAAGGAAGAAATGAATAAATTTTGGTGGTGACCGGGGGAGGGGGGTGGGGGGGAGGGTGGCAAATCTGTGTTGGCAGAAGTCTGTGGTCTCTGTGTGCTTTTCTAATTTTCTTTGTCTTTGGATATGCCAGTCCATTTATTCACTGATATCAAGTCCTAGTGTTCATTATAGGTAACAACTGTTGTTCCATATACTTTCTATAAATAAACAAAAAAGGCTCCTTCACATAAAAAACACTGAAAATGCCGACCAACTTAATTTACTCTGTCTCACAGTCAGAAAATAGTTTGGGGCTGTCCTCACACACACACCGCCCACCTCACACAACAGGTATATGGAACCTAGCATCACCCATACCAAAACGCATGATGAATGGCACATGTGGTGATCATCACAGCCACGCCCACTACTAGGGCTCCTGTGATGAGGCGGGTGTCCTGTCCCGGTGCGTTGAGCCGACCAAGTGAACCAGTGTTTTCCATCGCTGGTGGTCTTGCACCAGCTGCTCTGCGTCCTCCATGGTAGCTCCATGTTGTTGGAGGTCGCCCGCAATGACGTCGAACCATCGGGTAAGGGGCTCGCCTCGTGGTCGTTTCCAGTCTGTGGCCTTTGGGTCAAATTGAAGGATGGCTCTTGTTGGATGGTCAGGAGGGAGGTGGAGGACATGACCGAACCGGCGGGTGCTACGTTGCGCGGCCAGGCTGGATGCTTTGGGCTGGCATGTGCGGGCTCGAAGCACCTCACTGGAAACCCGCTGGGGCCACCAATGGTTCTGAGAGCCCTGCTGTCAAAGCCATCTATTCTGGCAGCCCCTCTCTTGGGTCTGGCCTTGACGTGGCGAGGGGGCTTGTGCGTTCCAGTGACCCTGGAGAGCGATACTGTCGGGAGCTTGCTCCTGGTAGGGTCACCCTAGGCGGGCCGGTTTCCAGGGTAGGTTCCAGACAAACAAAGACCCCAGCGTGTTGGTACGCTGTGAGGTGGCAGCCCCACCAACCGACGATCCTGCGGAGGGCTAACAACCCACCCAGGAGAAACCCCTTTTGTTACGAAACTGACCAGAAAAAAAGAAAAAAAAGCACACTCACTAAACAATTATTAAATTAAGGTCAAAAGAAAAAAAAGAGGAAGAAACAAACAAAATGTATTTTGGCTCCAACACAGCCTATATACTGTACAGTCACGGAAAAAAATTATTAGTCCATCAAAAACAATGGTTCTGCAATCCAGTCCTAACTCCTGTGTGTGTCATGTGACTAAAACAGACAGAAAAGAAAACATGGAATGAATAAAAGCATTGTTTTTGTCAGTACAATGACACAGATATTGATGGAAGAACTGAAGTGATTTTGGTTTTTATCAAGAAAACATGTTAAATGGATCGATATCAGCTCTGAAATTAAACTACTATGAGCTAGTTGTGTTGTTATCATTATATTTGTCCAAATAAATGGACCTTTAGTTGGACCGGGAATTGAAATGAACCAGAAATGGAACAAAACAAGGGGTGGTCTAATCATTTATTTCCGTGACTGTAGGTTCAGTTCCTCATATCTGTTTGGGATTATTCTTGTGAGAAGACAAAACTTTAAATCAGGGGCGTTAACCCTTTAAATCCTAAGCCTAAAATGGCCCACTTCGACTTTTTTTTTTTTTTTCTTCTTATTTTGACTATGAAAATGTTAGAAAATATGCTGTCAATGAGTCCATTTGTCCATTTTTAGACCATTTTTTTTCCTCCAGATCTTTCAAAATCTAGCTGACATTTTTCATTTTACTGCATGTTACAATACCGATAAAACGGCTTCTTCTTCTCCAGCTTCTAGTACAGGTGTGAGTGAAATTACCGTAATGACCCAATAAAACCTGTACAGTGCAGCATCTCAGGTTTCAGAAACGTTGGAATTTTTCCAGTTGCACAAACAGTGAAAGTTATAGCCATCCAAACTGTATATGCACAGGGTGTGTCATCAATGACACATCAGGTTTTAAAGAGTTAAAGATTCATTTTGGCCCACGGGGTGAATTAGGGAAGTACAAAATTTACACTGAAGATATTAACAATCAGGAGTGTCAAATTCATTTTACTTCAAGGGCTGCACACAGACCAATTTGATTTCGTGTTGGTCAGACCACTGGCATCTATATCATAATACTGGAAGGTCTCAGAGAGTGTGTGTGTGTGTGTGTGTGTGTGTGTGTGTGTGTGTGTGTGTGTAGGTGTGTGTGTGTGTGTGTAGGTGTGTGTGTGTGTGTGTGTGTAGGTGTGTGTGTGTGTAGGTGTGTGTGTGTCTGCACAGTTGTGAGAAATTCAGACGTTTTTAACTGGTCAATTTGGTATCTACAGTTGAGGAACAGTCCCATCTCCACATTAAATATCTCAGCAAGTTGAAAGGACCAATATTTTGGGAGATGTTAGTCATTTTGGAATACAACAGCCTTACAATCATGTTGCGTTGCCCGTGACGGTTGACCGGAAGTGCAGTATCATGCCGCATGACGGGAAATGAAGCTAATTATTGATCTGGCTGTGGGTCAGGAGGTAGAGCACGTCATTCAATAACCAAAGGGTTGGTGGTTCAAAGCCCCCTCTGTCCTAGTCAGGTGTTCTTGTGTCCTTGGGCGAGACACTTTACCAGCACACTGGTGTATGAATGCGTATGCACTGTAAGCCCGGATAAGTAGAGTTTACTCAAAAAATTTGAGGCAAGTGATTGCACTTAAATGATTTGAGTAATGACCGACTAATCAATTGGTTTAAGTAGGTTCAACTTTAATGCTAAAAGTATTGAACTTAAACTATTAAGTAGAAAACACTAAAAGACAAGTTATTTATACTTCAAATCTGTTGTAAAATCAACCCCACTATCCAACCATTCAACTCAGCATTTTAGCTTACACTGACTGATTTTCTCAATTGCAGCCAAATTAATTTATCACAGATTAATCAACATTTTTATAAGATAATCAAACTCTTGATCCTGTCCCTGATTGAAATAGTTATGAAATTATTCATCTTAATATAATGTAGCATGAAAGGAAGTTAGTTCAATGTCATTTACCAGTAAAGGAAGTGCTTTTAATTTGGCAAGACCTTAAAATTTTTATTGTACAACAACAGTCTTAGATGAACAGTAAATCCATAGTTCTTCCTCTGGCTCTGACTCATGGTGCAGCTAGGGCTGCTCGATTATAGAAAAAAAAAATAATCACGATTATTTTAGCAATAATTTAAATCACGATTATTAAAAACGATTATTTGTTAACCTTAAAGTTGTTTATTTTTTTCTTGCAAAACAATGTAAAATATACTCTTTAAACATAAATAAAGCTTTTAACCACTAAAACAAAGTATTTTCACTTTTGTACGAAACAAAAAAATCTTTGAAATCAAATAAGTGTACTGTAAATTCAAGTATGTTTCCTTTTGTAAACAAATAGTGCACTGTAATTAAACTGCTATAGACTTGCCATAGAACTGTAGCAATAAAAAAAAAAAAAACTCACGTAAAATGCAAATTATAAATTCAAGTATGTTCAATGTAATATGAAACATAGTAAATTCAGTGGCGTGCTGTGAGGTTTCAGTTCAGGCCTTCTGTATACATCAGCCATCTACAGGGTGTCCTATAAGTCTCCATACATAGGAGACATAATACATATGGTTCTAACATGTATTTCTTTATATTTCTTCTTTATAGTTCTTCAGCAGTGGAGGACACGCATTGAAATGTGTTCCCGACAAAATGGCAGTCATATAGAGCATATTATAGAAATAAAATGGTTTATGTCAAGAAACGTTTATTTTTCCTATGTATGGAGACTTATGGGACACCCTGTAGAATACGTACGTTAGGGTTATACGGGTTAGGGTTAGGTTAATACGGGAGTTGCAGCGTAAAGAGATTCGGAGACTGAAGATTGCATTGCGGACGAAGTTGTTTTTATGCGTTTTAGTTTTTCATAAGATAAAGAATATGATAAAGGTGGCGGTGGTTAAACTTTAGATGGTTTAAAGGTTTGCTGTGTTAGCGGTCGGTGCGGACACAACTACGAAACACTTTTTGCACGTGATGTGTTTTTGCTCTTCGTCTTCTTCATCAAACCCAAAGTGATTCCATACAATTGAATTTGACTTGCCTTTTTTGTTTACCAAGCCCTTCTGCTGTGATTCTCCTGCCGTTTTTCCAGACCGCTAGGTACAACTTTCCTCTTGGGGTGGACCTGCCGGCTAGCAGGCAGCAGCAGCTTAGAGGGGGGCGGGGCAGAGCAGCTCATGGTAGCTTGTGTGCGCGTGAATTAAAACAACTCAAAATTAATAATCGTTTTTTCTCGATTACATAATTTTTGTCATCGTTGCGTGTAATAATCGAAATCGTAATTGAATTTCGATTAATTGCACAGCCCTAGGTGCAGCTCTACAAAAATACAAAAACAAACACAAAAAGGCCAATAAACACTGACATACACACATGAAATCCAAATTAACACTAACACCACAACCCTGCTGAACCCCTGCACAGAAAAAGAACACATTTTCAACAACATGCCCAATACCCACAATGCAATGCGAAGATAAAAAGGTGTGGTCATGACTAAAACTGAGTGATTTAATTCCATTCAACTTAAACTTTTTCGTACTTTCAACTATGTCTACAAATTAGTAGAATATACTGAACATTTTATAGTAACATCATAAAACTTACATCATTTAAGTGCATTGTAATTAAAACATTTTAGTAAATACAAATTCCGGGCTTACAGTGTGAATGTTTGGTGGTGGCCGTTAGTGTGAATGAAATGAATAACGGATCCATTGTACCAAGGTTCTAATAGTTTTGGATTTTTCATTCTAGTTTAGTTTTATTTAGTTTTGACTTTTTTTTCTCTAATTCAGTTCATTTTAATTCGTTTTTAGAGCAGGTTTGATAGTTTTTATTAGTTTCTTTTTTTTTCTAAATTCTTAGTTTTAGTTTAGTTTTAGTATTAATTTTAGTTTTTTGTTTTTTTTTTAATATCTTTTCTCTTCTTCTCCATCATATTCAAATAAATCCCAGACAGGACTCTGCTGCTTTCTCCCAGCTTTAGTCTCCATGTTTCCAGGTAGAGTGGGGACCAGAAGACGACTGGAAACCACAAGTGAACACAAGTGATGGACCATGAAGTACCGTATGGTGCCAGCAGATAAAACTGCTCGAGCAAAACAAATCGCTTTTGTATCAATCCGACGCTGACAACATTAAAAATGAAGGGAATTTTCTCCATAAATTTTAAACACTTTAGATAGTTTTGTTAACACACAATACAATTTCAGGTAGTTATGTTTTTTTTTTTTCTTTTAATTATAGTTTTTAGTTATTTCAGTTAACGAAAATGTTTCTCCAATTCTAGTTTTCATCATTTCGTTAGTTTTCATTAACGACAATAACCTTGCAATGTACATGCTTTGATTATGTATTGATAGAAAAGCGCAATATAAATCTAATCCATTATTATTTACTAACTTCAGTCCCTAGATAATCAGAATTAGAGGCGCAGTACCACGTTGCATGATGGGAAATACAGTTAAAAACAGGAGCGACACACTTACTAACTTCAGTCCCTACATATCAGTATTAATATGACCCATGGTTCCCCACAGGTCAACGCACTAGTAATAACATAATAACCTATAGATAATGACAACTCCAATTTCCAAACTCTAAAATTTTAGACAACATTCTGCCTCTTATTTAATGTTTTGTGCTTTTGTAGATCCACTGTGAGCTCTTCATGTATAAATGAAAAGCTGAGGCATACTGTTGTTAACCCAAGCATCCACCATCGACCAAAAACATCTGCTGATATAAACAGTTGATCCATTAATTCTATCAATACATTTAACAACTGGTGTAAAATAGTTCTTCATCTTTTCATGGTCATCAGATATGACCCATCTGGATGTTCAGAGGCTCTGTAGTTACCATGGAAACACTGTCATCTTCTACAACATTGACTCACCAGTAAAACCCATGGAGTTGGATCAATGACAGTGGATGAACACACTGGGTTTATGTTCAGTTAATGAGAGATTTTAATGAAAAAGTCATTTTTTCTTAAGTTTTTTTTTGTGTTTTGATACAATAAGCTTTGACTTTTCTCAGAGCTTTTATGAACATCAACATGATCAGTCAAATAAACAAAGGAAAATAGATGATTTTCACTGGGAAAAAGAAAATGCAAAATTCAGAGGATAATATTATAATAAATAGTGATACATCACTTAGGAAAGGTTAGAGAGAAAAATTCATTTGGGAACTGCCACAAAAGTCACACTAGGTCCTTATGGGTTGTAATTGCACTTATTTTTCTGAAGAATTTTGAAGTTGTTCATATTTGTTCAGGTTATTCACCCTAACCCCTTTGTGCACCAAAACAAAGACAAAAATGTGGAGTCCATATTGTAATGCTTTAGAGTTTATCACCAAAGTGTTCGTGAGTATTTTGAATTCTGTAATCCATCTTTGGATTAAAAGTGGTTCAAGATATTTTGTTTTCCTCACTTTATTCTCTGAAAAATGTGCAGTGTTTAGGTGGCACAAGAAAGAAGTGGGTTTCATTGCAGTCTTTGTGTAACTAGTATTCCATGGTGGAAAAAAAGGGTACCTTTTAAAGTAACATAAAATAATTATTTTAGTTAATCATTTTGAAGTTGAATCCAATCAAAATGATTAAATTTTTATTGGTTAATATGATATATCTCTGTTCAGTTAAAATAAGGAAAGTAAAAATATTTAACAAAAATGTAACATGTTAAAAGAGCATGAAAAAATCATGTGAGTGTAACATAAGCAGATCATGAAACATGCACATGACTTTCATGAGTTGCCAAAGCATAACTTTATTTAGTGGAACCGCTTTCAATACTTTTATTATGTTAGTTCAACAGACTTTTTTTTTTTTTCTGTGTTTAGTGTATTATGTTATTATTTTACTGGTCCTGCCTGTTGGAGATCAGATAAATCCATTTTTGTGAACAGTCCCTTGGAGTCTAAATGTCTGGGCTGACTAAACTTTTGTGTGTTTCTGTCCTGCCAAATTACACGTTGCGTCGCCCATGATGGCTGACCGAAAGTGCAGTACCAAGTTGCATGATGGGAAATACAGTTAAAAACAGGAGTGACACACTAACTTCAGTCCCTAGATATCAGTATTAATATGACCCATGGTTCCCCACAGGTCAACGCACTAGTAAGAACATAATAACCTATAAATAACGACAACTCCAATTTCCAAACTCTAAAATTTTAGACAATTTTATGCCTCTTATTAAATGTTTTGCGCTTTTGTAGATCCACTGTGATCTGTAATGCACATGTATAAATGATAAGCTGAGGCATAACACTGGGTTACAAAAAAAAAAAATGTTTTTTGCAAGTTGTCTACGTTTTTTCAACTGAATTCGGACCATTTTGCACCACTAAATCCAAAAATGACATCTGTTTTTCTCAATCGGGTCAGGTTTTTTTGCTAATTTGATTTTGAAAAATTTGATCTTCTCACAATCTGCGCCCAAACTTTATCTTGGTCACCAAGTTTAATACCAAAATAAGATTGGTAAGCACACTTTATGAAACTTGTGACTTGATTCCTGTTAGGTACAATGGTGTATTCAGCGCAGATGTAGCAGAATACTTAAGGCTTATTTTTGCAAGATCTTCTTGTCTAAGCCATTTCATTCACCTGTAATATTAAAAAAAACATTAATCATAAATTGGCAAAAGTAAAATCTTCAGAACCCGTTTATTGCAAGAAATATGAAAGAATTTTGTATCATATGATGTGAAAATGCCCATAAATGTAAGCAAACATGTTCAAAAGCCAATATGTAGCATAGATCAGAAAGTTGACCTGATTGAGCAAAATGAATGTGATTTTTGGATTCAGCACACCAAAATTATCCTAAATCAGCTCAAAAAACTTCAACAATAAATTTGTTGTTGACCAGTGTAATTGTTCAAATTGCACTTATTATTCTGCAGAATTTTCAAGTTGTTCATATTTGTTCAGGTTATTCACTGTTTTTTGTGTAGAGGTAGTAGCCCTAACCCTTTTGAACACCAAAACAAAGACAAAAATGTGGAGTCTATACTGTATAGTGTATTATGTTATTATTTTACTGGTCCTGCCTGTTAGAAATCAAATAAATCCATTTTTGTGAACAGTCACTTGGAGTCTGAATGTCTGGGTTGACTAAACTTTGGTGTGTTTCTGTCCTGCCATATTTAGCGGGCTTTGTTGAGTTCGGTAACAGAAATTGGAGGTACGTTGAACTGGCTTTGTGCTGCAGAGTCCTATACCTATCTGAGAATCCTGTAGCGTGAAATGTGCTTTGACTGTCTATGACAGCGGTGGCGTCCAAAAGCCGGTCAAAGGAGATGAGGGAAAATCAGAGGGAGGAGTCGGAACTCAGTGTTTGGTGCCTTTGTCTAATCGTTCTATTCTCCATATGGTGTTCGCTGTTTTTCACTGCGAACCACCATCATCATTTAATAGGTCTTATGTATTTTATTCTATTTTTATTGTAGATTTGTTTGTTTTGTGTTTTTTTTTCTTTCTCTTCTGCCCAGTTTACTCAGTTCTGGTTGTAGTTCTTGTTTCCATTATAATTATCACCATGGTTGTTACTGTTTGTATTGTTGATATTTTCTTGTGAGGGTCTTCACCACCTTCTTCTTTCTTGCCCCCCCCACCCCCATGTCAGGTCCGGCATTGAAATGTGGTTCAACAAAACTCATAATAAACACAGTAGAATATCAAGGGGAGCTTCATATACTTTATGAAGTTTCCCTTTGCAAAGCAAATGTGTTCAGCCCCAAAAGGAGACAGACTACCATTCTGCTGTTAGGATGAAGGACAAGACAAGTTAAAAAAAAAAAAAAAAAAAGAAAAAATCCAGGCACTCACTTTGTTGGAAAAATTAGAAACTGTAAAACCTTTAATTCACAAGGGCCTGTAGATTAATTCATTGGGCTCGAGTTAAAAACACACCAACACGTGTCGGTATGTGCCTTCTTCAGGGTGTTGAACAATTTATAATTTTTTAAACCCAGTGAGTGCGTGGATTTTTGCTTTTTTTTCCCATTGTTCATGCCCACTCCATGCACTGGAAAAAAACATAATCTTACCAAGTGTATGTTTCTCATTTCTAGTCAAAATATTTCATCACTCTTAACCCATAAAGACCCAAATGCCCCCTGGACATCAAAACCATCTACTGATCTAAACTGTTTTATACCTGTTGGTCCACTAATCCTATCAATCCATGTAAAAAAAAAACTGGTGTAAAATACAGTTCTTCATCTTTTCATGGTCATCAGATATGACCCATTTGGACGTTCAGAGGCTCCGTAGTTACCATGGAAACACTGTCATCTTCTACAACATTGATTCACCAGTAAAACCCATGGAGTTGGATCAATGACAGTGGATGGAAACAACTGTTTTTATGTTCAGTTATTTCTATGTTTGCTGAAAAAAACTGCTTTTTCTTCAAGTTTCTCTGTTTCTGATATAATAACCCTCAACTTTAAGATGAGCTTTTATGAACATGTACATAATCAGTGAATTAAATAAAGGAAAATGCATAATTCACACTAAAAAACGTAAAATGCAGAGGATAATACTACGATAAATTGTGATAAATCACATAAGAAAGGTTAAATAGAGAGAAAAATGGATTTGAAACTGCCACAAAAGTAGCACTGGGTCTTTATGGGTTAAAATAAGACAGAATCACCTTAAGAGGAACTTTTCAGTGAAATATAAGAACAGATTTTAAGACAATAGATCTGGAAAATCTGATTTCAAGAAATTTTACAAAGATAATTTTCACTTGTTCCATTGGCAGATTTTTTGCTTAATTCAAGATTTTTTTTTTTTTTGCTTAACCTCCTAAGACCCACTGTCTACATTTGTGGACAAGAGTTTCACAACTTTATACCAAAAAAAAAAAAAAAAAGAGAAGAAAACTGTCCACCACAAAGGACTATTCATAAAAATTTTAAAAACTGCATCTGAAAAAACTGTTGCATCATGATGTTTCCAATATAGGCACTGATTTAATAAAAAACAAAAAAGCTTGAACTTTGCGGACATTTCCTGGGTCTGAGGAGGTTGACTCAAGCAAAAAAAAAATCTGCCAATGGAACAAGTGAAAATGATCTTGGTAAGATTTCTTGAAATAAGATTTTCAAGATCTATTGTCTAAAAAAAAAGTTCTTATATCTGTCATATTATATCTAACCCTAACCTATACATGTTATGTAATTTCAACTGACTAATGTCCCATAATAAAAGTATTATCATGCAAAAATCCCTCTTTTTTAATTCTGTATTTTATCTTATTATATTTTAGTCAGGATGTGTTGTTTTCTCTTTTTTTAAAGTAAATTTTATTATTATTGTGATAATATCTATATACTGTATACATGTATTATATGCTATTACTGGTTTTGTGTTTCATTGCCCTGACTGTGTAGTGGGGATGTATAGTATAAATTGTTAGCTATTATAATAATATTGTATCTTAGGTGGATACTTGGCAGTAAATTAGCTATAGATCAAGTAAATACACAAGTTGCAGTATTAATCTGACAGGCTTGAAGAAACATTTTGGAATAATCGCAACAGGATAGCCATTGCTCTGCCTATGGCTCTCACTCAGGGTGCAACTTTAGAAATTACAAAAATACAAAAAAAAAATACACAAAAAGGCCAATAAACATTGCCATACACATACTAAGTCAAAACTAGTAGTAACACAACAACCCTGCTGAATTGTTGCACATAAAAATAACACATTTACAACAAAATACCCACTACCCATAATGCACTGCGGCAAACATGCCACAATATGTATGTTGTATGTTTCTTGTCAAAAACAAAAATCAATAAAAAAAAAAAACTTTGATTATTAAAAAAAAACAAAACACATACACGATCATACACAAATGTTCCATATTTAACCTTTAAGTAGAATTTTCATGAGGGCCATTGGCTTATAGTGGAGTATTTTTAGACTCCTGCATCAGCACTTCTTCTTCAATTATTCATAAATGACATGTTTACAAATCCTACAGTTGAACTTGTGACTAGTGTTTGTGCACAACAGTGACTCTACTGCTTCTTCCTTTCATTCCTTTATAAATAGAAATCTGCTCTGAGCTGAGCTGACTTTCTCTTGTTTGTGAGTCCAAATTGGAGAGTAACAATTAAAACAGATTGGATTTTTTTTTTTTTTCCTTCTCCAATTAAAATCTCACACTCTGCAAAAACGGCCTTCTTCTTTTATGTATTTTTAATTAATGTAGTGTCGATATCCAGTTATGGCTTCGAGTGGAAGAGGGGGAGGGTTGCTTTAATATGCATTTCACTTCAGATCACAGAATATACGACCTTAAATGTAACAGAATACGCAACAAAGAAGGTAAACAGAAATAACTTGCAGAACTTCAGCAGTCTTACATGACTTCTGCATGGAACAGTGTGAATGAATGAGACGTTCACACAAGTGGATTTAACTCAGAATATATTTTAACACTATTTTACCACAAAAGGAATGTGATGAATTTACAGTTCCATAGAGGTGCATCGTCTTACAACTAATCCTCTTAACCCTTAAAACAGCTAGACTAGTTTTGCAGCGACGTCCATATTCATTTTTATCTCTGCTTAACCATTACTAAGTGATTTATCACCATTTACTATATTATCATGCTCTTCATTTTGTGCTTTTTTCAGTAAAAATCAGGTATTTTCCTATATTTATTTTACTGATTCCACTGGTCTACAAGGAAAATGCTTCCAGAATAAAAGTAATGACATTTTACCACATGAGAGTCACTGATAAAGAAAAATCAAGTCAAAAATGCTGGTTGGCTGAACTTTCCAAGATACAGCCTTGGGTCAAAATGTGAAATTCAAGAATTAACGAGAGAATGGGTTTGACTCAAAAGGAATATTTGTCTCAGAGCTACAAGATCTACTTCAAAACACTGTCTGCACATTAGAATACATTCACTTTACAGGTTCTATTTAGTGGAAGATTTATAAAACTATTCTATAAATGTACATAAACCAATATATATGTGGAATAACATTTAATCATATACCTTGAAAACATCAGCAAACCGGCACTTTTGTCATTTATTTTCCAATTAATCTTATTAAAATACGTAACATTTAGCACATTTAATCTCTGAAGCAAATCATTTCTAAAAGATTGTAGACCAGTGCTATGAGTACATTCAAATTGTGTTATAACAAAATAGAGAAAACGGAAGAAAAAAAGGACTTTTCCAGCAAAATCTATCATTAACCAAACATAAAAACAAGTGTCTCCATCCGCTGTCATTGATCCAACTCCATGGGTTTTACTGGTGAATTAATATGATGCAATGACATACAGAAGATGGTCTTTATTTCTCATCTTACTTAAACACCAATAACTGCAATTAACTCTTAAACGCTCACAACTATTTTTATCGCTACTTTCAAAGAGCTTTTTTTTTCTTTCCCAAGTGATTTATCACCATTTATTATAATACAATCCTCTGAATTTTGCATTTTTCAGTGAAAATCAGGTATTTTTGTTAGGTTTAATTTAATGCTCAGATAGATGTTAATTAAAGCTCAGAGTGTATTATAAGGTTATTAGATCACATCAGAAAAACATACTGGCAAAAAATCTAAATCTTACCAAGTGTATTTCTAGTCATTTCTAGAAATACACTTCATTTCTAGTCCAAATATCTCATCACACTGAAAATAAGACATAATCACCTAAAGAGGAACTTTTCAGTGAGATATAAGAACTGATTTTTAGACAATAGATCTGGAAAATCTGATTTCAAGAAATTTTACCAAGATAATTTTCACTTGTTCCATTGGCAGATTTTTTTTGCTTGAATTAAGCAAAAAAAAAAAAAATCTTGAATTAAGCAAAAAATCTGCCAATGAAACAAATGAAAATTATCTTGGTAAGATTTCTTGTCTTATGTCTTATTTTAAGTGTGATGAGATATTTGGACTAGAAATGAGAAAAATACACTTGGTAAGATTTACATTTTTTCCAGTGCATTAGGAAAATGTGCTAATTATATCATTAACTGGAGATAAAACAAGTGTCATTGTCATTGATCCAACTCCATGGGTTTTACTGGTGAATCAATGTTGTAGAAGATGATGGTGTTTCCATGATAACTACGGAGCCTCTGACCGTCCCAAATGGGTCATATCTGATGACCATGAAAACATGACAAATTGTATTTTAAACCAATTATTGACATGGATTGACAGGATTAGTGAAGAAAAAGTGACTTTTACAGTAAAATATATCATTAACTGATCATAAAACAAGTGTCTTCAACCTTTTTTTTTTTTTTTTTTTTTGGAACCTCTTATTTTGCTTATTTTTTATTCATTTTTATTGATTTTACTGTTTTTTGTTCACTCCGTTGCCTATTGTATTATTTTTTTCCTTCAGTTTCATTGAGTTTGGGGCTTATTTTCTTCATGTCACTTACAATTTTCTTGATTTATTATTCATTTTTGTCCATTTTATTGATTAGGTTGGCACTTTGTTCATTTTTTTACTTATTTTATTCCTTTTTACTTCATTTTAGTCAACTTTGTTTGCTTTTTCCCCACATTATTTAGTCTTGAACATAAACCCAGTGTGTCCATCCACTGTCATTGATCCAACTCCATGGGTTTTACTGGTGAATCAATGTTGTAGAAGATGATGGTGTTTCCATGGTAACTACGGAGCCTCTGAACATCCAAATGGGTCATATCTGATGACCATGAAAAGATGAAGAAGTGTATTTTACACCAATTATTGACATGGATTGAAAGGATTAGTGAAGAAAAAGTGACTTTTACAGTAAAATATATCATTAACTGAACATAAAACAAGAGTCTTCAACCTTATTTTGTTTTTGGAACTTCTTATTTAGCTTATTTTTTTATTCATTTTTATTTATTTTACTTGTTATTGTATTCATTATTGTTTGCTCTGTTGCCTATTTTATTATTTTTTCATCAATTTCATTGAGTTTGGGGCTTATTTTCTTCATGTCACTTATTATTTTCTTGATTCATTATTCATTTTTGTCCACTTTATTGATTAGGTTGGCACTTTGTTCATTTTGTATCTTATTTAATTCGTTTTTACTTCATTTTAGTCAACTTTGTTTGCTTTTTCCCCACATTATTTAGTCTTGAACATAAACCCAGTGTGTCCATCCACTGTCATTGATCCAACTCCATGGGTTTTACTGGTGAATCAATGTTGTAGAAGATGATGGTGTTTCCATGGTAACTACGGAGCCTCTGAACGTCCCAAATGGGTCATATCTGATGACCATGAAAAGATGAAGAACTGTATTTTACACCAATTATTGACATGGATTGAAAGGAGTAGTGAAGAAAAAGTGACTTTTACAGTAAAATATATCATTAACTGAACATAAAACAAGAGCCTTCAACCTTATTTTGTTTTTGGAACTTCTTATTTAGCTTATTTTTTTATTCATTTTTATTTATTTTACTTGTTATTGTATTCATTATTTGCTCTGTTGCCTGTTGTATTATTTTTTTTCTTCAGTTTCATTCAGTTTGGGGCTTATTTTCTTCATGTCACTTACAATTTTCTTGATTCATTATTCATTTTTGTCCACTTTATTGATTAGGTTGGCACTTTGTTCATTTTGTATCTTATTTAATTCGTTTTTACTTCATTTTAGTCAACTTTGTTTGCTTTTTCCCCACATTATTTAGTCTTGAACATAAACCCAGTGTGTTCATCCACTGTCATTGATCCAATTCCATGGGTTTTACTGGTGAATCAATGTTGTAGAAGATGACGATGTTTCCATGGTAACTACGGAGCCTCTGAACATCCAAATGGGTCATATCTGATGACCATGAAAAGATGAAGAACTGTATTTTACACCAATTATTGACATGGATTGAAAGGATTAGTGAAGAAAAAGTGACTTTTACAGTAAAATATATCATTAACTGAACATAAAACAAGAGTCTTCAACCTTATTTTGTTTTTGGAACTTCTTATTTAGCTTATTTTTTATTCATTTTTATTGATTTTACTTGTTTTTGTTCACTCTGTTGACAATTTTATTATTTTTTCTTCAATTTCATTCAGTTGGGGGCTTATTTTCTTCATGTCATTTATTATTTTGTTGATTTGTTATTCATTTTTGTCTACTTTATTGATTAGGTTGGCACTTTGTTCATTTTGTTGCTTATTTTATTCGTTTTTACTTCATTTTAGTCTACGTTGTTTGTTTTTTTCCCCACATTATTTGGTCTTGATCATAAACCCAGTGTGTCCATCCACTGTCATCGATCCAACTCCATGGGTTTTACTGGTGAATCAATGTTGTAGAAGATGACGGTGTTTCCACGGTAACTACGGAGCATCTGAACGTCCAAATGGGTCATATCTGATGGCCATGAAAAGATGAATAACTGTATTTTACACCAGTTATTTCCATGTATTAATAGGATTAGTGTTTGACAAATTATTGAAGGTTTTATGTCAGTAGATGCCTTTAGTTGCCGGTGACATTAATATGAAAACCGCAGCAGAAAAGGCAGATTTTTACCTTCCTACAGCATGAAGTTGGTGAAAAAGGTAGAACATGCATAACATAAATAATGCATTGCATGGTAATACTGCAGTCTCCTTTGCCCTCTATAAATGTGAAATGATCCTTGAATTTCCAGGACATGCATTGGTAAACTGGTTGTGTGTCCGCTCTGTCCTCTACGTCGTATGAATCTCCAACTATGGGTTAAAACTGCAAAACAAATCCCCCAAACCTTTATTTTTCCAAGCAATTAGAACATTTTGAGTCTTGTTCCAATATCAAATCCAAAGAAAAGCAGAGATCTGATCTGCATTTGATGATTTATTGAAATCAGTTCAAGCATTCAATTTTCATCAAAGAAAATTAATCCCTCTGAGCTTCTCAAAAGAATGATTAGGAAAAAGTTACAGTTTCCATCATTTTATGTATTACATTTTGTTCCAGTCTCATCTTGTGACATTATTTCTGACTCATAGGTAGCGTTATTTTCATGATTACACAGTGCGATATAAGAAGTTGGCTTTACTTCATTTTTTTCAGTAATGAGTCTCCATATATATTTTTATTCATATAAACTTGAGGTGAGTTTTAATGCTAGTGCAGTGTCTTAACCCATAAAGACCCAGAGCTACTTCCCAAATGATTTTTTCTCTCTATTTAACATTTCTTAAGTGATTTATCACAATTTCTTTGAACACTATCCTCCATATTTCATGTTTTTTCCAATAAAAATCTGGTATTTTTCCATATTTATTTCACTGATCATGTAGATGTTCATAAAAGCTCAGATTAAAGTTGACTGCCGTAATATCAGAAACAGACAAAAATGAAGAATATGTGACTTTTTCAAGAAGATACATCATTAACTGATCATACACCGAGTGTGTCCATCCACTGTCATTGATCCAACTCCATGGGTTTTACTGGTGAATCAATGTTGTAGAAGATGACGGTGTTTCCATGGTAACTACGGAGCCTCTGAACGTCCAAATGGGTCATATATCTGATGACCATGAAAAGACGAATAACTGTATTTCACACCAATTATTGACATGGATTGATAGGATTAACCTCCTCAGACCCAGGACATGTCAGCACAGTACCAGCTTTTTTGGTTTTTATTAAATAAGTACCTATACTGGAAACATGATGCAACTGTTTTTTCAGATGCAGTTTTGAAAATTTTTATGGAATGTCCTTTGTGGTGGACAGTTTTCTGTGAAAGTCTTGTCCACAAATGTGGACTGAAAACCCATAGCTGGGTCTGAGGAGGTAAATGGATCAACAGGTATTAAACACTTTAGATCAGTAGAGGGTTTTGTTCCATAGTGGATGTTTGGGTCTTTATAGGTTAAAAAGTCTCCAACCAAACACATCTGCTGATCTAAAATGTTTAATAACTTTTCAACCACTAACCCTATTAATAAATATGAATAATTAGTGTAAAATGCATTTATTCATCTTTTCATGGTCATCAGATATGACCCATCTGGATGTTCAGAGGCTCCGTAGTTACCGTGGAAACACCGTCATCTTCTACAACATTGATTGACCAGTAAAACCCATGGAGTTGGATCAATGACAGTGGATGGACACACTGGGTTTATGTTCAAGGCTAAATAATGTGGGGAAAAAAGCAACAAAATGAACAAAGTGCCAACCTAATCAATTAAAATGGACAAAAATGAATAATAAATCAACAAAATAATAAGTGACATGAAGAAAATAAGGCCTAAACTAAATGAAATTGAAGAAAAAATAATAAAATAGGCAACGGAGCGAACAAAAAACCAGTAAAATCAATAAAAATTTGGAAAAAATGGAGTTGGACCAATGACAATGACACTTGTTTTTATGTTCAGCTAATGATATATTTTTGCTCAGTTTTCTCTCTTTTGGATATAATCACCCTCAACTTTAATCTGAGCTTTAATGAACATCTACAAAATCAGTACATTAAACTAGAAGCACTGGGAGAGCGCAGACCTCCGCCAAGGCACATCAGTGGCCCCCCCACCCCCGATCACCACCAAAATTTAATCATTTGTTCCTTGTGCCAGTATCAACATTTCCTGAAATTTTCATCCAAATCCGTCCATAACTTTTGAGTTATCTTGCACACGGACAGACAAACAAACGCCGACCAAAACAGAACCTCCTTGGTGGAGGTAATAAAGGAAAATACCAGATTTTCATTTAAAAATATAAAAAACAGAGGATAGAGTAAGTGGTGATAAATCACTTAAGAAAGATTAAAAATGGAGACAATTCATTTGGGAACTGACACAAAAGCAGCACTGGGTCTTTATGGGTAAAGGGAAAATGCAACAACATTGTTTTGAACTAATTAGACTCATTACAGTGTTTTTGTTGTGGCATTATTGCAAAAAAAAAATAAAATAAAATAAAATCAGAAATAATTATTTACTGCAAAAGAAAATAGTTTTTCTCTCATTTTAAGTAAAAAAAAAAAGTGAATGCAGGACTTTTCTTCAACACTATTTTGACAACGTGGTGTTTTTCCTGCAGCCTCCAGATCTGTGAATGCAGCACCACTCTGAAACTGAAAAACTGATCTGATGACATTCTGATCACAGTGAAGTAAAGTAGTAAAAATTAACCCATGGATGGATGGATGGATGGATGGACTGACGGATGGGTGGGTGGATGGACGGACAGATGGATAAATAGACAGACAGACAGACAGACAGACAGACAGACAGACAGATAGATAGATAGATAGATAGATAGATAGATAGATAGATAGATAGATAGATAGATAGATGGATAGATGGATAGATGGATGGATGGATGGATGGATGGATGGATGGATGGAGGGACAGATAGATAGATGCATGAATGGACAGATGGACGGATGGATGGATGGATGGATGGATGGATGGACAGACAGATGGACGGGTGGGTAAGTGGATAGCTAGATAGATAGCTATCTATCTATCTATCTAGCTATCTAGCTATCTAGCTAGCTAGCTAGATAGATGGACGGATGGGTGGGTGGATGGATAGATGGATGGATGGATGGATGGATGGATGGATGGATGGATGGATGGATGGATGGACCATCTGTCCAATAGATGACGGACGTATGGACGGATGGATGGATGGAGAGACAGATAGATAGATGGATGAATGGACAGATGGATGGATGGACAGACGGATGGATGGATGGACAGACGGACGGGTGGATGGATGGATGGAGGGACAGATAGATGAATGGACGGACGGACGGATGCATCCACCCCAACAGTAAACCCCATTCCTAATAAACTCCAAATCTCCCTCAGATCTGGGTTTGGAACCTGACTGATAACTGTAATGGACCAAAATAAAACTGTAGGATGCAAAACGAGCTGGAACCACTCTGAAAAAGCAGCTTTTTTCTGAACTGTTTCATTTTTGTCACATTTGCGTGCGGGTAAAAATACCTCCCTCCCCCTTAAAAATGTACCACACGTGTGTATTTTAAGTGTTTTATGTCAGCATTCGCGTGTTCTGTGGGACGATGATTGATGATGATCATGATGATAAAGGTGGTAATCACTGTGACAGGAAGCTCCAGTCACTACAGTCGCCTCCTTCATGAAGTTGTGTGTGTGTGGGTTCGCACGGTGATGACATTTGTGTGTTTTCTCATCAACACCCCCTCACCCAACTGTTTATCCATCAAGATGTTCTGTGGCACGAGGTTTCCCACTACTACGGCACAGCCAGGCCCTGCGTATATGAGCAACCGAGCATGTGTGACATCTTAAATTAGACAAGGTTCCTGGCCGCAAAAGCGCTCAACCCTGCCAAACACAACGCAGACAGGAGCGTTCATGTGTGGCAGACTAGGATGACAACACGCACACATATACACACACATACACACACACATACACACAGGCCACCGCCGCCGCCGTGACTCATACATCTTAATTAGAAGCTAAGCAGCCGCGTGTTAGCATTAGCGAGGAGAGGCGAGGCTGTCACTGCAGGCAAATGAGAAGGGCACACACACACACACACACACACACACACACATTTATATGCATATAAAGCAGGAAAAAAATGTCCTAAACTCCAATTAGTTTAATACCTGAGGAATGCTTATACCTGTATGTGTGTATGTTGTGTGTTTGTGTGTGTTTGTGCGTTCATGCACCTGCTGTTTCACACTCCCAAGCGAACCTGAACTTTTTTGTGAAAAACAAACAAGAGCTTAACATTCAAAGATTTTTATTTATTTATTTTTTCTTACAAATTCTCTAGACACGCAGACATACAGAGGATTGTAATGTTTATTTCTCATCTTACTTAAATGCCAATATAACTGCAATTAACGCATTTTTTGGTCAAATTTTTTTTAAAAATGTATTTTCATTGTGCATCTGCAAAAGTACAATACAAAACTAGAAAAGCACTCGGAGAGCACAGACCTCCGCAGAGACAGATCTGTTCCCTCCCCCGATCACCACCAAAATTTAATCATTTGTTCCTTGTGCCAGTGTCAACATTTCCTGAAAATGTCATGAAAATCCGTCCATAACTTTTTGAGTTATCTTGCTAACAAACCAACCAACCAACAAATAAATCCTTGGAAAAACATAACCTCCTTGGCGGAGGTAACCAGATAGAAACATATATAAACCGGCCAACCAGCAGTAAACCACATAGAAGCATATATAAACTACACAGAAACATACATAAACCAGCCAACCAGCAGTAAACCACATAGAAACATATATAAATCAGCCAACCAGCAGTAAACCACATAGAAACATATATAAACCACATAGAAACATACATAAACCAGCCAACCAGCAGTAAACCACATAGAAACATATATAAACCACATTGAAACATATATAAACCAGCAGTAAACCACATAGAAACATATATAAACCACATAGAAACACATATAAACCAGCCAACCAGCAGTAAACCACATAGAAACATATATAAACCACATAGAAACATATATAAATGAAAAATGTGTGGTAAATGGGATTTTCATTGTTAAATGTAAATGTCCACAGAGTCCACATTCCAAAGTGGATGTGGACAATTTTGTGCCAGATACAAGATATTGTTTTAAGCTACAGGTGGATCACACTGGAGGCTAATCAGAGTCGTTTAGAATTTTTTTTTTTTTTTATGAATTTTGGAAAATTGCTCAATGATGACAGATAAGAAAATTGTAGATGTTGTGACCTTGCTGTGACCTTGAACGTTGGCCTATTTGGCCCAAAATTGAATGGGTTGGTCCCAGGGCCTAGGCCTATCTGGTAAAAAAGAAAGAAATTCACTTTTTATGATACAACATTTTGTGACACACAAAGTACAGCCCCTCAACTCCAGAACCAATGACGACCCCCATACCAACCCAACCTGGATCTCAAAAAATGAAAACCACTAATATAAACAAACACACATATATAGATGAAATGCAATTAATTCTTAAAGACTCACAACTATTTTTTTCGGGCCAAAATCAGGTATTTTCCTATATTTAATTTATTGATCATGTAGCTGTTCATAAAAGGTCTGAGTACATTCAAAGATCATTTTGTCAAAATAGGAACCTGAAGAAAAAGTGACTTTTTCAGCAAAATATATCATTAATTTAACATAAAAATCAGCATCTACAACCACTGTCATTTTTCAAAGTCCACAGGTTTTACTGGTGAATCAGTTTTGTAGAAGATGACGGTGTTTCCATGGTAACTACGGAGCCTCTGAACGTCCAAAAGGGTCATATCTGATGACCATAAAAAGATGAAGAACTGTATTTTACACCAATTATTTACATGTATTGATAGGATTAATGGATCAACAGGTATTAAACAGTTTAGATCAGTAGATGCTTTTGGACAGCGGTGGATGTTTAGGTCTTTATGGGTTAAACATTACTAGGTGATTTATCATCATTTATTATAATATTATCCTCCACTTTGTACGTTTTTCCGGTCAAAATCAGGTATTTTCCTATATTTAATTTATTGATCATGTAGCTGTTCATGAAAGGTCTGAGTACATTCAAAGATCATTTTGTCAAAATAGGAACCTGAAGAAAAAGTGACTTTTTCAGTAAAATATATCATTAATTTAACATAAAAATAATCGTCTACAACCACTGTCAGTTTTCATACTCAACTGATTTTTACTGGTGAATCAATGTTGTAGAAGATGACGGTGTTTCCATGGTAACTACAGAGCCTCTGAACGTCCAAAAGGGTCATATCTGATGACCATGAATAGATGAAGAACTGTATTTTACACCAATTATTTACATTGATTGATAGGATTAATGGATCAACAGGTATTAAACAGTTTAGATCAGTAGATGCTTTTGGACAGCGGTGGATGTTTAGGTCTTTATGGGTTAAACATTACTAGGTGATTTATCATCATTTATTATAATATTATCCTCCACTTTGTATGTTTTTCGGGCCAAAATCAGGTATTTTCCTATATTTAATTTATTGATCATGTAGCTGTTCATGAAAGGTCTGAGTACATTCAAAGATCATTCTGTCAAAATAGAAACCTGAAGAAAAAGTGACTTTTTCAGCAAAATATATCATAAACTTAATATAAAAATAAGCGTCTACAACCACTGTCATTTTTCAAAGTCCACAGGTTTTACTGGTGAATCAGTTTTGTAGAAGATGGCGGTGTTTCCATGGTAACTACGGAGCCTCTGAACGTCCAAAAGGGTCATATCTGATGACCATGAATAGATGAAGAACTGTATTTTACACCAATTATTTACATGTATTGATAGGATTAATGGATCAACAGGTATTAAACATCAGTAGATGCTTTTGGACAGTTTGGGACTTTATGGGTTAAAAAACAGGTCATAATAGAATAAGAATCAATAAAACGGTATAAAAGGCAAACTATAATAGGATATAAAAGATATATACAGTATATATATATATATATATATATAAGCCTAATTACAATAATGGTGATAGCAGAATACAGTAGTGGTTAGGAGTTCAGCAGAACAGGAAAAAAAAGCACAAGTGAAGTGAACAAAGTGTTTGTGTGTGGCCTGGTCTGTGTAAAGTCAACGCTCCTAACGCGATCTGAAAACCCGAGCAGGACCCCGGTGTTTGGTTTGACGGTGTCACTGGTCACTGGCATTTGTGGAAGTTCAGGACACACACACACAGATGGTGGCATTTGGTCGGGAGTCGTGCGGGGCTTTCGGAGGAGGGAGGGGCGGGGCTGGCGGAGAGGGGTGGGTGTTCACTGACGTCCCTGTTGCTACGGGGACAATGTGACCTTAAACAGGCCGGAGTGAGGGAGGTACGGGGGAGTTTCCGGTGACTGATCAGCTCACCTTAACGTCAAACACACACACACACAAAAACACACACACACAGTGGACTAACAATGAGAAACCTCCTCTTTCTCCGCTTTACTTTCCCACCATCCATCCACTGTCTGAGCTGATCTTCTCATCATCACTCTGCTATCATTTTACATCTTCCATCCTCCTCTTCACTCCTGTTCTATAGAGCACTATGATGTAAAGGTTTTGCAAATGTATGTCACAGCAGATTAGGGAATAGGGGACATTCCTATACACTGTAAGCCCAGAAGTTGTATTGACTAAAATGCTTTAATTACAATGCACTTAAATGATTTAAGTTTTACGACATTAGTATAAAATGTGAAGTATATTCTACTAATTTGTAGACATACAGGGTGGGGAAGCAAAATTTACACTGAACATTTAGTTGTTTTTTCTCAGCAGGCACTACGTCAATTGTTTTGAAACCAAACATATACTGATGTCATAATCATACCTAACACTATTATCCATACCTTTTCAGAAACTTTTGCCCATATGAGTAATCAGGAAAGCAAACGTCAAAGAGTGTGTGATTTGCTGAATGCACTCGTCACACCAAAGGAGATTTCAAAAATAGTTGGAGTGTCCATAAAGACTGTTTATAATGGAAAGAAGAGAATGACTATGAGCAAAACTATTACCAGAAAGTCTGGAAGATACTATTAAAGAAGAATGGGAGAAGTTGTCACCCCAATATTTGAGGAACACTTGCGCAAGTTTCAGGAAGCGTGTGAAGGCAGTTATTGAGAAAGAAGGAGGACACATAGAATAAAAACATTTTCTATTATGGACATTTTCTTGTGGCAAATAAATTCTCATGACTTTCAATAAACTAATTGGTCATACACTGTCTTTCAATCCCTGCCTCAAAATATTGTACATTTTGCTTCCCCACCCTGTAGTTGAAAGTACAAAAAAGTTTCAGTTGAATGGAATTAAATCACTAAGTTTTAGTCATGACCACACCTTTTTATCTTCGCATTGCATTGTGGGTATTGGGCATGTTGTTGAAAATGTGTTATTTTTATGTGCAGGGGTTCAGCGGGGTTGTGGTGTTAGTGTCAATTGTGACTCAATTTGTGTATGGCAATGTTTACTGGCCTTTTTGTGTTTGTTTTTGTATTTTTGTAGAGCTGCATTATGAGTCATAGGAAGAACAATAGGCTTCCTGTTCATCTAAGATTGTTTCTGTTTATTAGAAAACTTAATGTCTTGTCAAATTAAAAGCACTTCCTGTAATGGTAAATGACACTGAACCAACCTCCATCCAAGCTATAATATGTGAAGTTTAATTATTACACAAAGAACTTATATATTGCAAAAGATTTTAATTTACATCAACTTGAAGTTGAGTACAATGAACTGATGATAATAAGTTTAATGATTATACAAAGCAATTGACATTGCAACAAATTTGACATTAAATTAACTTGGCATTTAGTGTGTTGTACTTAAAATAGCTGCTCCATTCAAATCAAGTATTTAAGTTTAATACACTCAAGTTTTCATTATTCACTACTTAAATTTTTTAAGGTAACCTGTTTACTCAAATTTTTTAAGTAAACTCAACTTTTCCGGTCTTACAGTGTACAGGGTTCTATGTAGTTCTGATACTCACAACCAGGGTTATAATAGTTTTTTTTTTTTTTTTTTTATTATAGTTTAGTTTTATTTAGTTTTGACTTTTTTTCTCTAATTCAGTTAGTTTTAATTTGTTTTTAGAGCAGGTTTGCTGGTTTTTATTAGTTTTGGGGGCGGCTATGGCTCAGGTGGTAGAGCGGGTCGACCAATAACACTGGTCTACAATTTTTTTGAAATGATTTGCTTAAGAGATTAAATGTGCTAAATGTTACATATTTTAAAAAAAGATTAATTGGAAAATAAATGACAAAAGTGCCGGTTTGCTGATGTTTTCAAGGTATATGATAAAGTGTTATTACACATTTATTGGTTTATGTACATTTATAGAATAGTTTTCTAAATCTTCCACTAAATAGAACCTGTAAAGTGAATGTATTCTAATGTGCAGACAGTGTTTTGAAGTAGATCTTGTAGCTCTGAGACAAATATTCCTTTTGAGTCAAACCCATTCTCTCGTTAATTCTTGAATTTCGCATTTTGACCCAAGGCTGTATCTTGGAAAGTTCAGCCAACCAGCATTTTTGACTGGATTTTTCTTTATCAGTGACTCTCATGTGGTAAAATTTCATTACTTTTATTCTGGAAGCATTTTCCTTGTAGACCAGTGTAACCGAAGGGCTGGCGGTTCGAATCCTGCTCTATCCTAGTCAGTCCATTGTGTCCTTGTGCAAGACACTTCCCCCTCCTTGCCTCCAGTGTCACTCACACTGGTGTATGAATACGTATGAATGTTTGGTGGTGGGAGGGGCCGTAGGCACGAATTGTCAGTCATGCTTCTGTCAGTCTGCCCCAGGACAGCTGTGGATACAGATGTAGTTTACCACCACCAGAGGGAGAATGTGAGAGCGAATGAAGAATGGATCAATAATGTAAAGCACTTTGGGTGTCTAGAAAAGCGCTATATAAAATCTAATCCATTATTATTATTATTATTATTTTCTAAATGCTTTGTTTTAGTTTAGTTTTATGTGTGTTGTATGTCAGTTCTTATAGCATTTGGCATGCTATACGTGCGCATTTTCATCCTTTCGCATGTTATTCAGTGCCATTTGATCAAATGTCAATGTACGCCAAGATCTCTGGTTTACGTGTCTGTAACCGCTAACCCTAACTGCTAATCATGCTAACTGCTAACCCTAAACCTAACCCCTAATCCTAACTGCTAATCGTGCTAACTGCTAACCCTAAACCTAACCCCTAACCGCTAATTGTGCTAACTGCTAGCCCTAACCCCTAACCCTAGCCGCTAATCGTGCTAACTGCTAACCCTAAACCTAACCCCTAACCCTAACCACTAATCGTGCTAACTGCTAACCCTAAACCTAACCCCTAACCCTAACTGCTAATCATGATAACTGCTAACCCTAAACCTAACCCCTAACCCTAACTGCTAATCATGCTAACTGCTAACCCTAAACCTAACCCCTAACTCTAAATGCTAATCGTGCCAACTGCTAACCCTAAACCTAACCCCTAACCCTAACTGCTAATCATGCTAACTGCTAACCCTAAATCTAACCCCCAACCCTAAATGCTAATTGTGCCAACTGCTAACCCTAAACCTAACCCTAACTGCTAATCATGCTAACTGCAAACCCTAAACCTAACCCCTTACCCTAACCGCTAATCATGCTAACTGCTTGCCCTAAATCTCACCCCTAACCCTAAACACTAATCATGCTAACTGCTAACCCAAAACCTAACCCCTAACCACTAATTGTGCTAACTGCTAACCCTAAACCTAACCCCTAACCCTAACTGCTAATCATGCTAACTGCTAACCCTAAACCTAACCCCTAACCACTAATCTCGCTAACCGCTAACCCTAAACCTAACCACTAATCCTACTAACTGCTAATCACGCTAACCGCTAATCACGTGGTATTTTACATGGTATGAACATACACACAGAAAGCTTACAATGCAAACAGATAACACATCAGTTAAAAGTTGCGTGTTATCTTTACACAATTCATGATACCATGTTGCATATTTTCGACTACAGGTAATAAAGGTAAACAAAACCCACTTTCCAGTCTCAGGCATAGAGACCGTTTTACTGATGCCACATTATTTTCAGTGTTCTGACTGTAACACCAACTAGTTTAGTCTGTGCTTTTAGTCTGTAGAATTTATACATATTTTACATCCGCTAAAGAAATAATAACTGACAAAATAACTCCATCTGTGAGTCTTAATCCATTTTTTAGTTTGTTTTCCATAGATTCTTTCACATAATGAACACTGTCTGCAGAGGTGGGAGCTCAAACTGCATAGAAACACAACAGCAGTGTCATCTGTAGCCCAACAATAAGGACGGAGAGCCAATTTTATCCTTGACCTTTTATTTACCACAGCATTGAGTCGGAGCAAAAAGCGGTAAACAATAATAAAATGGAATTATGTTAATTTACACTTGCATAGCTGAACATTTTATTCTCACATAGTGTCTGAAGTGCATTGTGTTGCCTCGAAATGAATCCTCTTCAAATACAAATTGCAGCATAGAAAGGCAGTTCTTTTGTATGCATTTTCACACAGCATCAAATGTGTGAAAAAACAAAAATATACATTTGGTGATCAGTTCAATGAGCAACTTGATGACCACTGAAAGTCCAGACTCAAAACTAACTGTACAGATTTGACTTAAACTTCACTGCAAATAATTCCGAATAAGAAACTAATTCCTTTAAATAATCAGTTGATGTTAACATTGTAATTACCTCTCAGTACTTGTAGTTTTTTCTCTAAATACATTACACCTTCTGTACTTTATACCTCCTTCCCTTTTCATCTCATCCAGATTCAGACATGAACCTCTTTCTGTTAATCAGGCGAAAATCAGACGTATCAACTTCATGTCTGAATAAGCATCCAGGTCACTTTCTACCCAACTCTCTACTTCCAGGACTTTAGGGATCTGCTGCTAAGGTCTTGTTCCAACAAAATGAGCAATGTAAGAACTGAGTGACTTATTGTAACATAATGACTGGGTCAGAGCATCTCCATAACTGCAGGTCTTGTTGGATTTTCCTGGTCTGCAGTAGTTAGTACTGACCAAAAATGGACTAAGGAAGGAGGTCCCAATAAGAAGACCTTTGAGCGTCTGTGGGAGGTGTTGGACAAATAAATCCAATCCATGGGGGTCCATCTGTCTACTTCCAGGACTTCAGGAATTTGTAAATTATATAATTATTCATTCATTCATTTTCTGAACCTGCTTTATCCTCACTAGGGTCACGGGGGTCGCTTGGAGCCTATCCCAGCTACATAGGGGCGAAGGCGGGGTACACCCTGGAATGGTCGCCAGTTCATCTCAGGGCTGAACATATAGAGACAAACAATCACTCTCACATTCACACCTATGGGCAATTTAGATTAACCAATTAACCTACTAGTGCATGTCTTTGGATGGTGGGAGGAAGCCGGAGTACCCGGAGAGAACCCACGCAGACACGGGGAGAACATGCAAACTCCACACAGAAAGGACCCACCCCCTGTCGACTGGTGTTGGAATCGAACCCAGGACCTTCTTGCTGTGAGGTACGAGTGCTATCCACTGTACCACTGTGTCGCCCATATTATATAATTATATTATTATAATTTCTAAATTAGATCTGCAGTGGGCCGAACCAGTAAAATAATAACATAATAATGTAGAAATCATGTCAACTCCAAAGTTTTCTATATGTTTTGGAGCGAAAAAAAAGTAAATTTACATTATGAAAAGATTTACATCTGCAAACTGTCTTCTCAAAAGATGTGAATAACATGAACAAACTGAACAAATAAGTGTAATTTTAACAATATTCTGCCTCAGTTTATCATTTACACACGTACATTGTAACTTACAGATCACAGCGGGTCTACAAACACACCAAACATTTAGTAACAGGCGGAATCTTGTTTAAATTGGACTTAACTTCTCTTCAGACATTTCAGGTTGTTCATATTTGTTCAGGTTTTTTCACTTTTTTTTTTTTTTTAATTTTACTTTGTTTTAGTGTAAATACATGAAAATATTTATATTTACAAAGAGAAAAAAATAGAGTTGTCATTATTTATAGGTTATTATGATAGTATTTTACTGGTCCTGCCCACTGGAGATTGAATTGGTCTGAATGTGGAACCTGAAGTAAAAGGATTGTTCATATCTTCAGTGTAATTTTTGCATTTCACATATTCATCCCAAGGGCCGGACTGGACCCTTTGGTGGGCCGGATTTGGCCCCCGGGCCGCATGTATGACACCTGTGTTTTATGGAGACCACAGGGAAATGTTGGAAAATGAAGAATTTCATATAAAAAAGCAAAATATCACTCCTTTAAAGTCTCGTTTTAGTCGGACTGATGCATGTGTCATGTAAACCCGCTGACCCCCGTCCATGTCTTTTATACAGCCCACAATAAACTCCATAAACTCCAGAACCATCTGTCTGGTCTGTAGGCTAGTCCCGACTCCATCAGCTAATCAGCAATCCCTCATTCGTCCCTTCGTCCCTTCGCCCTTCATTCGCCGCTGTCCACCCCTGTCCCCTTCTATGATGTGTAATTTATTCACAGGTTACTTTTGCAAAAAGAGTTCTTGATCTGATTAAGACCCGGACTAATCATTACATGATTTATTTGACTTCATAGCTCATGCATTACTGTTTTGTCTCACCTCCATTCCTCTTCCTTGTCCTTCTCTAGTCTGTCCTTCATTCGCCTCTCCGTCCTACTCTGTCCCTCTCGTCTTTCTTTGCTTAATTGCTTATTTGTCCTTCCTTCCATCATTCCTTGTTACTGTGATTTATCCATCCTCTTCCACCATTTTGCTTCCCCTCAATCCCCCTCTCCTCTCTCGCCTTTGACCATTTCTCCATTCCGACGCCACCTCTAGAACTTCCCTCCCCACCCCCCCCACCCCCACCTCCTCTTTTTTTTTTCCCCACTGATGAGCTGAGATGCAGCTCCACTCATCAGATTGCCTGTCTCTTTCCACCCTGCTTTCTTTAACACTTGTAGAAATGACCTGACACATCCAATCCCAGGTTATTACACAGATGTGCCAACTCTCTCTCACACACACACGCGTACATACACACAAACATCCATACCGAGAAAAAGCCCATTCCCAGCGGCTGTTCCACAGACACACACATAAACCCTATTACAGAAGCCCAAATGAAAATGAATTATGCATTCTGTCCTGCCACTCGTAACAAGTATATGATACATCCCCTGTTTCCACACAATTGAGCGCACAAAAACACATGCAAAATGGGAAAAGTGGTTGTGCACGGAGACACACGCGGTGCACACACCCTCTTGTCGACGCACAAAAAGTGGTAAAAAACAAAAGGCATGAATCTATTATTGATGTTAATCTCAAACAAGCACCGGCTCATCATTCACAAACACGTTGCATCAGTTTGGGTTGATGAAACTCTTCACAGAGGAGGATTTTGAAGACATATGACAACGCAGGCCGTCATTGTTTTCAGCGCTTATGTTTACAGCAATTTTGAATAATGTGCCACCCACAACCAACTCCTCCTCCTCCTCCTCCGAGTCCATACCAAGGTCGTCGGCCTCCCTCCTGGCTTTAACATTCCCCTCGTATCCCCGTAATCCTCACTGTTTAAGCCTGTGGTACAAATACATTCTATTCAACCCGCACCAAGGGGTCTGCTAATACCCAGCAGAGTGTGTGTTTGTATATACGTGTGTATGCTTATGCGTGGCTGTCTAATGTGTGCTTACATACACCTCTGTGCGTATGTGTGCACACCGTCGGCTGTGTAGGGCTTTGTGTTTAACACCCATCGGTGCTTAGTATTCTCTCCGCCACGCGTCCTTGCATCCCCATGCTTATTCTTTCCCTCTCTGTTCTCCTCTTTCAGATGAGAATACCAACGCCTGATGGCAGGAGGAGTGAAAGAGTGTGAGGAAAAAAAAAAAAAAAGAGAGAGGCAGAAGGCGACGGGGGAGTGAGCAACAAAATGCAGGTGGATAAAGTTTATACAGCATGACTGATGTAACCTTGGCGCGATGGTGTGCATTCCTTAATAGATAATTAAAAGTGTTGATGTGGTGAATAATGGGACATTGTTGTGTTGTCCACTCACTGTCTGTACACAGTGTCGGTCCTGCATATCCACACAGAAATGCCAGACAATGGGAAGTGGTACAGGATAAGCCCACCCGAGGCTGGTAATGGTCAGAAATGTTGGCCAATATGTTGAACAGAAGTGACAGAAGTGCACTTTCTACCCCAGATATGTGTGTAAAAAAAGAGGATTCAAGTGAAAAAGTACAGGTTCTGAAATGTACAAACTTCAAAGTTGCCCACTGAGTGACATTTCTACTGGGTGTTTGTAAAACTAAATGAACCTCACAACATATTAAAGGGCTCATATTTGTCTAAACCTACTTTTCTTAGTCTGTGGTTCATTTATTTGTGTATTTGGACCCTAATAGTTCATACAGTTTGAATTTGAACCCTCCAGGAGCTGCAAAACTATCTTTATATTCATTCCGGCAAACTGAAGTGGATTTCTACAACCTGTTTGAATTCCTGCTTAATTTGTAACGTATATAACTAGTTATGTCACAACATTTGCACATATCAGGTCCAGACTTCAGACGAACATTTCTCCAGTTCGACATAATTGTTTATCAGCAGCAGCGGTTGTAGTCCAGACTGAAAATATGTCCAAACTTGGAGCCCATTCCCTAAAATGTTCAGTTGTTGGTTGAACGGGACAGAGCAGCACAGCCAACAACCTGGAGGGGGCGGGGCCTGAAGTGTCTCATGTGCATTTAAAGGGCCAGCGCTCCAAACCACCTTTCTGGTGTCATTACTCAGAAATAGGATTGAAGATGGACCTGTGGAGTTGAATGAATGAAGAATTCAGACCTAAGTAGAGCATTTACAGTTTATGGAGACCACAGGGAAATGTTTAAAAATGCTTAATTCCATTTATAAAAAAAAAACGCAAAATATCACTCCTTTAAAGTCCAGTTATAGTCGAGCTGATGCATGTGTCATGTAAACCCACTGATCCCCTTCCATGCCCAGCAAATATCAAATGGATTCTACTACCTGTTTTAATTCTGTCTTAATGTGTTATGTTTAATAACTACTTACGTCACAACATTTGCACATCAAAGTAAAAGGACGTTAAACTGTCATTTAAGTAACTCAGATGCCTGAATATACTGAAGTCATTTTCTCCCAAAACTCTCCTCTGGACCCTCCACCTTTACAGTATCTACAGTGTACACAGCTGACTACTGTTAGTTAAAGCTGCATATAACTTTCATCACCAATTTTTCATGACATCTGTAAAACCTCAGTCATAGCCCAAGTATCACAAATCCATAAGTATTTCTGCATCTGAATCTCTTCCCTCACAGTGAATAATTTCGAAGTGTACTCCACCATAAATAGTCCATGTTTTTACAAACAGAGCCGGTAGGTCACTTGGGCATTTCTGGAAATTTGTCGTGACGTGCATTGTGGGAAGTGGAGCTCCACGCAGCCGCTTTCGCTTGGTCAACATGTTTGCTGTTGCTGCTACTGCGGCTGCGTAGAGCTCCGCTTCCCACAGTGCATGCTACGACAAATTTCCGGAAATGCCCGAGTGACCTACCGGCTCTGTTTGTAAAAACATGGATTGTTTATGGTGGAGTACACTTATGTTGTTACAGTTATGTTGCACACTAACGGACAGACAAACAGACAGACAAACAAACAAACCCTGGCAAAAACATAACCTCCTTGGCATGGGGGGGCCCACGGGGGGGGCCACTGATCAGCCTTGGCGGAGGTCTGCGCTCTCCGAGTGCTTCTAGTTTGTTTGTTTGTTTGTTTGTCTGTCCGTTAGTGTGCAACATAACTCAAAAAGTTATGGACAGATTTGGATGAAATTTTCAGGGTTTGTTGGAAATGGGATAAGGAAGAAATGATTACATTTTGGTGGTGATCGGGGGTGGGGGGGCCCACGGGGGGGGGGGGGGGGGGGGGGGGCGCAGACCTCCACCAAGGCTGATCAGTGACCCCCGATCACCACCAAAATTTAATCATTTCTTCCTTATCCCATTTCCAACAAACCCTGAAAATTTCATCAAAATCTGTCCATAAGTTTTTGAGTTATGTTGCACAGTAACGGACAGACAGACAGACAAACAAACCCTGGCAAAAACATAACCTACTTGGCGTGGGGGGGCCCACGGGGGGGGCCACTGATCAGCCTTGGCGGAGGTCTGCGCTCTCCGAGTGCTTCTAGTTTGTTTCTTTTTTTGAAATGATTATTTCCTTGAAGAATTGGATTACACCAGAAACATGCACAAATACTAAACACATTTGTATTTGATCAGAACAGGATCTAATGCTATATCACAACATTTTCCTGTGTTAAAGTTTAAATTCTGTTTTACAGCCATTACAGTTTCAGATCCTGTTCAAATGTTCATATTCTATTAGTTCCGAACTAACATCAGGACAGTATTTTAGTTCAATCCCAACAAAGGAACTAACATTATTTAATAAAAGAGTGTTAAATAATAATAAATAAAATATAAACAAAAAAGAAAAACAAAAAAAAAAACCCTCAAATGAACCTCCACGATATCTGCATTTGAATAAATACCTAAAAATATCGATACAGTATTGTGAAATGAAATATTGCGATATATTGCAGAACTGATATTTTCTTACAGCCCTATTTCCAAGCAGTTTGTTTGGTTTTATACAGGTATGACAGTTGACTATCCAGCCCTAAACCCATCTAGTCCTGGTTTATCCACTGATTCCTTCCGTGTCAGAACCATGTTAGAGTCCATTTGGACTCAGGTTAAAGTCTGCGTGCTGTACCAGTAAACTGAAGCAGGTTCCACGTAGCTGTGTCACATGCTGATGCCTTTTAGGTACAGTATGGAGAGTAATCACAAGTGATTAGCATTATCCCAACAGTAAGACAATGGGAGCTTGTAGCAGCGAGAACAGCAGTTTACTCTAAACAAAATCTAATTTGGCGTGTTCTCAGGCTGCTGCTGAAATGTGTCCCGGCCAGATGGTGAAGTTTGCAAGTCATGGTGGGAGCCGAACATGCTTTACAACGTCCTCTGAGAAAAAAGAAAAGGGCTAGAGTTTAGATAGAAACTGGTTGAACTGAGCCGAAAGTGTGAAGTCGACAATAAATCACAGAAAGTGCAGACGGGTTCAGGTGAAGATGTATTAGTGGGCGGCAAACAAGGCAGTGTGAAGATGCTGACAAATCTGGATGTGCTCAGAAGAATTAGACTTAAAAACAAACATAATGGAAGAAAAATAAGACAAAAAAAAAACCAAAAAACTAAACAGTACCCTATAATTAATTTAAACCGGCTGAAAACAAAAATCTCTTCTATGTAAATGATGGTCTTTTGCATAATAGGAATAATAATAAGAAAAAAGTTTCAGACCCTGACTTTGAGATACCGAACATTTATTTAAAAAAAAAAAAAAAAATCTGCAATCAGTTCATGTTGCACTAAAATCAGCTGCACTAGGGCTGTCTATCAATGAAAAAAATTAATTATTCATGCAATTTGCTGTAATTAGTCATGATTAATCACATTTTTTCTTCTTCAAACTGGCAATAATGGAGATTAAAATGCGAAAATAAATGAATATACAGAAGCCTATACATAGAATTAACACAAAGGAAGTGCATTTCATTTAAAATCCTGTTGCTTACTGTTTTTTTTTTTTTTTTTTTTTGCTCTAAATATAGACCGATATGTGAAATAATGTTCCTATATATGATAAGTGCTGCCGGAGTTCTTGACCTGTCAGAACTGTCAAATTAGATTTACTGAAGTAATTTTACCTTTAAACAGATTTTCTCCTGTGAACTGCAGGATTCTAATAAAACCATCAAGGTTATTAAAACTTGGCTTGTCAGAAAAAAGAACAAACTGGAAATGTACATGTTAAAGTGCAATTTTAGAGACTTCAAGGTTGGTGATATAACATTTACACAATATGGACAAAAGTATTGGGACACATTGAATTCAGGAGTTTCTTTTCTAACAGGGGTCTGGGATACAAAACAGTCATGACTAATGTCAGAATAGAGTTTTATATTGGGATAAATATCACAATGTTTATTAACTATATGGACAAAAATTGGGGATGCATCATGGCTACAGCTTGTAAAATGTTCCATTTATGCTGATTTGAGATATAGCCTAAACATCAATATTTCAAAGTTTAATGGGAGATTTTTCTTCCAAAGTGAGATGTGAATAAAGTAGATGGTTCGTTGTGGTTATAAAATAAAATTATTATTTACAGTCAGAGAACGGAAATATTTTAGAAATTTAGAGGTAGAACATTTAACTCTGTAAAGCCTGAACTATTAAATAATTGACAGAAAAATCCAGTTCTTTGAAACTGGAGCCTTTATTGGTCCTTCTGAACAACCAAAAAATGTTTTTCAAATATCAATTCCCATGTATGAGTTTCAATTTTGTATCATATTTGATTCACTGGGTCTCAATGCGCAAATATTATTATTTTTGAACAAACAAAAACAGAATATAACACAAACATGTCTAACAAATTGTTAATTCCTTTTCAAAATTGTCCCAGTTCTTCCTCCTTCCTCATTAATGTCAGTCTTGTAGTGTCACTGGAAAGGCCTCTGGTGAATGAACTCCTCCCCCTGGTGGATTATTTGTGTATTGCATGTATCTAATTGTTTACATCAGGTTTTTCAAGAAAAAAAACATCACACTGATCATGTAGAGGGTTTCAAAACTCATGCATCAAATATGATACGTTTGGTGGTATAGGGTTAAAATCATAGTCATGGATAAAAAACAAAACAAAATCAGTGTTGAGAGAAATTAAGTCAAAATCATCTCTGAGGCTTTTTGGAAGAAAAAATAACAATTTAAACAAAACTAATCAATGCAATGCAAGGATATTTGTCACAAGATTAAGATATTTCCAATCCAATCTATTTTTATTTAGTAAGCACAAATTCAAACAAGCATAAAGGTTTCCAAAGTGCTGTAAAGTGAAATAAATGCAATAAAAACATAATGAGGGTCAAAATACAGTAATGTCCTATCAGAGAGCAAACTTTAATTGATCGCCATTCCAACATTTATTTCAGTATAAAGTATCTCCTTGTTTTGGATAATCCCTTATGGTCCATCTAAAGCAAAAATGAATTTAAAAGTAAAAATGTGGGTCATTTAGCAACACTAATCTGTCAAATTGTTTCTAAAATGTCCTGTCAGAGATTTCGAATACTGTTTTGACCCAATGAAGCATAATAAATAAATAAATAGACTGTCCACCCCAGATAAAATATCCCTGCACATAAAATCAACATCCTATGCATCCTATATTTGTCATTATTCTTTTGTATCCCAGACCCCTGTTAGAAAAGAAACACCTGTATTCAATGTGTCCACGTACTTTTGTCCATATAGTTTATTAACTGTACTTACTTAAAATTATTACATGCACTAATATAAATGATAATTAACAACAAAAACAACAAAATGGATTCCATGTCCCATCTATTTTCCATAGGCAGTTAGGGTTGGGTTGATGCTTCATAACTCAGACTGGTTTTCTCTCCACAGAATCTGTTTTACATTCAGCGCGTTGCTGAGACAGACCGGTCTGTTTACGTTATCAGACACCGACCACCGGCTCCTCACGTCATGTCACCGTCGCACTGAAGAGATTGGACATATGTCGCTATCAGCTGCTCCCACATCTGCGTGTGGCGGCGGAATCACATGGGTTACTCCTAATATGATGTGTTTCAGTCGGTGCACAGTGTACGTTTCAGACATGAGGTTTAGAGCAGATAGAGTCACAGTGTGGACGTGGAGGAACAAGGAAAACCAGAGGAATAAAAAAAGGTATTTGTTTCACAGCCATGACATTAAAGCATCCACAGCAGGCGAGGGTTTTGATACGGAAGAGGATTAGGGCCACTGGAAAAAAACAAGTTCAGGTCCAGTATATTTTTTCATTGTTATTGTGAGAAAAACGTAAGAATTCTGTGATTAGAGTCCAAATTCTGAGAAAAAAAAGTAAGAAATCTGAGTTTAAAGTCAGAATTCTGAGGGGGGAAAAGTCTGAATTCTGAGTTTAAAGTCCGAATTCTGAGAAAAAAAAAAGGTCAGAATTCTGATTTTAAAGTCCGAATTCTGAGGGAAAACAAGTGCGAATTCTGAGTTTAAAGTCTGAATTCTGGGATTAAAATCAGAATTCTCAGAAAAAAGTCATAATTCTGAGTTTAAAGTCAGAATTCTGGGTTTAAAGTGAGAATTCTGAAGGGGAAAAAGTCAGAATTCTGAGATTAAAGTCAGGATTCTTAGTTTAAAGTCAGAATTCTGAGGGAAAAAAAGTAAGAAATCTGAGTTTAAAATCAGAATTCTGAGAGGGGAAAAGTCCGAATTCTGAGTTTCAAGTCCGAATTCTGAGAAAAAAAAAGGTCAGAATTCTGATTTTAAAGTCCGAATTCTGAGGGAAAACAAGTGCGAATTCTGAGTTTAAAGTCTGAATTCTGGGATTAAAATCAGAATTCTGAGAAAAAAAGTCATAATTCTGAGTTTAAAGTCAGAATTCTGGGTTTAAAGTGAGAATTCTGAGGGGGAAAAAGTCAGAATTCTGAGATTAAAGTCAGAATTCTTGGTTTAAAGACCGAATTCTGGGGGAAAAAAAAGTCCAGATTCTGAGTTTAAAGTCTGAATTCTGGGATTTAAGTCAGAATTCTGTGAAAAAAGTCAGAATTCTGAGTTTAAAGTAGGAATTCTGAGGAAAAAAACTGTCCGAATTCTGAGTTTAATGTCCGAATTCTGGGATTAAAGTCCGAAATCTGAGAAGAAAAAAAAAGTCAGAATTCTGCAATTAAAGTCAGAATTCTGACTTTTTTTTCTCAGAAATCAGACTTTTCTCTCAGAATAATAATAATTTAAAAAAATTGGAATTTAATTTTTTTTTTTCCAGTGGCCCTAATCCTCTTCCATATTTTGTAGTATTTACTTATATTTTTGTATATTTTGTATCTACTTTTATCAAGCTTTAATGAGAAGGATAAAATTCTCATTTTAACATTCTTAATTATGTTTTTTTTACAAAGCAAGATTTACAAAGCAGAGGAAAAAAACATTATCTAATAGGACTGAATGAGGAAGTGTAAAACGGGAAGAAATGTCAGCTGAGAACACATAAACGACAGCATTTCCACTTGTCATGATAACGTAGACAGATGATAGTAGAAGCAAACTGAGCATGAGCCAAAGGGAACACGTTAAAAAAAAAAAAAACAGCTTCATTTGCAATAAAATCAAGCTTCATGTGTTGTAATTAATACTAAAATATCACTGTAATTGTAATAATATCATCATACTTACATGGGTGCCTTTTTAATGCCGGCAATTACATCTCTTGCTGAGCTGAAATGAGTAACGCTAATGTTAAGTGTCAGCTGACATTTCAACAAAGAAACCCATGCCAGTCTGTAAAAGTGAGAAAGAAAAAGAAGGTAGAGGAGATGAAGCCTCTCAATACTGTGCAGTGTTTTCACTAAAAAGCAGTGGTGGGTCGTGTATTTCACCCCCAGGCCTTCAGTGGTTTTCTACAAGACTTAATGCACCTTTTTAACATCAATAATATATAAAAAACACACTAAATCAGGGCGTTATATCCTCTTTCTCGCACAGTCATCAACATCTACTGAATGAAATGACAAAACATGTAAATATTCATTAAATACATTTTAATAGCTGCTCATTTTTTATTCTGCAACCAAATCCATTTCTTTTCCTCATGCTTGCTTCGTAACTTTTCCCATGTCCTGTTTTTAGGGCCCAGTTTCATAGAAGCACCCTTCTATGAGTGTCCTATAAAGGGTTAAATCTAAACCAATATATTTTATATTTCTGTGGTTTGTAGCTGAATTAGCTTTGACTAGATCAGGGGTCTCAAACTTGTGGCCTGGGGGCCAATTGTGGCATGCAGGATGATATTTTGTGGCCCCCTACTTGACATCAAAGTTTAGTGTTAGTGTAGCCCACACAGAGTTCTCAAACGCACCTTTTGCTGAGTCTTGCCACGCTATTATGTTATTTATTTTTATCACTTATGGGCTACCATAGATAGTCTAGTGACAGCTTCCAGCGGCATTTGTTGTCAACAGATGTCAAAGGTAGCCAACCGCAAAGCACCTGCTCATCTTTCAGACAGGGGAAGCTCATTGTCAGCTTACATCAAAAAAATTGTTAAGTTATTTAAACATAAATTCGTCCCTCTGTTCATTTTTAAGAAAATGGTCAGTGACCTTACTGTACACAGTCGGCGTCTTTTCCAGGGAATTGATAGCTAGTTCACTCCGACCTAGCCAACAGTTTGATTGATTTAACTATCTACAAAACGATATTAAACTCGAACAAGAAATGATTAAAATTCTGTAACTGAAACAAGAAAATGTTGAAATTATGTTAAATTGAAACAAGGAAGTAAAATGAGTGTGTTTTCTTTACAGTGCAAGAAATGAACAAGTACTTTGGTAGTGGTTTCTGTGATTTCACAGCAGAATGTGCGACGGTATTAAACTGAACTGTGTCAGTGAAGGAGCAGATCTGAAAACAGCTGTCAATCAAACGGGATTCAGCCTTTGGACCGATCCTCCAACCAGCACGTGGAAGCCTGGCGTTCAGCCCAGCCGAGCTCCGCCCACAGCTCCATTCACCCCCAGAGACGCCGAGGGTCCGGGGGCGGGACAACATGGTGTCATTTATCCAATTACTGTCCAGTTTAGAGTCAGTGAAAACACCAGTTCCACTCAGTCCCATTGAAGTGCATGGACGCTGAGCGTCTACGACAAATGCACTGAACAGAGATGGAATGAGAAAACACAGACACGGGAATGGAGGAGAAGTGAACAACATCCAGTCCACTGATCTGGGATCAAACTGATTCTGAATGAACTCATCTGTGAGATGAACGTGTTCCAACACATTTGGAGTCAGTGAAATGAAAACAACCGAACAGATTTAACCATTTAATTTGAGTCATTTTAGGGGAAGCTGAGCTTCCACTGCAGTCTGACAGAAATCGCCTCTGCTGGGGAAATATGAACGTTACTCATTTAGTCAACTGAAACATACCAACTGACACCAAGTGGATGGAAAATATCTGCCATCACCCAGTTCCAGTCATGTCTCTCTCAAAACATGCTACCGTCTGACGTCATTACTCCACTAGACAGCTGAGCAGTTTACAAAATACCCGGGAGAAGACAGAAAGAACCGGGTCGCCAAACTTAAAAATGTCCATTGAGGAAACAAGATTTATTCAAGAAAACAAGCAAAGAGAAGCGACAGTCGAAGCTAGCTACGTGGTGAGTGAGATGATTGCTAAGGCTGGAAAAAAGAAAGCGAGGTCACCAAAGAGTGTGTGTTAATAACCGCAAGTAAAGTAAAGAAACCCTTTTTTTGTGGAATACTTTATGTGGCCCAGCCTGACCCAGACTCTACCTCCAGTGGACCCCAGGTAAGTTGAATTTGAGACCCCTGGACTAGATGATCTTTGACCGTCCAATCGAATGACAGGAAAATATTATTGTACATCTGTGCTGCCAATATGAAATCTGATTGGTTAAATCAACATTCCATTTATTTTTCGTTCACTATTGATTCTGAAGGTCTCAAGACAGATGTATTTTACCCGATAACACATGATGGTGAAATATGATTGGACAAATAATGTAACCTACACATAAACGACTGGAAGCTGTGAAACCAAGAGAAAAGATACCAAATAAAGAGAAGAGACTATTGGAATAGGAATAACTTATTACATTTTCATGGAACTAATATAAAAATGTAGGATGTAAATGTAGGTCAGTGATTCCTATTGTGTGAAGGCCTCGCTGGTCCTGATGAAACCCTACTGCTACATAGAAAAAGACCACTTTGATATTGATCTGGTTTGGTATTGATGGTACAAGCTATTGAAAATCAGTGAAAGGAAGTACTTGAGTGCACGTACAAAGATTTTTCAGTAATACAGTAGAGCAACAAAGGGTTTAAAAGACTTGACTGTAGAAAAAAAGTGTTACCTATTCAGTAAGATGTGATATAATATTACAGTTTTTATTAAAAAAAAAAAGGTTGATTATGCAAATCTGATTGTGTGTGAGGTGACTGAAAAGTGTATATGAATGGTTTATACGGATGTTTTGTGTTATGGTAAAAAACATATTAAAAAAAGGTGTGTTGACAAAGCAAAGGAAGCGGAATTAATTTAATTATTAGTTTATAAAAGGGGGTGGAGTCTATAAGTTTTACTTCCTTTTTCACTCCTTTTTGAGTGCCAAAAAATTTTGTTTGACCATGTTAATACTAAAATATACAAAAAGCCCACTGTGTACTTCAGATGAAAGACATATATACAACATAGAAAGGATACAGGCAGTATTATGGGACATATACAAGGTAAGATTAACCCATAAAGACCCAAACATCCATCACCAACCAAAAGCATCTACTGATTTAACCTTTTTTTTACATGTTTATCCATTAATTCTATCAATACATGTAAATAATTGGTGTAAAATACAGTTCTTCATCTTTTCATGGTCATCAGATATGACCCATCTGGATGTTCAGAGGCTCCGTAGTTACCATGGAAACACTGTCATCTTCTACAGCATTGATTCACCAGTAAAACCCATGGAGTTGGATCAATAACCAATCAATGTGATCAATGATCAATGTGGATGGAAATGCTTTGTTTAGTCTATGTTCAGTTAATGATATATCGTACTGAAAGTTACTTTTTCTACAGTTTTTTTTTTCTGTTTTTGATAGAATAACTCTCAACTTTATCTGAGCTTTAACCTCCTCAGACCCAGGAAATGTCAACAAAGTACCAGCTTTTTTTGTTTTATATTAAATAAGTGCCTATATTGGAAACATCATGATGCAACAGTTTTTTCAGATGGAGTTTTTAAAATTTTTATGGAATGTCCTTTGTGGTGGACAGTTTTCTTTTCTTCTTTTTTTTTTTTTTTTTTTTTTTTTTTAAATGATAAAAAATAAATAAAATAAATAAATATAAATAAAATAAATAAATTTAAAAAATAAATTAATTAATTTAAAAAAATAAAATAAAATCAATAAAAATAAAAAGTTTTCTTATCTTATCTTCTTTTTTTTTTTTTTTGTATAAAGTTGTGAAACTCTTGTCCTCAAATGTGGACAGAAAACCCATAACTTGATCTGAGGAGGATAAAGAACATCTACATGATCAGTGAATTAAATCCAGGATAAAATACAAAACACAGAGGATAATATTATAAAAAAAAAGTGTGTTAAAGCAAAGGAAGTGGAATTAATTTAATTATTAGTTTGTGTAAAGGGGGTGGAGTTCATAAGTTATTCTTCTTCCCACTCCTTTTTGAGCACCAAAAAATTTAGCTTGACCATGTTGTATGGTTCTGTGTTATCTGATGATTCTATGTGCTCGAAATAAAACTAACAAACTAAGATTGTAGGTTTCTGTAAGTTCAGAATGTCTGTACTTTTTCCACCTTTGTTGAATTTTTTACAGCGTCTTCATTCTGATGTCGCTCACCAGTGTTATTTGTCCACCTCTAAGGACGGCCTGTTTTGATGAAAATTAGGGTGCAGCTCTCCGTCTACCTCACAACAGTTGGACAGAGGTGTCATTTGTTGTTGATGAACCAGGGAAGAATGTGTAGTTACTGATAAGACCCAATCAGGCAGAATGTGGGTGTGCGCCTCTGTGTCCAAATTATCACTGCTGGTCCATGCACATTACAATTCAACTCCAGAGTTTAGAAACTCAAACTAAGCCTGCAGCTCTGCCTAAAGCGGTGGTTCCAACCTTTTTTGACTCATGACCCCATTTTAACATCACAAATTTCTGGCGACCCCAGACATTCAAAACGGAGACATTTGTTTTTGCTAAAATTTGTTTGTTTTTGATCATGTAATACTTTCAAGGTTACTTTATTTGTACCCGTAGGTAGATTTGTTTTGCAGTCTAGGTGATTGCCTTGGTATTACAACAACACATACATTGAACATGCAAGACAGGCACTTGATCACCCTTACAGACAGGACAAAAAGTGCTCAGTGTTCCACCATTCATCGGTATAGCAGCATGGATCAAATAAGATCAAATAAATCAAAACAAGATGCAACTAGAAGCACTCGGAGAGCGCAGACCTCCGCCAAGGCTGATCAGTGGCCCCCCCCGTGGGCCCCCCCATGCCAAGGAGGTTATGTTTTTGCCAGGGTTTGTTTGTTTGTCTGTCTGTTTGTCTGTCCGTTAGTGTACAACATAACTCAAAAAGTTATGTACAGATTTTGATGAAATTTTCAGGGTTTGTTAGAAATGGGCCCCCCCGTGGGCCCCCCCACCTCCGATCACCACCAAAATTTAATCATTTCTTCCTTATCCCATTTTCCAACAAACCCTGAAAATTTCATCCAAATCTGTCCATAACTTTTTGAGTTATGTTGCACACTAACGGACAGACAAACAAACAAACAAACAAACAAACAAACAGACAAACAAACAAACCTTGGCAAAAACATAACCTCCTTGGTGGAGGTAATAAAACACAATAAAAACCAGAAAAGATAAAAACAATCCGGGATAAAAACCAGGATAAGAACATAAAATTAAAAAAAAAAAAAAAATTAAAATTTGAAGTCACAATAATAATAAATAGAGCAAAGAAATGGAATAAATAACTAAATAAGTTAGTAAAGTGCAATGTCACTATTTCTTATTGAGCTCAGTGACGGCGACAGGAACAAAGCTGTTTTTATAAACGCTGTGTCCTGCACCTGGGACTAAGAACCTCCGTCCAGAGGAAAGGAGCTGAAATTCACCTGGTAAAGGATGGGAGTCATTGTTAAGAACTGATGAAGCCATCCTCTGCACCTGTTTAGTGGACAGGGAGGCGGGACAAGACTGGGACTGACCAATCAGGCGACTGGACCATCTGACTATTTGATTCAGTGAGTTTCTCTGCAACTGAGGTCTGACCAAACCACACCACCAGACAAAAAGATAAAACAGACTCAATAAAGGAACGATAAAACAAACATTTGCTATACTGTGATATAAGTAAACATTAATTTTAGAGGACATTTAGTCTATATAATGTATATTATTGTGGACAGAGGCAGTAAATCCAGGTGTAGATTACTGCACAAAGGGAGAATTGGATTTTCCTTGGTCAGGATCTGTCCAGTCAGTCCAGCTGTGATTTACAAGGAGGACAATTAATACTGAACAAACAAGAACTGAAACTATGAATTATGAAAGAGCTGCAGCATCTGAAACTGACCACAATGAACATTTGACAGATAAACAGAACCACAGTGCTGCAGTTTCACAACCACAGTTTGTCATGTCTGTCATGTGTTGGGATTGTCTCTGTCAACTCACCATATATATTTTTTTTATCGGTAAATTTTGTTTTTTTATTAATTACTAGAAATTTCAGGCGAGCCCATTTGAATTCCAGGTGACCCCACATGGGATTGATGGATTGAAAGAGTAACTTTTCAGTGAGACATAAGAACTTATTTTTAGACAATAGAGCTTGAAAATCTTATTTCAAGAAATGTTACAAGATAATTTTCACTTGTTCCATTTGCTTGAATTAAGCAAAAAAAATCTTGAATTAAGCAAAAAAAATCTTGAATTAAGCCAAAAAATCTTGAATCAAGCAAAAAAAAATCTTGAATTAAGCCAAAAAAATCGTGAATTAAGCAAAAAAAAAATCTTGAATTGAGCAAAAAAAAAAATACTGAATTAAGCAAAAAAAATTATTGAATTAAGCAAAAAAAATCTTGAATTAAGCCAAAAAATCGTGAATTAAGCAAAAAAAAAATCTTGAATTGAGCAAAAAAAAAAATACTGAATTAAGCAAAAAAAATTATTGAATTAAGCAAAAAAAATCTTGAATTAAGCAAAAAAAAAAAATCTTGAATTAAGCAAAAAAAATTCTTGAATTAAGCAAAAAAATCTTGAATTAAGCAACAAAAAAAAAAAAAAAAAAAAAATCTGCCAGTGGAACAAGTGAAAATTATCTTGTAACATTTCTTGAGATAAAATTTTCTAGATCTATTGTCTAAAAATCAGTTCTTATATCTCACTGTAAATTTACTCTTCAGGTGATTCTGTCTTATTTCAAGTGTGATGATATATTTTGAGTAGAAATGAGAAAAATACACTTGGTCAGATTTACATTTTTTCCAGTGTGTATTTTTATACAGTCTTTTTGCAGTCTTGGTGCTTTTGCTGTTCACTCATATACATGTACATACAGTATGAGGACAGTGCGATCCTGAAGCCACAGTCCCTGGACAATTAAGCGCTAATGAAGTGTTCTAAGCGCTCCGAGGACACCTGTGTTCCAGTCTGACAGGTAACCTCTATCCCCTAAACCTCCACACCTGTCACTGCCCACGGAGCTGAGTCACACCAGAAAGGAACCAACACACAGGACTGGACTCCTGCTTCATGATGAGAGGAAACTTTCATTTTAGCTGTAAAGGTTATTTCATCCTCCGCAAGAGCCAAGGAATTAGTTCTTTCTCAGAGGGCCCTGGTTTGTTAGTCCTCGCATCTTGTTCTTGACTCAACAGCATCCAGGGAGGACTTAACCCATAAAGACCCAGTGCTATGTTTGTGTCAGTTCCCTAATGAATTTTTTCCTCTATTTAACCTTCCTTAAGTGATTTATCAACATCTATTGTAATATTAGTCTCTGTATTTTGCTTTTTTTTTTTTTTTTTCTCAATGAATATCAGGTATTCCCTTATGAAACAAAAATATATGGCAATATATTGAAAAATATAATGCATTATATTAAAAAATACATTTCCATATATGGGAAAGTAGAGCATATATTTTCCAATATACTGCAATATATGTGTTAATCATATATTGATACATATAAAACATATATTGCAATGAAGACAAAAACTGCCCTATATTTTTAAATACAGTTTTATTGAAACTCAATTTCTTTCCATTTACACAAGTTTACATAAAGCAGATATTTATCAACACTTACATTACTTGGTATGCATAATAACATATTTCATGAAAATATGCATTGTGATATACATGAAAAAAAGTGTTAACTGAAAAAAAAAAGCCTTCTTATTCATTTTGGCAACAGGATGAAAAAGATGTACATATATACATGCATATTTTTTGAAGTGTATTACTAAATATATAATTACATATATTTAGTAATACACTAGACAATATACGTATGTATATATGCACACATGCACTATGAAGTGTATCACTAAATATATAATGACATATATTTACATATATAAGTAAATGTATTGTCATATATGTTTCAATATATGGAAAACGGCAATTCCTGATGTATTTTTCAATGTATTGTAATATAATACAAAATATATTGACTCAATATATTATTCTGTATATATTAAATATAAATATATATTATACAGTAATATATTTTTCAGTCAGTAATATATTGACAGTCAATATATAGAGAAATATATTTTCTTTGCATAAGGGTTTTCCCATATTTAATTCATTCCAATTCACCCCAAGGTTGAAAAACACTGGCCTAAACTCTCCTTTTTAGGAATTTTAAAATAGTAGATTAGAGGGAACACTATCATGCAGACATTCCATCACAACCCATGCACCTCGTCTTTTAACCCATAAAGACCCAGCGTTACTTTTATGTCACCTCCCAAATGAAATTTTCTTGATGTCTAACCTTTCTCAAGTGATTTATCACCATTTATTTATAATATTATCCTCTGTATTTTGTATTTTATCTGTATAAATCGGGTATTTCCCTGTATGTAATTCACTGATCATGAAGATGTTCTTTAAAGCTCAGATAAATTTGACAGTTATTATATAAAAAAAACAGAGAAAACTGCAGAAAAAGTGAGTTTTTCAGTAAAATGTATCATTGACTGATCATCAAAACCGGCTGTCCTTAGAGGTGGACAAATAACACTGGTGTGCAACATCAGAACAGAGACACTGCAAAAAAATTCAACAAAGGTGGAAAAAGTACCGACATTCTGAACTTACAGATACCTACAGTCTTAGTCGGTTAGTTTAGTTTTATTTTGAGCACATAGAATCATCAGATAACAAAGAACCATAAAACATGGTCAAACTAAATTTTTTGGTGCTCAAAAAGGGGTGGTAAGCAATATAACTTATAGATTCCACCCCCTTTTTTAAACTAATAAATTAATTCTGCTTTCTTCGCTTTGTTAACACACTTTTTTTTTTTTATAATATTATCCTCTGTATTTTGTATTTTATCTGTATAAATCGGGTATTTTCCTGTATTTAATTCACTGATCATGAAGATGTTCTTTAAAGCTCAGATAAATTTGACAGTTATTAAATAAAAAAACAGAGAAAACTGCAGAAAAAGTGAGTTTTTCAGTAAAATGTATCATTGACTGATCATCAAAACCGGCTGTCCTTAGAGGTGGACAAATAACACTGGTGTGCAACATCAGAACAGAGACGCTGCAAAAAAATTCAACAAAGGTGGAAAAAGTACCGACATTCTGAACTTACAGATACCTACAGTCTTAGTCGGTTAGTTTAGTTTTATTTTGAGCACAAAGAATCATCAGATAACAAAGAACCATATAACATGGTCAAACTAAATATTTTGGCGCTCAAAAAGGGGTGGTAAGAAATATAACTTATAGACTCCACCCCCTTTTTATAAACTAATAAATTAATTCTGCTTTCTTTGCTTTGTTAACACACTTTTTTTTTTTTTTTATAATATTATCCTCTGTATTTTGTATTTTATCAGTATAAATCAGGTATTTTCCTGTATTTAATTCACTGATCATGAAGATGTTCTTTAAAGCTCAGTTAAAGTTGACAGTTATTGCATCAAAAACTGAGAAAACTGCAGAAAAAGTAACTTTTTCAGTCAAATATATCATTAACTGAACATAGGCTAAACCAAGCATTTCCATCCACATCGATCATTGATCACATTGATTGGTTATTAATCCAACTCCATGGGTTTTACAGGTGAATCAATGTTGTAGAAGATGACGGTGTTTCCATGGTAACTATGGAGCCTCTGAACGTCCAGATGGGTCATATCTGATGACCACGAAAAGACAACAACCTGCATTTTACACCAATTATTTACATGGATTGTTAGAATTAGTGGACCGAAAGGTATTACACAGTTCAGATCAGTAGATGGTTGTGGTCACCGGTGGCTGTTTGGGTCTTTATGGGTTAATTCTTGAATGGTGTCTATTGTGTGACTGGTCAGAAATGTGAAGTGGGTGTGGTTAATGTGGAAAAGACCTCACAGGAGTTCGGTAAGTTCGTTTTTCTGAAGGACAGTGATTCATGTTTTAAAACTCAAACACCATGTTTCCATTTAATTTTATTATAATTACTGGATTTATTGAGTTTATGAATGACATGTTTTTTGTCAAACAACCTTGAGAACAAGAGAGAAGTGTTTAGAACCAGACACCATTTGGTCAGGTTGAGTAATGTCAAACAAAACACGTCACTGTTAAACTGAGACACTTACAGTAAATTCTTCAGTAAATTCGTGGATATTTTAATCTGTCAAAAAAACAAAACAAAACTTCAGCTTGCATTTGTACATGTTACATTTGGACCTCAGCTGGAGAGGACCTGGGCAAATGAGAATCTACACAGACATTTAATATAAACCTTTTCAGAAATTCATTCATTTGTTGAACATTACTCAGTCTTCTTCGAAGATGACCTACTTTTCTAACTCAAGGTCCAACATGTGGTCATTAAATACTAATGTTAACCAAAACTGTCCACCCTGTCATTTATTTTTACATGTACAGTATTTGTCTGTGACAGGGTGGACACATTTGTTTCATATTTTCAATTCAGTTCAAGCTTATTTATATAGCACATATAAAAACAACTTCTGTTGACCAACGTGCTTTACAGAAATGCATCAGTAAAAATCAGTTTATGACCTGCTTGTTCTTTGTCTGTTTGCAAAAAAAATTGTATTAAAAATGTGAAACTTGACCAACATGCTTTTCTAACGGCCAGTCGACTTAACACATTGAATATCAAGTTAAATGAAATTCTTTATTTATGCAACTTTGATGATGGCACTATACGTGAATACGATAAATATTTGGTAAAGGTGATGTTGATAGCTGCAAAAAAAATGTAGAACAAGGAATTGGGGGAAGATGAACATACCATCAAAGGATCAGTGGGTAACTACGATCGAGGACATATTTCTAATGGAAAAACTAACACACAGATTGAGACTACAAGAACCACAAATGAACAAAAAGTGGAAAAAATGGACATTATATAAGCAAAATAACTGATAAGACTGTGCTACCCAGACTTATTTATGTTGTTGTGGGTTTTTTTGGTTGTTCTTTTAAAACTAATAAAATATAAGTTACAAAAAAAAAAGAATATAAAGTTAAATGAAAAATATTAAGGGTTTTTTTGGACATTTTAAAGTCTGAAATGCCGAGTTTCCACTACGTGGAACCAGCTCGACTCGACTCGACTCTTTATTCCTGCGACCGTTTCCATTACAGGATACTACTGACTTTACAGTACCTGGACGTCATAGTGATGTGGCGTGTTATTTCCGTGTCATCTGTTCAGAGAGTTGCTGAAAACTCGCTTGTTGCGTGTTGTCTTGTCTGAATTTTTACATCGACCACCAAAGACTGAATCTCTTTGACAAACCATGGTGTAGTTTTGGGCTGTTATCATGTGGATTAATGTACCGCTATATTTACTGTCCACTTCCGCATCTGTTTTTTGTCAAACGGCGGGTCACACAGAAAACTGTCTGACCAATCAGTGGTCTGCAGTGTGTACACGTCATGGTTTAGTATCGCTTTGAATCTTGGCAGAGGTGATACCAAAAAACTAGTGCCGGGTACCAGATTCCAGGTCCTTTTTTGTAATGGAAACGCAAAAAGACCGAGTCGAGTCGAGTCGAGCCGGTACCACGCAGTGGAAACGCTGCAAAAGGCTCCTTACAGTGACACTGACCCTTATAAATTTGATGGACGTACATTTACTGTATATTCACCACAGGGGAGATCGAATGTTTCCACTCCCTTATGGTTTAATACATTATCAGAACGAATCATCATTAACAGTGTCTCTGGTGTGTGTAACTACTGTAAATAAACTGTTCATCGCATCCTTGCATTGGCACTGGATGTAGATCATTTTGCGTATCTAACATGAACATAATTCCTGAGCAGACTGTTCTGTATAAACAAGAATATGATCTATCCCCCCGTCTCAACCCCTCAGTCTCTTTGGCTCCATTTCCGCTGCCTCATCCTGATGTTGTGTGTTTGTCGCTCATATTTTCACACACTAAATCGCTCAAAAAGGGCAATAAATGCATGGAAATGCACATCATCAAAATAGATCTTCCTCTGTCGAGGTTTGTGAAATTGGATTTCAGAAATTCCTGTGGCTCTAAATGTTTATTTATGGAGTCCTGGCTGATCTAAAATGTGCATATACATATTTAGTTGATCAGAGGTCATCTGTTCGGGCTTCTGTGGATTGAAGCTGTCCCCAGAAGATAAGTCCTGCAATCTGTTGTTTCACAAAATGCCCCAAAACAATGAATGTTAATATTTAAGCAACAAAATATCTTCAGGCCAAAGAAATTAAGGCAGTTGACCATCATGACAGCAGCTTCCTGTGACTCCGAATCAGTCAGGGTTTGTTTATTTAAACTATGTCTGTTCTCTAATCAGTAATCTTTCCTAATCTTCGCTGATTTAGAATCTTTCTTAAAACAACACTTGACCTGACCAAGGTTTTCAAGGGTGAATTTTAGTGTTTTGAAGACACTAACAAATGATTATTTCCTTTTTTTTTTCTTTTTACCCCCCCCTTTCAGAGGACAACTTTATTTTTAATTGCAGCTTGTGTTTAAGTAACAATCTCAAACTTTATATTCACATGTTCATCCATTCCTTGCTTGTATACAGATACATAGAGGGAGGGCAGATATAGAAGAAAGTGTACAGGGACAGGACGAGACAAGACAGTGGGACAAAACAGACATAAGACAAGACAGTGGGACAAAACAGACATAAGACAAGACAGTGGGACAACGCCAAACGTATCATATTTGATACATGAGTTTTGAAGCCCTCTCCATGATCAGTGTGAAACCTGATGTGTACAATTAGATACATGCAATACATGGGTAATCCACCAGGGGGAGGAGTTCATTCACCAGTGGCCTTTCCAGTGACACTACAAGACTGTCATTAATGAGGAAGGAAGAAGAACGTTGACAATTTAGAAAAGGAATTACCAATTTGTTAGACACATTTGTGTTATATTTTGTTTTTGTTTGTTCAAAAAGAATAATATTTGAGCATTAAAATGGACTGAACTTATTTAGCGCATTTTCTACACCTTAATGGTGCCCAAAGCGCACTACAGTTCTTCGGATTCACCCGTTCACACACGCATTCATACACCAGTGGGCGTCTGCTGCCACGCAGGGCGCTGCCAGGTCCTACTGGGAGCAATTTAGGGTTCAGTGTCTTGCCCAAGGACACTTTGACATGTGGACAGTCGGAGCCAGGATTCAAACCGCCGACCCTTCAGTCATTGGACAACCCGCTCTACCAGCTGAGCCACAGCCGCCATATCAAATATGATACAAAACTGAAACTCATGCATGGAAACTGATATTTGAAAAAACATTTTTTAGTCGTTTAGAAGGACCAATAAAGGCTCCACTTTCAAAGAACTGGAATTTTCTGTCAATGATTTAATGGTTCAGGTTTTACAGGGTTAAGGACGATAACAGCACTTTTACCAGGTCAGAAAGTTTTAGCTCCAACTTCACTCTCTGTTCCAACTCTGGTCCAAATGAGACGCTTGAACCACAAACCATCGATAAACCCATTGGAACGACTCGAAAGGTGACCCGTGCCGAAAACACATCACCTGTTTCATACTGAAGGCCGTGATGCTCTGCAGTGATCTCCAACGATGCGATTTACCACAGTATCAGACGTGAACATCGGTGGAGAGGCCATGCGTTGATGTGGTTACAGCCTTTATGAAGCATGTTATGAGCCACGTAGTATAAATGGTAGGACGGGCGGCTGGGAACTGATTGATGCAGGCTGGACCGACTCTAATGCCGTCTGGCTTGTAGCATACAGAATGTGACATTGGTTTGGTCTGGAGAATATTGATCTAGAATGGTTCTTGCCGAGCGTAGATATGGAGGGCTGTATTGATGTTCTCTATGGCCCTCATTTCAAGCTCATCTCACCCTGCCTCAGTGTTTGTGTGTGTGCGGCGGCGGCGGCGGCAGCAGCGCCGGAGGCTACTCAAGTGTGAAATCGTGTGACGGTTTCTCCATTGCGCTTCATTTAGCCACACATCGCCCATCTCTCATTCCTGACAAGTTTCTTAACTGCTCCAAAATGCGAGCGCCTCGGGGCGGGGTGGCAATGTAGCCCCTGTCATCGCACAATGAGGTGTGTGTGTGTGCAAGCGCTCGTGGATGTGTGTGTTTGTGGGGGCTAAAGTGAGAGTCTAATAAAGCCAGCAGCTGCCATGGAAACCAGGGCAGAGGCTAACTCATCCTCTGTGTCTAGGGACCCATCAGGGCCTGGGCCGCGGTGCAAACACATGCGAGAACACACACCGCACAAACATCTAGGTACACAATCGTGTTTCCGAAGGCACGGCGAATGATCCTTAAGGGGGAGACCTTTCAGAAAAAAAAAAAAAAAAAAACACGCTCGCATACAAACGGCAGACGAAAGCCCGTGAAATAAGCTGTGGCACCGCGAGAAATGGGGAAACAAGCTGCCTGTTCAGTAGCAACTATGGCAGCTTCCTCACACACTCTGCCCATACTCCAACACCATGACATGGGAGTCAGAATGGCTTAAGATGCTCAGTACCCAGCTGTAATCCTCTCCCATTCCTTATCACATGACTGTGTATTTGTGTGTATGTGTGCACACTGTGGGGAGTGTGTGTGTAAAATAGGTAGATAAGAATGACAGCGCGCTCAGGTTGACGTCGTGACAGCAGCATTCTCCAAGTGACAGGTTTATTGCATTTCTAATCTCTGTTTACATAAACCTTCAACACCTGCACACACACACACACACACACACACACACACACATACCTATAGATATATGCATACACACAAGCAGTTAAACACACACAACTCTCCTCCCCTGCCACTCAGACAATGAAAAGGGCAGAAGCAGCCAATCAAAATGATCTCCAATAAGAATATTACCCATCAGGCTGTGTGAGTGTTTGTGTGTCTGCTAGCAGTAGTGGTGGTGGTAGTGGAGGGATGGGGGGGGGGGTGTGTGTGGGGGGGTGGAATCCTCGCCGAGCTTCATCTGACATTTATAAAATGAATTGCAGGGCGTACGCTGAGGAAATAGCACGTCTGCGCATTACGTGCTGCAGGTTCTTCCCGGGTCTCACACTTGACAAATCTCATATCCCCGCCGTGGAGTGACACGCCAGCCGAGAATTAGAGTATTGCAATTCAAAGTGTGATTGAAAGGGAGATGGTGGTGAAGGCGATGCAGAGGTGTCACCGAGGTGTCATGAGATGAGGAAAGATGGCAACAGTTAAAGCGGCCGACGGACTGTTTCCTTGAGTGGACTGCACATTCAGTTAGGTCCAACGAGATGAGACTTAAATGACCCCGGTGGGGACGGAGGAGCAGAGAAAACAAGACAAATCATCAGATGAGATAAAGAATGCAGTCCGCCGCTCATTTCTTCAGCTTAAACCAGGGTCAGGTGGTAAACATACGGCCCGTGGACCAAAACTGACCCGGCGGATGGTTATTTTAACCTGTTTAACCCTGACCATATTTTCAGGGGAAAAACGCCTAAACAGACATACCCAAAGTAAATGAAGAATTACACTGTAACAATATACTGTAAAAAAGCAGTACATTTTGTACAGTATCATGCTGTTATTTGTAAATACAGTATAATGCTGTAAATAATGAGGTCTTTAAGGTGAAAATTTAAAACAGTAAGCTAGTGCAAAATTGCACAGTATTCTACAGTATTTTCTTCAGTTCCTCCACTGCTGTCCGCCCAGAACTGCTCTGAACAAAATCATCTGGCATCAAATCCCACCAGCTCATTTAGAAAAGATTCAATCCAACGAATGCTAACTATAGACTGTCTGCATCAAAGGTAAGTGGTTCTTTTTCGAAGCAGAAGGATAAAATAAAAAGAGAAAATAACTGAGGATGACTATTTTCAGCTGGACTGAACCCCATCACTCAAAAAAATGATTCTTGGCTCTAATAAACATGAAGTAATATTTTAAAATAAAATGTAACTGAAATATATGAAATTTAAAGTTTATTTATCCGAAAAAGTCAAACATAATGTGAATATGCTTAGTATAAAGTGAATCTAAACAAATAAAGTAAACTTTATTTACTAGATCACATAAAAAGGCTGAGCGTCACAGTCAAACACAGTTTATGTAAAAGTTTGCATTAACTAAATCAAATCTGACCGAAGGCATTTAATTTATTCATATTGACTCAATATGATTGGAAAAACATTGTATTAAATGCAACTCTTTACATTAAACTTATGTAATAAAATTACAATATTTTTGGCTTAATTATTTTTTTGATTGTACAGAACGGGAACAGAGGTCACCTGATGCTTCTACCAACACTGCCAGAACTCCATCCTGCTCCAGTTGTTCATTTATCAGGTAACTGTGATTTTATCAACGTAACTGTGGCATTTTGGGTTCATTAAACTTCTTCTTCTTGCAAGAATTCAAGAAAATGTGTTAATTACTGAATGGATTTGATGTGGTAGTTTCAATCAATTTAATGTAATATATGATCTCTTGTTAAAGTTCAAGAAAAAGGAGACTGAATTCACGACACATGTACTAAGCTATGCACTTTGAGCCAATGTTGAACCAAATCACCGAATGTGATTGACAGTGAATTTAATAAAAGCTCAATGTTATCATGCCATCTCTTGCCATCTCTTTTTCCAGCAATGTTCATGATTTTGTATTTTAAAATGTAATTTGAAATGTTAAAATCCAAGCTTTTCACTGTGTTATACTGTAAATATTACACTAAATACATTTTACAGTAATATATTGCTTCTTGGAATACGGTAGTTACTGAAAAATGCAGCAACTGTGGCTAACAGTATTTTACTGTAAAAGGAACATTATATACAGCCCAGTACCGTATCACTTTTTACAGTAAGAAACTGTAGTTGTAGATTACAGTAGAGAAACTGTAGAATAACAGTAGCATGCTGGCAACTCTAGCTGCCAGTATTTTACTGTTATTTAATGGTAAAATTTGTGACAGTGTACTTATAATACTTATAATAATAAGGTTCATATGGATGTTCTTGGTGTTTATGGACATTTACAGACCTCACAGAATCTATTCCCATTGTCTAAAATACTGTATCTATTACTATGCCTGAGTAAACTGTAACAAACTACAAGAGAAATTAGAATTTTTTTATCCTCGCCTGTTTTTTTTTTCGGCTGGATTGACGATGATATGCATAAATTAATTGTTTGTGTCGGAGATTTTTAATAGTGTATATTTCACCCCACAAAGCTTAAAAATCATATTTGAACATTAAAGTTTGCACTAAAATACACTTTTGATGTACTTTTATTAACATTAGGGTCTAAACTTTGAGCAAAAGTTGAAAAAAACATCCATTGTCCTGATTTATTATATTTTTATAGTAGATGAATATTAATATAATTTTTTCGGCCCGCGGGTGGGCTGATAGGACTAAAGGGGTTTTAACCCTTTCATGCATGAATTATTAGAACCTTTGTCGAGATCTTTTCTTGATTGTTTTTATCCCTCATTAGGCATGAAAAAACAATGCAATTGAGTTTTTTTTTTTTTCATGGATTTACAAAAATGTCCACTTGGCTACACCATGCATTTTATTCTTGAAGCACAGAAACAAGTATTTAAAACCCAATATCAGAAAGTGATATGAAAACAATGACATAAAAACATATTTAACCCTTTCATACATAGCAGTCACTGCAGAGGACAGTTATTCTACAGCTGTTCTCTTGTATATTCATGGATTTTGTTGTTTTAGTTGCACATCAACCAACACAGTGGATACACTGTAAGCCCGGAATTTGTATTTACTAAAATGCTTTAATTACAATGCACTTAAATGATTTAAGTTTTATGATGTTACTATAAAATGTTCAGTATATTCTACTAATTTGTAGACACAATTGAAAGTACGAAAAAGTTTAAGTTGAATGGAATGAAATCACTCAGTTTTAGTCATGACCACACCTTTTTATCTTCGCATTGCATTGTGGGTATTGGGCATGTTGTTGAACATGTGTTCTTTTTCTGTGCAGGGGTTCAGCGGGGTTGTGGTGTTAGTGTTAATTTGGATTTAATGTGTGTATGGCAGTGTTTATTGGCCTTTTTGTGTTTGTTTTTGTATTTTTGTAGAGCTGCACCATGAGTCAGAGCCACAGGAAGAACTATGGCTTTACTGTTCATCTAAGACTGCAATGGTTCAGTAGAAATTGAAATATTTTGTCAAATTAAAAGTACTTCCTGTACTGGCAAATGACATTGAGCTAACTTACATTCATGCTACAATATATTAAGTTGAATAATTTCATAACTATATAGGTCAGGAGTAGGATTTGTAGTTTGATTACCTTAAAAAAAGTTGTTAGATCAATTTAAAATTAATCTGGCTGCAACTGAGAAAATCAGTCAGTGTAAGCTAAAATGCTGAGTTGACTGGTTGGATAGTGGGGTTGATTTTACAACAGATTTAAAGTACATATAACTTGTCTTTTACTGTTTAATACTTTTAGCATTAAAGTTGAACCTACTTAAACCAACTGATTAGTCGATCATTACTCAAATCATTTAAGTGCAATCACTTGCCTCAAATTTTTGGAGTAAACTCTACTTATCCGGGCTTACAGTGTACTTATGCACCATCCCATAATACACTGCATTCATACAGTTACTGTAACTTTGCAGTTCTTGAGAAACCTGATCTGTAGCAACAGATTTGAGTGTAAATCAATTGCTAATTGTTATTAGACTGTAATTAACATTTAAAAAAAAAAAAAACAAGAAGTTGTTGTGTTTTGCTATTTTTTGCATATTTTTTGAGTGCACAATAACTATTATAGTATATTAAAATGTGAGAAAACATCAGATTAGCAACATTAAAAAAACATGTAAGATAATATTTACTGCCGCGCCAATTAAACACCTTTAAAATGTAATGTCACATGTAATGTGTGCCATTCTTCATGTATGTATTGGTGGAACAGAAGCAGGATGGATCAGCACCATACTCCAGACTGAACCTGTACAAATAAAACATGTGATATGGAGGAGAGAATCTGGGAAGAAAAACTGGGGAATCTAAAAGAACAGAATATTTGTTTTTCAGGCAAATTCAGTTCAAATAGAACTTGGCCATTTGTGACATGAAAATATAGCATTAATTGTGATGAAATTGTTCATTTTTGAGCTGAAAACATAGTTCATATGAGCATCAACACGTTGAACAGAACTGAAATCCTGTCCATTTGCAGAACTTGCATTTACCAACACAAAGTTCCTTTAGGGATTCACTGAGATTGATTTCTTATGCACAAAGACACAAATAAGACCTCTAAGCACATTTTAGCCAGAATCCATTTCCATTCATGCAGCTGCTTGTGTGTCCAGTAAAACCTACAAACTGCTCCTGATCAAGTCATGATAATTTTATAATAGTGAACAAATACTACTGATGGATTTTTGGGTAAACTAAATAAAGTAGTCTTATATGTCACTGTTTCTAAAATGGCGTTTTTCTGGACTACTTAAAAGAAAAAAAAAAAAAAAAAGGCAAAAATTCAGAGTATACCCACTTCTCCAGGGACCACTGCACCACTGGTTCAACCTTACATTTCTTCAACATAAATGACCTTAACTTCTGAGCCTTACACTTCTATAAATATTCGATTGAACATTTACTCTCTAGTGAAAACTTCTTATATACTTATATACAGAATATATACTTTTAACTATGGCTATTGGAATGTAAAAACAAGCCAACACATATTAACCTTGACAGTGGAGGACATGGAAAAGGATTAAACCCCTCACACACACTTTGTTTACCCACAGCGTCACTTTGATATTTATTTACTCGATATCAGAGGATGATTTACACTAGAGCTTACTGCTGTTGTTGCTGAATATTATAAACATTGTGTTTTTATACTCAGTCACTGAGGGAATGACTGTGTATTTAACCCTATAAAACCTGTCCATTCAATGTGATATCATGACTCTGCGTAAATGTACACACCACTTTTAATTGGTGTGTTATCTGTACGCATTATAAGCTTTCCGCATGTATGTTCACATTGTGATTAGCCCCCTGTCCAACCTGAATCAATGTGTCAAAATCAAAATCTTACCAAGTGTATTTTTCTCATTTTTAGTCCAAATATCTCATCACACTTAAAATAAGACATAATCACCTAAAGAGGAACGTTTCAGTGAGATACAAGAACTGATTTTTGACAATAGATCTGGAAAATCTGATCTCAAGAAATCTTACAAGATAATTTTCACTTGTTCCACTGGTAGATTTTTTTTTTTTTTTTTTTTGCTTAATTTAAGCAAAAAAAAAAAAAAATTCTTGTATTAATTTTCTAACCTGTTTTTAGGGGGGCATTTTTTCCAGTGAGTCAAGGATTTCAAAATCATATTAGTTCAAGGGCCACACATGGACCAATATGTTTATGCATTTGGCAGACGCTTTTTTCCAAAGGGACTTACAGGGGAAAACCAATTAAATCACTCAATCAATCAAATTTTATTTATATAATGCCAGATCACAAAAAAAAAAGTTATCTCATGACACTTTTATATATAGAGTTGGTCAAAACCAGACTCTAAGCCAATTTACAGATACCCAACAGAATCCTCCAGGAGCAAACACTTGTGACTGGTGACATGATCTCAAGTGGACCAGACCAGTAAAATAACAGCATAAAAACCTATAAATAATGATTTTTTTTTTCTCCCTTTTTTGTTTTAGTGTGAAAAAAGAACAATTAAATGATGACTACATTTACAAACTGTCTCTCAACGTTGGTTTGTGTCAAAAATTGTACTTTTTATAAGATTTTTGACACAAACCAACCCTCCATCATTGACAGGTTATTGTTTATTTGTATTATCCTGATGCATCCATCCCACACAAGCTTGTTTTAATGTGAAAAAAGTAACTGTTCTTTGACATAAAAATGTTAATAAACTAAACAATCGTGAACAACCTGAAAACTCATAAGAAAAATAAGTGGACTTTCAACAATATTCTGCCTGTTAATAAAGTTTTGTGCCTTTGTAGATCTGTTAGTTGTAATGCACTGAGAAACTGAGGCAGAATATTGTTAAAATCACACTTTACTTGAACTAGCTAAGCAAAAAAAAAAAAAAAAAAGATCTGCCAATGGAGCAACTGAAAATTATCTTGGTAAGATTTCTTGAAATAATATTTTCAAAATCTATTGTCGACACATCAGTTCTTATAGCTAACTAAAAAGTTCCTCTTTAGGTGATTATGTCTTATTTTAAGTGTGATGAGATATTTGGACTAGAAATGAGAAAAATACACTTGGTAAGATCTAGATTTTTACAGTGCATAGCCATAAAATTACAAGTTTTTGGTAATGTTTGCAGTAGATGCACATTAGTATAGCTCCTACTAACTGCTATGATCTCAGGGGGCTTTGTAACGCCTACATGATGAAACAGTAAATGAAAATGGCACCCCACAGCCTTAAACCCACAATGAGAACAAGGGAATCCGCCCACCGATGGCTTGTAATAAAGAAATAAATAAATAACATAAAAAAAGAGGGAGATGAGAGAAACTTTCAGGTGGGATTTCACAGAAACATATTGTGATTCCTGTACTTTCAAGAGCGTAAAAATGAGTAATGAGTGGGCAAACAAAGATTTAACAACAAAATTAAATATGTGAATGCGAGTTAGTCCTCAGTCGTCATCATGAAAGACGACAACGGGTGTTGTTGTTGTTGTTGTTTTTTTTCTTTGTGCGTTTACTGTGAGCAGGATGCACAGTGTGGGCAGTAACTTAAGATCTGGTACGTTTTTACAGCCCTTTTTATTTTCTATTTCATTTGAATTTCCCGACAGCAGTTTTAGCAGGTATATTACACCAGATTGCTTAAGATTATGGGCCGTTTATAAATGTATTAATTTCATTTTATATGTGAGGAAAAGAATGGATGGAAATAGGCTTAACCCATAAAGACCCAAAAACCCAAAACCATCTACTGATCTAAAATATTTATTACCTGTTGAGCCACTAATTCTATCAATACATATAAATAATTGGTGTGAAATACAGTTCTTCATCTTTTCACGGTCATCAGATATGACCCATTTGGACGTTCAGAGGCTCCGTAGTTACCGTGGAAACACTGTCATCTTCTACAACATTGATTCACCAGTAAAACCCATGGAGTTGGATCAGTGACAGTGGATGAAGACACTGGGTTTATGTTCACTTAATGAGAGATTTTATCTGAAATAGCCACTTTTTGTTCAGTTTTCTCTGTTTTTTAATCTAATAACCCTGAAGTTTAATCTGAGCTTTTATGAACATCTATATGATCAGTGATTTAAATATTGGAAAATACGTGATTTTCACTAGAAAAATGCAAAATACAGAGGATTATTTCACAATTAATAGAGACAAATCACTTTAGAAATGTTAAATATAGAAAAAAAAAAAAAAAAAATTTGGGAACTACCACAAAAGTAACACTGTCATTGATCAGTGTCAGTGAATGGACACACTGGGTTTATGTTCAATTAAGGACAGATTTTGTTGAAAGAGTCACTTTTTCTTCATTTTTCTCTGTTTCTGATATAAAAACCCTCAACTTTAATTTGAGCATTTATGAACATTTACATGATCAGTTAATTAAATACTGGAAAATGCCTGATTTTGACTGAAAAAAAGCAAAATACAGAGGATAATATTGTAATAAATTATGGTAAATCACTTAACCCTGTAAAGCCTGAACCATTAAATCATTGACAGAAAATTCCACTTCTTTGAAACTGGAGCCTTTATTGGTCCTTCTGAACAACAAAAACATTTTTTATTTCAAATATATTTCCATGTTTGAGTTTCAATTTTGTATAATATCTGATATACCAGGTCTCAATGCTGAAATATTATTTTTGAACAAACAGAAACATAATATAACAAACATGTCTAACAAATTGGTAATTCCTTTTAAAATTACCAAAGTTCTTCCTCCTTCCTCATTAATGTCAGTCTTGTAGTGTCACTGGAAAGGCCTCTGGTGAATGAACTCCTCCCCCTGGTGGATTATCTGTGTATTATTGCATGTATCTAATTGTATACATCAGGTTTTTCAAGAAAAAGAAATATCACACTGATCATGTAGAGGACTTCAAAACTCATGTATCAGATATGATACATTTGGCGTTATAGGGTTAATGATAGATTTTATTATTATTATTATTATTATTATTATTTTTATTAATAATAATAATAATAATAATAATACATCACACTTATAGAGTGCTTTTTTGGACACTCAAAGACACTTCACAAACAAAACAAAAACAGCAGAGAGAAAAAAAAGAGGCTCAAGAAAATGCAAGTTTGAACAGTTGAGTTTTAAGTAGTGTTGAAAGAGTCACTTTTTCTTCAATTTTCTCTGTTTCTGATATAATAACCCTCAACTTTAATCTGAGCTTTAATGAACATTTACTTGATCAGTAAATTAAATACAGGAAAATGCCTGATTTTGACTGAAAAAAGGCAAAATACAGAGGATAATATTATAATAAATGTTGATAAATCACTTAAGAAAGGTTAGAGAGAAAAATTCATTTGGGAACTGACACAAAAGTAGCTCTGGATCTTTATGGGTTAAATAGAAAGTATCACATCAATGCAATACCTGACAAAAAAAACAACAAAACAAATCCAAAAACCCAAACACTAATATAGAGTTAGGGGTTGAATAAAGCTCTTTCACAGTCCAACAGAAAACATACAATATATTGCACTCACTTAACTGATTTTTAATATGCACAGAAATAAGGTCCTTAATTAGTTTTTCATTGGTTTTCACCCGTTTTCATCATCACTTCTGTTCGAGTCTTTAAGGAGGCCATCTGCCTGTTCGGTATTACGCAGGTCTACATGTTATTCTGGGCTTTTAATAAATACAGAGATGTTGCCTCAGACCAGAATGTTTTAACAGCTGGTGTGAGGCTGAATTAAGTCCCATAATTCTGTACGTTTCACATTTTAATGAGGCGACAGTTACTTTCCAGATTGCTGTCCATTAGGATGTGAACTGATGTACATGTCACACTCCCATGGAAGTTGCACTAAAATCCACCGGTTATGGGATGAGTCTAGCAATATATGGTATCGTGTGGTACTGTTTGTTAATAGGTTGGTTCAGGTCGGTGTTACAACCCGAAGGGTGAAACATATTTACAAAGGACACCGGTAGTCAAGGGGTATAATTAGAAAAACTTTTTTATTTTATTTGCAGTTAGTTTTTTTTTTTTCTTCTGGTATTCTCTTCGTTTGTACCCAACATGGTTCTAATGAAGCAGAATCTAAGAACCCCTTTTAAACCCCGTGCCCAAAGTAACAAAAGAAAAGACCAGAGTGGACCGGCAAACTAATCATAAGGACAGGCCAACCCTGTACAGGGCCGTAGAAGCTGCCAGCGCACCGCTACCCTATCAAATGAAGCAAACTTAAAAAAAATAAGCCCTAACGAAAGGAAAAGCGAAAACAGGATGTCCGGATCCACCTGGTCAAACAAAAGGATAAGCTAACAAAAAGCTAACAAAAACCCCGCTGGCATGGAGCAACCTGCGTGGAGCAACCTGCGTGGACGAGTGGAGCGGATGCGCGCCTCAACGTGCGCGCTCCGGACGCCGGCATCGCTGGTGGAGGTGGAGAGAACAGGAGGCGAGAGAGAGCGAGAGCCCAGCACTGGTCCAATTTATAGGCTCAGCCGGCGGGAAAACCAATTGGCCATCTATTGAAGAAACATACTAAATACATAATATTTTGCCCAAAAATGTTATCAAGGCAAAAAAAAAACAGCAATATTTACCCAAAAGTGTCAAGTAAGAATTAACAAAAAAACCACAAAAGACAAAGGGGGAAAAATAGAAGTGCGTCAGAACATAACAGTCGGACTCACAAATCGACCAAAATTATATATATATATATATATATGCACAAAGTTTTTGCATTTGGGTGCTTCTATCAAACTGGGTTTATTTTGGTATCTGACAGTTTTCCAGCTTTTTAGACCCAATAATAAAAGCGAAATGTAGACATATTTCCCCCCAGGATGAACCTAATGATGACCTCAGATAAATGCAAAAAAAAAAATAAAAAATTGTACTCTTGCTCTGATCCATCCCAAAATTTACTCCTACAGATCCAGTGCTACTTTTGTGGCACTTCCCAAAGGATTTATTTTTTTCTCTATTTTTAACTTTTCTTAACTGATTTATCACCATTTTGTCGCATAATATGGTCAGTATTTTCCATTTCTAAGTGAAAATAAACGTATTTTTCAACATTTAGTTTACGGATCATGATTGATGTCCATAAAAGCTCAAATTAAAATATCAAAAACAGAGAAAATGGAGGAAAAAGTGTCTTTTTCAGTCCAATCTGTCATTAACTGAACATAAACCCAGTGTGTCCATCCACTGTCACTGATCCAACTCCATGGGTTTTACTGGTGAATCAATGTTGTAGAAGATGACGGTGTTTCCACGGTAACTACAGAGCCTCTGAACGTCCAAATGGGTCATATCTGATGACCATGAAAAGATGAAGAACTGTATTTTACACCAATTATTGACATGGATTGATAAGATTGGTGGATCAACAGGTATTGGACATTTTAGATCAGTAAATGTTTTTGGTCGCCAGTGGGTGTTTGGATCTTTATGGGTTACTGAATTTTTAATTAAATATTTGGGCTAAAAATAGGACCCAAATATGGACAGGAAAAGCTACCTAGGTGTCAGTACATTTAGTCTGTAAACATGGCTGTAAATGGTCTTCTATAGACTCTAAATAAAGACACTGTTAAATGTGTCGATCCTAGTGGTTTTTCTAATCCAGACATGCAGGTGTTTCATGAATCTTAAGTCTCGTGAGGTTTCGCGTGTTACATGCAGAACCTGCCCATTTGAACACATATAAATCGTAAACGATTTTGCGACAGCGTTCATTTTTGCGAAACACTCTGCCTTGAATAATTAGTTCGATTCCCAAAATGTACCTGTGAGAGAATGAAACAATAAAAAAAAAAAAAAAAAAAGCTGTCGCTGATAAACAATTATGTCGTACTCGGAGAAATGTTTGTCGAAGTCTTGACTTTATATTTTCAAATGTTGTGACCTAACAAATTAAGCAGGAATTCAAACAGGTTGTAGAAATCCACTCGATTTTTGCCAAAATGAATATAAAGATACATTTGCAGCAGCTGGAGGGTTCAAATTTAAACTGTATGAACTATTAGGGTCCAAATATACAAATAAATGAACCACAGACTAAGAAAAGTGGGTTTAGACAAATATGAGCCCTTTAATACTAAGACAGGAGTGGGGTGAAGTAGCATCATGTAAGCTCTGATAATAATATGAAAATAATCATTTTTGTTTAGTACAGTTAATGAGAAAGAATATGCGAGGAATGGATTCTACGCACTGCCTCGCTACTTCCTGAACTTCAGGTGGGTCCTGTATTTTCTGTCTTTCATTATTGGACACACTGATTAATCCAGGTGTGTCTAATTAATCAGTAGTCACAACAAGAAGTAGCAGACACACCTGAATTAATCAGTGTGTCCAATAATGACAGGCAGGAAATAAAGGACCCAACCTGAAGTTCAGAAAGTAGTGGGGCTGTGCATAGAATCCATTGCAGTTAGGGCTGCACGATTAATCGATTTTAAATCGAAATCAGATTTTTTAATAAAGACAATTTTTAAAAACAGGAAATCGTCAAATCAATTTCATCTTACTTGCTAAATTTTTCATTCACAAATGTATGTTCTGGAACACAAAACCAAATATTTATTTTTTAAAAGATGTTGAACTTTATTTAAAGCTGTTAGATAAATCTGGAAACAAGAAGGCTATAAAAAAAAAACATCGGTATTTGCTCTGATTACATTTTATTGTAGTGTATTCCCCCTGGGACACTTATGTTATTTTCTTGTTGTACACATTGTTTGTATACTGTACTTCATTCAATATAGATTTAATGAAAAAAAAAAAAAAACAAAACTTGTGTGGGTTCATCACGTGATGCCATCACAGATTTGAGGTCGGAGCAGTGCCTTGCATTGTGGGCTGCTCACGAAAACGACATGCTGACTTCTGTTGTCTTTTGTAGTTTTACCCAAAAATTGAAAACTGAAATTGAAAACTGAGTTTTTAGGGGAAAAAAACTGTGATTTTATTTTTTGCCAAAATCGTGCAGCCGTAATTGCAGTAAATCCAATTGTTAGTAACTGTAATCATTGCCGACACATGAGTTATATCCAAATACTTGTGTTGCTTCTTTTCTCCATGCAGGAATATCTTCTTCTGGCTGTTTTCCAAACAGTGTGGTTCAAGCCAAGCTGTGAGGACAAATTTGAGTGCTACACTATCAAGGGTAAGTTGGTTTACAAGGAGCTGTCTCACCACCTAGACCGGCTCCATTCATTTGGCAGTATACACTCAAATGTGGAGTTTTGTTTTGCTGGGTTCCCTTGGTTAAATTTGCTGCGCCTTTAGTAAATCACTGTGTACTGTTCTTCGTGTAGTTGAACAAAAACAACCGTCAGACCTGGAAATTCAACAGTTTGCTTCTGAATCAGGAAACGGCTTGAACATCGCTGCAGAGTAAAGTCTGTTCACCTGTGCTTTATATCAAAGAGCATGGAATAAAAGTAAGTGTTGAGTACTTTGCAAGGTTTACACTTCAGCTTTAGAGTTCAGTTTAACCCTGTAACACTGAACGTATCATATTTGATACATGAGTTTTAAAGCCTTCTACATGATCAGTGTGATTTTTTTTTTCTTAAAACACCTGATGTATACAATTAGATACATGCAATACACAGATAATCCACCAGGGGGAGGAGTTCATTCACCAGAGGCCTTTCCAGTGACACTACAAGACTGACATTAATGAGGAAGGAGGAAGAACTCTGGTAATATTGAAAAGGAATTAACAATTTGTTAGACATATTTGTGTTATTCTGTTTTTGTTTGTTCAAAAAGAATAATATTTGAGCATTGAGACCTGATGTATCAAATATGAGACAAAATAGAAACTCATACATGAAAATTGATATTTGAAAAAAAAAAAATATTTGTCTTGATTGCGCAGAAGGACAAATAAAGGCTCCAGTTTCAAAGAAGTGGAATTTTCTGTCAATGATTTAATGGTTCAGGCTTTACAGGGTTCAAACATTTCTTAGAAAAGTCCATCCATCCATCCATCCATCCATGAGGTGAAGGCGGGGTACACCCTGGATGGTCTTCAAATGTAAAAAAGTCACATTATTTTATTAAGTAATTTATAGATGTACCACTGCTATTCCCTTTTTGTTTAATATTCTATAACCTGCAAAAAGTACCAGTTGAATCCAAGTCACATATGAAAAGTCACAAAGTGCTTCACAAAAGACAATAAAATACAAACAGAAAACACAGACAAAATTAAAACCACAAAAAGGTATACATGTAAATAAACCTGATGGTCATATAACCCTTAATCTACTAAGTAAAGAAAAGTAAGTTAAATCTGTATAACCAGTCGGTCATGAAACAAGCAACAAAAATCTCCTCAGTCCTGACTCATCCATTTTCCTCTGAATACGAACTTCTTCCATCAGGAAGAAGATTTCGTATGCCGAAGTGCAAAACTAATTGCCTCAAATTATCATTTGTCCCAACGTCCATTAAGCTGCTGAGCAATGTTAAGAACTAGTGCAATAGAGCAACGAGCAACAAACACACAGCACTTCGCACTTTTTTTTTCCTGCACTTTAGGCGTCTTTATATGTTTATGATTTTTTTTTTTAATCTCGTCTTGTGATATTTTTGATGTTTTTTTTTATCTTGTCTTGTGATATTTTTGATGTTTTTTTATCTTGTCTTGTGAAGTAATGATATGTAGCACTGTGCCCAAGATGTATTTCCCCCAAGGGACAATAAAGTTTATTTTACTTTTTTCTTAAATGTTTTGCAGACACTTTACACTCATTATTTGATGTTGGTTAAAACACCCCATTTGTCTGACATTAAGTACCTCTGGGTGTTTATGGGATAACTTAGAAATGCAGTAGAATGTCATCCAGTTCCCAGTTTCCAGCACAAAACAGACTCCAACACATGCGTTAATGTCAAATCATCCTTACTGAAGCTTTAACATCGTGCATTTGTTATCATAAATGTAAAACGGTCGAACTAATATTACTGTAAAGCACCATTCTTTGCGACTGTCACTTTAGACATATGGCATATTAAAGACTTTTTGCTCATTACCACTTTTGCAAAAATCTCCACACTAACCACAAAAATCAGTTCTTGCAAAAACTTGTCAAACTCTTGAGGGAAAAAGTACAGATTTGTGCTCCATAACTCAATACAAATGGGGGGGGGGGGGGGGGGGGGGGGGTGTTTCCTCCAAAGATGTTCTCACATTTCTCAAAAACAAACATGCAGTAGAGGAAAACAAGAACATTTGTACTCGACACGAAATATGAGGCTGAATCTCACCTTCTTTTGGGAGGCCTGGACTTCATCCATATCACATCCATATCATAAGATCGCACACTGAATGTAAAGCAGCCAACGCCATTTGATGTGTGCGATAATAGCGTCCGAGTTATTAGTGCCTCAAGTATCACTGATCAAGCCTTCAGAAAAAAAAAAAAACTAGAACATATATAACGGCAAATGAGTTCAGATCATATGAATAAATGCGTCTCAGGACATGTTGTACCTGATTTAATTGGTGCACAGTCGCTCCAGAGCCAGACCTTGTGGTGTGAAAACCTGTTTACGTTTCCTTTGAGGCAGCCTGTTAATATGGAACTTTCACTGTGACATATTCTGACCTTTTCTGATGCACGACCAATCCGTTAGGAAACCTCACAGTGTGTCCGAACACGTTGTATATATGTGAGTTTCCTGCATATACTATATGTGAAATTCCAATATAGCTGCGAGGATGAGTCGTATTTCTGAAAATGTCATTTAAATCACATCTTTCCAAAGAGCTGGTTGGATGTGACAAGACTCAAACCCCTGTTGGCTTTGTATTTTCGGAGAAACTGCCAGACGTGTATGTAAATAATATTAGAAATACGTTAAATCTGCTGTGACAGTCTGATATTCTGCTGCAGACCCTTTAGACTTCTCAGAGAGGGACATTCTAGAGGAAACACCAAATCCTTGTCACGCTTGTTTTTTTTCTTTTTCTTTTTTTTCGAGTGCAGCAGCCAGCAGTTTGGAATCCGAAAATAGAAGTGGTCCTTGTAGCTGAAATACTGTCGTTCTACTCCTCTACTTTAAGAGAAAACTTGTGTATTTGTGCGCACACAGATTTGTGTATATTTTAGTTATAATTGGATTTTTTTTCAGAAACAAAAGAAAAACTAGTGGTTCATTTGATTTTTGGTTTAAAAATAGAAGAATTAAAATTGAACTTTAAGGCGTTTTTCTTTTTCAGTGTCAAAACAAATAAACAAAATTGTAAAAAAAAATTTTGAGTTTCATTTTCTTTTTCTAATAAAAAAGAAAGTTACTACCAGAAAAAAATGGAAAAACAGACCAAAAACGGCAGTTTTTTTTTTTTTTTTTTTTTTCCATTTTCTGAGACTGGATGTTGTCATTTTCAAGGAAAGAGCGCTAATGCCATCGAGGTCACAAAAATTCTTACGACCAATGGTTTGTATGAAATCCGGACATCGTAGACATGCTCCGTCCGTGAATGTCTATGAACTCCAGTTTTTGTATGAACTGGAAGATTTGTACAAACCCAGTGTTCGTAAGAATCTTTGCGTTTTCCCTTTCTAATAACAAAAAGAAAGTTACTACCTGACAAAAATGGAAAAACAAACCAAAAATGCTCTTTTTTTTAATCATTTTCTGAGAATAGATGTTGTCATTTTCAAGGAAAGAGCGCTAATACCTAGGTCACAAATGATGGGTTTGTACGAATCTTCTAGTTTGTACAAAATCTGGAGTTTGTAGATATTTTTGGAGAGAGCATGTCTCCGATGTGCAGATTTCGTAGAAACCCATCATTCATAAGAATCTTTGTGACAGTGGCATTAGCATTCTTTCCTTGAAAATGACAACATCTGGCCTCAGAAAATGAAAAAAAAAAAAAAAAAAAAACACGGTCCGTTTTTCCATTTCTGTCGGGTAGCAACTTTCTTTTTTGTTATTAGAAAGAGAATCAACGAAAACGAAAATCAAACCGTTGTTTAAATTTGGTTTATCTGTTTTGACACAGAAAAAGAAAAACGCCTTGAAATTAAATTTAAATTCTTCTATTTTAAAACGAAAATCAATAAACCACTTTTTTTTCTGTTGTTTTTGAAAAGAAAATCCAATTACCAAAAGATACCCTGACTTAATGCCTTAGATCACAAAGATTTTTAGGAAGGATGGGTTTGTATGAATCTTCCAGTTCTTAGACATTCGTGGAGGGAGCATGTCTACGATGTCCAGACTTCGTACAAACCCATTGTTTGTAAGAATCTGTGTGACCCCTCAGTACCAACAGGTACACTGACCCTAATGCCTCGGTCACAAAGATTCTTATGAACGATGGGTTTGTATGAAATCTGGACATCGGAGACATGCTTCCTCCACGAAAGTCTACAGACTCCAGATTTTGTACGAAATGGAAGATTTGTATGAGCCAATCATTCATAAGAATCTTTGTGACCGAGGCATTAGCGCCCTTGAAAATGACAACATACTGGTCTCAGAAAATTAAAAAACCAGGTCCATTCTTGCATTTCTGTCAGGTAGTAACTTTCTTTTTTGTTATTAGAGAAAATGAAAATCAATCCGTTTTTTAAAATTTGGTTTATCTGTTTTGACACCGAAAAAGAAAAAATTATTTTTTTACTTTTTAATTTTAGTTCTTCTATTTTAAAACGAAAATCAATGAACCACTAGTTTTTCTTTTGTTTCCAAAAAGAAAATCCAATTACCAAAAGATACACTGACCTAATGCCTTAGATCACAAAGATTTTTAGGAGGGATGAGTTTGTATGAATCTTCCAGTTCTTAGACATTCGTGGAGGGAGCAGGTCTACGATGTCCAGATTTCGTACAAACCCATCGTTCATAGGAAACTTTGTGACCGAGGCCTAGGCATTGAAAATGACAGCATCCGGTCTCAGAAAATGAAAAAAACAGGTGTTTTTGGTCCATTTTTTCCATTCCTGTCAGGTAGTAACTTTCTTTTCTGTTATAACAAAAATCAATCTGTTTTTTTAAAAATATGGTTTAACTGTTTTGACACAGACAAAGAAAAACTCCTTGAATTTCAATTTTAATTCTTGTATTCCAAAATGAAAATCAATGAACCACTAGTTTTTCGTTTTGTTTCTCAAAAGAAAATCTAACTCCCAAAATATACACTGACCCACACACCGGACGACACAAACGAACATAGAGGGGGAACAATAGATGTAGAGGGGACACCTGCTCGCCTCGTACACCCTCCTCCTTCTCCTCCTCCTCCTCTTCCTCCTTCTCCTCCTCCTCCCTCCCTTCCCTCCATTAGGATTCAGTTCAGGGCTCAGCTCCGTCTCCGTGAGTAGGTTAGCCATGCGTGTCATGGTGAAATCCAGGGAATGATAATGAACTGTGTGTGTGTGTGTGTGTGTGTGTGTGTAGGTGTGTGTGTGTTGAAAAGTGAGGTGGAGGAGGTTGCATGCCTTGCTGAATCACTTCTCCTCCGTACATCCACCTTTCTATCTGTCCCTCCGTCTATTCCACCACCTCCACTTCTTGCTCGTTGGTGGCGGCGGCGGCGATGGACGGCCCACGTGCTCTGACACACTACCTCGCTCACGCACACACACCTCCGCGATGTGTCACTACCCATTCCACCTGCCTCTTCCCATCATTCCCCGCTCACCGTTCCGATCTACCTACACTCCTTCTTCTGTTTCCTCCCTCCATCCACCCTTTTTTTTTTGTTTTTGTTTAATTCTGTTTCTCCCTCCACCCATCTCTCTCTCTCTCCATCTCTCTCTCTCTTTCACCACCCTACGCTGTGTGTCATTGCTGCCGAGAAGAAAAAGAAAAATGCTCTATCCGGCAGCAGAGACAGAAGAGAAAAGGAAGACGGAGAGCAGAGAAGAAATAAATAAAAAAAAGAGTCCCAGATAGTGCAGGTGGAGTGTGTTTGGAGTGCGGCGATGCCTCCCTTCACCACCAACCGGACTCTTCTTCTTCTTCTTCTTCTTCTTCATCTGTGATGGAATATCCCAGACAGCGTACAGAAGACAGAGAGGGGACAAGAAGAAGAAGAAGAAATAGAGGCGAACGAGTGACAGAAGAAGAATAAAGGATTGCGAAGGCAGGACAGCCAGCGCTCGCCTCAAGAGGGTACGGAGACAAAAACAGAACAAAAACATATAGAACATGCTCTTGCCAATCATTTCTCTAACAACTTCAGCTCCTCTGTCCCTTTTGGCTATTTCCATTTGATCTCCTCTCTCTCTCTCTCCCTCTCTCTCTGTCTCCATTATACTTTCCAGTTCTCTCTGTTGAGTTGTGTCCACAGGCTCTGCTCGGGACTTTGACTAATTGTGAAACTATTCTCTGGACTCTAGCGGAGAAGAGACTTTCTCTTCCCTCCATTTCTTTTTCATTCTAATTAATTCCCCCCTGTGCAGACCCTCAAAGAGCCTCTCTCTCTCTCTCTTTCTCTCTTTCGCTCTAGCTCTAGCTGGGTCTCTCTCCACCTTCTCCTCAGTTTTTTCCCCCCTCTCTCCATCTGTCTGCCTTTGAGAAGCAAATAATTGGATGTGGAGATTGGCTTCTCTGTGGCTGAGCCGGAGGATTGAGGCTGCATGGCACTTCATTCACACGCACAAACACACACACAATCGCACCATCGCGCACATACAGACACACACCTGGAGCTCTGGGTGTGTGTGTGTGTGTATGTGTGTGTTTGTGTGTCAGCGAGTTGAAGACAACTGCTCAGTTCGAGGTGGACACAACGGCGGAACTCAATTCGTTTTGACAACGCTAGCATGAGTCGAGATTCTGCTGCTAACGAGATAAAACTCAACAAAAGAGTTCAGCGGTCACTCACCTGTTTAATCCATAAAATTATTTACTTAAAACCTTTATTTATCAAGCAAAATCCTTAAATAACACCGAAAAGCTCAACACGTAATTGTGGCAGGTAGCGAGTTCTTCGAGAATAGCGCACTTTCGAGGACTACTTTAAGCAGCGGATGAATACATTGTGTTAGATCGAGTCAACTTTCGTTAAAAAAATTGGCGTCTGATTTCTTTTTTTTTCTTCTTCTCATTCATTCTGAAGATTTAAATCGTTAAAACATGCTTGAAAAAGCTCAAGGTAGGGCTTCTCATGGTCTTCGATGAAAATAGTTAATAAACTGAATAAACAGCAGCTAGCACCAATGTATTTATGAGATCTATTCTCAGGTGCGGATTAATCCATGATATAATTTCGCAAGTATAGAGTCACAGAAAAAATTATTAGACCACCCTTGTTTTCTTCAATTTCTTGTTCATTTTAATGCCTGGTCCAACTAAAGGTCCATTTGTTTGGACAAATATAATAACAACAAAAAATAGCTCGTAGTAGTTTATTTCAGAGCTGATATCTATCCATTTAACATGTTTTCTTGATAACAACCAAAATCCCTTCAGTTCTTCCATCAATATCTGTGTCATTGTACTGACAAAAACAGTACTTTTAGACATTCCATGTTTTCTTCTCTGTCTGTTTTAGTCACATGATACACACAGGAGTTAGGACTGGATTGCAGAACCATTGTTTCTGATGACTTTTGATGGTCTAATAATGTTTTTCCGCGACTGTATATGATTTGCATTCTGACAAAAGTGAAGTAATAGAGTACTTCCGGCTTTCATTATGCAACAAGTTCCAGGGAAGATCATATTAGCACCAAACTTTGGCCTCTTAATGTTACTTGTGAAGATGCAAAACCACCAAAAAGCTCAATTTGCCAAAGATTAGCAAGTGTGGCTTGGTACATGTTCATTTTGGGGACTATTTTCAGACGTGGAGGCATACATGGTTCTTTTCAGAGTAGTACTTTTGAGTTATTTGGTCAACGTTAAGAAATATGGTTCTATTTTTAACCTCTAGAGCAGAAATAAGGTTCTTGTTCGTTCTGAAGATGTGACTCTAGTAGCTAGCAAGAAGCAACCATTGTGCTTTTATGGAGTATTTCCAGGTATGTTTAGTGAAGTAAAGAAATAGGGTACCTGATACTTAGTGATGCAGGCAGTTCAGGGTAAAAAATCCCATTAGCTTTTGCAGAAATCGCCTTTTTCTCATGTGCTACAAGTTATGGATACTTGTAATTTTTGTGTGTAAAAACTGCGCTGGTAGATTCCGTCGCGGAAAAGGAGGTTTTAGGACTCGATCAAAGGTTAAGAGAACTTGATCATACAGTTTTTTTTTTTACACTGCAGAGTTGAGTGAGGCAAAAGCTTGAAAAGGAGAGTGGCCGAGAGACCTTTGAAGAGATTAGTGGTTGTGGTATTTCCCAGGAGAGAGAGGGAGAGACAGACATGAAGAAGAAGAAGGAGAAGAAGAAAGAGGAGGAGGTGGTGGTGGTGGAGGCTTGAGGAGTTTCTGAGATGTCTTGTAATGCCGGAGAGCTACAGGACACACATGGACACTTACAAGAAATGGAAAGCTGCTACTCGCTGTACGCTTTCTGCTCTGAGGCGGGATGCCAAGTCTGGAGTGATGAAAAGGAGATCCTCCAGAGCCCACACACACACACACACACACACACACACACACACACACACACACCTTTACAAATACACACACAGACACACACAAAACCACACATGGAACAAGGGGGACTCCGCTTCAGTGGGACCTTTTTCACATTTTTTTTTTCACTTTTCTCCTGTTGTATTTCATTATTCACTCACTCTCTCTCTCTCTCTCTCTCTGTTCTCTCTCCTCTTCACCTTCCCGCCCAACCACACATCTCCCTCCTCCCTCTCCTCTTTCCTCCTCCTCCTCCTCCTACTCTCGCTGCTTAGCTCCATCCAGTCCGGTCTCATTGTCCTCACACACCTCGGCGAGATAGTGTGTGTGCGCAGGCGTGTGTTGCATGTGTGCATGTGTCGGTGTGAGGACGGCGGTGGAGGTGCAGCCGGTCGTTTCTACCCAGAAGCAAAGCACAGCCTGCACTCTGAGGTGAGTAGTGTCGCCTCCTTTACGCACTTTCTTACTCTTTTTTTTTTTTTTTTTTTTTTTGCTTTAACTTGTTCAAAGTGTGCTTGTGTTGGATTAAATTTCCAGCAGGAGTGTGAGTGTGTAGTTGGCCTTAACAGGGGTCAAAGGTGCCGCCGGTGACATTTGCACCGCTGTACCATTGGATATGGAGCTGTGATTGTGGCTGTGGCTTGTCCAGACTGTTGGTGTGATTATGTGAGTGAGTGTGTGTTGGTGTGAATGTGTGTGTGTGTGTGTGTGTGTGTGATGCCAGAGGGTGAAGCTTGGCTCACTCTGTACGTGCTCTGCTTATGAATTACTGACCACGGCTTGAGTCTTACACCCTGCTAGTTCACATTCTCTGCTTTAGGTTGTTTTTTTTTTTTTCCCCCTCTTTTTCTTTTATGTATCTATTCCTATTTTTACCCTCCTCACTCTTTTTTCATTCCGTCTGATTTGAGTTCAGTGACTTAATTGGCAGCACTGCTCATCATCGGAAACGCTGCCAGAGCACAAATGCAAATTCTCCAACAACCAGCCAACAGTTTATATGTTCGTATTTACTTTAGTTCTTTTGCTTCTACCCGTTTCTCTTCTTTTTTTTTTTTTTTTTGCCCTCTCTTGCATGCACACACGCATATACACACACATTCCATGGCAGATTTAAGTATTTCCCGGCGGGGTTGGAGGGTGAACAGAAATAGATCTAATTCTAAATCAGGACGGAGAGCTGGGCTCAGGCAGCCTCGACACCCTCCCTCCCTCTACAGCCAGCAGCTACAGCTCTTACACTTCCAAAAAAAAAAAAAAAAAAAAGTTAAAAGATTTGCTGCAAATTTGGATTATATGGAGTGAATATGATGCCACAGTGTGAAATAGTGCTGAAACGTGGCCAAAACCCCACACACTTTGCCCTCAGAGCTGGACACGGGAGGCGTGAGGACAAAAGGGCGTCTCAGTTTCGGAGATTTTTTTAAAGAATGCCTGTTCAGAAATAAGACTTTGGTGCCAATTTGCGCTGCGCTGCCCACGAAATAAAAACAGAAATAAACATAAGATGATTAGGTCGCTTTTTTTCTTTCGTGTCTACTTGAGTTTTTTAAAGATTTCGCAGAGTTTTAAGTCGTATGGATTTGTCTGTTCCGGCTTCTTGGCTGCTACAGTAGCTGGCTGCGATGGAGGAGCAAAAGCAGCCGGATTAAGACTCTAAGACTGGAGTCGAGATACAGATCTGGAGTTGATGAGGTCCTGGCTGTCTGTCTGTGCATCTACCTGTCTGTCTGTCTGTTGGTAGCCCATGTCAGAGCAGTTGTAAGGATAGGTCACAGCCCGCCAGCTGCATCCAGTGGTCCTGGGGAGGAGGGGGAGGAGGGGGGGGTAAAAGAGGAAGACGACGAAGACGACAGGGGAGCAGGTTGAAGAGTACGTGTGTGTGTGTTTGTGCGTTCATATGTCAAAGTGTGAGTTTGTGGCAGCCGTGTGAGAGATAAAGCGGGACGGGTGGGTGGGTGGGTGGGTAGGTAGGGGGGAGAGGAGGGGAGGGGTGAAGTGAGGTGGGGTGGGTAAGATGTGCTGAAGGCTGGATAAGCAGCACCTGGCTTTGGACAGAAAATAAAAGATAAGGACGCACAAAGAGAAAGACGTTGGGATGTGAGGTGGGTGAGTGGGGGGGGGTCGGCGTCATAGAAGTGGGTGAAGCTTCCACTATCTACCTACTGACAGGATGGACGTCACATCATGACCCACTCATCCTCTACCTCTGCTGTACCCCCCACCCGCACACACACACACTCCATCACTAACCACCCGCTTCCTCTCTCGACTCTCTCCTCTTTTTTGACAATGAGCCGACAGCAAAGAACAAAAGAAGACATAATACATGCAAACCCTCCTCTCTCTGCAGTCAGGAAGGAGAGGAGGAGGAGGAGGAGGAAATGGGAAAAGAGAGAGGGATGAGTAACATGCAAGACAGTGGCACTAATCAAATTATATATATATGTAAAATACTTAATACAAACGAGAAGGCAAGTAGAAAAGATTAACAGTTTTGGAAAGAATGAAAATCAGTGGATTAACGAGTGCTTTCACAAAACACAAGCTCCTGTAAATTCATATGTAGTTACAGCTGATCAATGGACTTTACACTTGAGGCATCCGGATGAAGCAACAAACGGGCAACAATAGGAAAACGGCTCTTTCCACCGAGGGGACGTTTTTGTGACAGACGACCTCATGTGGCAGCACAAATGACTGCACTGTTACCAAAGGCAGAAGTAACAGGATGGTCAGTCAACTAAGTTTAGACCAAATAACACCGTCCTTTACCAGGGATTTTTCCTAACCTGATCTGCAGAGACTTTTACACATCCAATCACAGGTGCTTTTGCACTGCATGGGAATTTTATGCATCAAAAATGCAACCTTTTTAGAATGAAAGTAGATTTAATTTTCAGATTTTTAATTTCATCAGTAGTGGCTTTTCTATCGGACATCTGCGCAAAACTTTAGCGATATTTACTAGGATTACTAACATTATGTAGTCATCAGGTGAATATTTATTTATTTATTTATTTATTAGTGGTAGTTCATACTAATAAACATCTACAACAATTGCAGCTGTACATATGCCAGATTGTAGCAACAGTAATCGCTTTGGACGTTTGTGCAAAACTTCACTGATATTTTTTCCATTAAATCACAAATGCGATGATTTGTTTATTTATTATCGCGAGATGACACGAGAGGTCATACCATAAACATGGCAACAAATGTAAATATGGTGTTGATTAACAGATATATTCATTATTATTATTATTATATATTACCCCTCTATCTTGTACTAAATTAAAAAATGATTCATTTCCTGATGTGCCATGTTTCTTTTCAAACTCTTCTTCTTCACTTGTAACGTCCGTCAACATCCATTTTTTTTTAACTCATGACTCTGGTTGCGCAAAAAGGTCTTTCCATTGCGTGATATAACAATTGTGCTTCGCCCGAAAAACCACCTCACGCCAGCGCAAAAACTTTTAATCAGTTTTGGTGAAATTGGCTTTTTCCCATTTGGTAAATTTTTATGCGCAAGTTATGTTCGCACAATTTGAGGGTCAATGGAAAAACGACTATTGTCATCAACTTGACATTATGCAGAACTAATATTTAAAGTCACCATATATTAGATGACAAACGACACAAAATTACCATAAGGAGAATATTGACAGGATATGGAGCTAACATTGGATCAACTGAAAGATAATACTGACCCAAGTCCCAGAAGACAATGGAACAGTGGAACATATAGGAATTCCATACGATTTCAAATCCATTGTTTTGTTCTGAATAATGACCTGATATCAACATATTTGGACATTTTTATCCCAATTTCACATTGCAGTGTAGTTTTGAGGTGAAAAGTTAGCAAGTATATGGCATTTTTGTCTTTAGGGGTCATGTTTTTGGAGTCTAAAAGCCTTTGAAGTGACCAGACAGGTGTGTAAGGTTTTAATAAATGCCAGAATAAGGTTGGTAGAATCACTAATAAATGGTTTGACCAAAGTTTTTGAGTGTTTCTGAACATCTGTCATAGCAGTTTGGGGTTTTGCATTACAGTTTTACCTACTTATTATAATCTACTAAGAAAAGCCAACATGGTTTGGACCCAGTTGCAGATATTTCCCTTCACTACAGAGATTCCAACAAATACTTTGGACAGTTTATCATTTTTCATCATCGTGGTTAAGTTGTGGTTAATAGCCACGCAGTAAATTCTCTTTCAGTGTAGAACAGAACTCTATAATAGTAGAAGTTCGCCTGCTACTGTGGCTAATAATCAACTATCGATTACCTTACAGTGCCTGTACATGTAATTTTAAAGAGTAGAGTTCAGGCTTTAGATACAAACTGAATAATTGAGTTCCAGTGCGATGCGTTGAACGGTTATTTTTACACGTGTGAGTGAGTTTGGAGGGGGGGGGGTGAAGCGCCTACAGAATTGGCTCGTACCTTTGGTTGGCCTGTCTTATTCATCCTACTTGGTAATTAATGACTGCTGAGTACTACACATACTCCAGACCCACACACGCACACACACACACACACACATATACATGCACATGCAGTGCTCACTCTTGGCCAATGATTTCAGCGGTGGTAATTAAAGAAGTGTTAGCAGTAAGTGAATAAAACATCATCAATCCCTCTTCCCTCCATTTGAACTCCCCTCCCCCGTTCTCACTCATCTTTTTTTATTTAATTTTTTTATCTTTTATTCCGTCTTTTTCCCCCCCTTCTCTCATTTCCCCCAGTCATTATATTTCTTTCCTCTTCCTATTTCCATTCCATTACTCTTCTTCTGCTGTCTTATCTCCCCCTCCTCCTCCCAGATAACCCCGTATCCTCCTCTTCTCTCTCTCTCTCTCTGCTTTCCATCATTCCCCAGAGGTGAACCAATGTGTGCAAGCTGTTGCAGGCAAGGGCAGCGCTATCAGAGATACAGCTACTTTAGCAGAGATATACTGTTTATGTGTGTGTGTGTGTGTGTGTGTGTGTGTGATGCACGTATGGACACACACACCCCTTGTAGACACTGCAGGTGCTGCATCAAGATAAATGAGCCGTCATTAGCCAATCAGGTCAGCCGGTGGGAGGGCGATGGAATACCAAGGAGCGAGATCAGCGCGTGGAGGTCAAGCCTCTGACAGGGGAGATGTGTGTACGTTTGTGTGTACGTCTTTCACTCTAAGTGTGTGTTACCTGGATAAACCGAGAAGGAGGATTCCCTGATTAGATGTGAGCTTCCGCAAACTTTTTCTCCTTCATCTCCTCCTCCTCATCGCCGCTCAAGCTTCCCCTTCACTTCCTTCCACCATGGCTGTTTCTGACTTGTTTTCTTTTTTCCCACCGGCGCTCCTCTGGGAAGCGGAGGAGTGCTGAAGATTGTTGTGCTGCCGTTTGACGGTCTAATTGGTATCTCCGGCCTGTTGTTTATCTCTTCATCGGCAACTCGTCAGAGCGAGGGAGACAGGGGTTGAGGAGGAATTAAAAGCATTTTATAAGTCTTGTTTTCAAATTGGAATTTCTGCAGCAGGAAAAAAAAAAGATGTCATACTATGTTTTTTAAGCTCCCAAAGGCACTTCTCCAGGGAAATGCTATGAAACCAATTAAACAGAAAGGTAGACTGGCACATATTCTCATTACGGTGCTATAATCAATCACTGTGTGTGCGTGCGTGCGTGCCTGTATTCATGAGTGTGTTTGCCCTCTTAACATTTACACTAGGGCTAATGCAAATGGATTTATGCATAAAGTGTTCATTCTCGGAGCCAAGGTGCTGCTGGGAAAGAGGAAGGTAAATGATTAACCTCGTGGAAAAAAACCTCAAATCTCTGCTTTTCTGCCCCTCTCTATTTGTGTGTGTGTGTGTGTGTGTGTGTGTGTGTGTGTGTGTGTGTGTGTGTGTGTGTGTGTGTGTTGTGGGCTTTCAGGATGGCCGCTGGCTTTCTTTGATCACTAATCCTTTCTCTGGCCTGACTTTCTGTCCCTGTTTCTTTTTTTCCTCTGCCCATCTCTCCGCTCTCCTCTCATCTCCTCGCCTCGCCGGCCCGTTGCCATGTCTGCATTGTGAGCAGCTTACAGGCAAATATCTAGGCCAGGGTGCCCTCTCTCCCTCTATCCCCCTTTCTAATGCTGTCGTTTTCCCTCTGCCTCTCACTCCTGCTGTGCTATTCTGTTTTCTAGAGTGCTTAAAGATAAGGTTTAAGTTTTTTATTACAACCTTCATATGCCATGTAGAACTTCTCGGTCGCTGTTACTCGTCTATTTTGGCTTCTGGCTGAGGCTTTTTCTAGTTCAATACTGATGTAAAAGACCTGAACGGGTGCATTTTATGCGATTATTCACTGTGTGCAGAATCAATGCAGAGACTGGTGTGAGGGTGTGTGATCTAATACTGTTTTAACGTTAGCCAAAAGCATTACATTTACTTTTAGGTTGTTCGACTCCACTTTATAAACCAGCAGTAGCAATAAAAAAAGTCCACAGTTGCGAACTACCTCCAGATATACATGTATGCTGCTAGCTAGCTGTTGCTAATGTCTAAGCTAAATATTCAGCAAAGTTAGCCCAAACTTTTTTGTGAATAACATGTAATGTGAAATATTTAAATTTTATTTTAATCAAAAGACTAAGTTCATGGCAAAAAGCATGAATTCCTACAAAAAATTCCACGTCATGTATAGGCTACTGCTAGCTGGTAGTAGTTTAAGTCTTAGAGGATATTCAATAACATTGATCTAAAGTATTTGGTAATAACATTTAGCATATGCAGTTTTAACTTTAAGTTTGTGAACATAAAGTGTTACCTGCATATATTCTATGTATACAGCTATGTAGCAATAGCTTAGCAAGATATGCAATGATGTTAGCCTACAATTTCTGCGAAAAACATGTAATATGCCTTTTTTTTCCTAGTTTTTTGACATGAATAATTTGTGAACTCATGAAGTATCACCTTCTACAGATATTACATGGTATGTATGTTGCTAGCTACCAGTAGCTAATGTTTTAGCAAGATATTCAATGATGTTAGCCTACAATTTCTGAGAATATCATGTAATGTGCATTTTTTCCTATTTTTTTCTACATTAATAATTTGTGAACTCATGAAGTATGACCTTCTACAGATATCACATGTCACGTATGTTGCTAGCTACCAGTAGCTAATGTTTTAGCAAGATATTCAATGATGTTAGCCTACAATTTCTGCAAATAACATGTAATATACATTTTTTCCTATTTTTTTGACATGAATAATTTGTGAACTCATGAAGTATGACCTTCTACAAATATTACATGTCACGTATGTTGCTAGCTACCAGTAGCTAATGTTTTGGCAAGATATTCAATGACGTTAGCCTACAGTTTGTGGGAATAAAACATAGGCTAATATGTGCATTATTTTATGAACACTACTATTTTTACTCCATATAGAATGACCTAATTTAGATAGATGGAGTCACCCACTACGAGCTTGTGCTTTTGTATTTAACTTTTACATTTCAACCATAAACAGAGAAAAAAGTCTGTTTTATATTATACACAGTGAGTCTTTGAACACTGTTCAACAGACCTGAATCAGCTGGGAATTAAATGCTATGCTTTTGTGTATAAAAATACAATTCAGAGCTGAAATGAGACTTAGTTTCCTAAAGCACTTTCTTTCAAAGTTGTTTTTCCTTTTTTTTTATGCTAATTCATCTTTGCATTTTCATGGAAAGAGTTTTCTTACTTTGCAAAAGGAAAAGTTTATGCCTTAGAAATCTAATGTATGGCTTTTTCAGGGTCACAACACTGTTAAATAATAAAACAGCACAAGTCCCAGGTTCACATTAACCTTTGTTGTTAGTTTATAGTGACTTTATTCCAGGAGGATCTCTGTATAGTGAATAGTGTCAGTGTGGAGAGGAGAAACTATTACAGCAACTTATTTCATACATCTAGTCATGTGAGCTGTATGTATTCATATACTGGAAAAACAAATGAATACAAGATATTTTTGCTTGAATTAGGCAAAAAAAATGTACCAACGTAACAAGTGAAAATTATCTTGGTGAGATTTCTTCAAATAAGATTTTCAATTCTATTCTATTGTCTAAAAATAAGTTCTTATATCTCACTGAAAAGTTACTCTTTAGGTCAGTGTTTTTCAACCTTGGGGTCAGGACCCCACGTGGGGTCACCTGGAATTCAAATGGGGTCACCTGAAATTTCTAGTAATTGATTAAAAACAACTTACTAATAAAAAATATATGGTGAATTGAGAGAGACAATCCCAATGCATAACAATGACAAACTGAGTCTGAACTGCAGCACTGTGCTTCTTTTTATCTGTCAAATGTTCATTGTGGTCAGTTTCAGATGCTGCAGCTCTTTCATAATTCATAGTTTGAGTTCTTGTTTGTTCAGTATTAATTGTCAGCCGTGTAAATACAAGCTGAACTGACTGTACATATCCTGACCAAGGAAAATAAAATTCTCCCTTTGTGCAGTAATCTACACCTGGATTTACTGCCTCCGTCCATAATAATATACATTATATAGACTAAATGTAGCCTAAAAATAATGTTTATTTGCAACATAGTATAGCAAACTATTACATGATCAAAAACGAATGAATTTTAGCACAAAAAAAAAAGTCTCTGTTTTGAATGTTTGAGGTCGCCAGAAATTTGTGATGTTAAAATAGGGTCATAAGACAAAAAAAAAGGTTGGAAACTACGGATTTAGATGATTCTGTCTTATTTTAAATGTGATGAGATATTTGGACTAGAAATGAGAAAAATACACTTGGTATGATTAAGATTAAGATTTTTTCCAGTGTATTAAAAAAATCCAAACCTAGACCTTAAGCACAGTTCTCCCTCTCTCTCTCCCCCTTTACCCTCTCCCCTCTTTCTTTTCTGTCCGGCTCTGAGATCACTGTGACCCCTCTGTCCTCTTTTTTTTTCTTGCTTTCTTTCTCGTTCTTTTCTTCCCCTCTCGGTTTCAGGTAATCTGTCCAACGGATAGAGACGAGACATGCAACACACACGCACACACACACACACACACACACACACACACACACACACACACACACACACACACACACACACACATCCTCCCTGTGTGTGTCAGTTCACAGCCCTTTTAAGACTCCTGCCACTGCCTTACAGCATTATTATTCAGCATGTTCATAACTTCATAAAGGTGCTCAACGGTCGGCCAGACAGTTGTAGAGCTAGTGAGACCTTGTAATCCCTCCGCTCTGAGCCGGGGCCTCGTTAAGCCTTATTCCCCACTGGGAACCCGGAGGTTATAATTAATGTAGCTCTGGTCGACCAGAGGCAGAACCTTCCCCACAGAACTATCTGTGCTCCACTAGGGGGCGAGAGACAGCCCATCAACGCCGTCAGACAACACAAAGTTCAACAGTAAACAGCCCAAGGGAAGTTCGACTTTTCTCCAACTTCTCAGATTGAATCCAAAGATTACAATCACACCAGTACCAGTTTCTATCTGTAAACCACTGCGATCCATTACATATTAATGCATTTTCTGCCTTATTTACCCTTTTTTTTTCCCCTCTTCAGATTGCAGTGAACAATTAAATATTCTTGCTGAAAAATGTGTTCGTACATGCTCACAGATAGAACATTGAACCCTATTCTTACCATTATATGGACCTCACATGAGCAAATCTTACTGATTTTTCCCCAACATGACGCTTACAGTTGGACTTATGTAGCAAGTTTTGTATTTAACTTTTCAGATTTTGCCTCAAACTTTAGCACAAAAATGAAATGTGCAATTGATTAGTTCTTTATTGCTTGGGGTAAATCACTCCCAAATACTCTCATAAACAAAAAAACGTAACATGTACAAACCAGCGTCCCCTGAAAAGCGAAGTAAAACCCTGCACACCTATTTTATTATGAATGAATTAATGAATGTTTTATTTTGGTCATATAAAAAGCACAATACAGCAGCAACAAAAGCAAATGCCTGAAGCAAATTAACAACATAAGACAACCAAAAAAGAAATGTCTGCTATTATACAAAAGAAATACATAATACAGTTATGGTTTTATTTATATGATAAGGAAAAGGATTATGGGTATGTAGTTAGAAAACATAGAATTTTAAAGCTGTTACAACAAAACTACACTGAAGATGGACAATAACACCACACACTTCCTGTATCCTCTAACATAATAAATACACATGAATTTCACATTGGATACTCATTTTGCTGAATCCCAAAACTGATCAATACATCCGTCTATATTCCAGCATTTAGACCCTGCTGTGTCCCACTTGAACCGTTTTAACCCCATATTACTGAATTTATGAGGGTGATTAATGGCTGTTCTCCCTCCAAGATCCACTGTACTGAATCAATTACCGGAAAAAATGATAGTGATATGGCAGAATATTAATTATGAATCCCAAAAACTATTAATAACAATATTCAAATCATCATTCCAACATTAACCATGCACAGAAATACGTTGCTTTTCCTGTGATATACCATTGTTAATTAAATAACTGTTTTGGATCAGGTGATTTTAAGAGGCTTTCTTGGATTTTGTTACTACTTCTGGGTATTTTATTTTATGATTCCATGACAGATTAACCCATAAAGACCCAGTGCTACTTTTGTGGCAGTTCCAAAATATATTTTTTGCTCTATATTTAACTTTCCTAAGTGATTTATCACCATTTATTCTAATATTATCCTCAGTATTTTGCTTTTTTTTCAGTGAAAATTATGTATTTTCCTAAAATGAATTCACTGATTATGTAGATGTTCACAGAAACGCAGATTAAAGTTGGTTATTATATGAGAAAATAGAGAAAACTGAAGAAAAAGGGACTTTTCCAGCAAAGATATCATTAACTTAACAGAAACACAAGCATCCACCTCCACTATCATTAGTTGCTTTTCCATTTACTCAAATTGTGTAAATATAACTTGCACATAAAAATTTGCCTTATGGAAAAATGACAGTTTCACCAAAACCCTGGTTCTTTGATTAAAGGTTTTTGCGCTGGCAAGAGGTGGTTTTTCAGCCGTAGCACAATTGGTATATCACGCAAAACTGCAATTGAAAGACCTTTTTCTGCAACTAGAGTCAGGTGAATAAAAAAAAAACAACAAAAAAAAAACATGTTGACGGACGTTACAACAACTGACGAGGAGTTTTAAAAGAAACACGGTGTGGTATGTGTAGACACCCTGTGAAACCGAATAATTTTTCATTTAGTACGGGATAGAAGGGTAATATATAATAATAATGAATATATCTGTAAGTCAACATGATATTTACGTTCATCGCCATGTCTATGGAATGACTTTTCGTGTCATCTCGCGATAATAAACACATCATCGCATTTGTGATTTAATGGAAAACCCGACATTATGCACTTCTGTTTTTTCGACATTTAGTAAATATTGATAGAGTTTTGCGCATATGTCCAATGGAAAATCAATTACTGATCCCCTCCATGGGTTTTACAGGTGAATCAATGTTGTAGAAGATGACGGTGTTTCCATGGTAACTACAGAGCCTCTGAACATCCAAATGGGTCATATCTGATGACCATGAAAAGATGACAAACTTTATTTTTACTCCAATTATTTACATGTATTGATAGGATTAATGGATCAACAGGTATTAAACAGTTTAGATCAGTAGATGGTCTTGGTCACCAGTGGCTGTTTGGGTCTTTATGGGTTAAAGTTCATTTTAACATTTTTCCGGCACAGCACCTTATCGCTGCGGTAAAATACATATCTACACGAATACATATTCTCATGATTTTTTTATTTTTTCCCTTTTTATTACAATGATGTATGTTGTATTATGCTAGGATTAATGGATCAGCAGTTATGAAACATTTTACATCAGTAGATTTTTCTGGTCACCAGTGGTTGTTTGGGTCTTTATGTGTTAATCAATAAATTATGTGTAAAATTAGATTAAACAGTCTCCAAGTTGTAAACTGCTGGAATTATCTCGCAAAAGTAAGTGACTTTCAACCGAATGGAGAAAAATGGATATTGGGTATCGAAAGGCGGAGGCGCAGGTGGAACGGTGGCGTTGTGTGTGTGCACATGGAGGGGGGGTCCGGGGGGGTTTGGAGGGTTGGGGGGGGTGGATTTGTGTGCATGTGTGAGCACAAAGCAGTGGCCTGTGGAGAAGAGAGAAAGCTCCTGTGTGTTACAAAGTCAATAGGCTCTTTGTTCGACGGCCTGGGAGACAGTTAGCCATGAGGACAGACTGTGACTCCAGTGTATCCATCGTACTGTAAACCTGAACCTGCACACACACACACACACACACACACACACACCTGAGCCTGACAGGACACCATTCACTGTTCTTACTTTTACCGCCTGATCACTCTTTTCTGAAACCTCCCCCTTTGCTCATTTTTCTTTGTTTCTTTCTATATATCCATCTTCATCACCATCTCTCTCTGTTCAGCCTCTTTGTGTTGGAAATAACAAACTGTTTTTTCCAACCCTCCCTCCCTCCCTCCCTCGTTATCTGGGCTGAGGGGTCGGCGCTTTACCTGAGAGCCGCAACAGAGGGCATTTTGTCTCAAACAGCGAGAAGGAGAAAAGAAAGAGAGAATTTGAGGGAGGGGAGGTGGAGGTGGAGGTGGAGGTGGAGATGAGGGGTGGGGGAGGACAGGAACGCAACAGATACAGGTAAAAGCTTTGTGCAGGTCTGCAAACAAGTGCAGGAATCCAGGATGTACGCAGGGTTTAATGTCCACTGGATGGTACAAAGAGAGTGGAAGTGGGGCTTAAAGCCAGGAGAGAAGACTATAGGGACTGATCAGATACCGAATAAGGGAACCAATCATGTGTGACGGGAATAAGATGTGAGTAAAATTACATTTCTAGTCTTACTTTAATGAGAAAAAAAAACATTCATTGAGTTGCATCGAAGAGTAAGAGTAGAAAGAGTGGAAATAAAACCTCCTATCTTAAAATAGCACTTATTTGAGAAAACTACAAAAAAAAAAAAAAAAATTGAGTGTGTTTTCTTGCAGAATGTTATTTGTTAATGAAACCCAACAAATACTACACTAAAAAGACAAGAAAAACTATTTCACAGGGAGCTACTGGTATAAGAAATACCAGAGGTGTTCATGGAGAGGGCATGAACAACAGGAAAAAAGCAAAAATCCAGGCACTCACTTGGTTGGAAAAGTTAGAAACTGTAAAAAGCCTTTATTTCATGAGTGTTGAACACCATGAAGAAGGCGTATGCAGACATGCATTGGTGTGTTTCTAACTCCAGCCCAATGAATTAATGTACAGGCCCTCATGAAATAAAGGCTTTTTGCAATTTATAATTTTTCCAACCAAATGATGCTCTATTTATGGATTATATTGCTCTTTACAAATAGCATTCAAGCATTGAAAAAAAGTTGGGGGGTTTTTTTGTTTGTTTTTTTTTTTTTTACATTTTCTCAAAAAAGTGCAGTTTTCAGATAGAAAGTTTTGTTTTTTGTCCATCGTTACATTAGATAAGACTTTACTGATCCAATGGAGAAATTCAGTGGCATCAACAGGATAAAGTGCAAGAAAAAGTGCAGGTATGAGGATAGTGCAAAAACCAATAGAAAATGATAATAATGATTGTAATAAAAACTATACAGACTATATACTTACAACATGTCATTTAAGCCTGTAAACCCTGAACCAGTAAATTATTGACAGAAAATTCCATTTCTTTGAAACTGGAGCCTTTATTGGTCCTTCTGAACAACCCAAAACATTTTTTTCCAAATATCAATTTCCATGTGAGAGTTTCAATTTTGTATCATTTGATATATCAGGTCTCAATGCTCGAATATTATTATTTTTGAACAAACAAAAACATAATATAACACAAACATGTCCAACAAATTGGTAATTTATTTTCAAAATTGGCAAAGTTCTGCCCCTTTATAGTCAGGATATTTTCTAAAAGATAAAGATGAATAGATTGGTAAAGTGTTTTTAGGACCTATTCCACCATTTATTACTGTGAAATGGACAATTAAACAGGTTTGTGCTGCCTTATATACATTAGATAAGATTTTATTGATCCCACAATGGAGAAATTCAGTGGCATCAACAGGATAAAGTGCAAGAAAAAGTGCATGTATAAAGTTAGTGCAAAAACCAATTTAAAATAATAAAAGTAATAAAAACTATACAGACTATATATTTACAACATCTTTTTGAATCCTGTAAAGCCTGAACCAATAAATTATTGACAGAAAATTCCAGTTCTTTGAAACTGGAGCCTTTATTGGTCCTTCTGAACAACCCACATTTTTTTTCAAATGTCAATTTCCATGTATGAGTTTCAATTTTGTATCATATTTGATACATTGGGTCTCAATGCTAAAATATTATTATTTTTGAACAAACAAACACAATATAACACAAACACGTCTAACAAATTGGTCATTTCTTTTCAAAATTGTCAAAGTTCTGCCACTTTATAGTCAGGATATTTTCTAAAAGAGAAAAAGATGATAGATTGGTAAAGTGTTTTTAGGACTTATTCCACCATTTATTACTGTGAAATGGACAATTAAACAGGTTTGTGCTGCCTTATTTAAAGAAAAAAAACAAAAAAACATGTCTAACAAATTGGTAATTTTCAAAATTGTGAAAGTTCTGCCAATTTATTGTCAAGATATTTTCTAAAAGATAAAGATGAAGAGATTGGTAAAGTGTTTTTAGGACCTATTCCACCGTTTATTACTGTGAAATGGACAATTAAACAGGTTTGTGTTGCCTTATTAAAAAAAAAAAAAAAAAAAAAAAAAAGTCTAACAAATTGTTTATTCCTTTTCTAAATGGTCCCAGTTCTTCCTCCTTCCTCATTAATGACAGTCTTGTAGTGTCACTGGAAAGGCCTCTGGTGAATGAACTCCTCCCCCTGGTGGATTATCTGTGTATTGCATGTATCTAATTGTATACATCAGAGTTTTCAAGAAAAAAACTATCCCACTGATCATGTAGAGGGCTTCAAAACATGTATCAAATATGTTTGGCGTTATAGGGTTGAGTGCACAACGTTGCATTAAATGACCATAAAACCAAGATTAGGGTTGTGAGTATTTCGAGGCCACTGCAGAGAAAGTGGTCTCACACATTCCCCCCCTCAGATGAGGCATGTTGTTGCCCTCTTGATGGGAAATGTTGGAGACGAGAGGCTGCTCAGTGGTTAGTTATACTCCATGAGAAGAAGAAGTCAGGCACATGTCAGCATGAATCCCACTCAGTGTGTTTTTCCTCGTCTGTCTGCGTGTGTCCAAAGGCAGCCTCGGTATAAATAATGGATAAAGGTCTAATAAGCTTTCTGTGGAACGTCTCTGGGCTGTTGACCATTGGGATCAGCATTAGGATTCTGTCACTCAAACTCAAAGGCACAACACTCAGCTTATCTTTTCCTGCACACACACATTTATTCTGTGTACACACATATATATATATATATATGTACGCCAATGCTTGTATATTCCCGTGCGCTCAAGCAAACACTGATCACCTTATCTCGTCATCCAAACAAGAAGATAACAAATAAATCACATTGTCTGTTTCCACAGGAGACTTTGATAAGACGCAAATCAGCTTACACACACACGCACACACACACACACACATACACAACAAACGCCAACATGCATAAGCACGTATGAGAAAACAGAGTGACTTTTTACATGGATGAGGTTGAAAAGGCAGATTAAAACAAGGATGGATGACTTTGAAGCGGGCTGGGTTTATGTCAAACTCTGAACATCTTTCTCTGTCTCTTTTTTTTTTTTTTTTTTAAGTAACAACACTGTTTCTTTATCTCTTATTTCTTATCTCAATGTCTTGCCACCCCTTTGACTTACCCATTCCTGCGCTTGTTGCTTTTGCAGCAGCTGGAAAAAAAAAAAAAAAAAAAAAAGGGGTTCCCCAGATACAGAGGAAGTAAACAGATCCTGCAAATGTTTTGTCAGTTATTAGTGATTTAGCACATACTTCTTTGACTTAGATTTTGAGTAACATTTGCTTCTGGCAAGGCAATTTCCCACTCCACTTGTCAAAGATGAGAATTGCTGAATTTTGTTCTGAAAGCAAAGCACCATCAGTGGGGAAAAAAACAACCTTTAAAATAGCATTACAGCATTTCTGCAGAGATGATGAAGACTATAACACAAGACAAAGCGCAAGCAGAATCTATTAGAGTTTTACGAAGCGTTAGGGCAGTGGAAAGTTCATCTGTGTACATTTAATTCTATGGCCTGAAAAATGTTGATTCATTTGACATGTTGGAGGAAAATATTTGCAAATAGATCAGAATTCTTAAAATATTGGCCTAAAAACAAACAAACAAAAAAAAAACAACCAGTCTGACTCAAACTGACAAATATAAAGATGGACGCTGAAATGCCACTTATCGGGGCTACAATTTAATACAAAATGTTATCAATGTCATTTATTAATTATCAAAAAAATATTTTAAAACCAAAATTTTCTTAAAGATGACAACATGTCGACTAGTCAGCCTGTTGAAATTATTGTAAAAAGAGCAGAAGTCAAAATGAAACTGCATCATCTCTCATTAAATAACATTAAGGGGGCGTGGCTTATCCCTTTTATGGCGCAATGAAGCAGTGAAGTCCCGCCCCTTGAACTTAAAATTATGAATAGCAGCCAATGGGAAGAGATCAATAATGTTCTGATCTTGATTGAATTGCTCAATTAACAACACATATGGTGTTTGTCTACTATATTTTTTTTTTTTTACAAATTTTAGAATTTTACAAGTCAAAAAAACTTCAAACATAGTAAAGTAACATCTAGTTCAGTGAGAAATGGCCGATTGCTTGTCTCATGTTTCACTTCATTTTCTGTGACTGATGAGAAAAAGACAAAAATCACTCCATTCTGGCCACGTTGAAGCTGCAGAGACGTCTTCAGACTCTGAACAGAAACAGTCAGAATGACGTCATCTCTGTGATTTTCAGTTTTATTGTCAAACTATTTATGTCTTTTCACAGTCTGACACCATGACTTTCTTGACTTGTAAAATTATCTTTCAACTAACAAGTATATGTGTAAATGATGCAGAATTGAGATGTGCTAAAAAAAAACAACAAATAGTTGTCTCTCACCATTGACTGCATAATAATGTTTTCACTAAAAATCCAACAGGGAGCAGCCATAATGGCTGGCCTTCAGGAGTTTACTGATAAAAAAAAAAAAAAAAAAAAAAAAAGACGTCATGTTTATGAAGAAGTTAAGTTTTTTCTCACATTATGTACCGTGAGATATTGTCATATGTTATGTCACTACTAAGTAAGGAAACACACGTGAGCAACACTAATTTAAGTAAATGGGATATGATTCCATTGACAGGCATCCAAATGAAACAGGATGGTGCATTGAATAAAATTAAGTATTTCTCTAAATCTGAGAATTCTTGAACAAAATTTTCTAAGAATGTACACGAATAGAGAAAATTGCATCGTCCAGTAGTCTGAAACACACAGCACTCAAGTAAAACATCCAACTTTTTTAATTAAAAAAAAAAAAAAAACTTCACATTGGCCTAAACTCAATCTCATCTTATCCATGTGCAAAAATGTGAAGCCAATACCCCAAACAAAATAAATATTTCAACATTTCATTGACTAAAATGCTGATCAAACACCTGTCTCTTGTTTGACTTGTTTAAACTAAACCACTGCAATAACTTTCATTTCATTTTTTGGATATATTAACTTAAAAGTACCAAATAATCATATATAACCATCTGGAGAATAGTGTTAAAACATAAAATGCTTATTTAAACACGTTAGTAATCTTTTACACTTCAATTAATAAACTTTACCATCAACTTTAACTGGTCAGTAATGGATTCCCAGATGGAAAGGTTACTCACTGAAAAAAATCTAAATCTTGCCAAGTGTTTTTTTTCTCATTTTTAGTCCAAATATCTCATCACACTTAAAGTAAGACAGAATCACCTAAAAAGTAATTTTTCAGTTAGATATAAGAACTGATTTTTAGACAATAGATCTGGAAAATCTTACTTCAAGAAATCTTACCGAGATCATTTTCACTTGTTCCGTTGGCAGATTTTTTTGCTTGAATTAAACAAAAAAATCTTGAATTAATCAAAAATCTGGCAATGGAACAACAATTTTTAAGATCTATCGTCTAAAAATAAGTTGTTATATCTCACTGAAAAGTTACTCTTTAGGTGATTATGTCTTATTTTAAGTGTGATGAGATATTTGGACTAGAAATGAGAAAAATACACTTGGTAAGATTTAGATTTTTGCAGTGCTGACCCCATTTTTAATGTAGAAATGTTGAAGTAAAGTTTACTTTATTTACTTTAGTAGTGCAACAACTTTTAACCAAGTTTTAATGGGTCTCTCTTTTTTCTTTCTTTTTTTTTTTTTTTTTTTTTAAAAGTTGAGCCCTTTTTTTAATTTCTTTTTTAAGGACAGCCTCAAATGTCACGGCGATATTGGCCTGAAATGTCAGGCTGTACACTAAAACTAAAACTTTTAAATTAAGTCCCTTCTAATCTATATTTTAAGCGTAGACAGAGCCGTCTGGTTGTTCAGCGGCACCGCAATGTGTGTTATTGGAATAATTAACAGGTTAAACTTTGATGTAATAGTAAATAATTCATTTCACGGGCGTGGGTATTGGGAAATCAGAGTATGATTGTGCCTCGGTGTGGATTCCTCCGTGGTAGTGGGGTGTACTCCAGCCTGTGGCTTTTCATTTGAGTGTGTATTTGTGGATGCACGTGGGCTTGTTTCGCCCCTGTCTCTCTCTGTTAAAGTTGAGTCATCCATTTTCAGCCAGTTAATAATTCAGAGGGTCTGCAGGCTGTGTTTTCATCTGTCTCATCTCTGCGTTCGCCTGTGAAAGAACCCCTAGTAATTACACACCACCAAAACAAGACACTGACTCCGATGGCTGGCAGCGCAGCCGGGGATGGAGAGTTGGCGGAGGAGGAAAGAGGGGGAGAAGAAGAAGAAGAAGAAGACGAAGAAGGGAAGGGAAGCAGGGTGAGAGTCTGGAGAGGGGAGGGGGTCGAAGGGAAGGACAGAAGGGGGAGGATTGGAGGATACACGGGAGACAAGAAGGATCCACAGCGGAGAGAGGTGTCTCAGCACTGTTGTAAATCCTCTGCAGGGCCTTGTAAGCTGTCAGACAAGCTGAGGGTGTTAAAAGCATGAAGCGAGAGAGCGCTACACACTCGCAGACACACACATGATGCACAAAAAAAAGAAAAAAAAAAAAAGAAAAAAGTTTACTCCTGCTACCGGCGTGACTGGCTCGCTGCTGTGTTTTATGGCTTTCTATTCCTATGTGATTTTCTCTGGCATGTCACATAGGGTCTAAAGCCATTGGGTACAGAGTGGGAGATCTGCAGACACGGATTAGATGAATATGTGGAATGGCAGAGGAGGGATAAAAGCGGAGCGTGGGGAGGTTTAATAACATATACGTACACACACTGGCACCGACACCCGTACACACTGCATGATGGCCCCAGGCGTTTTTGTTTCTGCTCGCAGGCAGCCCACAGTCGAGCTCAGCTAATTGCCCCCGTATGAGTCGGGTTGAATCGCACATCCATCCCTGAAGCCACACACATGCAAACACACACACACACACACACACACACACACACACACACACACACACACACATATGAATGCAGACACTTTATGTTTGGTCTGTGCCTGTGTTTTTGTCACCAAACGACTCTTTCCCCCTGGCTTGCTTTTCCCAAACACATACACACATATATATACACACATACACACACACACACACACTCCCCAGCCAGGCCTGCTGCTTCTGGTGCTGCTGACTCAGGGTGGTATTTAATGAAGCTCTCAGTTTCACCTCGCGCCTCCTAATCTCAGTGCTCGTTTGTGATTGGCTGCGCGCGCGGCAGCAAAAAATATTAACGTTGGGAGTTTAGTGAGCCTTAAGACTACTTCTGGTTGAGTGTGTGTGTATGTGGGTACCAAGAAAGAGAGCAGAACTCAAGTGCAAATATGGAGGTAAAAGAAAATGTGAGCGGTGTTACGGAGAAGGAGTTTTCCTCGTGTTGAGTGACAGTGTTCAATAGACGGCGATCTTTACTGCAGTGCTACTGTGTGCGCTCTGACCTATTGACGGAACCTCAATAAGTTTCTCTGTTTAGTTTGAGAGACAGCACACAGAAATACACAATGCCTTAAGGACTTTAGCCACTGCCACTAAGGTTTTATTCACTTTTTTTTAAAGCCGTAAAAATCTTTGACAAAAAAAAACATTTAATTTCCACCATTGCATTGTTTTACATAAATATAAATGTCTTTATTTTCATTCATTCATTTATTTGTTCTGAGCAGAAGAAAAAAATAAACCTTTGTTTGTGTCTCAGCAAACTAATATCTGAGCAAATACATTAATAAATAAAGATGTTCAAGACAAAATAGCAACTGTCATGCACAGTAGTAATAAAATAAATTCAAGATGTACTGCTCAAAAAGGAGTGGGAAGAGGACATTTTTAATAATTTTGTGGATTTCAAAAATGCTTGCCTGATTTTCAAAGGCCCAATCCCAGTTCACCCCTTAGCCCCTCCCCCTTTGCCCTTGCACTTGGCACTGCACCCTGAAACGGAGCTGCAAGGGTTCGGGGTTGAAACATTCTAATAATAAATGAGACAGCCCTTTGCGACCTGTTACATCATCAGCAGTCATCGATGCCGCTATTAACAGATACGACAACTTTGTTTCCAAAAGTATTCACCATGTCGTCAGCAGCTGTAACCGTCTCTGTTCCATGGGCTTTGGGTATCTTTTTACGGATATCAACTAAACAGTCCAATCTGGCCTGTGGGATGAATCTGTGAAATGAAAAACTTACACTGATGACAATAACAGTCAAGGATGCCAAAGTCATTTTAGTTCTGAATTACAAACACTAAAATGTTACCAATATTCTGCCTGTTTTTAAATGTTTTGTGCCTTTGTAGACCCACTGTGATGTGTAAGTTGTTTTTTTTTAAGGAATTTCAGGTGTTTCGGGGTAGTCACATTTTTTGGGAAAAGGATAGTTTGTAAATTTTACTTTAAGTCACTAAAACAAAGAGAAATTTGCAGTTGTCATTATTTATAGGTTATTATGTTATTATTTTACTGGTCCAGCCTAGCTTGAGATCAAATTGTTTGACACCCCTGAACTAGAAGAACAGTGTCTGCAGAATCAGAACCAGACCTTGTCACATGTAGTAAATGTGTTTTCATCTGCAGATACTTCCTCTGGTTTAGATGATAGAAGGATGAAGAATTAGGGAGACGATGCAGGACAAGGAGGAGGACACATGGACCTCAATGTCTTGAAACCAACACTCCCTGCGTTTGAATGTGCTCACAATTCCATTAACAGAATGGAAAACAACAGACAAACCCCCCCACCCACTGTGGATTCCCTTGACCTGCTCCGTTCACACATGGACAATTGGACATTACACTGACTTTGGACCAAGCACCTGGTGGGATAAAGTCTGTTTAATGTCCTGGCCATCTGATTCGGACAGTTGCGTTCACACCTACAGCTCCTCGGTGTAATGTCCTGCAAATCTGCCAGTGCATGTGTGAAAGGGGCCGACGAAAGCCAGTTGGAAACCATTTCATGCATTGTCGAGGGTTCAAGAAATAAACCTCACACGGGCCGTAGATGACTGAAGGCTGCAACATATTAATTCACTTTACGATTTTCCGGAATCCATTTTACAATGATTAGGTCTTTGCATTTGCAAAACACAAAGATATAACTCTTAAAGTGCATTTCAGGACACAGTTGGGTTTAACATGGGTAACATTGACAATTTAACAGTTGAACTAATTAAAATTAATGGCCACAGTATACACTAAACTTTAGTTATCTTCATAGTACTTCCAACTAGGACTGCAAATAATGATAATTCCAACAATCGATTAATCTGTAGATTATTTTAATAAGTAATCGATTCATCGGATAAACACAAACAGACTCAGTTCTCAAAGATCGGTATTTTACCCAATCACTAATGATTACATCCCCACAATGGCTTCAGGTATAGTTAGTGAGCACTAGCCCGCTACCTAGACTTGTTATATCTAGAGACTAGCAAGATACAGTGTTCAACCAGCTCTGGTTATAGGCTATCAAACTAGAGTTGTATGTATTAGTACCAGTCAGTGATAGGTAATGTTAGTCTGGTGGCCTGATCAACAGAGATGGATGAAAACGTTTTAATTAGGACAACAGTGTCTAACTAGCTAGCAGGCTAAAGTAATCACAACACGTAGGCTATCATAGCTAGGTATACATTATGTTTGCAGTGGCCATGGCAGCCCTGTTTGCCTGAAACATAGTGGGATTTTGGCCATTTTTTTCTCTATGTTCAAGTTTTTTTTTACATAAGTGGCACAATACGTTTCAAGCCAACGGGGCTGCCGTGGCCACTGCGAACATAATGTAAACCTAACTTTAATAATCTGTTCCAGCATCTGAAGCCTCAGCCATGCTGCTCTGTGTTTTCCTCTGTTACACTACACAGCGTGCGGACATGCCGCAATACTAATGCGCTCAAAACCCAACTACTAATCAACTGACGAATTTGTTGCCAACTCTTTTAAGAATCAATTTGGATCGATTTTTTGTTGCAGCACTTCTTCCAACGCCACTAAATCTGAGCGGAAAAATTCCCATTTTAACCTGTTTCATGAACATATAGGGGTTTTCAATTATGTGATGTGTCCATGAAAAATTGATTTTTATTTCATTAATGTATTTATCAGGAAAAGTGTAGTGAAATTGTGCAGAACATCAGATGTTCTATATGTCCGCTGTGAATATATAGTATTTTGCCTAGATCACATCTCCCGTCCCATTTGGCTTTTAAACAGGGAAATACATTTACAGGATAAACAACAAAAAGTATTAATGGTAAAATAATATAAAAGCCTATTTACATCTATCCCACAAATACACATTCACACACTTAAAGAAAATAAATAAAAAACAGTCCGACCTCACCTAACATTATACATTTGACATGTATAATATTGTCCTTTCTGCCCAAACACCATGAAAATCAGACTTCAGTTCACTCCCAGAATGCAAAACAGACCTGGCTACCTTTAAACTTCAGTCCGGAGGTTAAACAAGACGACAAAAATGCTCCCAAGACCACCTTTCAGCGTGTTTTTTCCAGTACAACTGTAGTGTTCACATGAGTCTAAACTAATGAAGCAGAGCCCTATTCGACTCGACTGTAAAATGCCCCAAGGTGCAAATAGTAAACACGGCATCTGAAACTTTCTGCTTGAACACACTCCAAACGGCACTGTGGTTGTAGCCCAATGGCTGAGTGGTTTGGTCACACACCATATGCCCCGAGCTGAATCCACGGTTCGATTGTCGCTTGGTCAGACCATTTGTTACAGTTCATTCACCGACACTCCTTCGTTCATGTTCCATCTCTGTTCCCTTTCTACCGTCTCATAAAAGCATGAAAATACTCAAATGGAAAAATGTCGACACTGGTGAACCTGGAGCCCTACCAGTCCCAGTCCAAAATCCGGACACAACCCCCCCCCCCCCCCCCCCCCCCCCCCCCCCCCCCGGCCCAGCTGTGTCCCAGATCCCACCCCTATATGAACATTACTGTGGCATCATGGGTAAAGTAAAAACACCATAGCGCCTCAGTTGAGTGTACTGAAGTCTAACAAAAGTGCTAATTAGCAAGAGACACCCAACGTTGGAAGTAAAAACTCTTAAATGTGGTCTCAAAGTATCTCAGTCGTCCGTTTCTGTTGAATAAATGCATTTACTCCCAAGGCAGTCTGATGATTATTAATTCTTATGGTGTCATAATGGTAAAATTACTAACTTTGAATGTTTTAAACAACAAGTAGAGGATTAAGATCAGTGTTAAAGATGAATCTCACATTATCCTGAGAGTACATTTGCTGAAATAATCCACTGCAGCGCATGAAATGGCAACTATCACTCATTTGATATGACACACTTTAACTTCTCAGCAAGCTGGAGAAGTGTGACGAGAAATCTCTTCATCTTAAACTTGAGCAAAGTTAAAAGTTCTAATCAGAAAACTCACTTTGCTCACTTTGCCTCAATATGCTTAAAAGACTAAAAACCCCTTTCTTCTTTTTGATTTCAGATATCCATGTGTGTTCAAAAGATTTCTTGGGAGAAAACTCCTCACGAGCAGTGTGTGATGCTTTGGCAGATTTCCAGATAAAAGGAAGGGAGGGGAAAAAAATGAAAAAAAAGTTTAACGGTTCTCTCCCCCCCTCCTCTCTCCATCTCTGCAGGTCTCCGTGGATGCGGAGCGTCAGATAGGCCATGCCCTTCACCTGCGCCTGCTTCTGTGGCCTGAACGGCTTCTGCCGCAGACGGAGGAAGAAGAAAAAGGAGCAGTGGGAGGAAGAGGAGGGTGAGGAGGTAGAACAGTGGAGGGATCAGGAGACAGAGGTGTGACACTGTCGTCAGGTTTATCTGAGCTTTATCCTCTGACGGAGTCCAATGTCCTACTGCTGCTCAGAATAGACAATCTAATGCTTTTGTGGGGGCTCTGTCCGGGATACAAAAAAGAAAAAAAGCTTAATTTTGCATGGGCTATTATTGAAAAAGAAAATGTAATGAATTGGGTATTTTTGAGTCTATTTTACTGTTTGTTTTTTTTCTTCTTTTATCTTTTGGTGGAAAATTCAACCCCTTATACAAGAATTTTCCAAGGTTTATCTAACCAAATCTTCAGGTCTTACTCATTTTCTACTTTGTAACTGCCTGAACTTGATGACTACTATGCGTTTCTTGAGCCATATTACTCAAGATGAATCAGACTGATGGAAATAAAAGCTGAACTCTTAGCTCATCCTCATCCCTGCTGCATACCACGTTTTCCTTGGCAGCTGAGAACTTTGCTTCTGCTGATGTGCTAGCAAAAGAAGAAGAAGAAAAAAAAAAGCCCTTCATATCTGTTCGATTTATTTCTTGTCATAGCTGGTGTAGTGTATAAGGTGTGAAGAGGCACTGGGCTCAAGAAATCCATTATTTCTCTCAGTCACACCTCTCAGCGATGCCCCTACTCTCCCTTCTCCTCCTTAATCGCAGCTCCACGGAGACTGAATTGGAAGTAAAGCTCCTGAGCTCTGCACCTCCTCACCTACCTGCTTATGTCAGATCAACTTAGTGAAAACTTCAGCCGAGTGGGAAAGTGTGCAGTAATTTCCAAAGTCACCCATGGAGGGCCGGAGCCCATCTCAGCTTTTCACGCTGAGCTGGGCTCGATCTAAAGTCGAGCAGCTGTCCAATCAGCAGCTTAGCTGGAGTGTGAAGATAGGAGTCAGGGGTCAGAATGAGCAACAGGGTTTTGGTCGAAGTCCCTCCTCTGATGCATCTCTGTCTCATTAATAGGCAGACAAGTAATTACAAACACACTGATGCAGACCCATCAATTAATGCCCCACCAGAGGGAGTGGAGAGTCTGTTGGTAAATGCCACTGCAGTGTGCTCACAGCTGTCACCTGTTTGAGTGGACGGCTCCGCAAGAGTGTGCGTTTCTTCTCGGCCGCAACAATAGACTTTGAAAACCTGAAACAAGTGGTTAAGATATCTATTCAGCCACTATAGAACTGCCTTTTCAGAATGCACACGGAGACACAAAGACAAAGACGCGCACACACACACGCATAGGTCTCATTAGTGTGTGTGATTATGCATGGCACGTCCAGTCAGGCAGTGGAGATGTAATTAACCTTTTCCAGCAGGAAACAGATGCCTGGATGTCACACACTCACTCTTTTCTCTGAAACACACAAACACGCACAATGGCACAGACACACACGTCTGCTGTCAGGGAAACAAAGCCAACGTCACGGTGTCACGGAAACAAAGCCCCAAAAGCGCCGCCTGGCACTCTGTGATAATCCCCTCACGCATATTTACATTCAGGGCTTAGAATATGCCTCGGTGCCGCCGTCTCCGCCCCTCGCCGCAGCCCGCTCATGCCCCCTGCCTCCGCCCATCCATCCATCCATCCGTCCGTCCTCTGGTACCGTCTCGGCCTTCCACCTGACCCCCCCCCCCCCCCGTCCCTCCTCTGCGCCCGCTATCGCCTCTTCTTCTGCACCTCCTTCACCTGTCCAATCCCTTCCGAAATCGGGTTCATCTGTTTATTATCAGTGGATTGTACTTGCATGGCAGCTCCCGTAGATTAGCCCCCTGCTCTCTCTTTTCTGTGACTCTGAATATCAGGGATTTCTTCAGGCGGGCAAAAAGCTGCTTTACGACAGATTAATGGACGGCCCTGATTGTGTCTGTTGGTGTGTGTCTGTGCCTGCGCCGAATAGATTGTCTGTTTACTCATTAACCCACTACAAGCGGCGAAATGAGACAAAGCTAAAGCCATTTCACAGTGTAGAGCACCTATTATGATTCACTGTGTTACGACGCAGCTCTAATGAGAATGAGAGAGAATGAGAGGAGGGGTTGGAGGATCGCAAGGAAGAGAGAAGAAGACGGTAATGAGAGCGAGAGTTGGATATGGAAGAGGGGGGCTAATGCTAGACAGAGCAGTCATGCTAATTGGCTACAGTGGATAACTTTCTGAGGTGGGGGGATGCGTGTGTGGTGTGGTGGTGATGTTGGGGGGGGCAGAGAAAAGAACAGCCTGATCTGTTGGCGTTACACTCGTTTAACACTCCCTCCATTTCACCTCTTTAATGAGAGGAATATTCGCTCCAGTAATGGCGAAAGGCTTCAAATTGGTAACGATTTGTTGCTTGCTCACACACACTTGGAAGTCGTAAGATTTTTTTTGGGTGTTGGGGGGGTAGCTGATGGGATGATGGTGTCGGCTGGCTGTGTGTGTGTGTGTGTGTGTGTGTGTGTGTTTGTGTTTTCCCTCAAGCACCACAACCCAGTCCTTTATGGATCATGGCAATTTTCAGGGATTGTAACTCAAGGACAAACAGCTAAAAATAGAGGGGTGGTGCACGACTCGGCAATAGCGAGGAGGGGGGGGTGGGGGAGAAGGCGGGAGGAGGTGTGTGCGTCTATAATGTGTGTGTGTGGGTGGGTGGGGACGGCGAAAACGAGTCCTGTCGCATTAGATTTGGGTCAGAAACGAGGGAAGAGTCGACGAAGCGGAGAGTGTTACAGACGGCGGGGAGATTCATCACTCGCTGTATCTCTCCCCCTCTCTCTCTCTCTTTCATCTCCTCCAACACCTCGCCGTTCTCCCCCCATCCACCCCCCTCCCTACACCCTCCCCACTTCCACACTTCACACTCACACACACCTGCAGGAGACGGAGAGGGGAGGGTGATGGGAACAAGGACGAGGGGAAGAGAGGCGGAGGATTGGTGAGAAAAGACAGTAAACCGCTGGAAAGACAAAGGAGAAGAAGCAGAGCAGAAAAAGAGGGAGAAGTGAATGCGTAATGGGAGAGAAAAAAAGGACTGAAATAGATAGCAGGGTTAGATAACATTATAATATTAATATATGCCATTCTGTCCGAGGCTCTTTGCGGTATAATGAGTGCATACATAAATTCATCCGATGAATGATCTCAGTAGGGAGCGGACTGTAATGGTCTTGGCTTAACTTGTGGATCTAGTGAAAGAATCTGTTCCTAGTTCAAAAGAAGAGTTCAGCATTTGGGCAAACACGCCCGTTAACTTCCTCCTTATGGTTTAGACAAAAACACAGACTGCTGTAATGGTTGTATGCTAATCAAGAAGCTAAAGGTGGGAAGCGATTAGCAGGAAACAGGGAAGGCTACGACAGGCGAAGCTCTGTCCAAAGTTCAAAAATACGCCTACCACCTCAGAAACTCACTAATTAACACATTGCGTCTTATCTGTTTAATCCTTCGAACTTTCGACTGAGCCCGCCTCGCCGTGTCCTCCAGCCTTCGGTCTTATGGTATTATAAGGCTAGGATAATTGCTTCCCGTCTTCATGCTCTCATGTCTTCAAAGCGCAGACATGAGAGAAGGATCGATTTAACTTGGAACATGGAGACAAATAAGGGAATTTCCCAAAAATGTTCAACTATTACTTTAGCTTCTGTGTAAAGTGATGAATTAGCATCACATAAGTCATTACATTTGCTAGCCCGTTCTGTGCTAGTTTGTTAGAGCTAAAGAAACAGGATCACTAACCCCATGGTGCTTACAGAAAACAGATAAAGGTTGAGCTAAATATGGTGAATGTGAATTAAAGTCCAATCCTGTTAAAAACTATCAAACCCTTATACAATACAGGATCATGACGTCTACTCAGGTTAATCTCAGAAGTTCATAGAGTTGGTTTTATCTGTTTGTCCAGCTAATATCAGATATTAAAGGTTTGGTACATAAGATTTGGGAGAATTTATGAGCATCTAATAGCAGAAATTGAACATAACGGGGTGTTAAACATAACAAATTCATGGGGTCCAGCATTTCTGGGGAGCCCACAGCATTGGGGGGGGTCCAGTGGATACAGGTTAGAAGTTGTGAAAATTTCGTGTAAGGTCTGCTGTATAACAGAGGAATAGAGGCCAGGAGTCAGACGTTGAAAGCATGTTAAGTTTCACTTTCGCTTCATGCCAGTGTTAGTTATGGACCTCACCCCCACATACATAATTGCTGCCCCTTCTCCACGTACTCCCCAATTTTATAAAGGGCCCACATCGTTTAGCTTTCATGGGGCCCACAATTGCTAGCGGCGCCCCAGTTGTTATATAACCATGTGAATTTGAATTTGCTGTTATATCTACAAAAGGAGTTGGCCGTCTTCCATAAAAATCCATCTTGCGGCCCATATTTCTACAGTAGTTCAGATGTCAGGTCCCATCCAAAGTAAAGTCAGTATCAACTCTTATATTTGTGAACCAGAGTTAATGTTCCCTAAATTGAAAACATCACAACAGACAAACCAACAGCAGTGTACGGTTGATTTCAATCTGCAATTTCACAACTAAAGTCAATGGTACTTGAGCTTTACATTCAAAGTTTGAAGAAGAGTCCAAAGTCCAAAGAGTTGTGGGTGTTTATCAGGTCAGGAAAGTCTAGTGAACAAGGCCGTTTCAGCCTGTGCTGCTTTTACTGTGATGATCTTATCTCAGTTCTCTATTATCCCAACTTTATGGAAGTCTGCCACTAAATTGGACGATTTATTAGGTTTTTTTCCCACATCTTTAAACTTTTGTGGAGGTATGAAGCATTAGAAGCAGTTGAAAAAGCTAGAACATCTACCTTTTTTTAATGGACAAAATGGTACCAGGGCGGTTTAGGACACCCAGCACATCGTATAAGGCAAAGGAGCTTCACGGTTTGACATATCCATGTGTCTTGACTGAAACTCTACTTGCACTATCAAACAAAATAGTCTAGGTGAGAAAAGGGGAACGGAGCCGTCAAGCCTGCCAGCGTTAGTGCCATGTTATTCAGCTCTTCGGCTCTCATGCGTCAGCCTGCGGTCCCTCCATTACTTTCTCCTTCCCTCACCCACATCTGTTCTGTTCTCCTAATGAAGAGGAAAGCGATGGTCCCACCCAGGCTAATTAGGAGAACCAAGATGGAAAGCGCTGATAGACTCGGTGATATAGTCATGAGGGAAGTGGCGATGCCAACCGCTTAGAGCTCCAGTCAGTCCCAGAGCATCAGAATGGGAAAAGGGATGCTGAGAGAAGAAATAAAAAGGAGCGGAGGAGGACGGGGAAAAAGATATATAGTGTAATTGAGACTGTAATGGGTTTTGTCAGGAGCACCTGTCAGGGTCAAGTTAAAACGGCTTTCGGTGAAGGAAAGAGAGAGGGATGAGAGGATGGGCGAGCAGGGATGGGGCCAATTGGAGTCAGGATCCCAGCGAGGAGAGGCCTGCATCCATGCCAACCTCACCTGATTGCCAATTTGTGCCAGTCTCCAGACATCAAACGTCAATACGAGCGACACTCAGGCACACAAACGCTCCCGAATGGAGAGTGCGAAGCAGCTAAAAGCCTCCATGCACAATCAATCACACACATGCGCGAGCTCACGCTGACAACACACCTACGCTCACTGATTGGACACATCTAGCTGCTTAACAAGGTGTCCACGGTTCAGACCTAAGCTGTGTGATTGGAAGATAAAACCGCCGCTGTTAAATATCTAATTCTCCCCCACGTCTAGATGAAAATAAGGTGCAGCGCTGATTAGATTGCCGACTGCTGTGCCAACCTCAGGTCTACGCCATGTTCATTACCAGCCCTAACCCCCTCCCCTCCCCTCCACCCAAACCCAACCCCAACCAATCCTATCTCAGCTCGTGTTCGTCTGCCAACCCCAAATAGTCTATTTGTGATTGAAAAGCAATTCTGACACCCTTGAGAGTTAGGGTCGATGCCTGAGGAGTGATGAAATTAAGTTGAGTAAAATTTATTTATAAATCGCTGTTAAAGCTGCACCTGGCAATTTAACACGCTGACAGCCCCGGATAGCTGTGAGACGTAACTGATGGAAATTTAAGGCCTCGCTACTGAGATATTCCGTAATGGGGGGCAGTGAGTTAATGTCCTGATCTTGGTCTGGACAGGGTGGAGGTGATGTAAAACTTTAGTCATCGTCCTCAGGGTGAAGTTTTCAATCATAGAAAGGATTTTGATCATGAAATATGTGGACATGGAGGAAAAAAATATACCACCATTTCAACATGACTGAGGTTTAATAAATATTTCAATCAAATCAGAAGCCCTAGAACAGTCAAGCAGTTAAAACCTATTACAGTCCACTCTTGCACTTTAAACACTTAACATTTAAGCATATTTCAGCTGATGTGGTTCAGGTTGTGTTGAAGCCACAGTGCTGAACAGAAACCACAGGATGTCGCCTTCAAACATCTTTTGGCTTCAGACTTCTGTTAGAAACCCAACCCGAGGCCCATGGACTTTTACTTAACCTCCTCAGACCCAGCTATGGGTTTTCTGCCCACATTTGTGGACAACATTTGTTCACAACTTTATACAAAAAAAAGAAAAGAAAACTGTCCACCACAGAGGACATTCCATAAAAAAAAAAAAAAAAAAACTGCATCTGAAAAAACTGTTGCATCATGACGTTTCCAATATAGGCACTTATTTAATAAAAAAACAAAAAAAGCTGGTACTCTGCTGACATTTCCTGGGTCTGAGGAGGTTAAGGAAATAAGTTCCATGAAAAGAATGGCTGTTAAAAGGTTAAACAGACAAACAACCGCCATTTATGAAGAAAAACTAATATTTAATAAGTACATCTTAGACTGAATGAACCATCAACCAACCTATGGAGAAAAAAAAAAAAATTACCACTATTGCACCATGATTGAAGTTTAATAAATATTTCAATCAAATCAGAAGCCCTAGAACAGATGGAGACTAATATGTCAAGCAGTTAAAACCTATTACAGTCCACTCTTGCACTTAAACACTTAACATTTGAGCATATTTCAGCTGATGTGGTTCAGGTTGTGTTGAGGCCGCAGTGCAAAACAGAAACTAGAGGATATCACCTTCAAACATCTTTTGGCTTCAGACTTCTGTTAGAAACTCAACCCAAGGCCTGTGAACTTTTACTTAAGGAAATAAGTTCCATGAACAGAGTGGCTGTTAGAAGGTTAAACAGACAAACAACCGCCATTTATGAAGAAAAACTAACATTTAATGAGTACATCTTAGGCTGAATGAACCGTCAACCAACCTATTGGACGTTCTAAAAAAGATACATTTTCATGAAATAATCAGGGCTGCCCTTTCTTTTTAAAAAATGTAAGTTTTCTGAGAATTTGTTTTGGTTGAGAAATTAATGTTCTCTGATGTCAGTAAACTAAGTAAAACACAGCATTACCGTTAAGTTGGCGTGTGATGAATATAAAAATACAAACCCATTCCCTTTCACCGACACATAGCGGTTCTTTTGTGTCGCTTTTGAGTTTGGTGTTTGTGAAGCAGTTTGTAAGAAGCTCAAGGTTCCCTGAATATGTATTGCAAGTACAAATACGGGATCAAAGCACCGAAATGAACTTGTGCTTTTGATTTAAACCTCTCATGTTTCCCTCTGGCCTTCACCACTGACTGCAAATATCAAATGAGAAAGGTCTTCAAACAATCTGCAAAAAGAGTTGTGGTAGAGTAGCACTTTTCTATTCTGTACAAATAAGAGCGTTTTTGTGCACTGTTGTATTCCCTGACCACTTGTGAATGCTTCACTGGAGTATGCAGCGTGATTATGACTAAGAGTTTGAGGAACTTTTTAATGGCGACCCATTTATGAGTTTTGGGTTTGATTCAAAGGAGTGATATTTTGCTTTTCTAAATGGAATTCTTCATTTTCCAACATTTCTCTGTGGTCCACATGCTTGAATGCTTCATTCATTCAACTCCACAGGTCCATCTTCAACCCTATTTCTGAGTAATGACACCAGAAAGGTGGTTTGGAGCACTGGCCCTTTAAATGCACATGAGACACTTCAGGCCCCGCCCCCTCCAGGTTATTGGCTGTGCTGCTCTTTCCCATTCAACCAAAAACTGAACATTTTAGGTAAATGGCTCCAAGTTTGGACATATTTTTAGTACGGACTACAACTGTTGATGATGACAAACAATTATGTTGAACTCAGAGAAATGGTCTGTGGAAGTCTGGACCTTATATGTGCAAATGTCGTAACGTCACTAGTTATAAAACGTAACAAATTAAGCAGGAATTAAAACTGGTTGTAACAATTGATTTTTGCCTAAATGAATATAAAGATAGTTTTGCAGCAGCTGGAGGGTTCAAATTCAAACTGTATGAACTATTAGGATCCAAATACACAAATAAAGGAAGCACAGACTAATAAAAGTGGGTTGAGCAAAATATGACCCCTAAAAGTCATGTTTCAACTGATGGAGTTTACACTGTGTTATAACCACATGCCAGATATTCCATTTTAAAAGTAGTCAACATACCAAAATTATTAAAACGCCTGACAAATATATCTGAAAATATTGACCTTTTTACTTGGCCTCCAAAACATTTCATTTCATAATTTTCATGAAAGATGCAGATGGTTGAACACAACAAACATCATACTACTACTGATATAAACTGTTTAATCTCTGTTGTTGATCGACTAATCTATGTAAATAATTGGTGTAAAAAGCAGTTTGTCGTCTTTTCACGGTCATCAGATATGACCCATTTGAATGTTCAGAGGCTCCGTAGTTACCACGGAAACACCGTCATCTTCTACAACATTGATTCACCAGTAAAACCCATGGAGTTGGATCAATGACAGTGGATGGACACAGTGGATTTATGTTCAGTTAATGAGAGATTTTGCCAAAAAAAGTCACTTTTTCTTCAGTTTTCTCTGTTTTTGATATAATAATCCTCAACTTTACTTTGAGATTTTATGACTATCTACATGATTAGTAAATGACATGTTGGAAAATACCTGATTTTTACTGAAAAAACACAAAATACAGAAGATAATATTACAATAAATGCTAATGAACCACTTAAGGATGGTTAAATATAGAGAAAATTTCATTTGGGAATTGCCACAAATGTCACACTGGGTCCTCATGGGTTAATAAAATAAAACAGATGAAACCTCTTAAATATGACAAGTGTTCTAAAACATTTACTACTGTACATATTGGCCTTATAGTTCCTGTAAGTTCATGAAAAAAGGTGTATGTTTGCAGGTTCTTCCGGGTCACTATCCTTGTTCACTTTTACAGTTTGTAACATGTAGCCCAACTGATAAAAGGGTAATGAGAACTTTTTTGAAAACCAACAGCAGCGTCAGCAGCAGTAAAATATTCAATTTATGTCCACTTTGACTGGTGGAAAACTCCCCGAGCATTCAGTGGCCTAAAGGATATGCTCAGTGAAATGGACACTATATTTTCTCATCGCCTTTAATAGAAAGCATCATAACTCTTCTACATCCGCCCCAAGATATCTGAGGTCACACCTCTGGCCGACAAGTAGTACTTCCTCCAAAGCAGGGCCGTCAAACTCATTTTGGTTCAGGGGCCATATTTAGCCCAATTTGATCTCAAGCCTGGCCAGAACCAGTAAAATAATGACTTAATAACCTATAAATAATGACAAATCCAAGTTTTTCTTTGTATTTTAGTACAAAAAACCCCCAATTAAATTATGAAAATATTTACATTGTACAAAAAAAGATGCAAATAACCTGAAAAAAATGAAATTTCATTGAAAAATTAGTGCATTTTTAACAATATTATGCCTCGACTTATTATTTATACATGTACATTTACACACAGTGTTCCATTAACATTTGGTAACAGGCAGAATATTGTTCAAATTTTGGAATTAGAACTAAAATTTAAACAATTTCTACAATATTCCATTTGTTATTATTATGAACACAACCACAGATCACAGTGGATCCATAAATACACCAAACATTCAGTAACAGGCAGAATATTGTTCAAATTACTCATTTGGGGTTGTTCATCTTTGTTTTTATTTATGTATTTATTTGCATATTATTGTGAAAGAATAGTTTTGTAAATGTAAATATTTTCACAGTGTAATGTTTGTGTTGTTGTTGTTTTTTTTTTCACTTCAATTTTTTCCACAGAATTTTTCACAAAGAAAATTTTTAGCTGTCATTATTTATGGGTTTATTGTGTTGTTATTTTACTTGAGATCACATTGGAGCGGGCCAGATCAGTAAAATAATGACTTAATAACCTATAAATAATGACAAATCCAAGTTTTTCTGTTCGTTTTAGTACAAAAAACCCCAATTAAATTGTGAAAATATTTACATCTTACCAAAAATAAAAAATAAAAAATGCAAATAACCTGAAAAAAATGAAATTTCATTTGAAAAATTAGTGCAATTTGAACAATATTCTGCCTGTACTTATTATTTGTACATGTACATTTACACACAATGTTCCATAAACATTTGGGAACAGGCAGAATATTGTTCAAATTTTGGAATTAGAACTAAAATTTGAACAATTTCTACAATATTCCATCTGTTATTATTAACACAACTCCAGATCACAGTGGATCCATAAATGCACCAAACATTCAGTAACAGGCAGAATATTGTTCAAATTGCACATTTGGGGTTGTTCATCTTTGTTTTTATTTATGTATTTATTTGCATTTTATTGTGAAAGAATAGTTTTGTAAATGTAAATATTTCCACAGTGTAATGTTTTGGGGTTTTTTTTTTCACTTCAATTTTTTCCACAGAATTTTTCCCAAACAAAATTTTTAGCTGTCATTATTTATGGGTTTATTTGTTGTTATTTTTACTTGAGATCACATTGGAGCGGGCCAGATCAGTAAAATAATGACTTAATAACCTATAAATAATGACAAATCCAAGTTTTTCTGTTCGTTTTAGTACAAAAAACCCCAATTAAATTGTGAAAATATTTACATTTTACCAAAAAAAGATGCAAATAACCTGAAAAAACTGAAATTTAATTTGAAAAATTAGTGCATTTTTAACAATATTATGCCTTGACTTATTATTTATACATGTACATTTACACACAGTGTTCCATAAACATTTGGTAACAGGCAGAATATTGTTAAAATTTTGGAGTTTGGAACTAAAATTTACACAATTTCTACAATATTCCATCTGTTATTATTATTAACACAACCACAGATCACAGTGGATCCATAAATGCACCAAACATTTAGGAACAGGCAGAATATTGTTCAAATTGCACATTTCGGGATGTTCATCTTTGTTTTTATTTATATATTTATTTGCGTTTTATTGTGAAAGATTAGTTTTGTAAATATTTTCACAGTGTAACGTTATTTTTTTCACTGAAATTATTTCCACATAATTTTTCACAAAGAAAATTTGTAGTTCGAAAAGTAGAATGTCTTTATACATCATCGTCACTGTACAGGTACAACGAAATTAAAAAGTGCAATTGTCCTAGGTGCCAAAAATAAATAAATAATGTCTATAAAAGAGTATAAAAACTAAAATATAAAAGAAAAACCCTGATGGCATAAATATCTTTTTTTTTAAAAAAGCAGCATAAAAAAGAGTGTTACTACAAGTATAACAGACACATAAAACATCATCATATACTCCGGACAACATGTATCATTTTTTGTTGTAACTGTCATTATTTATGGGTTACTGTGTTGTTATTTTGACTGGAGATCACATTGGTCTGTACGTGGAACCTGAACCAAAAGGATTTGGACAGCCTGGACTGTTCAGGTTTTTGCACTTTTATCATCCTTGCAGGGCCGGAATGGAACCTTTGGCGGGCCAGATTTGGGCCCCGGGCCGCATGTTTGAGACCTGTACTCTAAAGCTATTTTGTCTGTGCTGTGAGAAAGACAGGGTTGTATATTGAGCTTAATTTTCCACGGGCCCGAGAAAAAACTTTTGTAATTGGCTGGATGCTGTTAACAGGTCAGACGTCCCACACATCTGATGCCAAATCACTGTCATCAATGGGAGATAAATCAATTCCCCTACCTCTTTTTTTTTCCCTCAGTCTTTTCTCTTCATCCTGCCCCACCTCCTGGTCTCTCACACTCTATCTCATCCCCACAAACATACACACACTTCTACTGAAACGGGTCGATACCAGAGCCAGTATTGAGCACCGGCTGTGGTCTAAATGAGAGTTTGATTTCTCGGGGGGTGTTAGCCCCTGTAACCATGGTGTTGAGTCGCCATCAGAGACCTCTTCGCCAAACGCTCATTGATGAAGTGCAGGCGTGCGTGCCGGGAGCGCGTGCTTTAAACACCTTTTGATTTAGTTGTGCTCAAGAACAATACTTTTCATTAGAGGCTGATAGCATTCATTAAGACCAATTCAGCAGGGCCACTAATGAGCTGATCTGCTCTTCAACACTTCATTCTCCTTGAAAAACAACCAAGCGTGAATCCTAACAAACACACAGGCCCGACTGAGTCAGTTCTGATACCGTTCAATCTACCAGGAAGTATGTAGACACTCTTTTCACAAAACCACACATGTAATGTCAGTGTTTGCGAACCAAAACCACACATCATGCACATTGTAAACCATAAATTACTGGTTTACCTATTTGTTTGTTTTTTTTGTTTCCCCTCAAGGTAATAATCCAGGTTTTTGGTTAATTAACCTTTAAAGGTATCACTATTTTTGGCTTCCAAGTGAATTAGTCTCAACATCTAACCTTTCAGAAGCAATTTATCAGTATTTATAAAATTATCCGCTGCATTTTACAGTGTATTTTCCTATGCAATCGCGGAAAAAAATATTAGACCACTCCTTGTTTTCTTCAATTTCTTGTTCATTTTAATGCCTGGTAGAACTAAAGGTCCATTTGTTTGGACAAATATTATGATAACAAGAAAAATAGCTCACAGTAGTTGAATTTCAGAGCTGATATCTATCCATTTAACATGTTTTCTTGATAATAACCAAAATCACTTCAGTTCTTATATCAATATCTATGTCATTGTACTGACAAAAACTGTGCTTTTAGACATTCCATGTTTTCTTTTCTGTCTGTTTTAGTCACATGATACACACAGGAGTTAATACTTGAGTGCGTAACTTTTATTTTGATGACTTTTGACGGTCTAATAATTTTATCCGTGACTGTAATTTACTGACAATGTAGATGTTCCTAAAAACTTGACGTCAAAACAGAGAAAACTTAAGGAAAAATGACTTTTTCTGCAAACTATATGATTAATGGAACAAAAAAAACAAACATCTACAAGCACTGCCATTTGTCAGTCTACTTGGGTTTTACTGGTGAATCAGTGTTGCAGAAGATGACAGTGTTTCCATGTTCACCACGGAGTCTCTGAACGTCCAAGTGGGTCATATCCGATGATGATGAAAAACTGAGAAACTGCATTTACTTGAATTATTTTCACGTATTTACAGGATAAGTGGTTCAGAAGTTGTTAAACATTTAAATCAGTAGTTGCTTTTTGGTACTGGTTGCTGTTGAGGTCTGCCGAGGGTTAAAGATGTTAACTCCAGTCCACACTCAAACATACAGTAGAAGGTGATGGGATGCATCCATTCTGACCTACTGTAGAAACAAGGCGACCCAAGATTTTCCCCTCCAAATTTTCTTTTTTTTTTTTTTATAATTGAAAAAGGTGACAGAATACCTTCAACATTACCATTCATACAGATGGTATTAGAGCCCTTTTTGTATTTCTTATTTTATACATACAAAAGCATAAAAAACAAACAAACAAACAAAAAAAACCCAAACATGAACAGGGTGCTAACAGTTTTGGTATTTCTCACTTAAAAACAATCAAAGTGTTACAATACCTCAGGGTTCTGTAAACATTACACGTTTATGCAGAAAAACATAAAACAAAGTAAAACACATACAGGGAGATTATAAAAAAAAAAAAGAGGACATTTTTTGAGGAGTGATACAAATTCTGGGTGGCTGGAGGATACAAACTTGATCCATTTGTCCCAAATATGATAAAATGTATCCCTTTGGATTCTGATAGAGTAAGAGTAAGTTCATTTTTCCATTTTGAATATTTGCAAGATGATCTCGGACCAATCCTCTATTGCTGGTGGAGTTGGGTTTAACCACCTTCATTTAATAGACTTCTTGCTGGTTGCTAAATGTGCCTGTAATAATTTTGCAGACTGATCTTATTTATTTATTTATTTATTTATTTAGCAGGGACAGTACACACTAATGAACATTTCTGTAAAAGTACAAGCATTGATAAAATTAGAAACATTTAAAAAATTAAGGATAAACCCACACATTCCATCGCATTAGTTCACAGATACAGTATACACAGTTAACCTTTAAGTATTAGTACAAACACCTGGAGAGATAATGGCGCATGGACGGGGCATGAAATTACATTGTATGTGACACCAATTTATTGCATTTGGCGTGCTATACGTACACATTTTCATCCTTTTGCGTGTTATCGAGCGCCATTTGATGGCTAATCACACTAATTGCTAACCGCTAATCATGATAATGGTGTGTTATTTTGCGCGGTGTAAATACACACACTGAAAGCTTATAATGTGTACAGATAACACACTACTTTTAATTGACATGGCAATTCATAATATCATGTGGAATTTTGTATCCTCCCTCTGTTCGAGTACAGCCACATCACCAAGATGTACAGGGTGGGGAAGCAAAATTTACAATGAACATTCAGTTGTGTTTTCTCAGCAGGCACTACGTCAATTGTTTTGAAACCAAACATATACTGATGTCATAATCATACCTAACACTATTATCCATACCTTTTCAGAAACTTTTGCCCATATGAGTAATCAGGAAAGCAAACGTCAAAGAGTGTGTGATTTGCTGAATGCACTCGTCACACCAAAGGAGATTTCAAAAATAGTTGGAGTGTCCATAAAGACTGTTTATAATGGAAAGAAGAGAATGACTATGAGCAAAACTATTACCAGAAAGTCTGGAAGATACTATTAAAGAAGAATGGGAGAAGTTGTCACCCCAATATTTGAGGAACACTTGCGCAAGTTTCAGGAAGCGTGTGAAGGCAGTTATTGAGAAAGAAGGAGGACACAGAATAAAAACATTTTCTATTATGGACATTTTCTTGTGGCAAATAAATTCTCATGACTTTCAATAAACTAATTGGTCATACACTGTCTTTCAATCCCTGCCTCAAAATATTGTACATTTTGCTTCCCCACCCTGTAGATGTACAAAGTTATATGTAATATGAACCTTAAAGACCGATATTAAAGTCCGGTGGATATCGCTCCAGTATTGGTGCATCTTGGGACAGTCCCAGAACACATGATAAGGATTAGCCTCCTTTGATCCACACTGTCTCCAACTCTCAGAAGGGCCATTTCTGTATTTACTCTGATGGGGTAAATACGCATAACTTCCCTCCAAAATTTACAATGAATCAGCGAATCAATGGAAACGTTGGGCACGTGATTCGTCTGGTTCTCAAACATAGAGATTATACTGGTTTGCTGACAACATACAATGTCATTATTGTACTGTTGGTTCATTAAAGCTGGAAAAAAAGTGATGCCTGGTATTACAGGAGGTGCTTAGCTTTGGCAGCGCTCGAACTGCAAATACACTTTGTGTCGTTTGAGCCCATTCACAACATTTACAAAGCCACTGATATGGTGTAAACCAACAGAAAGCCTTTGCCTTCGTTCCAACGTGCAGCCAAAGCCAAGTCAAACCAGTCTGTTTTTTTGCAGAATGTGGCCATTTTTAACTGACACTGAGTTTGTGCGACAGGATTTCTGTTTGCCGTTTGTAGCGTCTTGCAAATTCAAATTCTTTCAGCCCTGTTAGCCACGCTCCATGTTCACTGCCACCCTAAAGCACATAACAATCTGTTTCGGGGTAACACTACCTCTGATTTCAGTTTTTATATTATTCATAGACGCGGGCCTTTAGCGGTGGGGAACAAGCGGGGCAGCGATGGAGACAGAAAAAAAAAAAGGGAAAGGAGGAGGAACCTTTGACAGAGTAGCGTTGACGAACAGCTCGGCGTAGTGAGATACATAAACATGAGGTTAGAGAGTATCGCAGTGGGAGACGGAGGAGGAGGAAGGAGGTGGTAGAGAAAGGGAAATGTGCGAGAAGGAGTGGGAGGCGGGGGGGTTGGGGGGGGTGGAAGACAGATATACTGCAACAGAAAGGTTGTCTCCCACTGACAAGCTCTCACTCTGTTCGGGAAACCCACCAGTCAATGCTTCGGCATCACAGGGTACACACACACACACACACACACACACACACACACACAAGCCCGCAAGGTATAGTGTGTTGTGTGATGGAGTGGAGGATGTGCTAGTGGTCGGCGTGGTGCAGGAGAGCGTGTGGTTGAAATGCAGAGCACGTCAAGAGTCCTAGGGAGCTCCTTTTGCAGCAAAGCCTCATTAAAGAGACACTTGCCTTAAAGCAAGGATATACTGCCAGACCACACACAGACACACACACTGACACACACACACAAACACACACACACAAACACACTGACACACTCGGGCTGACAGGAGCTGAAGCGTTTCCGGACAAATCGAATAGAAATCTGTGCGAAGAAATAAATGCAGAGCAGGTTAGAGGAAATAAACGCACCTACAACCCCCCCCCATTTTTTTTTTTTTTTTTTTTCCCCCCATTTCCTATTCTCCATATGAATAAAGTTTCATTCCACCTCCGGTTTCCCCCCTCCCCCAATCTCACACTAATATTATATTCATGTATATTTGATTGTGTCAACTCTGTAGAGATTGGCTCTGCTGTATCTTGTGTGCCTTTTAAAAATGCATCTATGAATAAATAACGTCTGTATCTGCTGATTGAAAAAGCCATATTGCCAGAAAGCCATGATGAAATGATAATGTAATATCTGTCCCTGTGTCGAATAAAGCAACTCCCCTCTATCCTAATAACCCCCCCCCCTTCCCCTTCCCTTTTCTTTTATTTATTTATTTTTTTTGATTCTCTCAATAAAGCTCTGCCACTACACCTGATGACATTCCCTTGTATGGTTTGCACTGCTGCTCTGAGTGTGTTTTAATAAAGAGAAAGCCTTTTCTTTCTATACATCTGAGTGCCGTGTGGTTGTTTGGAGATATTAATAAAGAGAAGCGAGTCGTTTCCCCCCGAGCGGCTCCCCTGCTAATTGACAGTGATAGCAGAGACTCGTCTCCTGGGCTGATGTTGGGAGCCTAATAAAGATGCATTACTACCAAGGCTGGGAGAATGATGCAGAACCAGTGTCCCCCCCCCCCCCCCCCCCCCCCCCCAGCCTCCCCCTCCTTCTCATCACCACCCCTCCTTTCTCCAATTTTTCCTCCCCTCCCCTCCTCTTCCCTTCCCTTCCCTCCTCCTTCCTCCTCTTCTTCTCCCAGTGCAGGCTGATTAAACTGATAAACTGCGCCAAAAAAGAGAAAGAGAAGAGGATGTAAATAATGAAACAGGAGCGAGTAAAAGGAAAAGTCAGTAGGGGAGGTGAGAGGCGAGGTGGAGAGAGAGAGAGAAACAGAGCAGATAGATAGAAGCAGAAATCCCATTAGGAGCAGCTCCATGCCTAATGAATAAAATGCTAAGTTTGATATCGCCTGCTTAATTTCACAAATTCTTAATTGGCATGACATTTCCAGTTAAAAGCCCTGGCCTGGCTCTGACCCCACGGTGTCAGACTGTAAACAACACACACACACACAAACACAGGCTTAACAGGCAGCCGCCGCAGCCATCGCCGCCGCTTGTGGCTTTGATATACTCCTCATTAGCATAGCAACGAGTTGACCATCCACGAGGGATACAGTAACCCAGGCAACCAGAACTGGCCAGTCCAATGATGGAAACCAACAGTTGCAAATGGAGCCCACCTCCCAGTATCTCGCATCCGAATGCATCAGTGCTCACGGGTCTGAGCAAATACACAGCAAACGTTTTTCCAAAGGGTGGAAGCAATCATTGGTAGTTGTTGTTGTTGTTGTAAGTGAGCAACACTTTTATGTGCCATTATAGTGGTTTTCCTTTCAGAGGCACATTTAGTTTCCCCAAATCGCCAGCCTCAGCATGAGCCGCAGTATCTGAAAGTGAAGTGAAAGCAGAAAAGGGAAAGACACTTTGGTATATTCAAGGCAGTCTACTGAGCCATCAACTATCAACACTTCAGATTGTTTGATTTGTCTGGATCCTGCACGTAGAGGTGATCCATTAGGAAAGTGCATCAAAGATACTCCAGTAGTGGACCTTTTCAGAAGCAAACATTGGACTTTGTGATTCCCTATTTATTGCATGTGCCTTTATAAATGGGTTACTTAGAAAATACAAAGCATGATACCAGTGGCGGCTGCTCGTCTTTCAGACAGGGGAAGCTCATTGTCGGCTTACATCAAAAAAAAAAAAAAGTCAAGTTATTTAAACATAAATTCGTCCCTCCGTTCCTTTTTAAGAAAATGGTCGTATTGTACCAAGTAAACAAGAAAACGTTGAAATTATGTTAAATTGAAACAAGGAAGTACAATGAGTGTGTTTTATTTACAGTGCAAGAAATGAACAAGTACTTTGGTAGTGGTTTCTGTGATTTCACAGCAGAATGTGTGACGGTATTAAACTGAACTGTGTCAGTGGAGGAGCAGATCTGAAAACAGCTGTCAATCAAACAGGATTCAGCCTTTCGACTGATCCTCCAATCAGCATGTGGAAGCCCAGCGTCCAGCCCGGCGGAGCTCCACCCACAGCTCCATTCACCCCGGGGGCGGGACAACATGGTGGCATTTATTCAATTAGCGTCCAGTTTAGAGTCAGTTTCCAGCAGTTCTACTCAGTCCCATTGAAGTGCATGGATGCTGAGCGTCTACGGACAAATGCACTGAGCAGAGATGGAGGAGAAAACACAGACACAGGAATGGAGGAGAAGTGAACAACATCCAGTCCACTGATTTGGGATAAAACTGATTCTGAACGAATTCATCTGTGAGATGAACGTGTTCCAACACATTTGGAGTCAATGAAATGTCAACACAACCGAACAGATTTAACCATTTAATTTGAGTCATTTTAGAGGAAGCTGAGCTTCCACTGCAGTCTGAGAGGAATCGCCTCTGCATGATACAAAGGTAAACACAGCCAAAAAAGTACATGTATTTATAAGTGCTGCCAAGAGATTACTTTGTTTAATCAGATTAATCACATGGTTGCTGTCAATTAATTTTGATAAATCACAATTAAATATTCTTTTTTTAAACTCTTTTTAGTGAAATTAGAACAATGACAATATAAAAAAGTCATATAGTATCCAATATATGTGATGTAAATATTAATTTTTAATCTGTGTTAATCACATTTCATTTTGTATAAGCAAACAGACTCAAGAAAGAAGGGAATACACTAAAAAAAAAAAACGCAAAAAAGTAATATTCTGGCAGCAGGGGTGCCAAAATAATTCTGTTAAATAACGGAAAATAACCATCTCAAAAATAAGGTAATTTTCCATAATTAAAATACAGTTCATTGCCCTAACTTTACATGAGATTTTGCTTTTCTTTTTTTTTTTTTCTTTTTTTGACTTATTAATGTTTCATAAAGAATATTTTCATGTATTAAAAAAATCAAATTACCTATAAATATATGTATAATTTTCAATGAGACTCAGTTGTCCAATCCACTGATAAAAACTGTATTTGGACAGTTTATCAGTGCTTATACATGTTATACATTCACAAAAATACATTTATTCAACATTTTTGTTGTGAAACCTCCTGTAATTACACAAGATATTTGTCAATTAACAAACAAGTCTGGTTCAACTGACAGAACAAATACTTCTTTTACAGTTAATTGTCAGTAATTTTATCTTGTTTCATTTTTTTAATTTATTTTTTTTACAGTACTAAACTTTAAATTAACAGTTTAATCTCATAAATACAAAAGAAATATTTGTGAAATTACGATACATTTGAAAATGTATTTTAACTGTATTTTTCTGTGAAAGAAGAAAGAATTTCTTTTAAAAAATGGAAGTGTTATGGTTATTCACAGTTACAGTTTTTTCGTGTTATTTTCCATTTGACATGTAAAATCACAGTCTATTTTTGGAATTTCATTGATATTTTCCTGTATCTTCAAAATACAGGAAAAATCTGTCAAATAAACAGGGAAAATTCTGTTAAATTACAGATTTTTTTTTTTTTTTACAGTGTACAATTACGGAAAAAAATTATTAGACCACCTTTGTTTTCTTCAGTTTCTTGTTCGCTTTAATGCCTGGTCGAACTAAAGGTCCATTTGTTTGGACAAATATTATGATACCAACAAAAATGTCTCATAGTAGTTTAATTTCAGAGCTGATATCTATCCATTTAACATGTTTTCTTGATAAAAACCAAAATCACTTCAGTTCTACATCAATATCTGTGTCATTGTACTGACAAAAACAGTGCTCTTATTCATTCCATGTTTTCTTTTCTGTCTGGTTTAGTCACATGATACACACAGGAGTTAGGACTTGAGTGCATAACTCTTATTTTGATGACTTTGGATGGTCTAATAATTTTTTCCGAGACTGTATATGCACTGAACGTGTTTATTAAACACCTTCAGCAGTTACAATGAAACAACTTGAAACAACTGTTCCATCTTGGGTTTTTTTTGTCCTCATATTTCCATCCAGAGGGCTCAGGGACTGTTTAGCCTCCTCTGTCTTTATCAGTTGCTTCTGCTGTCTGTCACTACTGGATCAATTACCCATTTGTTCATGTGCAACTCTACTTGGACAAACTGCCCACAATGCATTGCCAGAGGCATTCAGAGTCATTCTGTGCTGCAGATGGGTTAATTGCGTAAAAATGTTTTAATCAGATCAATCACGATGATAGATTAATCTGTGTTAATGCGTTCATTTTGACAGTCCTAGTATTTACCCAAAAGTATTTGACCAAATCTCCTTCATCAATACAAGATCTTGGTGGAAAACTAATGCAACCATAGATGGAAAATAAAGTTATGCCATGAACTGTGACGCTGCATATGTACGGCATAAACAAATGAGCCCCCTGATCAAAGCTAAATGGTTCAACATTCTTTGTCAAGGATTAGAGCTGTTTTTTTTCCTAGTACAAATCTTTTGTATTCAAGTTGTTCAGTAAATCTTTTCTGCTCCATAACAGCTGTGACTGTGCAACAACAGTTAGTTTTAGTACACAAGTACAGCTAAAGAACCGGTGCACAGAACAACACAGATTCCAATACAAACACAGGAGTCTTCCATATTAACAGATAATAATGGAACCAATAAGAAAGCATCAATAATTCTAATCTGCTCTGCACCTTTAGTTTGTGTTTGGAAGTGTTGTTTTGCTACTAAACCTTTTATCGGGCAAGTGACTATTTTTGGTAATTTCCACACACATTACAAGACAGTGACAGCAACAGTTCCAGTGAGTCAACAATCTGAGGTCCAATGTGGTCTCCAGGGTCTGTAAGGTCCAATGTGGTCTCCAGGGTCTGTAAGGTCCACCTCTGAGGTCCATTGTGGTCTCTAGTAGGGATGTGAATTATTAAGAATTTAACGATTCCAATTCCATTATCGATATTGCTCATCGATCCGATTCCTTATCGATTCTCATTGGGTGAAGGAATAAAAGAGTACAAACAGGTGTGTTTACTTTAACTGTCTTTTATATTTCCATCTGCACAGAAAATAGAACATATACAGTATGAACAAATAATAAGAACAGATGACGCCGGGCCCAGTTCGGGGGGGGGGGGTGGCAGTGAAAGTGAAACTACAGACTCTTTACTAATTCCTCTATTGCTACATTTGTACTACGTGGAACCGGTTCGACTTGGCTCGGCTTGTCTTCTGTTGTTGTGCACCTCATTTCCTTTCCCTTCTCACCTTCGGAAACTTGTATTTGAGGAGTTACAATGTTTGTTGCCTGCACCGGAACTGGAACCAGCATTCACTCTGCTGCTACATTCACAAGCGCCACTGAGTATCAAATACATGACATTTCTGTAAATGAGTCACATGCTGTGGACAAATGTTTGAGGATACTGGAGGGATTCCACCCTTTAGAAGACATGGAAGCTTTGCAAATGTTCCAGTGGACCTGGTGTGGTCTGTTTAGACTGTTTCTGCCTCAACGCCATGTTGGCCACGTTCTGACCAAAACAATGCAGCGTACGCGTGACGCCATCGCACATGCAAACAAAGGCGGAATTGATAAGCAGGCAGGCAAACGATTCCAAGGAATCGAGCTACTGGGACCCAGTTCTCAAATAGAACCGGTTCTTGATTCCCATCCCTAGTCTCCAGCGACTGTAAGGTCCAATGTGGTCTCCAGGGTCTGTAAGGTCCAGTGTGGTCTCCAGGGTCTGTCAGGCCAATGTGGTCTCCAGGGTCTGTAAGGTCCAATGTGGTCTCCAGGTCTGTCAGGTCCAATGTGGTCTCCAGGTCTGTCAGGTCCAATGTGGTCTCCAGGGTCTGTAAGGTCCAATGTGGTCTCCAGGGTCTGTAAGGTCCAATGTGGTCTCCAGGGTCTGTAAGGTCCAATGTGGTCTCCAGGGTCTGTCAGGTCCACCTGCTTTGTTGGGTTCCATGCAGTAATGGAACTAATGTAAGGACTGATATTTAAAGGGATCATGTGAAGGTTTAAGGGGGGCAGCTGTGGCCTAGATGGTGGGAGAGTTGGGTTGTAACCGAAGGGTTGCTGGTTCGGTTCCCTGGACTGGCGGAGAGTGGTTGGCTGATGTGCCCTTGAGCAAGGCACTTAACCCCCCAATTTGCTCCCCAGGCACTTGACATGATGAGCCCACTCCTCCTAGCATGCAGTGTGTGATGTGTGATCTAGTGAAGGGTTAAAGGCAGAAGACACATTTCTGTGTGTGGTGCATGTTTGTGTGACAAACTACTACTGACAAAATAAATACAGATTCTATTTTATGTGGACAGGGGTCTGGACCACCACATGTTGTTGTAATGCTCTAAAAGTGTTGTTCTAATGTTCTAAAATACAAAATCTAATTTTTTTATTATTTTTTTTTTTTACATTTACTTCTTGGATTGATTTATTTATTTTTGCCACATACAGGCAAGGAACCAAATATGGTAACTTCAATTACCTTGATTTTCTACATGACAAAACATTTTTAAAAAATTTCACAGAAGTAATAAATTCAGATTCAGACTTCTTTATTAATCCCCGAAGGTCACCTCAGTTCACAGTTACCCTGCCTTATTGGATGTCCAAACAATTAGGGACCAACAAACTGTCATACCTGCTGCCAGACGCTAGTCTGGTTTTGTCTGTCTTTTATGTTTTGTTTGTCATTTCCTGTTTTATTTTGTTAAGTTTTCCCTCATGTGTCTTGTCCGTCGTCTTTACTTCCTGTTCCCCGTTCATCCTGACCTCTGTCCTGATTACCTGTCTCCGCCCTGATTTGCTCCACCTGTGTCTAGTTGTCTTCCCTCCCTTTTGTGTATTTAAACCCTGTCTTTTCCCCTTGTCAGTCGCCAGTTTGTAACTCTCGTAGTTCTTACCAGCGTCTTGACCTCGTTTGTTCGTTTTGTCTGCCTGTTGTGACCCTTTTTGGATTCCTCGGTTTTTTGCCTACTGCCTGCTCCCTGTCGGTTTTTGTCTGCCTCTTTGGATTTCCTGGTTTCGATCTTCTCGCCCTGACTTCTGGTACGTGAGTATTTTGTCTAGCCCTTATGTCCTGTTGCCTGAGTGATAGCCTGCCTGTGCATGACCTGTTTCCGTCCCTGACCTCCCTTTGCTTTTCCCCAGTCGGGGAAATACCCAAACGTCGCACGGGGAGACGGGCTGCTGCCCTCGAACCGGAGGACGAATCAGAGGAGGATATCTCCCACCTTTATCCTCAAGATTCTGTCATTATTATTATTCTTCCACCTGTGTGTGAATAATAAATCCATTGAACCTTATTTTTGTGTCCGAGTTACTGCATTTGGATTCAGTGTTTGTACTAGCCGCATTACACAAACAAATGTCAAACACGGCCTGCCCCAGGAGATAAGGCTTGTGGAATCACGAACATCTTTCAAATCACTTCTTAAAACACATTTTTGTAGACTTGCCTTTATGCAATGTCTGTCCCTTTTTAATTTTAATTTTTTACATTTGAATTTTGTCCTGTTTGGTTATTAATTTATATTCTCATACATGATGTTCTCACTCCTCCATTTTTACATTGATTTGACAGCATCATGTTACATTATCCCTGCCCTCTTTATTCCGATTCACTCAATTTATTCGAAGTGTCATGTTTTTGCGTTTGCTGTGCATATCTCTTTTATTGCGTTGCTTCTGTTTTAGTGTCTTTACTTGCATCTTGTGTCCTGCTGTTGTGCCCTTCTGCTCTTTCTGTCAAAGCACTTTGTAAACTTTGTTTTTAAAGGTGTTATATAAATAAAGTAGTGCTGGGCAGTGATTAAAATTTTTAATCGCAATTAATCGCGTGGATTTCTGCGATGAATCGCATAGTTATATTGGGGGGGGGGGGGGGGGGGGGGGGGGGGGGGGGGGGGGGGGGGGCCTTGCCGGCATCAACAGCGTGTATTTCCTTTCAGTGATATTTCAGACTGCAGTACTCCGCTGATAAAAATAATTGCACACGTCAGTGCTTCCAAACACCTGTGTCCTTCTCACCACCACCATCTGAAGACAATTAAAATGAAAATGTCCATGGAACAGGCCGCTACTTTTACACATGTTTATGTCCACACTAGTTTATTTCCACTTGTGAGTGATTGACAGGAGTCTTAGTCCCACTAATCAGTAACTAATACTAATAAGCCCAATAATATGTGTGTTCAGATTGTTCAAAGTAAACAAAGGGGGCCCTCTAGTGGTGGGAATAAGTGTCACTAACATATGTTTTGTCCTTTTGGTGTTACTGTAGTCAGTTTGGACATAAGAAGGAACTAACAGACACGTTTCTTTCACTCTGTTTGTATGGCCCCAAAAACGTTTGCCTGTGAGTATTTTATGTTCAGTTGTTGTCAGAATGAATAGTGTCAAATATCTCTGATGTGAACCTTTGTTGCTGGATAAAAAGACATTGTAAATCTTAAATTAATCTGTAAATGCTAATCGTTAGTGTGTCTATGGATTTTCCCATTCAAGTTAGCATTGAGCTAATCACATCGTAAATAAGTAAAGGTTAGTTCAAAGGCTGGCATATTCTACCTAAACACAACCAATGAATTTACATAAACTTAACATGAGCCTGCATAAAGAATTGGCAACCCATCTGCGACTGCTAGCATAAACAAATTAGCTTAAACATGTTAATAACACATTGTAATAAACACATCCAAAATAAGGTCATAAACATGTTTCTAACGGCACGTTTGCATGTGGAATTATTTAGCAAACAACAGAATGATTGATACATACAGGCGTTGAACTGCAGGAGTTACACAAAGTTTGATTCAGCATTTCTCGGAAAGTCCGCTGGTTTTTCTCCTCTCAGCTACACCGGCATTTGGTTCTAGTGCATGTGGCGCGCCAAAATAAAAGCATGAGTTTCAAAATAAGAGTCCGTATGTATAAATGAACTAAGACTTGCTTGAAAGTCAGAACGGCATTAACGGGAGATTTTTAAAAAATTGTCGGCGTTATTTAATGAATGCATTAACGCGATAATAACGCGTTAACTTGCCCAGCCCTAAAATAAAGCTATTATTATTATTATTATTATTATTATTATTATTATTATTTACATTCATAGCAGCAGATGACAGCCACATACATACCCATTCATCTGTCAGTACCCACAGAACCGCGACCGGGCAATAAGTTCAACAGTGAAATAAAACAAAATGGCTAAGATGCTAAAAAAGAATAAAAACACAAAGTCTTGTTACATCCTCCAATAACACACTAAGATTGACATTTGTAATTTCAGAGTATTTCTCCGCGTGAACTATAAAGGGTTAAGGAAGACTTAGGATCCAGGACAATTCAAACTCAAACACCACAGTGTAAAAATAACTTGTGACATCATGTACAACTAAAAACCATCCACGTAGCTCCTGCTGTACTCAAGAAAATAAAGGTATTAGTAGAATGGAGATGTCTGAAATGATGTGTCATATTCATTAGGATTATGCATCTTGTGGAAACACCTCCAGGTTCTTCTACTTCTTAGAGATCTGCTCAAACATAAAAATTGTTCATCTTTGGTCGGTGTTGTTTCCTTCCATGTGCTTTCATGAAAATCAGTGCAGCTGTTTTTATCAGATTTTGCCGAAAATCATACATGTGGGAGTCATACTGAAACCTTTGCAGAGGTAATACAGTACTCTAAAAGATCAAATGAGGGAGACTGTTTTAAGGTTATCAACTCATTACAATTAATTGGTAACTGCAGCTCTTCCTTTTTCAGAGACGAGAAAAGATGCTGTTCCATGACCAAATGAGCAGATCGTTGGAGGTGTACTGAAACGGAGATAAAAATAACATTAAAAATACAATCCCACATTTTCGACCGGGGATGGTTTGAACACCGCATCAGCCGTACCACTGACATTAATTTTCCTCAGAATAGATTTTAATGAGTGTGTTTGGGAGGGTTTTGTGTCGTGCTGCTCTCTCTCTGTCTCTTGTTGACTCTCCCTCCTGCTGTTTCTCATCTGTCTGCTTTGTTACAATGGAGGGAAAATGGAATTAGAACCAAAACTTTTATTTACCACCATGAAAAAGAAGCAGGCTAAGACACCTAAGTGATGTGTTCTGTAGGTTTATTGATCTCTTCTGGTGTGTTTCTATGGACAACCCCCCCCTTACCAATTTATCCCTGACCAGTTCAACATTTTACAGTACAAACACCCACTTTCTTCCCTGTGGGGGTGATAATAATCGTTCCAAAAGTATTTAGACACAAAAAAAAAACCTAGGGATGGAGACAAGACCGCCTACATCGAGACCGAGTCTGAGGCTTTGAAGGGTCGAGACCGAGTCGAGACCAAGACAGTTGGTTTTCCAATGCAGTCGAGACCGAGTCGAGACCACATGTCTGGTTTTTCTAACCCAGACAAGTGGGTTTTTCATGAATCTCAGTCTCATCCTGGGTTTTATGTGTCACCCATCGTGTCCACTCGTGTTACATACAGAACCTGCCAGGTTAAATGCATTTAAATCGCACATGATTTTGCAACAGCTGTCATTTTTGCCAAACACTCTGCCTTGCATAATTAGTTCAATTCCCAAAATGTACCTGTGAGAGAATAATGAGATATTAAAAAAAATACTAGTGTGTAATTTTCGTGTCCTTTGGACCATGTTACATGCAGATTTTTGTATTAAATATAATGTAAAATAATATAAAAACATGTTTTATCTGAAAAATTGTTTCTCTTTTATCTCAGTATTTTTCAAATAGACCCAAAGTGTTTTCAAACTTGCTTCATAACATTAGTCTACATCTGGTTTGAATTTTTAGCCCCATGTCCACTTTCCATAGAAGCACCCATTTACGCAGGGTACGATTTGTTGGGGGGCATGGGGGGGGTCAACCTCCCCTCTGGTTTTACATCCCTACTTCTGCTTAATAAATTTCATCCTTGGGGGGGGGCGGCGCAACCAATCAATGTAAATAACAGGCAGGCTGTGACAGTTTTCTTCCACCTACGGTATATCCTACATTACTGGCACTAATGTTCACCTGAACCGAACTGTCAACAGTCTCCGAATTCGTGAACGTCCCCATGCACTTTGGGCGCCATAAAGGGGGGGTAAATGTGACAAATTCATGGGGCCCAGCATTTGTGTGTCCAGTGGATACAGGTTAGAATTTGTGAAAATTTTGTGTAAGATCAGCTGTATAATGTTGCATTTCCACTATGTGGTACCAGCTCTACTCGACTCAATTCAGCCTTTTTGCATTTCTATCATTAAAAAGGGCCTGGAATCTGGTACCTGGTACTAGTTTTTTGGTATCACCTCTGCTGAGGTTCCAGAACTGGGGACCAGATACTAAAAGGTGACATGCAAACATTGCACACCACTGACTGGTCAGAGTCGTCTCCGTGACCCGCCCTTTTACAAAAAACAGATGTGGAAGTTTCCAGTAAATCTGTTGGTAGTTTAATCCACATGATGACAGTCTGTAAAACTACACCATGGTTTGTCGAGGAGGTTCACACGTAAAAATTCAGCATGAGTTAGATGAGACAACACGCAACGAGTGAGTTTATCAGCAACTCTGAGCAGACGACACAGAAGTAATGTGCCGCATCGCTATGACGACCAGGTACTGGAAAGTCTGTAGTATCCTGTAATGGAAACGGTCTCCAGGAATAGGACCTGGTACCAGAGTCGAGCCGAGCCGGTCCCTAGTGGAAATGTGGCATAAGAGAGGAATAGAACCAGGGAGTTGGGTGTTGAAAGTATGTAAAGTTTCACTTTCGTTTCACACCAGCGTTAGTTACATTAGTTATGGACCGCACCCCCACGTATATAACTGCCCTCCCCGGTTTTTTGACACATCGCATCCTGCATTTACATACATAAAGCGAGTACAAATGAACTCTCATCCTAGTGTCATCCACTTCACTGGGACCCTGTAATACAGTGTACACCTGGTTCTTGCATAAATTATTCCTCCTTTAAGGTGAACAGAATCCTATGACCCATGATACGATGAATAGTTCAAGAACGAAGGAGTCCTATCCAACCTCCAAATGACCCTGACTCATTATGGACACTGAGCACCACCTCTTCAGTATGTCTCGGGGCTTGTCATTGACTGTTCATTCATTTTCACAACCACTCACTCTTCTGCAGGGTCACAAGCTGCTGGAACCTGTTCCATCTACCGATAGATAAAGGCGGGGGTACACCCTGGATATGACGGCAGTTCATCAGCGTTCATAGATCCGACTGTGACTCAACATACACTCATCCTGTAGAAGCACAGCTGCCAAGACTGATATATAAGACAGGGCATTCTCACAGCTGTTCTGTACCTCCAGGGGTGTGAAATGTTGCCATATGTGTGCATCGCAGTGACTAAAAAAAGGCTTTCATTGAGGCATTCATCGTCAGGTTCTGCTTCACTAACATCTGTCCTCAAAGCTTCCATTAAAGACTTTTAAGTAAACCTGTGAGCTGTGATCCTCTTTAAATCATTACATAACACCAAAGTTGGATGAAAAGCGTCAATGCAGGTGACAAAGGACAAATATGTACGTCAAATGGTGTTTTGGAGGAGAAAATGGCTCGATTTGGTGTTTCCTGTTTAAAAGTCTTCCTGCTGTGTTGAAGATGCAGGGCCATACTTTAGTTTGAGTGACTCAATATCATGTGTAAAGAAAAAAAACAGCACCAATGGCCCTGTATCTTACCAGCCAAATGAAAAGCTTTGGGAAATGTATCCAGATGACATTTATTCTCACCCAGTTCTGTGTATTTATTCTATTACAGAAATAGCCCATGTTTTGGTTATATTCCAATCAGATCTGTAAAAAATTCAAATTCCAACTTGATATCATGTATCACTTGATACTGATTTATTGGATCAATCCACTTCCTTTCTGTTATAATGGGAAAATTTTTCAAAGTGGCACCAAATCCAGAATCAGATCTGGATCCAAAAAACTTCACAAACTTTTGTTGGCATCATCATACAGAAGCTGTATACCAAGTTTGAAGTCAATCGGAATTGTTGTTTTGAACAAGAAGACGATTGAAATTTTTGTAACAGACGACAGACGACGACAACAGACGCCGCATGACGACAATAGCTTACAGCCTGTCGACCAGTAAGCTAAAAAAAATAGGACCAATGGTCCTGTATCTTACCGGCCAAATTAAAAGCTTTGGGAAATGTATCCAGATGACATTTATTCTCACCCAGTTCTGTGTATTTATTCTATTACAGAAATAGCCCATGTTTTGGTCATATTCCAATCAGATCTGTAAAAAATTCAAATTCCAACTTGATATCATTGATACTGATTTACTGGATCAATCCACTTCCTATCTGTTATAATGGGAAAATTTTTCAAAGTGGCACCAAATCCAGAATCAGATCCATATTGACATAATTTCAATCCCTTGTGCTGACATCATCATACAGAAGCTGTATACCAAGTTTGAAGTCAATCAGAACTGGGGTTTGGGAGAAAAAGACGATTTAAATGTTTTCCCCATAAGAGCCCATGTTAAATTTTCCATCAGTTCCAGATCCAGAAGAAGATCCTGATCAGCATGTGGACATTATGTTTTGGTCATCTCCCCATCAGGGCTGGACTGGAGAAATTTACACTGGATATCATTTATATTTACTGAGTTATTGCATCCATCCACTTCCTATCTCTTATAATGGGGACATTTTTCAAAGTGGCACCAAATCCAGAATCAGATCCAGATCCAAATAATTTCACTAACGTTTGTTGACATCATCATAAAGAAGCTGTATACCAAGTTTGAAGTCAATGGGAATTGTAGTTTCGGAGAAGAAGACGATTTAAAGTTTTGTAACGGACGACAGACGACAACGACAGACACCTCATGATGACAATAGCTTACAGTCTGTCGACCAGTCAGCTAAAAAAAAGTGGCCACAATCCTGTGATGACAAGGTGAGCAAATGGCATCAATGTACATCAAACACATTTTTATAGACTTGCTTTTATGTGATGTCTGTCCCTTTTTAACTTTTAATTTTAAATTTTAATTTTTAAATTTGATCCTGTTTGATTATTAATTTGTTCATAGATCTCTCTTATTGTGTTGCTTCTGTTTTAGTGTTTAAACTTGCTTCGTGTATCCTGCTGTTGTGTCCTCCGTCAAAGCACTTTGTAAACTTTGTTTTTAAAGGTGCTATTCAAATAAAGTTATTATTAAATGTAGATAAACTGTACTTTTAATCTCATTGGTTATTTTCATTCATTTATTTACATATTTATGTTAATTACCCCCATATTCCTCCTTTTTTTTCTCTCCTTTTTCTTTCCTTCTCATTTAGTTTCAGTTACCTAATGATCATCTTTGGTCATATCCCTGATTTTTTTTTTTTTTTGAGAAGCCCACATCACAACAGTCACACCACATACACATCTTACACACAAAACATTTACACAACCAAGACAGGACATTGATTCATACTTCCTGGCCAGTCAGACATTTTGTTTCTTTTGTTTATTACATGCCATATACCTTAACCCTTTCATGCATGAATTATGAGAACCTTAATCAACATTTATTTCCTGAGTGTTTTTATTCCTCTTTAGCCATGAAAAAAACAATGTTACTGAAAATTTTCTCATGAACCTATTTTTCATGGAGTTAAAAAAATGTCAGCTTGACACCATGCATTTAATTTCTGAAGCAAAGAAACATGGATTTACTGATATATCATGTGAAAACTATGAAATAAAACCTTTTTAATGCAGCTAATCTGCTGTTTTCTTACATTTTAACATACTCTAATACTAGTCATTACTCACTTCATGGAAATAATATGCAAAAAAAAAACAAAACGTTTTTGTAAAAAAAAAAAAAAATAATAATAATAATAAGAAGAAGAAGAAGAAGAAGAAGAAGAAGAGAAGAAAGAAGAAGAAGAAGAAGAAGAAGAAGAAGAAGAAGAAGAAGAAGAAGAAGAAGAAGAAGAAAGAAGGAAGAAGAAGAAGAAGAAGAAGCAAGAAGAAGAAGAAGAAGAAAGAAGAAGAAGAATTGCAGTTTAGTAGCAATAACAAGCAATTGATTTTTTTTTTATTATTAGTTTACTTTATTTTGAATATGCAACAAGACAAAGTAATCTTACTTAGTCCTTAGAAATAAAACAGGTATTAAGAGGTCATGGAAGAAAAAAAACAAAACAAAACAAAAAAAAAACTTATACATATACGTGACTTCATTTGCACATTCTAAAAGGAGTGGGAGGAAGTATAATTTATTTAATCCCACCCCTTCAACCCTAAACATGTTACTGCACATCAGGTTTATCAAGAACAGCAAAGTTACACTAATGGTATGAATTACAGTGGATGGGATGATGCATAAGCGTCCACTGTGTTGGCTGATATGGAACTAAAACAACAAAACCCATGAAAATACAACAGAACAGCTTTGAATAACTGTCCACTGTAGTGACCAGTATGCATGAAAGGGTTAAACACCCCCCCACAAACACATTATGATGATTTAATGTAAATATTGTATATAAGTATAAGTCTCCTTGTCACCTGGTGCTGATGCAATAAATGGCCTGCACTTATATAGTGCATTTTCTACACATTTATGGTGCCCAAAGCACTTTACAAAGCCCCACGTTCACCCATTCATTCAGTGTCTTGCCCAGGGACACTTTGACACATGGACAGTAGGAGGCAGGATTCGAACCGCCAGCCCTTCGGACATTGGACGACCCGCTCTACCAACTGAGCCACAGTCACCCCATAATAATAATAATAAAGGTTAAAAAAAAAATACAAAAAAAAAAAACCCACCAGAAAAACCACAATGCTACCACCTCTACTCAGGCGTTCACCTCATCAAACCTCATTCATTTTCTGACGGGTCAACCTGACACCTTTTTATCACTATTCAAAACTACCAGACTCACATGCTTCATAAAACCACTTCCTCCATCCATTAATTTGTCTTAGTTTGAATCCAAAATTACAATAAAACATTCAACAACACATGCCGCTGATTAATCCTTTCTGTTGGCAACAACAGCAAGAACAAGTGACAAAAAATACTGAATATGACCTGTAGGCAGGTGTTTACTATGTGATAAAACCAGTTTAGCACTTTTAAAGTCACCAGTGTTTGTTACGATTCTGTCTCATGTCCACATTTGGACATTCAGACATAGATCACCTCCATCTCAGCCTGTTTCTGGCTTTTTAGTTAGTTTCAGAATTATGGATAGAGTTATAGGCGAGGAATACTAATTAAATGGCTGCCATGTCACCCTTTGATACGTCTTATATACAGTCATGGAAAAAATTATTAGACCACCCCTTTTTTTTTCTTGTTCATTTTAATGCCTGGTAAAGTTACAATTGTTTGGACAAATATAATAACACAAAAATAGCTCATAGTAGTTTAATTTCAGCGCTGATATCTATCCATTTAACATCTTTTCTTGATAATAACCCAATCACTTCAGTTCTTCCATCAGTATCTGTGTCATTGTACTGACAAAAACAGTGCTTTTAGACATTCCATGTTTTCTTTTCTGTCTGTTTTAGTCACATGACACACACAGGAGTTAGTACTTCATTGCATAACCATTGTTTTTGATGACTTTTGATGGTCTATTTTTTTCCACAACTGTATGTGATTATCTCAAGGCAGATTACAGTTCTTTTAGTCCAATTCTACTGCCATAATGAACACTAGAGGCTTCAGCTGCGATTGACAGCTCATTCACCTGCGAAATCACACTTTAATTTCTTCAGTTTACTGAATAAAATACAGATTTTATCCTAAAAATTACCACAGCTGTATTTGTGGTTAATTAATTACAAGACTAAACATTGCACAACGTTATGTTTAACACTTAAAGGAGTGATATTTAGCTTCTTTTTTTTTTTTTTAATGGAATAATGTATTATCAAACATTTCCCTGTGGTCTCCATAAACTGTAAATGCTCGCTTGGCTCTGAATTCTTCATTCATTCAACTCCACAGGTCCATCTTCAACCCTATTTCTGAGTAATGACACCAGAAAGGTGGTTTGGAGCGTCGGCCCTTTAAATGCACATGAGACACTTCAGGCCCCGCCCCCTCCAGGTTATTGGCTGTGCTGCTCTGTCCTGTTCAACCAACAACTGAACATTTTAGGTAATGGGCTCCAAGTTTGGACACATTTTCAGTCTGGACTACAACCGCTGCTGCTGACAAACAATTATGTTGAACTGGAGAAATATTCATCGGACGGCTTGACCTTATATGTGCAAATGTTTTGACATAACTCGCTATAGAACGTAACAATTTAAGCAGGAATTAAAACAGGTTGTAGAAATCCACTTGATTTCTTGCCAAAATGAATATCAAGATAGTTTTGTAGCACCTGGAGGGTTCAAATTCAAACTGCATGAACTATTATGGTCCAAATACACAAATAAATGAACCACAGACTAAGAAAAGTGGGTTTAGACAAATCTGAGCCCTTTAACACAGTTTAAACCATGATGGCTGCAGCCACAATGCACAACTGAGGCTTCAAAAATGGAAGACCAGAAAGATCTGAGAAACATTAAAGTGGTTTTATATGTAATATCTGCTACTATACAGGACTCAGTCAGAATAATAAAAGTGGTAATGGCCATTGTCTGGTGTAGGGTGGGAGTGTGTGTTCTCATCACTGCTGATAAAGATCTAAAAAATTTCTAGACAATATAATGTATTAAACATTTCTTCATAATGCTTTTAATGACTGATATACAATATCATAACACTGACGGCTAATCTAATGAGATGGGTTGTTACAATGAATATTTAAAAAAAGAAAAAAAAAAACATGAAAATTGAAAATTTCAAAACAGAAAATTTCACTTTTCATCTGATAAAAGTGCACGAGTCAAGAAAATCTGAAAATCTTGGCCTAATCGTTTTTATTTATTTAACCCTGTAAAGCCTGAAGCATTAAATCACTGACAGAAAATTCCACTTCTTTGAAACTGGAGCCTTTACTGGTCCTTCTAAAAAACCCAAAAAAATTTTTTTCAAATATCAATTTCCATGTATGAGTTTTAATTTTGTACCATATTTGATACATCGGGTTTCAATGGTCAAATATTATTATTTTGAACAAACAAAAATATAACACAAACATGTCTAACAAATTGTTGATTCCTTTTCTAAATGGTCCCAGTTCTTCCTCATTAATGTCAGTCTTGTAGTGTCACTTGAAAGGCCTGTGGTGAATGAACTCCTCCCCCTGGTGGATTATCTGTGTATTGCATGTATCTAATTGTGTACATCAGGTTTATCAAGAAATAAAATATCACACTGATCATGTAGAGGGCTTCAAAACTCATGTATCAAATATGATACGTTTGGCATTATAGGGTTAAATGTGGAAATGTTGCATATTATACCTGGAAGCACCTTTTAAGGATAATGGCATCTTTTTGGAGGTTAATACATCCGGTTTCTAAACTGTATGTGTTTTTATGTGAGATATCCGGTGTCCCAAATGTTACTTAGTCATCACATTTCTGTTTTTGTTCAAATCTGGGCTGTATTTATAGCGCAGATTATTTTTAAAACTACATTAAAAATCCCCCACTTGTCACTTACTTTAACCACACTACACTATTTTTCAATCCACAGCAGTTTTTATCCTCTTCTCAAGGGACATTTCAGCCAAACGGCCCTCCAAATCGAGTGGGACATCGTAATAATCTTTCCACCTCTGTTCATACTCGTAGACCAAATATAGACTGTGCAGAAGCAGATGGAACAGTGTCAATCTCTCTCCCATCATTTGGCATGGAAACCTCGCACAGTTTTTGAAATGCATATGGTGAATTTTGCACAGATGGATACCTCGCACTGGCAATTTGATTCCACCTGTCAGTGTCTATCCTACCTGGCTGACGCACACATGCAGGCATGGGAAAGCAGCGGAGGCGGCAAAGCTGGAGTTAATTAGAATCTAATGTATCAAACTGCATTTTCTCAGCACCTCGGTGTGTAGGGGGGTTAATTGTGTGGGCAGAGTGACTAGCTGTTTGTGTTAACTCAATACAGAAACACAGAGGCTATGTATGGGAGTTTCTAATAATAGAGACACGGACAGATTGGAAAATCCTCTGCACAAGCAGAATAAAAGTGCTTTAACTACATCTCAGGGTAGGCAAAGAGTCAGTAGGAGGGAAGAGGAGGAGGAAAAGTTGAGAAAAAGGAGGCAAACAGAGGGGAGTTGTTTGTGTTTAGCACTTTGTGATTGTGAATAGTGGTGTTGTTCAGTTTTGGACATTGTTGTGGCGCTACAGCAGGCTTTCTTCGCCTGTGTGCTCTTTGTGCGCAACACAGTGCAAAAGCCTCTGCAGGCCTCGCAAAGACACAACTCTTTAATGAGCATATCGATCAGCGTTTCTCACACTTTCATTTCCCCCCACAGAGAGAGAAAGAGGGAGAGCGAGAGCGAGACAGGGAGCGAGGAGAAGAAAAGGATAGGGGAAAAAAGCGATGAAGAGACGAAAGCTTTAGAAAAGCTTTAGACTCAAAGTGGAGCTTTTTTTTTTTTCTTTCAAAAGACCGCAGGGGAGTCGGCTTTGTGCCTGTAAAATTCAATTTACCTTTTCACAGATGGTCTATACTGCGGCTGGTATTCAGGTGCACAGCTCATAAGCCCCTCTGAATGCGTGTGCGTGTGCATGCGCTGTATTTACGCACACACCGTGGACGTGCATGCGTGAGCGTCGATGTGCTGGAATGCTCATTTGTGTGTGTTTGTGTGTGCGAACGCAGACTAAGGGCGCAGTGTAAGCCACCCTGGTGTGAACCCAGGTTTTCTCTCAGAGCTCCGTCTCGCTCCAGTCGCTCCTCTGCATCACATTACTTCTCCACCTCCACCCACCCAGTACCACGGTACAGATAGAACAACATCAAAGGCAGCAAATGAGACTGTTGGAGCTGCTTTAATCGCTGGGACATGACTTCTTTGTTGATATGAAGGACGCGGGTCAATACTGTGCAGTTGTCACCGTTTGTTAAACTTCTATAAAAATTCTCCTTGTGTTACTCAGGGGTGATTGTGGACTTTGTACAGTAACAAACACCACGTTGAACTGTATTAGCATGCTGAGGTGGAACATGTGTTTAGATAGTGCATCAATAAAAGCACTCATTTACAAGTAAAAGTTGTGTATTCACATTTTAAGTATTATCAGGATTAACTCATAACCCACCCAGCATGTCCATGCGGGCTGCATATAAGGGTCCCGTGAGGGTTTGTCCGCAGTTTCCATGGTGACCCCACATGTGTTTGACCAGATCACAATCAGAATCAGAGATCTGAATATATCATATTATTTATTCTTCACACTATTTATCCCACGATATTTATCTTTCATGTCATTTGCACTACTTCTCATGTTATTGGCACTACTGAAATGCTATGTTTTACAACTATCTTAGTTTGTAATACTTTTTATTTTTAATGTAAATATCTGTGCCTTTTACTGATATTTGTTGTTGTTTGATATTTGTTGTTCTTTTTACTGATATTTGTTGTTGTTGTTTGACTTATATTTGTTCTTGTTTTGACTGATATTTGCTGTTGTTTGGTATTTGTTGTTGTTTTGACTGATATTTGTTGTTGTTGTTTGACTGATATTTGTTGTTGTTGTTTTGACTGATATTTGTTGTTTTTTTACTGATATTTGTTGTTTGACTGATATTTGTTGTTGTTGTTTTGACTAATATTTGTTGTTGTTTGATATTTGTTGTTTTTACTGATATTTGTTGTTGTCTGACTAATATTTGTTGTTGTTTTCGCTGATATTTGTTGTTGTTTGACTGATATTTTTTGTTGTTTGATATTTGTTGTTGTTTTTACTGATATTTGTTGTTGTTGTTTTTACTGATATTTGTTGTTGTTTGAGTGATATGTGTTGTTGTTTGATATTTGTTGTTGTTTTTACTGATATTTGTTGTTTGAGTGATATTTGTTGTTGTTTGATATTTGTTGTCTGACTAATATTTGTTATTGTTTTTACTGGTATTTATTGTCTGTCTGTAAGTTCTTGAACTGAACCTGAGAGCTTGGCCTTAGTTTCATTCTACTTGACAATAAAGAGATTCTGATTTCCATTCCGACATGAGCAAACACATATGGGGCCACCATGGAAACTGCAAAATCAAATCTTGCTGTAAATTATGAATACAAGTTGCCTACGTATTTTAAATTATTTGTAAATAAAACGTGAGCTAAAAACTGAAACTCATACTGATTAGTAAATGGGAGAAAAAGGAAAGGTTTTTAAAATTCAAGAAAAAAAGTTGAAACTTTGACCTATTTTTCCCAAAATGTAATCACATCTATTCTGGGTCACTGGCAATCTATAAACCCAATTTGGTCTGAATTCAACCAACAGTTTTGCTGCTAAAGTGTTAAACAAAGAAACAAACTGAACCAAAAACAATCCCCCTCACCTCCCCTTTGGGTTGGGGGGGTAATAAATCAGAATATAAGGGTTTTTTCCTACTTTTCAGGGTGATGCCGGTAGATCCAGATGGCCGTGTTGACTCCTCAGAGGTCCGAACCAACCTGAGCTGTGAGTTTGAGCCTCCTCATATCCACACGCACTCAGGACAAGCGCCCTCAGCTGTGGTGGAACCACATGTGGACCCACTCACACCTGATCAACAGGACCTGAGGACAGGATCTGCCTCTAACAGGTGTCACACAAATGAAACCTGTTTCTACAAATTAAATTTGTTTAACCCTTAGGGGTCTGAGCTTATTTTGGTCGTTTTTGAGTCCTTTTGATTTTGCCTTTAGATACTATATAAACAAATGTTTACTATACCCATGTTTGGAATCTGTTTTCAGCACAACATCTAAATCATCTGTCTGTTACTTTTTCACTTTAACCTACTATAAAAACACAAAAGGACAAAAAACACACACACACAAAAAAAACTATATAAACTCCGATTTGAAAAATGTATATAATTTATTGCATAAATAACACACAGATGCTTAACGAACCTTTTCAAAGACTTTAAAAGTGAATATTGGTTCCAAATATTAGGTATAGAAAATCAAAATTGTAATAAATTAAAATTGTACTCAAATACTAAAAAAAAAAAAAAAATCTGATTTCAAAAAAAATGTATGTAATTTATTGCATAAATGTAAAAATAAACAAAAAAAATGATGAAGATATGGTAAGAAATATAATGCCCCCCTACACACACACACACCTCATTTTCATACTTTTATTTGGGTTTGCTGTGGTTTCAAACCGCCGTATCTCCAGTTGTATTTGCTCTATCAACATCAAATAAAAAATGGGAGAGGGTTTCAAGTCTGCACTTTCAAATGCAGTTGTCCCCAGTGGTCTATGTGACCGACTTCTGACACTACGACATGTTTAAAATGTCATGTGATTCAGTCACGGGGCCGTGGAGCCCTAAGGGTTAAGAAAAACGCATTCAAAATAAAACTTTCTACAATGTCGCCATTTTGTGAAATTTCTCTAATTTTCTTCAATGTTTTATGCTTTTAAGGATTGATATTCTTTTTTTTTTTTTTTTAATTGAATTCTTCCTTTTCCCACATTTCCCTGTGGTCTCCATAAACTGTAAATGCTCTGCTTGGCTCTGAATTCTTCATTCATTCAACTCCACAGGTCCATCTTCAACCCTATTTCTGAGTAATGACACCAGAAAGGTGGTTTGGAGTGCTGACCCTTTAAATGCACATGAGACACTTCAGGCCCCGCCCCCTCCAGGTTATTGGCTGTGCTGCTCTGTCCTGTTCAACCAATAACTGAACTTTTTAGGTAATGGGCTCCAAGTTTGGACATATTTTCAGTTTTTACTACAACCGCTGCTGCTGATAAACAATTATGTTGAACTTGGAGAAATGTTCATCTGAAGTCTAGACCTTATATGTACAAATGTGGAGATGGAACTAGTCATAAAACATAACAAATTAAGAGGAATTTAAAACAGGTTGTAGAAATCCACTTGATTTCTTGCCAAAAAGAATATAAAGATAGTTTTGCAGCACCTGGAGGGTTCAAATTCAAATCTTTTGAACTATTAGGGTCCAAATACACAAATAAATGAACCACAGACTAAGAAAAGTGGGTTTAGACAAATATGAACCCTTTAAGAAAAAAATACGAGAAATTTAAGAGAATGTTGCTGCATCTAGTGCTGTTTATTATCATCTTTTCATTAAATAACTTCCAAGATTTGAGCCATTTTCACGAACATCGTTGACTTTCGTATCCATCACGCGGCTCCCTCTCAGCTTTGATTCGCTAACTTCCAAAACACCAGGATACGCAACAGATCCACGTTACATGTTGCGTCAGTGCGATAGAAGTGGGTTGACTGACGGAGACGGGGGGACTAGATTCCCCAGTGCTGTTGAAATATGAGCCCTTTAAACTGTTAAAATGGCTGAAAACAAGACACAAATCAGATATTTTTACATGTATTAATGAAACAACCATACATACAGTAGTTACTTTTGTACAAGCAAAGTATGGATTGGAAGCTTTTAGTATTTATGTTTGTTTGTTTTAAACAAGAAATCCTGTTTTGATCTAAACAGGATGTATTTGAAGTTGAAAGAACCCACACATGCAGATTTCATCACCACACCAGGAGTCTAAATGAGACTCATCCAGAATATTACTTTGCTTCAAAGCAGGCAAGGTTTTTTCAAAGTACAGGGATTTGTGAACGAAAATAAAGTGATTTCAGACGCCCCATTTCACCATGTTAACTAAATTGCAAAGTCCTTGTGTGCATTTCTCATACAGCGGTCTGTGTCTGTGTCTCCAGCACACCCGGTCGGATCTAAACATCCATATGGGCTTTTGTGCCTCAGGTGTTTGGCTGCAGACAGCGCACTTCGCATCTGCCTTACATGTTGTTTTTAGATTCATTTTACTGCTGCATTAATGTGTACGTTGAGTTTTACTCCTACACATGTTACAGACTGAGCTCATTGGAATTTACATATTATTAAAATAATCAAATTAAATTTAACTCATAAAGACCCAAACATCCACTGGTGACCAAACCATCTACTGATCTAAACTGTTTAATACCTGTTGATCCACTAATTCTATCAATACATGTAAATAATTGGTGTAAAATACAGTTATTCATCTTTTCATGGTCATCAGATATGACCCATTTGGACGTTCAGAAGCTTTGTAGTTACCTTGGAAACACTGTCATCTTCTACAACATTGATTCACCAGTAAAACCCATGGAGTTGGATCAATGACAGTGGATGGACACACTGGGTTTATGTTCAGTTTGTGATACATTTTGCTGAAGAAGTCATTTTTACTTCAGTTTTTTCTGTTTCTGACATAATAACCTGCAACTTTAATCTGAGTTTTTATGAACATCTACATGATCAATGGGAAAATAGTTGATTTTACTGTAAAAACACAAAATACAGCGAATAATATTATGATAAATGGTGAAAAATCACTTAAGAAAAGTTAAATATAGAGAAAAAAAACTGTTTTGGAACTGCCAGATAAGTAAATACAGTTCTTCATCTTTTCATGGTCATCAGATATGACCCATTTGGACTTTCAGAAGTTTCGTAGTTACCGTGGAAACACTGTCATCTTCTACAACATTGATTCACCAGTAAAACCCATGGAGTTGGATCAATGACAGTGGATGGACACACTGGGTTTATGTTCAGTCAATATACTTTACTGAAAAAGTCACTTTTTCTTCAGTTTTCTCTGTTTCTGATATAACCCTCAATTTTAATCTGAGTTTTAATGAATATTAACATGATCAGTGAATTAAAAACAGAAAAATACATGATTTGCACTGAAAAAAATGCAAAATAAAGAAGATAATATTGGGTCAAAACACAGTAATGTCCCCTCAGAGAGTGAACTTTAATTGATTGTCATTCCAACATTTATTTCAATATAAAGTAGCTCTTGGTTTTGGATAGTCCCTTATGGTCCAACTAATGCAAAAATGAATTTGAAAGTAAAAATGTGGGTCATTTAGCAACACTAATCTGTCAAATTGTCCCTAAAATGTCTCATTTTGAATACCGTGTTTTGACCCTATTGCAATAAATGGTGATAAATCACTTAAAGGTTAAATCTAGAGTCAGATTAATTTGGGAACTGACACAAAAGTAGCACTGGGTCTTTATGGGTTAAACTACAGCTATGGATCATGTTTTATAAGATCGTCGTATATTAGTAGGATCCCTGTCCTGTAAGAACCTTGTATCTCCAAAAACCTCAGAATAAACCATAAACCGCACCATCAACACCGTCAGGTTTTCTGACGGTGTTGACGTCTGGCGGTGTTGACAAAAAACTACTTTTTAACATATTATGTATGAGCTGTATACATTAGCCATCTGGTGTTAGCCTGGGGTGCTAACTACCTCTAGCCCTACTATAAATGTATACATTTATGGAATAATTCTATTTAATATTTTCTGTACAAAAGTGACAGTATTGACACATCATGGTTGTGACAGTAAAGATGTCAATAAAAATGTACAGACTTTTGAAGACATAGAACACTTAAAGGAGGCTGAGTGAACTTGTTGTATGTGCTGGATCTGGAAGGTGAAGAAGAAAGTCCTCAGGAATATAGGTGACCCTGTGGTGCCTGATTTTTTTAGTCTTTTTTTAAAAATATCTGACGGTGTTGACAGAAACGTGGGACACATTTTAAGGAAACACAAAATAATAGTAAATGTTGATGAAAATTCATGGCTCTTCGTTTTCAAGTGATTTTTTTATTCGATTTTTTCATTTGATAAGTATTTTATTCATTTAAAAAGAGTTTTCACTGTTTGTTATCAGATTGAAATGATAATCTCTTGTCTGTAGACAATCCATTTTGTGGGTAATGAGCTAACAGATTATTATAAAATTCACTAAATTAAAAACAAACTTATGGAAAAAGGCTACATTTGTGCAAAAGACCCTTAAAAGATCAACTCTGACAATTTTTATAGTAAAAAATATTCATTTCCAATGGAATTAGCACTTTTCTGAGTGGGATATGTTTCTTCCAAAATTTCAAGAATCAGTAATAGACAGACAGACAGACAGATACTTTATTGATCCTTTGCAGGATATTATTTGGTTATGACAGCAGTAAAAACACACTGACCCATCCCCGCAGACAACCAACAATAATGGAGATACAAGGTAAGAAGTGATTAAAAAAAGAGAATAAAAGGTATATAAAATATATAATATGTACAGTGTTAATGCATTAATTTTGACAGCCATAAAATAAAAAATAAAAAACACAAAATACAGAGGATCATATTATAATAAATTATGATAAGTCACTTCAGAAAAGTTAAATAAAGAGAAAAATTCATTTGGGAACTGACACAAAAGTAGCACAGGGTCTGTAGAAGCCAATAATGTAATAACAGCCGATAAAGTAATAACAGCCAATAACATAATAAATTTGCCAATTTTTTTTTTTTTTTTTTTATTGAAAAGTATGGCACAACAAAGACAGACTCATCAATTCAGGGAGTACAAATCTGACACAAAAATATAATAATCACTGTCCTGTCAAAACAAAACAAAACAAAAAAAAAAAAAAAACCCTGAATTCAGAGCCATACTTAGCATTTTTCTTTTTTTTTTTTTGAACAAGGTGCACAAGAATCAAACCCACAATGAAAATAAGAAAAAGAATAAATTAGAAAAAAAAAAGAAAAAATTACCCTGAAAACCAAAAGTAAAATCACATATGTACAAGAAAGAAAATTCTGTAGTAAAACGGATATGTGTTCATTTATTTATTTATTCATTTTCTGAGCCTGCAGTTGGGATAGACTCCATGCAAAAAATTTGCCAATTTTAAAATGTAACGAGACAATAATGTATTATTTGGCCAACCACATAAAAAAAGTCCTGAACTGATAACATAATAACTTTTGGCCAATAATGTTATAACTTATTGGCCTGTTATTACGTTATTGGCCTGGTAAAAAAAAAAAAAAAAAAAATTGCAAAAAAAAAAAATTCTTTGCAAATGTAATAACTGAACCGATAACATAATAAGTTATAACGTTATTGGCCAAAAGCTATTACGTTATCGGTTCAGGACTTTTATTACATTATTGGCCTATTACATTCTAAAAATGGCACATTTATTATGTTATGGGCCGTTATTATGTTATCAGTTGTTATTACGTTATTGGCTTCTACAGGGTCTTAATGGGTTAATACCAGTTACCTTGAGTACACATCCGATTCACTCTGTTTTCATTTGGTTAACGACTCCACAATTAGTAAAAATGTCAGTGTTTACGCCTAAAGTGTGACCATATGGTGGGTTTTTCTTTGTGTTTTCATCGCTGAAATGGAAATTGAACAGCCCAGATGCTATTTTAATTGTTGCAGTTTGTGTCAATTTTGCCCAGTGAAAAGACTGAAAGAGGCTGCATCGGAAAGAAAAAAAAAAAGTGCAAAAAGGGCCGGATGACGCAATACAGAGGGGGAGATGGGAGGAAAGTGACAGCGAAAAGGAGAAGAAGTAAAGGAAACGTAAAGACGGAGGTGGAGGCGCGATAAATCAAAGATGAGATGAAACCAGAGCATGTATGTGTCTGTGATTGGCCTGTCAGCTTCTGTTAGCCTGACTGAACCTTCAGCATAGCTTCTGTTTATGATTGTGTGTGTGTGTGTGTGTGTGTGTGTGTGTGTGTGTGTGTGTGTGTGTGTGCACCTACCACACCTGACTCTTCTTCTCAGTGCTTTTTAATGAGGAGGAAAATTCTCTCGGTGGCACGTTGAAGTCTCTGCAAACTCAAATACTACGAAAAGAAAGAGGGAAGCAGAAGTCTTCGTACTACAATTACAGTCACGCTCAGCCTCGTATTTGTGCGGCGGCGAAGACACGACGCCGCTCTGCACCAGTCGCCGCAAACTGCTTTGACGTTTCAGAAGCGGGAAAAATGGAGGGTGAAAAAGCAGACGTCAGAGTTGAAAGAAGGTTACAACGGCACTGGGGAATCTAGTCCCTCTGTCTGCGTCAGTCGACCCGCTTCTATCGCATCGACGCAACACGTAACGTGGATCTGCTACGTATCCTGGCGTTTTGGAAGTTAGCGAATCGAAGCTGAGAAGAAGCTATGTGATGGATATGAAAGTCAACGATGTTTGTGAAAATGGCCCGAATCTTGGAAGTTATTTAACCCTTTCATACATGAATTATGAGTACTGTAATCAAGATTTTTTTTTTTTTCCTGAGTGTTTTCATTCCTCTTTAAGCATAAAAAAACAATGTGATTGAAAATTATCTTATGAATCTATTTTTCATGGAGTTCCAAAAATGTCCATTCAGGTGGATACCATGCGTTTCAGTTTTGAAGCAAAGAAACATGTATTTACTGATATTCTGTGTGAAAATTTTTAAATAAAAACATTTTTAATGCTACTAATTTGATGCTTTCTCACATTTTACTATACTCCAATACTAGTCACTACTCAGTTCACTGAGTGTGATGCTGTTAGTACGGACCCAGAACCCAAATGCAGAACTTGGAAGTGGATGTAAAAGTTTACAGAGTTTATTTTGTACTGTTGGTACCAAGGTTATAATAGTTTTGGATTTTTAATTATAGTTTAGTTTTAATTAGTTTTGACTTTTTTTTCTCTTATTCAGTTAGTTTTAATTAGTTTTTAGAGCAGGTTTGTTAGTTTTTATTAGTTATCGTTTTTTTCTGAATGCTTAGTTTTAGTTTAGTTTAGTTTTAGTATTAGTTTTAGTTATTTCATATATTTTATCTTCCTCATCATCCTATTCAAAGAAATTAGTGAGGCGTGGATATGGGTTACCCTGGACACTTTATTTGGGGGTCGGGTTAGGGCGGCTCATGGACTGAGCAGAGACACAATGTACCGTACAATGTATAAATTCCCTATAGCAGGTTGAGGTGGGGTGCAATCCATACACAACGTCACTTACGTGAAACAATGCGAAGATGTGCAAAGCATGACAGGAGATGCACAATGCAGCCAGCAGTTAAAGCAGATAGGAACATATTATAAACCAGCTAACCAGCAGTTAAAGCAGATAGAAACATATATAAACCAGCTAACCAGCAGTTAAAGCAGATAGGAACATATATAAACCAGCTAACCAGCAGTTAAAGCAGATAGAAACATATATAAAACCAGCTAACCAGCAGTTAAAGCAGATAGGAACATATTATAAACTAGCTCAGGGCTCGTGACTGCGACTGAATTACGGTTGCAAATTAATACGTGCACCTAGAATAATGGCTGCAGAAGTAACTTGTCAGCTGAAAATAAACAAGCTCCACGCCCCGCTGACTGAAGCGGAAAATCTAGTCCCCGCCCCCTCGCGTGCGCATCTCTGCGGATGGTCCAACACTGCATGACTTCGATGCACTGCCAGCGGTCAGGAAGTACCTACACTCTGGCACCAGGTCAAGGAGGCCTGACTTCAGGCGTCGTGGTGTAGACCACAGTGACTAAGGGGCACCAGGTCAAGGAGACTTGACTTCAGGCGTGGTGTAGACCACAGTGACTAAGGGGCACCAGGTCAAGGAGACTTGACTTCAGGCGTGGTGTAGACCACAGTGACTAAGGGCTTTAGGCCATGAAATAAAAAAGTTGGTTGTTGCAAATAATGGTGTGATTCGTCTTTCTTCTCCAAGAACCAACTAAAGTATATACCACACATTGACAATTGTTTTGCACCTGTGTCAATGTAAGCTTTTTCTTTCATACTCTATTCAAATACTTTATTCTAGGTTGTTAACATTGCTTAAATACATATAGGAATATTACTTGGTATGGCCAAGAGTTTTGCTTGTTCTCCAAATTTTTTATATAATAGTGGTGCGCCTAGATTTTAGCCTGTGCTCCTAACTTTTTAGGGTTAGGAGCACAGTGCTCCTAACTTTTTAGGGTTAGGAGCACAGTGCTCCTAACTTTTTAGGGTTAGGAGCACAGTGCTCCTAGGTCAAAAAGTTAATTTTAAGCCCTGCAGCTAACCAGCAGTTAAAGCAGACAGAAACGTATATAAACCAGCTAACCAGCAGTTAAAGCAGACAGAAACATATATAAACCACTTATAAACATATATAACCCAGTTCCTCATCAGTAAACCACACCTTAGCAGACCTCTCATATCTTAATCATCTCCAGTTCCATTATTAGCCAACTTTGCTTCAGTTCAGTTCAGCTAGCTGTTGCTACTAACATCAAGTGTTTTTTAACATTCTAACAGGTTCCATACCTCTGTAATTGGATTAGTTTTCATCCTCCTCTTTTCTCCTCTTCTAAACTGTGCAGTTCAGGGCTTGGAAGGCCTTTTCATGGTGATAAACTCTCCAGTTTTAACCTGGATGCTAGTCCTGTTTGACTCTGTCCTTTAGCTCAGCTCTGTCTGTCACTCACGCGCACACACACGGTACGCCAAAAAAAAAAAAAAAAGCGACCCATGTATCACTACAGTAAACCCCAGACAGGACTGTGCTGCTGTGTCCCAGCTTTAGTCTGTATGTTCCAGGTAGAGTGGGGACCAGAAGACCACTGGAAACCACAGTGACCAGACATGACAGACTGTGTAGTGTCGTATGGTGTCACCAGCTCAAACTGCTGGAAGGTAATAAATTAATTTCATATCAATCCGACATTGACAGAGACGAAAACGAAGGGAATTGTATCCATAATTTTTATACGTTTTAGTTAGTTTTGTAAGCTCACAATACAGTTTCAGTTAGTTATCGTTTTTTTTTCTTTTAATTAGCGTTTTTATTTATTTCAGTTAACGAAAATGTTTTTTCAATTTTAGTTTCCGTCATTTCGTTCGTTTTCGTTAACGATAACCTTGGTTGGTACAGATAGATAGATAATGATAATGAACAGGATCTTGAGGACAGCGGCCAAGGAAGTCCTCGTAGGATTCGTCCGCCGGTCTATGGACGCGAACCCACGGTTCGGCTCCGGATTTCGAGTCGGCACCCCGACTAGGGGAAAGCAGAGGGAGGTCAGGAACGGAAACAGGTCATGCACGGGAAAGCAATCAATCAGGCAACAGGACATTAGGGTAAGACAAACTCACGTACCAAAAAACCAGGCGATGAAGTCAAAAACCAGGAAGGCAGATGGAGGCAGACAAAACCGACAGGGAGCAGGTGAAAAACAGGCAAAAACGGGATGACAAAACGGGTCAAAGAACAGGTAAGCAGACGAACAGACAGGATCAAAACGCTGGTAAGTAAACTACAAGAGATTACGAACTGGCGTCTGAACAGAGGAAAAGACTGGACTTAAATACACAGAAGGGAGGGAAGACAACGAGACACAGGTGGCACACATCAGGGCGGAGTCAGGTAATCAGGGGAAAGGTGAACACGATCAAGGAAGGGAAGTAAAGACAAATGACAAGACACATGAGGAAAAATTAACAAAATAAAACAGGAAGTGACAGACAAACATGAAAACCAGACTAACGTCTGGTGACAGACTTCACATTGAGATAATATGCAAAAAAAAACCAAACAACTTTTTGTTTAAAAAAGACTTAGTTACAGTCTAATCACAATAACAAGCAATTGATTTACACTCAAACATGTTAGTACAGATTAGGTTTATCAAAAACAGCAAAGTTACAGTAATGGTATGAATTGCAGGGTATGGAATGATATGGAACTAAAACAACAAAACCCATGAATATAGAAGAGAACGGCTTTGAACAGCTGTCCACTGTAGTGACCACTATGCATGAAAGGGTTAATGAAAAGATGATGATAATAAACAGCACTAGATGCAGCAACATTCTCTTAAATTTCTCTTATTTTTTTCTTAAAGGGCTCATATTTCTCTAACGCTGCGTTTCCACTTCGTGGTACCGGCTCGACTCGACTCTGCCTTTTTGCGTTTCTATTACGAAAAAGGACCTGGAATCTGGTACCTGGTACTAGTTTTTTGGTATCACCTCCGCTGACGTTCCAGGACTGGGGACCAGATACTAAAAGGTGACGTGTAAACGCTGCAGACCACTGGTCCACTTCAGATCAAGTCTGTGACCCTAAACTAAAATGGAGTTTGACTTCCCGGTTAAAAGGAAAAATAAGGGGACTCACCATGCAGATCTGCTCGTACCCAGGTGTGATGAATGTTGAATCTCACCTGATCGTAAATGTATGGGCGGGGCTGATTAGCATATGTGACCATGCCCACTAAACACCATAAAAGGGCGTGGTCACAAACCAAAAACTATCCCAGTTTTCATGCTATGGAAGGCAGCTATTAGAACTACATATCAGGCTCAGATTATTTTGCTTCAACCAACATATTTGTTCATTAACATGCATTCAAGTGTTGCGACCTGGGTTCATTCTCAACTGCACAATAAAGTATGAATGACCTTTGTGTTTATTTTGTGTTGTTTCAGCCTAAGGGGTAAAAAAAAAAAAGCAGCCTACGTGAATACATACCAATTAATATTTAATCATGTACAGCTTCAGCCTATACATTTAGGGTCTGTATTATGTGTTTTCCCTTTAATTCACTTATTAAATATTTATTGTTCTGTACATTTATACTCCGTTTGTGGATCTGGAGCTGCTGATGAAGACTGAATTAAACTCCTGGTGTTTGCTGTTGTCTCTTTATAGGATGCTTTGTTAACCCATAAAGACCCAAAAAAAACACTGGCTACCAAAATCTACCAATATAAAATATTTATTAACTTCTGATCCACTAATTCTATCAATACATGTAAATAATTAGTGTAAAATGCAATTTGTCATCTTTTCATGGTCATCAGATATGAGCCATTTGGACATTCAAAGGCTCCATAGTTGCCGTGGAAACACCATCATCTTCTACAACATTGATTCACCAGTAAAACCCATGGAGTTGGATCAATGACAGTGGATAGAGATACTGGGTTTAGGTTCAATTAATGATAGATTTTGATGAAAAAGTCACATTTTCTTCATTTTTCTCCATTTCTGATATTATGACGACTAACTTTAATCTGAGCTTTTATGAACAGCTACATGATCAGTAAATTAAATTTAGGAAAATACGCAATTTTTATTGAAGAAACACAAAATACAGAGGATGATATTATAATAAATGGTGATAAATCCTTTAAGAAAGGTTAAATAAAGAGAGAAATTCATTTGGGAACTGCTGTATAAGTAGCACTGGGTCTTTATGAGTTAAAACTCTTTGTATATGTTTTGTTTGCTTACAGTATAATCTTTAACCCTTTCATGCATACTGGTCACTAAAGTGGACAGCTATTCTATAGCTGTTCTCTTGTGTATTCATGTATTTTGTTGTTCTTTTTTTTTTTTTTTTTTTTTACACATATCTTTATTAAAGTTTTAAGACACTACATATCTTTTCTGGCATGAATTGGTAACACTATGTAGCATAAACCCCCAGAATCACAAGCCCTCCCCATAGTTTTCACACAATTTATCACTAAATACATGTTTCTGTGCGTCAAAAATTAAACTTGTGGCGTCCAGCTGAGTGAACATTTTTGCAACTTAATGAAAAATAGGTTCATAAGAATTTTTGTTTTTTATTATTATTTTTTAATGTATTTTTGAAATTTTTTGAATTATTTTTATTTTATTTATTTATTTTTTAGAAGAAATTTTTTCAATCGTATTGTTTTTTTCATGCGTAAAGAGGAATAAAAACACTCAGGAAAAAATTTTGATTAAGGTTCTCATAATTTGTGCATGAAAGGGTTAAAGGTTTTAATTATGTAAAATGTAAATCCAGGCTATTTTAAGGCAAAGTCAAGGGAAGGTTAACATCTGGTCAAAAAAATGTAATTACAATAATCTACACCAAGTTTATATTTTTGGGTAGGTCATTACTTATATTTTCAGGAAAATATATTTAGAAATGAGAAAAAAATTCTGAAAAAAAATGTGAGGAGTTTTATGAGTATGAATGTTTGGAAAGTGACAAAGTTTTCTGTTGTCATTCTGGGTTCATTTTATAAACTCTCACAAATAAACTAAATATATTCCAAAAACATTGATATTTGACTATTATACTATGTATGTCTTATTCTAAACACAGTGTTTAAAATTAACAAATGCATACATCTAGGCAAAGTACATTTGAATATGATGTTAATATTATCTGCATGCTGTAAATATTGTTAAAAAAAAATGTATAGGATTTTGAGACTTGAAATAAAAATGTTTAATTTGATATTTACTTTTGTTGTCCATCTGTGACGCTGCCATTTGTCAAAACTTTTGCTATTTAGGTTTGATCAAAAATTTTTTTTTTTCCTCTAACCAGTTATTAGGTCGTAAAAAAAGTAAAGTAAAGTAAGTAAAGTAAATTTTATTTATAGAGCACTTTTCACAGACAGAGTCACAAAGTGCTTTATCAATTCAAATCAGAATCAAATCAAGTTTACAGAGACCCAACAGAATCCTTCAGGGGCAAACACTTGTGATTGGTGACAGTGGCGAGGAAAAACTTCCCTTTAACAGCAGAAACCTGGAGCAGACCCAGACTCCTGAAGGATGGCTGTCTGCCTTGACCAGTTGGGGTTAAAGAGAGAGAGAGAGAGTAAAGGAGGAGAAAAGAGAGAGCGATAGAGATATAGAGAGACTGGGGGGGGGGGATGACACATGGAGTACGTTATGATGAATACATAGAGTGTAATCAGTCTGTGGTGGTCCTGGGTCAGGTGGGAGACTAAAAAGCCTTTTTGAACAGGAGGGTTTTGAGGTGTTTCTTAAAGCTCTCTACAGAGTCCATGGACCGTAGGTGTAGAGGCAGGTCATTCCATAGACGTGGTGCCACAGCTTTAAAAGACCTGTCACCGCGTGTGCTAAAACAGGTCCGTGGAACCATCAGCAGGTGCTGTCCTGAAGACCTCAAGCTACGAGTTGAGCTGTAGGGCTGGATCAGGGAAGCAATGTATGCAGGGGCCTGGCCATGTAGGGCCCGGAAAGTTAGCACCAGAATTTTGAAATGAAGACGATATAGAACAGGGAGCCAGTGGAGAGATTTAAGGATGGGAGTGATGTGGGTTCTCCTGTTTGTGCGGGTCAGGAGCCTGGCAGCAGAGTTCTGGACAAACTGTAGACGGGCCAGCTCCTTCTTGTTTAAGCATGTAAACAGGCTGTTGCAGTAGTCTAAGCGAGAAGATACGAAAGCGTGAACGATCATCTCGAGCTCATTTGTGGACACCATAGATCTGAGTTTGGAGATGTTGCGTAGGTGGAAGAAACAGTTTTTGACTAGGTGTTTGGAGTAGAATTCTAAAGACATGCCCTGGTCAAAGATGACACCCAGATTCCTCAGTTTGGTCTTTACCGAGGAACTCAGGTCTCCAAGGTGATGTTTGATCCCTGGGATTGCACTATCCGGGGCAATGATGAGGGTCTGTGTTTGACTGGAGTTCAGCTGGAGGCTGTTCTCATTTAGCCACTGCTTCAGCTCTGACAAGCAGATGATTAAGGAACTCAGTTTGTGGGGCTCAGAGGAGTTAAAGGAGCAGTACATCTGGATGTCATCTGTGAATAGATGATAGGAGACATCACTGTACTGTCGGATAATGTGGCCAAGTGGGAGGACATAGAGTAAGAATAGGACTGGTCCCAGGACAGAGCCTTGAGGCACACCACACAGTAGATCCGCTGAGTCAGATTGGAAGTTGTTTATTGACACAGTGAAGCTTCTGCCGGTCAGGTAAGAGGAGAACCAGTCTAGCACATGACCTGACATCCCTACCAGGTCCCTCAGTCTCTCAATCATTATGGGATGGTCCACTGTGTCAAAGGCCGAGGACAGATCTAGCAGGACCAAGACCGTGGATTTCCCAGAGTCAGCCGCCATCAGGATGTCACTAGACACTTTTAATAGTGCGGTTTCTGTTGAGTGGCGTTGTCTAAACCCAGACTGAAAAGTGTCATAGATCTGGTGTGTCTCCAGAAAAGCTGTCAGTTGTTTAGACACTGCTTTCTCAAGGATTTTGGCCAATAGGGGGAGCTTTGAAATGGGCCTGTAGCTTTTGAAGTCTGTGGGGTCCAGTGTGGTTTTCTTTAGTTTAGGTTCTATGATGGCCTGTTTGAAGGAGCTGGGAAACAAACCAGTTGAGAGCGACAGGTTACAAAACTTTGTGACCCATGGTCCAATAGTGTCAAAGACACCGACAAGGAGCTTATGGGGGAGGAGGTCTGCAGAGTTGGAGGAGGGTTTCGTTTTGGATAAAAGTGCTGAGATGTCCTCCAGTGTCACAGGGTCGAAAGTGGACCAGGTTTGAAGAGGGGGATCAGATAGGGTCAGACGGCCAGAGGGTGGTGGGATATTGTGTTTTAATATCCCTGATCTTGTCCTGTGAAGAACGTTTAGGAAGTCATTGCTGTCAGCTTTACAGAGCACAGGGGCAGCAGGGACAGCAGGGGACACAATGGACTGGATTGTGTCACAGATTACTTTGGGGTTTTTCTTGTTTGAGGCTATAAGTTTGTGGAAGTAGCTGGATCTTGCCTCCTTAATCATTTTATTTAATGAGGTTATGAGATCTTTCAGATGTAACCTGTGTACTTCCAACTGGGTTGATTTCCAAAGACGCTCAGTTTTGCGACAAGTTCTCCTTAGGTTTAAGATGTTTTCATTTATCCAGGGACAAGACCACTTACGAGTGACATTAGTTTTTCACCGGGAGCCACCTGGTCAAGAATAGAGCTGCAGTGTGTGGAGAAGCACTGGATAAACTCATCAACATCGGGACACTCATTAAGAAGACTAGGTTAAACAGGGCACGGAAATCCTGGCTGTGGACTCTGTAATGATCCTCCTCTTGGCCCTTCTAGGTGCAGGCTTGGGCTCAAGAGGCACACATAAGTCAAAAAACACACCACTGATCACTCAAGTGGACATCCTCAACACACACATTTGTGACGTGTAAGCCCAATGAGAAAACCAGGTCCAGGGTGTGTCCTTTCTTGTGGGTGGGGCCAGATACATGTTGTTTGAGGTTAAAAGTGTCAGTCATGGCTAAAAGTTCCATTGCTGGGCTGGATGAAAAAAGAGGGTTTAAGGTTTACACTGAATACATTTGAGGATGAAAATGTCAGAGGAGCTTCACTTCTGAGAACTTTGAGGGACTACAGGTGGAGATTAGTACTGGTGCTACAACCTGGCAGACGACATCTCTCTTTTTTAAGGTTAATGTGTATTGTGCATTGTCCCTGTCTAAATAACCTAAATAAATGAAATGAAAATGAGGAACTTAGTAATTCGTGCAAAAAATAGATGTTAATTTTTTGTCCATACATGATGCAGTCATTTTTAATTTTTTTATTTTCATTAAAAATATTAAACACTAAATTTTCCCTTTGAGTATGTTTAAACCCTTTCATGCATGAATTATGAGAACCTTAGTCAATATTTTTTCTTGATGTGTTTTTTTCCTCTTTAGGCATTAAAAAAACAATGCAATTGATTTTTTTTTTTTTTAATGAACCTATTTTTCGTGGACTTACAAAAATGTCCACTCAGCTGGACACTATGTGTTTGAAGCAAAGAGACATGTATTTAAAACTCATCATCAGAAAGTGATATACTATGTGAAAACTATGAAATAAAAACATTTTTAATGCAGCTAATCTGATGTTTTCTCACATTTTATCACACTCTAATGCTAGTAATTACTCATTTCATGGAGACAATATGCAAAAAAACAAAACATTTTGTTTCAGAAAACTGTTAAATACAGTCTAATAACAATTACCAACTGATTTACACTAAAACATGTTAGTGCAGATCAGGTTTATCAAGAAACAGCAACGTTACAATAATTGTATGAATTGCTGTGTGTGGGATGATGCATAAGCTCCACTCTGTTGTCTGATATGGAACTAAAACAACAAAACCCACGAATAAACATTAGAACAGCTGTAGAAGAACTATCCACTGGAGTGACCACTGTGCATGAAAGGGTTAAGATGACATTTAGACCTTTACAATTATGTGGAATATTTGTCTGAAACTTGTCTGGTTCAAAAGTTATGAATCAAAAAGTAGTGGGCGGTCCATCTGTGACCCTGAAAACACTGAAAACACTTTGCATTGTCTCCATGTAACTGTTGACTGAAGTTGCACAGTGTCACAGTGGCGTTCAATGACCAGAAATACATCGAATAAAACATTTCCTCGGAATATGAGAGACGTGTGTATAGTTTGATATTCTTAGTTCGGCCACAGAACGCTCATATTTTCACTGTATGTACCAGAATGTACATGAAAACGCCACAGTTTTTATTTATGACTTCCAAATTGAGAGTCTGAAACATGTAAGAGACACATTAACGCTGTAAGATTCCTCCAATAAAAGCCTGTCGGACCAACCTGAGGTTTATAAACGAGGCTCACACTGAAGATGATGCAGTACATATTGGAGTAGTGGACCCACAGTGCGATCATTTAGCATGGCAGTGTTACTATTAGGAGCAGACTTTGGCTTTTATGGAGCTATTCTGCATCTGTTCCCTCTGGTCTTACATCTGAACTGGATTTCTGAATCAAAAATGTTCCTTATTATGAACTACCAAGAGCTTTGAGTGGATAGAGGGGATGACTGGGATGTCAAAACTGCCCGCTAAAGGATCCAATCCGGCACGTGGGATGAATTTATGAAATCCAAAAAATACACCGAGATATTAGCAGTCGATGGTGTCAAAAACGCTTTAGTTCAGGTGTCACAAACAGATCCAATATAATAATAATAATAATAATAATAATAATAATAATAATAATAATAATAATAATAATTAGGCCTGTAACGGTACACAAAATTTTCGCTTCGGTACGTTTTCGGTTTTCAAAGCCACGGTTCGTTTTTTTTTTCGGTTCGGTACTGGAAGAAAGAAAACCCCTAAAAATGTCTATTAATGCATTTATGAATTTTTTTTTTTTACATTTTTCCCCCAATTTTTGGAGACAATAGAATATAGAAAAAACAGGAATAATACACAGGGGTTGGACAAAATAATGGAAACACCTTCTATGATGCCACAATGTTAGGTGTTTCCATTATTTTGTCCAACCCCTGTAATTCTGCGGCTATAAATCAAATAGAAAATAAAATGAATTATTAATATTACTAAATGTATTTTAAACATTAGTTTTGATCTTTTCCCTGAAAGGTAGTTTTGAACAAACAAGAAAAATCTAATCCCAGTTCTGTCAGTTCACATTCTGCAGAAAAATAACAAAAAAATTCCACATGAAGTGCAACATTAACAAGAGGGTAAACTGGTATTCTGTTGGAACAAACTGAAGAGAAACACTGACAACACAATGAACCACATTATTTATTTTAGGACAGAGAACAAACTGTTTAGGACACTGTGTGTATTTGTGTGTGCCTGTGTGCACGGGGGATTTTTTTTTTTGTCAGAGCCTGGGGGTGGGGGTGGGGGGGGGCGTGCAGTTCTATACCTGGGGGTGCGGTCCATAACTAACATAACGAACGCTGTCGTGAAACGAAAGTGAAACTTTACATACTTTCAACGTTCTATTTATTCCTCTATTATACCGCGTGTGTGACAGACAGACAGACAGAGCTATGTCAGTGTTTAGAACTACTGTAGTTCCTAGGGGCCAAACAACATCCGTCTTATTAACGTCTCTTTCTTCGTTGTTGTCTTTCACCTGAACCTGAACTGATCCAAACTGGACTGGACTGATGGTGGAGGGTCTGCAGTCTCTTCCTTCCAGGTTCACATCATATGTGTAAATCACAGCTGGACTGACTGGACAGATCTTGACCAAGGAAATTCAAATTCTCCCTTTGTGCAGTAATCTACACCTGGATTTACTGCCTCTGTCCGCAATAATATACATTATATAGACTAAATGTGACTAAAATTAACATTTATTTGCAACATTGTATAGCAAACTATTACATGATCAAAACGAATTAATTTTAGCAAAAAAACTGTCGTCGCTTTGTCTGGAGTCACCAGAAATTAGTGTTGTTAAAATGGGGTCATGAGCCAAAAAAGGTTGGGAACCACTGCTTTAGTAGTGGTGCGGGTTTTCTTCAGTTTTTTACACTGTAAGCCTGGAATTTGTATTTACTAAAATGCTTTAATTACAATGCACTTAAATGATTTAAGTTTTATGATGTTACTATAAAATGTTCAGTATATTCTACTAATTTGTAGACATAGTTGAAAGTACGAAAAAGTTTAAGTTGAACGGAATTAAATCACTCAGTTTTAGTCCTGACCACACCTTTTTATCTTCACATTGCATTGTGGGTATTGGGCATGTTGTTGAAAATGTGTTCTTTTTCTGTGCAGGGGTTCAGCGGGGTTGTGGTGTTAGTGTTAATTTGGATTTAATGTGTGTATGGCAGTGTTTATTGGCCTTTTTGTGTTTGTTTTTGTATTTTTGTACAGCTGCACCAGGAGTCAGAGCCAGAGGAAAAAGAATCGCTTTCCTGTTCATCTAAGACTATTGTTATACAATGGAAATTCTAATGTCTTGTCAAATTATAAGCACTTCTTGTATTAACAAGCGACAACCAGCTACCTTCCATTCATGCTACAATATATTAAGATAATAAACTTAATAACTATTATGGTCAGGACTAGGATTTTGAGTTTGATTATCTTAAAAAAGTTGTTTAACCAACGAAAAATTAATCTGGCTGCAATTGAGAAAATTAGTCAGTGTAAGCTAAAATGCTGAGTTGAATGGTTGAATAGTGGGGTTGATTTTACAACAGACTTAAAGTACAATTAACTTGTCTTTTAGTGTTTTTTACTTAATAGTTTAAGTTCAATACTTTTAGCATTAAAGTTGAACCTACTAAAACCAATTGATTAGTCGATCATTACTCAAATCATTTAAGTGCAATCACTTGCCTCAGATTTTTGGAGTAAACTCTACTTATCCGGGCTTACAGTGTAGAACACTTTTTGACCCATATTTATAGTGTTTTCTTTCATGCGTGCGAGGGGCGGGGTTTGTAGTACCTGGCACCACTTGTTAATATATTCAGTGCCTTTCACAGATTCATCCAGCAGGCTGGTTTGGACCATTTGGTGGGCCGGGTTTGGCTCACAGGTCATATGTTTAACACCCCTGATCTACAGAGTACCTAGTGTTGAATATTTTTAATAAGTAAAGTAATGCTGCTGATACATGGGCTGATCCTGTGGTGGTTAACATGGTCACATTATCGTAGAAAGTGTTGGGTTCATTTGCATGTTTCGGCAGATTCTCGACTTATTCCCAAAGTGCGTGACATTAAGTTGTGTCCAACACTTGCGCTGTAATAGATTAATTGGTGCCTGTGAAATCCCCTCAGGTGTGAATGTGAGAGTGAATGGTTGTTATATGTCAGACCTGTAATGAACTGGTGGCACATCCAGGGTGGAATAGACTCCAGCGTCCGTGTGACCTCAGATGATGAAGTACTGATGAAGAAGAGGTGGATCTATAGGTAAAAAAAAAAAAGAAAAGTGAACTAGGTAAGGATCAGTGGTGTATAGTTGTATAATGACTCCCATCCTTTAGGGCACAGGTGTCAAACATGCGGCCCGGGGTCCAAATCCAGCCCGCCAAAGGGTCCAGTCCGGCCCTTGGGATGAAGTTGTGAAATGCAAAAATTACACTAAGATATGAACAATCCTTTTAGTTCAGGTTCCACATTCAAACCAATTCTATCTCAAGTGGGCGGGATTCAGTAAAATACGATCATAAAAACATATAAATAATGACAACAACTACTACTACTACTAGGACTCCTGTGATATAATGACAAAATAATGACAACTCTAAATTTTTCTCTTTGTAAATGTAAATATTTTCATGTATTTACACTAAAAGTATAATTTTGCAACAAAAAATGTGAATTATCTGAACAGATATCAACAACCTGAAGTGTCTTAAGAGAAATAAGTACAATTTTACCAATATTCTGTCTGTTATTTTAAATGTTTGTGTGTTTGTAGATCCATTGTGATCTGTAACTTATAATGTACATGTGTAAAATGATAAACTGAGGCAGAATATTGTTAAAATTACACGTATTTTTTCAGTTTGTTCATGTTATTCACATCTTTTGAAAGGATAGTTTGTAGACGTAAACCTTTTCATAATGTAAATTTACTTTTTTCGCTCTAAAACGTTGAGAAAAGTTTGGAGTTGACATTATTTCTATATTATTCTGTTATTATTTTACTGGTTGGGCCCACTGCAGATCAAATTTAGCTGAATGTGGAACTGAACTAAAATGAGTTTGACAGCCCTGGTTTAGGAGGTGAATTTCAGCTCCTTTCCTCTGGACGGAGGTTTTTAGTCCTCAGGTGCAGGACACAGCGTTTATAAAAACAACTTTGTTCCTGTCGCCGTCACTGAGCTCAAGAAGAATGAGTGACATTGCACTTTATTAATTTATTTTAGTTATTTATCCTGTTTCTTTGCTCTATTTATTATTATTGTGACTTCTAATTTTTAAATTTTATGTTCTTATCCTGGTTTTTATCCCAGAGACTGTTTTTATCTTCTTGAGGTTTTTATTATGTTTTATTGCATCTTGTTTTTATTTATTTGATCTTATTTATTCATTTTATTCTTTTACTTTTCCATGCTGCTGTACTGTTGAATGGTGGAATACTGAGCATTTTATGTCTGGACACTCAATCAAGTACCTGCCGAACAGGTTCAGTGTATGTTTTGTTGTAAAGCCAAATGCAATCACTATGTCTGAAACAAATCTACCCTCGGGTACAAATAAAGGAACCTTGAACCTTGATAGTGACAAACTAATAATACTTTACTACTGTACTCAGTATGTTTTCGGAAAATTTCTGCTTTACTGAGTATTTTGTTTCTGTTTACTTTCACTTTTACTTCCTAACTCCATTACATAGTTCTACTCCCATACATTTTTAACCCTTGTGTTGTGTTCATATTTGTATTATTTAGTCAGTGTTCGTGTGTGTGGTGAACCTGCTGCATTTGTGATTTGTTTTTAATTCAACATAATCAAACAATTTTATGTTAAAATACTCAACAGATGTTTTCCTCATCCCACTTACAAGCAATATAAAAAGCACATATGTTTAATATTTGCCTTTTTGCCTGTGTTTGGTCACATTTATGAATTAAAGTGCTGCTCGTTTTTAGTTTGTTTTTTAATAAAATGTAGTATAATCAAGATATGAGAGGAAAAAATTCAACAAATTTACAAATGAAGCTAAGTTTTCAACTGCCCAATTGAGCGACGCTAACTCTACTTGGACAAACTGCCCGAAATGCGTTGCCAGAGACGTTCATGTTATTGGAGACTGATCTCATGAAATGGCGTTGTATGTTGTAGTGGTCAGGGAAGCCTTCGCAAGTCAGAAGGGTTGAGAATATTGACTCGAAACAGCTTTATACCGTCACACTGCACGTTTAATGTTTGCGGGGAAGCTCAGACATTCTTCACATGTCGCATTAGCACACTTTTGTTGTGGAAAAAAGCAAATAAAGGGTTTTGAGAGTCCCAACTCATAAGTAAAAGCAGCGTATCGTTCAATTAGCAACTCGTGTCTGACCTCGAGGTGTACAGGTTACGTCCTCACGTGGGTGTGCGTCACCATAAAAATCAAAAGTATTTAAAGCAACAGCACACAGGCAGGCGATCATTACAATGGCACGCCAGTTCCTCTGACATTTAGCATTCTATACGTATGTATTTTGGACCTTTTGCATGTTATTCAATGGCATTTGATCGCATGCAGAGGTGGGTAATCCATAGAGTAAAAGTCCTGCCATGTATTGGTTCTACCTGCTCACTTAATCCTCCAGTATCCAGGTGTGCCTTTTACGCACACTTTGCACTTCATGTTAAAAAACTTCAAATTATTTTTCACAATTTAAATAAAGTTAGAATTCAAAAGTTGTTCATTTTTGCATGATCTTTAAAATTCTGGCCACCAACTCAAATGTGCACATTGTAAACAAAAGAAAATGACCAGACTAGCATCTGTCTGCCAAGTGTGCATAAAACGCATGATTTCCTTCATTTGATCTGTATGATTAGGGCTGACCTGGATTTACAAAAATAAAATCAAATTAGAGCAGAAAAATAAATCAATATGTCATATTTAATAGTTTGATTTATAGGTGTGCATTTTACGCACACTTGGTGACAGATGCTAGTATTTATGAACATTGACCTAGTGCTAAAAATAATAATGCAAATTAACCAGTGTTGGAGTTAACCACTGACATATGCCAGGATGAAAAAATCTAATAATATGTGATCCACTTTTTATGTAGTATATTGAAAAAAAAATAAAATAAAATTGTGTTTTTTGCATCCAACAAAAAAAAAAAAAACAGGTTTGTTTCCATTACAAACACGGCATTTAAAGGGTTAAAAATGTGACAATTATTGAGTATTTCATTTTTATTATTTACGGCTCAAGTTGATGAAATAGAAAAAAGTGTAAAAGAATTAAAAACAAAATGTATGAAAATTTTTTTGACATTATTCCACAAGTGTGCAAAAAAGGCACACTTGCTGCTCAGTAAGGGCCTTACTGGACGGGATACCAGAGGGTTAACACAGGTGATTCCACTAATTATCCCTTCATCGACCTGGATGAGGAGTTGTGCTCATCGAACTGGGCTGGTTCAGTGAGTGGTTGGAACAAACACATGGCAGGACTTTACTCTATGGAGCTGGGATTACTCACCTCTGATTTCATGTGAATTTATGGCAAGACCTCCAGCTGACATATCCCTAACCCTCAGTGTGTGGTTATATGCAGAAAGTTATGTATTTACGCAAGTCATGATATTCAGATTCAGAAAACTTTATTACCTCCACCGAGTGACACAGCAGAGGTTATATTTTCATTAGGGTCTGTCTGTCTGTCTGTCCTTCTGTCTGTCTGTCTGTCTGTCCTTCTGTCTGTCTGTCTGTCTGTCTGTCTGTCTGTCTGTGTGCAAGATAACTCAAAAAGTTATGGACGGATTTGGATTGAATTTTCAGGAATTGTTGACACTGGCACAAGGAACAAATGATTAAATTTTGGTGGTGATCGGGGGTGGGGTGGGGCAGATTTTGATTAAATTTTCATGAAATATTGATTCTGGCACAAGGAACAAGGTGACGGGGGGCGGGGGGCGGGGGGGCTGATCTGACTTGGCGGAGGTCTGCACTCTCGAGTGCTTTTCTAGTTTATCCCATACAAGTAATTCATTTACAGCTCACCACAAACATCAGCCCACATCCAAAGTGCAATGTGATAAATATAAATAAATCAGTGCACAAATACAAGATCATTAGAAGCAACTACGAATAATTGCATTTAAATAATCAACAATAAATAATCAATAAATACCAATGCAGACTAAAAGAATAAAAGACCCTACTGGTAAATTTGAGTAGAAAACAGCCTGAGCTTTATCCATGGGAATGAAACACACAGACATGGGGGGGGGGGGGGGGTCATGTTCAAAGCACCAGAAGTCCACAGGTTATTCTAGTACTGTGAGGACATGTCGCATTTTTTAACTGGAAATTTCCGACCTATTACACCTCAGAAGTAATTTTCCCAACATGAATGTGAGAATTCATGTTGAAAAAGCAGATATTTCTGACAGGGACAGATTTTTCTTCCTCAGCACTGGTGCTTTTATGCTTCTAAAACATGAACATACATAAATCAGTGCACAAATACAAGATCACTGAAAGCAACTATGAATAATTGCATTTAAATAATCAACAATAAATAATCAATAAACACCAGTACAGACTAAAAAACCCCACTGGTTCTGCTAACATTTAAAAAAAAAATTTCATATAAAATGACTAAAATGACTGAATGATATCACAGTCACTGAGTGTTTGGTCATTCAGCACCCCCCCGCCACACCAAGAGATCAATTCCACATTAAACGCTGTAGTAAATACACTGTAAAAAAAAATAAATAAATAAATAAACAAATAAAAAAAAAACCTTAATATTCTGGCAGCTGGGGCGCCAAAATAATACTGTTAAATAACAGAAAATAACCATCCCATAGAAATACAGTAATTTTCCATAACTAAAATACAGTTTTTTGCCCTAACTTTACATGAGATTTTACATAGTTTTTTGACTTTTTAATGTTTAATAAAGAATATTTACATGTATTAAAACAATCAAATTCCCTATAAATATATATATAAATCATTTTCAGTGAGACTCAGTTGTCCAATCCACTGATAAAAACTGTATTTGGACAGTTTATCAGTGCTTATACATGTTCTACATTCACAAAAATACATTTATTCAACATTTTTGTTGTGAAACCTCCTGTAATTACGCAAGATATTTGTCAATTAACAAACAAGTCTGGTTAAAGTGACAGAACAAATACTTCTGTTGTGGTTAATTGTCAGTAATTTTATCTTGTTTTCTTTTTCTTTTCTTTTTTTTTTTACAGTATTAAACTTTAAATTAACAGTTTAATCTCATACATAGAAAATAAATATTTGTGAAATTACAATACATTTGCAAATGTGTTTTAACTGTATTTTTCTGTGAAAAAAAAAAAAAATCTTTTAAAAAATTTAAATTTTATGGTTATTCACAGTTACAGTTTTTTCGTGTTATTTTACATTTGACATGTAAAATCACAGTCTATTTTTGTCATTTCATTGATATTTTCCTGGATCTTAAAAATACAGGAAAAATCTGTAAAATAAACAGTGAAAAGTCTGTTAAATTACAGATTTATTTTTTTTTTTTTTTTACAGTGTACCTACCTTTCAGTTGGTGACTTAAACTTCTACCAAAGTCATTTTCTGGTAGAGTACCTGTACTTCTATTTAAGTGTGACTTTCCAGTACTTTATCCAACACTGGTGAGGATGACTATCTTTACTGAAAACTCTGTATTTTGAACCACTCCTCAGCTTCAACAGTTCTCTGTAAGTGTTGAGCCTGTCCTTGACGACAGAATCAGAGAAGAAAATCGGTAAATTCGAGAAGAAAACAGACACGGGGGGGGGGGGGGGGGGGGGAGGGGGGGAGTCCACAGGTTATACTAGTAGTATGAGGACATGTCGCATTTTTCAACTGGAAATTTCCAACCTATAACACCTCAGAAGTAATTTTCCCAACATGAATGTAAGAATTCATGTTGAAAAAGCAGATGTTTCTGACAGGGACAGATTTTCCGTCCCTCAGCACTGGTGCTTTTATGCTTCTAAAACATGAATTATGAAGGAGGATAACACCCACCACGGCAGCTTTAACAAGGTTTTGATCTCTAATAGATTGCATCAGTGTTTTAATCAGTTCTGGTCAAAAGTCTAGTTTTCGGTCAGCTTCAATTTGTTTAAAAATTATCCCAAAAACACAGATATGAATGTGTTTTCAGTGTTCAGAAAATGAACAGAAATCCTGAAACATACAGTACTGTGTGAAAGGTTTCAGCCACAAGTGAGTGGTATTTATATAAACAAGTATTTTCCCACTTACATTTTCTATTACAACATCATACACCAGATTGTTTTTGGAAAAGTCATCCACACAAATATGCATAAATACATCATAAAGCGCTATCATGGAGTCGGGGTTAGGATAAACAAAGGTTGTACACATGACAATGATGCATTTTTTGTCACATTCTGTAACATTTAGGACCCTACACTGCAACAATCTAAATCTGACCAAGTGTATTTTCCTCATTTCTAGTCCAAATATCTCATCACACTTAAAAGCAGACAGAATCACCTAAAGAGGAACTTTCAGTGAGATATAAGAACTGATTTACAGACAATAGATCTGGAAAATCTGATTTCAAGAAATCTTACCAAGATCATTTTCACTTGTTCCATTGGCAGATTTTTTTGCTTAATTTCAGATTTTTTTTTTTTTTTTTTGCTTAATTCGAGTAAAAAGAAAAATCTGCCAATGAAACAAGTGAAAATTATCTTGGTAAGATTTCTTGAAATAAGATTTTCACAGTCTATTTCACGTTTAAAATATAGATTAGAAGGGACTTAATTTAAAAGTCTTAGTTTTAGAGTACAGCCTGACATTTCAGGACAATATCGCAGTGACATTTGAGGCTGTCCTTAAAAAAGAAATTAAAAAAGGCTCAACTTCAAAAAAAAAAAAAAAAAAAAAAAAAAAGAGAGAGAGAGACCCATTAAAACTTGGTTAAAAGTTGTTGCGTTATTGTAAACTTTACTTCAACCTTTCTACATCAAAACAGGGTCTGCACTGCAACAATCTAAATCTTACCAAGTGTATTTTTCTCATTTCTTGTCCAAATATGTCATCACACTTAAAACTAGAAAAGCACTCAAAGAGCGCAGACCTCCGCCAAGGCTGATCAGTGGTCCCCCCCGTGGGCCCCCCCACGCCAAGGAGGTTATGTTTTTGCCAGGGTTTGTTTGTCTGTTTGTCTGTCCGTCCGTTAGTGTGCAACATAACTCAAAAAGTTATGGACAGATTTGGATGAAATTTTCTGATCTGCGCCCCCCCCGTGGGCCCCCCCACCCCCGATCACCACCAAAATTTAATAATTTCTTCCTTATCCCATTTCCAACAAACACTGAAAATTTCATCCAAATCTGTCCATAACTTTTTGAGTTATGTTGCACACTAACGGACAGACAAACAGACAGACAGACAGACAAACAAACAAACAAACAAACAAACCCTGGCAAAAACCTAACCTCCTTGGCGGAGGTAATAACACATAATCACCTAAAGAGGAACTTTTCAATGAGATATAAGAACTTGTTTTTAGACAATAGATCTGGAAAATCTGGTTTCAAGAAATCTTGATGATTTTCACTTGTTCCATTGGCAGATTTTTTTTTTGTTTGTTTTTGCTTAATTCAAGATTTCAAGCAAAAGTGAACATCATCTTGGTAAGATTTCTTGAAATAAGATTTTCACGGTCTATTGTCTATAAATCAGTTCTTATATCTCACTGAAAAGTTACTCTTTAAGTGATTCTGTCTTATTTTAAGTGTGATGAGATATTTGGACTAGAAATGAGAAAAATACACTTGGTCAGATTTAGATTTTTTCCAGTGTGTCACTTCATTTCCTCCTCCATGTTTTGCCAGAGTTCTCAGAAATAGTCATTTTCAGTGATCTAAACTGGGGTTTTCATGTGGATGAACTGCAAAAACGCATGAAAAAATACCTGTTTTTCCAGAAACTGGGCAACGTGTATACGTGACGATAATATACATTGGTGTTTCTAACTTTCAATGACAAAACACAAGTGAAATATAGTCGTATCTGGCATTTAGTATGGCCTTTCTTTGTACTTTCCATGTCTTCAACTCTTCTGCACAGACATTATGAGATTTACTGAACTAATCTTCGAGTGTTTTACTCCAGGTTTCATTCAACGCATGTTCCAACATGATATCATAACTTCTCGTGACTATACATGCCACTTTTTTGGCGCGTTATCTGTACGCATTATCAGCTTTCCACACGTATGTTCTCGCCGTTACACTGGTCTACAAGGAAAATGCTTCCAGAATAAAAGAATGAAACTTTACCACATGAGAGTCACTGATAAAGAAAAATCAAGTCAAAAATGCTGGTTGGCTGAACTTTCCAAGATACAGCCTTGGGTCAAAATGTGAAATTCAAGAATTAACGAGAGAATGGGTTTGAGTCAAAAGGAATATTTGTCTCAGAGCTACAAGATCTACTTCCAAACACTGTCTGCACATTAGAATACATTCACTTTACAGGTTCTATTTAGTGGAAGATTTATAAAACTATTCTATAAATGTACATAAACCAATAAATGTGTAATAACACTTAATCATATACCTTGAAAACATCAGCAAACCGGCACTTTTGTCATTTATTTTCCAATTAATCTTATTAAAATACGTAACATTTAGCACATTTAATTTCTGAAGCAAATCATTTCTAAAAAAATTGTAGACCAGTGTTATTAGCCCCCTGTCCAACCTGAATCGATGCGTCACATATCACCCACTGAGGGTTAGGGTTAAGGTTTTGTGAACCAGAAACCTTGGCGATCGAAGGTCGAAAATGCATATGTATAGCACGCCAAATACCATGAGAACTGATGTGATATACAACACCATTTACTGAGATCAATCTGCATGTTCAGTGTTTGTTATTGTTTGTTCTACTGTTTATCACGGGAACATATACGTTTTTGTTTTTTTTTTTCGTTTTAGTGTTTGTTGTATTTTAACCCTTTCATGTGTGAATTATGAGAACTTTAATCAAGATTTTTTTTTCCCTGACTGTTTTTAGTCAACTTTAGGCATGAAAAAAACAATGTGATGGAACTTTTTTAATGAACCTATTTTTCAAGGAGTTACAAAAATGTCCACTTAGCTGGACACCATTCAATTAAGGTCAAGGTCAAGGTAAACTTTATTATCCTTGAGGGGCAATTTGTTCTACAGCCAGCAGTTTCACATGGACAACAAACCAACAATAAATACAAGAAATAATCCATTAAAAACAATAGCATCAACATTACAAAGAATTATTCAGCAGAACAACGGCTGCCGGAACCAAAGAATTCCTCATCCTATTGGTCCTACATTTAGGAATACTGTATCTGCGATCTGATGGAAGCAACCTGAACACATCATAAAGGGGACGACTGGGATCATCCAGGACTGACTGAGCCTTCTTCAGAGTCCGCCTCTGGTCCAACACAGTCAGATCAGTGAGTGTGGTGACCGCAATTCTGCTGCACACTTTAGTGATGCCCTGCAACCTGTTCCTATTTTTAAGGGTAAGCAGCCCGTACCAGCTGATAAAGGAAAAGGTCAACACAGACTCAATAAAACAAGAATAAAACATTTTCATAAAAGTGTTATCCACTTTGAAACTGCAAAGTTTACGGTAAAAATCCATCCTCTGATGAGCTTTTTTACATCCAGCATCCACCTGAGATTCAAAAGTTAGCCTGTGGTCCAGCACCGTTCTGAGATATTTCTCCTGCTGAACCACCTCAACAGCCTGGACATTAATGATGACAGGAGAGAAGACTGGAGGATTCTTCCTAAAATCTACAATCATCTCTTTGGTTTTGGACACGTTCACATTTAAAAAGGACGTGCTACACGCAAAGAAACATGTATTTACTGATATACTGTGTGAAAACTATGAAATAAAAAAGATTTTTAATGCCGCTGATCTGATGTTTTCTCACATTTTATGCCAGTTATTATTCACTCAAATAATATGAAAAAAAAAAAACCTTTTTGTTAAAAAAAAAAACAACAACAACAAAACAAAACCTGTTAATTACAGTCTAATAACAATTAGCGATTGATTTACACCTAAATATGACAGTGCAGATCAGGTTTATCAAGAACAGGAAAGTTACAGTAATGGTCTGAATGTCAGTGTATGGGATGGTGCATAAGTGTTCACTGTGTCGGCTGATGTGGAACTAAAACAACAAAACCTGAGAATATACAAGAGAACAGCTGCAGAAGAACTGTCCACTGGAGTGACCACTGTGCATAAGGGTTAATACAGAGACTGAGAACTATATATTATGCATTGCAACTGTGTAGAAACAACATAGCTAATGGTCTAAGACTTGTGCACAGTATTGTATACTGAGTTAAGATGAATTAATGTATTATTGACATGAACAGCTGCCACATCAGGAAATAAAGATGTGAAGTTCCCCAAAAACCCACAACAGAAGGAGGTAAATCTGGCCTATGTGTGCATGGAGACAAGCTGATGTATATGAGAATAAATGTCCATTAAATTATATTCATTTATACTTTCAGTTGTCAATTTGTGCTTGAATTTTGTGTTTTTTATTTAACCCATAAAGACCCAAACAGCCACCGATGACCAAAACCATCTACCGATCTAAAATGTTTAATAACATCTGAACCACTAATCCTAACAATAAATTTAAATAATTGTTATAAAATGCAGTTATTCGTCTTTTCATGGTCATCAGATATGACCCATTTGGACGTTCAGAGGCTCCATAGTTACCATGGAAACACCGTCATCTTCTACAACATTGATTCCCCAGTAAAACCCATGGAGTTGGATCAGTGACAGTGGATGGACACACTGGGTTTATGTTCAATTAATAAGAGATTTTGATGAAAAAGTCACTTTTTCTTCAGTTTTCTCTTTTTTTGACAGAATAACCCTCATCTTCTAATTTGAGATTTTATGAACATCTATATGATCAGTAAATTAAATATAGGAAAATACATGATGTTCACTGAAAAAACACAAAATACACAGCATTATGCCATCAGTGAATTAAATACAAGCTAATTATTAGATTTGGTGGATTACAAAACAGCACAACTCATGTTTAGGGCATCAACAAAATGTCCTCCAGGTAATATTCAAAAATTATTCAAAGACAGAGATTCTCAACATAAATTCAGTCTCAGAGGTATTAATAAATTGTGCCAACCAAAGGTAAGAACTACTTTAAAATCAGTGTGCATCTCAGTGAGGGGAGTAGTACTGTGGAATGGTTTAGCAGATGAATTAAAAGAGTGTGCAAACATTTTTCAGTTTAAAAGAATGTTTAACCCTTTCATGCATGAATTATGAGAACCTTAATCAAGATTTTTTTCCTGAGTGTTTTTATTCTTCTTTAGACATGAAAAAAAGAATGCAATTGAAAAAAAAAAATAAAATTTTATGAACCTATTTTTCATGCAGTTCCAAAAATGTCCACTCAGCTGGACACCATGCGTTTAATTTTGGAAACAAAGAAACATGTATTTACTGATATATTGTGTGAAAACTATGAAATAAAAACATTTTTAATGCTGCTAATCTGTTGTTTTCTCACATTTTAACATACTCTAATACTAGTCATTACTCACTTCATGGAGATATTATGCAAAATAATAATAATAATAATAAAAAAATAATTGCAGTTTAATAACAATGACAAGCAATTAATTTACACTCAAACATGTTACTGCAGATCAAGTTTATCTAGAACAGCAAATTTACAGTAATGGTATGAATTTCAGTGTTTAGGATGATGCATAAATGTCCACTGTTTTGGCTGATATGGAGGTAACACAACAAAATACATGAATATATAAGAGAACAGCTGGAGAAGAACTGTCCACTGTAGTGACCACTATGCATGAAAGGGTTAAAAAACAAATAATGAAGAAGTTCTTGGAGGAGATGCAGTGACACTGATGCTCTAAACAGTGTGGGTGCCATTAGGGGGAGTGGGTCTGGGGTCAGAGTGTGTCCAGATCTGTTTATGTTTATGTTCCTGTCTTGTGAAGATGTGATGTTGTAATGTTCTGTATTGATCTATAATGTCATGTATTGTTCTGTTTTGTTCTGTGCTGTTCTGTATTGTTTTGTGTTGGTGTAGTGAAATGTTGTGATGGGCTGTGTGTGGTGTGAGGGGCTGGAGTTTTAAAAGCAATGCTTCTTCCATCCCCTTTTCAAACCATGATTTGTCCAGTCGTCATCTGTGAAGTGTATAAATGTGGTAGCAGGTTTGAAATAAACATGTGAAATGAAAAATGAAATGAAATATCTGATTTACACAGGAAAAAAACAAAACACTGACAATAATATAAAAAAATTGTGACAAATCACTTCAGAAAAGTTAAATATAGAGAAAAATATGTTTTGGAACTGCCACAAAAGTGACACTGGGTCTTTCTGGGATAAATAAGCCAACTGATGGAAACACAAACCTGTCCCTTTTCTGTTTCACTGTTTAACGCCTGTCCCTTTAATGTGAAAATCACAACCATGACTCTTAATGACCACTGAGAACAAAGACAGATTATGTAAGTATATAATTCATAACATAATCAGCGTTAATAGACAGTAAATTATAGCGGCTTCATAGCAGTAGTTTGACGAGTCTCGGTCCTGGCGCCAAGAACGCCAGGTGTGCAAAACGCTCATAATGGTCCTTTTAGATTACAGGAATCTGTTTTGTTATTTAGTTATGTCTGCTTGTGTGCCTCGGTAAATTTGGTCTTTTTAATAAAGAAGAGCAAATACAGCCGCACACAAACACAGACGATAAACTGGGAGAAGAGCTGCTGAATTTCAATTAGATCTCCAGTGTTTTCACCTGTTCCCCAGGCTGAAGGAGAGGAAAACCTCATCCACAGTCTAGACACCAGGGTGGTGTTACTGGTGGAGCAGAGACACCTAATGGCGGCTCGAGGTACTGCGGCCGTCTCTGACATCAGATCTTCACTTTGACACTAATGCAGTCGAGCTGATTTAAATCCTCTGTGACTGAAGTCAAATGAATAGAAATGCAAACCAGACCTGTCCTCTGTCTCGATGAAATCAACCTGCCTTTATCAAACTTCACATCAAGAAAGTGGGTGCCTTTCACCGACTGTCAAAGCCTGAGCTTCTTTGAGTCTTATCAGAAGTCTGATCCCTGCCTGGGCTGTCTGTTCTCCACAGGCTGCGTCAGCCGCTTGGGATTTTGGGCAGACAGTGTTGTTACGTACATATCTAGACATCAGGGCTGAGGGTGTTTCCCTCGGGAGATAAGGGAGCTCGATGGGTGACTGCATCACAGCACGGCGGAGGCCAGTTTCCAGCCGCCGTCCGCCTGCAAATCGTTCTTCATCCATAAAGTTGAAGGTCAAAAACTAAAGTAGTCTGGACCTGCGGTGTGAGATTTCACCGCGACGTGACTGACATACAAACACTTTAACTTGTTTGTGCCAACTTGTTGTGTGTAGGAGGACATTGTCCGACAGAGCTGCACGGTTCTGGACGCAACTGACACTGCAGGATTATTTCACAGTGATAGGGCTGGATGGTTTTATAGGCCTGTGCATCTGTTCACTCAACAAAAGTAATAATAAAAGTTGATTGGAAGGGGTTTTTTTAGACTGAACTTTAATTCTTTACAACTAGGGCTGTGTATCGGCAAGAATCTGGTGATACGATACAAATCACAACACTAGGATCACAATACGATATATATACTGCATATCATGATACTGTTAAAAAGGCAATTTTTTGTTTGTTTCTTTTGTTTAAATGATTATTTCCTTGAAGAATTGAATTACACCACAAATCTGCACAAATACTAAACACATTTTTATTTGATCCCAACAGGATCTAATGTTATATCACAAAATGTTCCTGTGTTCAAACAAATTCTGTTTTACAGACATTACAGTTTCAGATCCTGTTCAAATGTTCATATTCTATTAGTTCACAACTAACATCAGAACAGGATTTTTGCACAATCCAACAAAGGAACTAACATTATTTAATAAAAGAGTGTTAAATAATGATAAACAAAATGTAAACAAAAAAGAAAAACAAAAAAACAAAAGTGAACCTCCACTATATCTGCATTTGAATAAATACCTAAAAACATTGATACAGTACTTTTTTAATATCGATACAGTATTGTGAAATGAAATATTGCGCTATATTGCAGAACCGATATTTTCTTACACCCCTTTTTACAACAAACACAAAACTAGGTGAGTGCTACGATGACTCTGAAGTGATTTTGGTGGGAAATTAGGTCGTTTTACACACTTGACATTGATGCCGCTGTCAACAAAGAACCTGTTTTTGATCTTTCTTGTTAAGCAGGTTATTCTCACCAGAAATTATTATACTAATGCATTTTGGAGGTTCTGAGCATTTCTTGCTGTTGTTTAGCAACCTCTTGTGGTTGTATGAATAGTGCAGTAATGAAAGAAAATGTGACAAAGGTCAGATGACGTCCTTAAAGCTGCGTATGACTTTCATCACCACTTTTTCATCAGATCTGTAAAACCCCAGCCATAGTCTAAGTTTCATGAATCCATAAGTCCTTCTGTGATTACGCACCTGAATCTCTTTCTTCACGATGAACATTTTCAAAGTGTACTCCACCATAAACAATCCATTTGCTTACAAACAGAGCTGGTAAGTCACTAAGGCATTTTTGGAAATTTGTGACGACATGCATTGTGGGAAGCAGAGCCAAGCTGCAGTGGCAACAAACACGGAAACGGCTTCATTGCCTCTTGCTACTGCAGAAGTTCTACAGATTTGATGAAAAATTGGTGATGAAAGTCATATGCAGCTTTAATTAAGGCCAAACATGGACAAATATGTCTGGACTTAAACTCAGGACACCAGGTTTCATATCCAGTTTTGATGAGAAGGTAAATCTAAAGTTCATTTCTGTAATGATTGCGAAGTATTTTATCCCTTTTCATAAACTTTTCCTAACCCTAACCAAGTTCTTTTGTGCCTAAACCTAATCAAACCAAACTATGGCTTCATCAGAACAGATTTTGTCCATATGTTTCCACATATGTGTTTCTCAACAGGAGTGTTGGGACACCGTTGGGGGGTGTTTGGAACGAGAAAGCTGAGAAGGGGGCGCTGAGACCAAAATGGAGGGGTTAAGTCTGTGTAGGTATCAATATAAAGCAGCATGTTATGTCAATGACTAATTTCTCGTGTCATCTTGCAATAATAAATAAAGCATTGCATTTGTGATTTAATGGCAAAAACTGATATTACACACTTCTGTTTTTTTGACATTTAGTAAATACTGGTAAAAAATTCCACGCATATGTCCAATGGAAAAGCGACTTCTGATATATGTGGTTTTAGGAGTGACTGTTATTTTGATTGGAGTAATTTTGTATGAAAATGAATCACAAACACAACTTATTGTCCAGTGTATGATTTACGATGGTTTCCGAAAATACATTTGCTGAATAATCAGAATTATAGAGCAATTACTGTATAATCTTGTATAAATAAGAATGGTTGTGTTACATGCCTTAGAACAAGAATATATTTGGAACGGGAGCAGTCTGCTATGCTTTTTGGCTGATTTTCATGGAGTCCAGCTTGAAGGTCCATTTTTGAAACCTACTGCTTTTGTGTCAACCAGAGAATTTCATAGCTAAACAGACGAGAACTTAACAATTAAGGGTTGCAGCGAGAGGTTTTCACATGTTATTGAGGCCACTGTAGGGGAGGGTAAGAGAGGGTATTCATGTGATTACAGTCAGTAAATTCATTTTGCATGTTTCAAGAGTGAATACACCCTGATGATGACTAAGTTAGCCTCATATGCTACGTTAGCCTCATAGCATAATTGCCTAGGTCATATTTTTGGCCAAATTGTAACATCTGCATAACTATACTCTCCTAACACTGATGCTTCATTTTATGCAGATTTCACAATTTGGCCAAAAATCTGACTTAGGCCGCGTTTTCACTACGTGTAACCAGCTCAGCTCGACTCGACGTGGTTACCAGATACTATTCCTGGAGATGGTTTCTATTACAGGATACTTCCGACTTTAGAGTACCTGGACGTCGTAGCGACGTGGCGCCTAACTTTTGTGACATCTCTTCAAAGAGTTGCTGATAAACTCGCTCATTGCCTGTTGCCCCGTCAAGCTCACGCTGAATTTTTTCATCGGCCACCAAGGACAGAAATGTCTGAACCTCCTTAGCCAACCATGGTGTGGTTCTTAGGGCTGCCATCATGTGGATTAGCCTACTGGTATATTTACTGTAAACTTCCAAAACATTTTTTTTTTTTTTTAAATAGTGGTTCGCACATTGACGACGCAATGATGCACAGACAAGTCTCTGACCAACCATCACCTTTCGGTATCTCTTCCTCAGTTTTTGAACCATGGTGGAGCAAATACCAAAAAACTAGTACCGGGTACCAGATTCCAGGTCCTTTTACGTAATGGAAACACAAAAGGGCTGAGTCGAGTTGAGCCGGTACCATGTAGTGGAAATGTGGCATTAGGCAATTATGCTATGAGGCTATCAATTAGCTTGGTGAGTTTCACACTTCATGCTTCCTCCATCTCCACCCAATTGTCCAAATTAGTATTTATTATTATTTAACCAGGAAGTCCCTTGAGAGTAAATTGTGTTTTTGAGGGAGACCTGGACAGTTGTGATTAAAATAAAAAGTGATGACCAAAATACCAGACTGTAGGTCCACAAACCAATGAGTACAACTGAGGCTTTGTACACTTTTACAGACAGCATCTGTTTTTGTTTTTTTTTTGTTTTTTTTTTATCAATTTTTTATTTGTTTTCATTGTGCATCTCAGAAGTACAATACAAAAGAAAAAGAAATTCACATTTTATAATACAAGATTCTGTGACACACAAAGTATACCCCCCCCCCAACACACACACACAGAACCAGTGGCGACTCCCATACCAACCCAATCTGGATCTCAGAATACAAAAACCAACTAATGAAGACAAATAAAGACAAATACATGTATATAAATGAAGGAGAATATGATTTACAGATATAAACAGAATAGAGATCAGGAGAGTCATAGACAATTATGTTGCACTCTTTCTTTAACCATAAAATAAATACCATCCCACATACTAAGCACTTTTCGACTGGCTGCATTGCATCTGGGCCACTGACCTCTCCATCATAACTATGTCTAGGAAATAATTTATCCATTGTTGCCTTGATAAAGTATGAGGTGGTTGCCATGTCAATGCCAGCATTTTCTTGGCTGCAGTAAGAGCAGCCCATAATATACGCCTTTGCTGAAGAGAAGACAGCATCTGTTTTGTGGACCCATCATCCTTCTAGTCGAGTGGTTTCCAACCTTTTTTGTCTCCTGACCCCATTTTAACGTCACAAATTTCTGGCGACCCAGACATTCAAATCTGAGACTTTTTTTTTTGTGCTAAAATTCATTTATTTTTGATCATGTAATAGTTTGCTATACTATGTTGCAAATAAAAGTTAATTGTAGAAGACATTTAGGCTATATAATGTATTATATACATACATAGACTCTGTTTGGTCCCATTTTTGACTGTGACTGTGTCCGGGCAGGTTGAAGCGTAGTGACACATGCGGTCACATGATCGGGTCAATCAAGATGTGACCTCTCAGATATTATATCCCACATTTTATTTGAACTGGATTTTCAGTAGGAAAAGTGTGTGGTGTTTGAATTATAATGAAATATATATGAAATCATTAAAAATATTTTTATCAGTAATTACCTCCGCCAAGGAGGTTATGTTTTTGCCAGGGTTTGTTTGTTTGTTTGTTTGTCTGTTTGTTTGTTTGTTTGTTTGTCTGTCCGTTAGTGTGCAACATAACTCAAAAAGTTATGGACAGATTTGGATGAAATTTTCAGGGTTTGTTGGAAATGGGATAAGGAAGAAATGATTAAATTTTGGTGGTGATCGGGGGTGGGGGGGCCCACGGGGGGGGCCACTGATCAGCCTTGGCGGAGGTCTGCACTCTCCGAGTGCTTCTAGTTTATTATTATTTTTTTATCAATTACTAGAAATTTCAGGCAACCCCATTTGAATTCCAGGCGACCCCACATGGGGTCCCAACCCCAAGGTTGAAAAACACTGTTCTAGTAGCTGAAATAATTCTACAAATCTAATGTTTCTTTTATTTTTCCGGTCAAATCAACCTTCATAATATCCTAACAAACTCTGTAGAGCAGGGGTGTCAAACTCATTTTAGTTCAGTTCCACATTCAGCTAAATTTGATCTGCAGTGGGCCCAACCAGTAAAATAATAACAGAATAATATAGAAATAATGTCAACTCTGAACTTTTCTCTATGTTTAAGAGCGAAAAAAGTCAATTTACGTTATGAAAAGGTTTACATCTACAAACTATCCTTTGAAACTATGTGAATAACATGAACCAACTGAAAAAATAAATGTAATTTTAACAATATTCTGCCTCAGTTTATCATTTTACGCATGTACATTGTAACGTACAGATCACAGTGGATCAACAAACACACAAAACATTTAAAATAACAGACAGAATATTGTTAAAATTGTACTTACTTCTCTTAAGACATTTCAGGTTGTTCATATTTGTTCAGGTTATTCACATTTTTTGCCAAATTATTCTTTGTTTTAGTGGAAATACATGATAATATTTACGTTTACAAAGAGAAAAATTTGGAATTGTCATTATTTGTATGTTATTATGATAGTATTTTACTGGTCTGACCCACTTGAGATTGAATTGGTCTGAATGTGGAACCTGAACTAAAATGATTGTTAATATCTTCAGTGTAATTTTTGCATTTCACAAATTCATCCCAAGGGCCGGACTGGACCTTTGGCGGGCCGGATTTGGCCCCTGGGATGCATGTTTGACACCTGTGCTGTAGACATTCAGAAGCTCCATAGTCATGCAAAATGGTTTATTTTACTAATGTTCATTGTGTACTTTCAGATTGGACCACAGCTTTTCCAAACCATAACCAAGTTGTGTTGCGTCAAACTCAAACAAACCATATCTTTGATACTGTGCAGCCTAAATGAACAGCTCTGTAGTGTCTTTTAACCTCCTTAACAGTACTTTTTGTTAGCAAATGTTATGTGCACATGTCATTTCAGGAGAGAGTGTCAACCGACCTGTTCCGCCACTAAAGGATGTGGTGACACCAGAGGAAAAATTAGATCCTCATGAGTTGAGATTCTTCACAGTGTAAGTACGAAGCTGATGTCTGGATTTTATAGTCTCTCAGCAGTGCGCCGCTAGATTTATTGGAATGTTTCACCAGCCGTTACACTGTGGATTCACACTTCCAAGGACATAAAAAGACAGAGTTGGTAATGATACATCCCTTGTCTCACAACAAGCAGACGGGAAGGAGATTTCACTGTCTTTCCAATTCTGATGCAATGTCTTATTCATTACAAGCCTATTGCAGCCTTTGGAGATCCTCTCGCTTTGCTTTTTTTAGCCCCTCTAGGGGAGCGTACATCTGATATGGACTGGAATTGGAATTATTTTTTATGTCAGAAGCTGGCTGTCATCTGCGTTGTGTGTTATGGTGTGGCAGGCCTTTAATGTGTTAAAATGCTAAAGCTCCCTATGGAAGTAGGTGCACGCCGTTTGCTGTAATTCCCACATGCTTGACGCTTGATTTTGTCTTGTTTTTATTTTTTCCCTCTTTCATCGGCGGTCTCTGGTACATGGTGCGTACCCCATTCTTCCACCCTCATCTCTGTTTGTTCTGATAACAAGCGTAGAGGCGCACACAGGCTGCCCACAGAGAGACACCGAGCAAAAGAGCGAGTCACAGAGTCGAGGAGGAACACTCTGTTTTCATTGGAGACTCCTTGTGTTCCACTTTTGCCATAATGGCCTATTTGTGTAACGACAATCTCTCTCCAACACCTCGCCTCTGATGCCTGGTTTATTTTAAACAATGCAGCGTATGCCTCCCCAGACGTAATTATGCATGCGCCCGTGCGTGTCTTCAGATGTGTGCGCGTGTGCCTGCGCGTGTTTGCCGACGTGCTTTTCCAACTATGTAGGAGGCCAACTCCCGCGCCTCTCATCTGTCAGCGCAGCAGGGTTGCTATGGGAACGACAGAGGGCTAACAGAAGTAATGAAGATGCTCTGAATTGTTGCAGGGTGACCTTGAAAGAGCCGGAGCAGCCTTGTCTGCAGGTAAGATGCATGAGATGCGACCGCGTTAATAATCTACAGGACCATAAACCTGCTTGGAAAAGGGGCAAGATGCAGCTTGTAGTTCATCATCGAAGACACTGAGACAAGTGTCACCCCTCAACCTCTTCCACTCGTTTATATAACGTCAAAATCACCCATTTTGTCTCGTCCCTGTCTGCAGGAATTTATATTCATATGGAACTAGAATACAACAGTAACATGGCTTGAAGTAGCTACATTTTAATTTATCTAAATAAGTCAGTTTAGGTGATTAATGTTATTTTTATTTGGGTCTACATGTGGTGCATTTGTTTCCTGAAAACACCAAACTCATTCGGATGGTGAATTTTTATGATTAGGTTTAAAACTGACATGTACATTATATGGGAAAAAAAATATTAGGACCCATCACTCAGTGTTTATCACTCATGTTTATTTGTGCACAAGTTTATCAATGATAAGCAAGATCTTCCGGATACTTTTCATATTTTTTTTTAGTTTTTCATCCGATTTACATTTATACTCAACTAGACATAGCGACAATCTTCATTTACCCTTCTGTTGAACATCTGGTCATCAATTTAATATTTTATTTAGAGGTCCTAAATAGTGGAAGAATCTAGACGTGTCTCTGAAGTCTATATTGTCATTTACAAAAACTCACTGAAAAAACATCTCCTGTCCTGACTTTTTCAGTGTTTTCTATATTGTTATTTGTTGTTTAATTATTGTTTTCTTATGTTTGTACATTTTATTTTCTATTTATAGTAGATGATGGAAGTGGAACTCTGTACAAGCCCTTTGGGCTTCATTCCCTCCCTGCACTGTTTTTATTGCACTGAATAAATAAATACAAATACAAAATACTCCTATGCCGCGTTTCCACTACGTGGTATCTGCTCGACTCGACTCAGCTCGACTTGACTCAGCCTTTTTGCGTTTCCATTACGAAAAAGGACCTGGAATCTGGTACCTGGTACTAGTCTTTTGGTATCACCTCCACTGAGGTTCCAGGACTGGGACCAGATACTAAAAGGTGACGTGTAAACACTGCAGACCACTGATTGGCCAGAGTTGTCTTTGTGACCCACCCTTTTACAAAAAACAGATGTGGAAGTTTACAGTAAATCTGTCGGAAGGTGAATCCACATGATGACAGCCCAAAAAACTACACCACGGTTTGTCCAGGAGGTTCAGTCGTAAAAATTCAGCAGGAGTTTAACGAGACAACACGCGACAAGAGAATTTATCAGCAACTCTGAGCAGACGACACAGAAGTAACAGCTGCATCGCTATGACGACCAGGTACTGTAAAGTCGGTGATATCCTGTAATGGAAATGGTCTCCAGGAATAGGACCTGGTACCAGAGTCGAGTCGAGCCCAGCCGGTTCCACGTAGTGGAAATGCGGCAACAGTAGGACTCCCCATTCCAACTGAGTTGAAATAGTATCGTGATTATGTTTAATATAAGTTTAACCCTGTAGAGCCTGAACCATTAATCATTCACAGAAAACTCAAGTTTTTTGAAACTGGAGCCTTTATTGGTCCTTCTGAAAGACCAGAATTTTTTTTTTTTTTTCCAAATATCAATTTCCACGTATGAGTTTCAATTTTGTATCATATTTGATACATCAGGTCTCAATGCTCAATTATAATTATTTTTGAACAAACAAAAACATAATATAACATAAACATGTCTAACAAATTGGTAATTCCTTTTCTAAATGGTCCCAGTTCTTCCTCCTTCATGACAGTCTTGTAGTGTCACCGGAAAGGCCTCTAGTGAATGAACTCCTCCCCCTGGTGGATTATTTGTGTATTGCATGTATCTAATTGTATACATCAGGTTTTTCAAGAGAAAAAATATCACACTGATCATGTAGAGGACTTCAAAACGTATGCATTAAATATGATACGTTTGGAGTTAAAGGGTTAAAGGCTGATTTTTCTTTCTGAGTGAGAGTCAAAGAGGCCAGACAGATACATATGTGGTCGGAATGTGATAAATATTTTAGAAATCTAGAGGCAGAACATTTAAAACAGCTAAAACAAAATCAACATTGAGGAAAATTAAGCAAAAACAAACCCTGAAGCATACCCTAAAGACAAAATAAAACATTTATTGCAATGCTAATGATCACAATAGAACATTTTGTAACCCTGCCCATAGCAATGAAACACCTGAATCCAACTTTATTCCTATAATGAACAGAGGAAGGTGGCAGGGCTTACAGTATGTGCTGTGCTCGTACTCAGATATCTATTGATATTAGCTGACTTCATTTCTATGCTAAGAATACCCAGGTCTGTCCACTCTTGTAGCTGTAAAGGGGAAGCGAGGCACTGAAGAGCTCTGTGGGCAACAGACACAGCAGTGCAGTTCCTGTCAGTAAACAACCACCTCTTATTTGTGTGAACGTGGTATACGATATTTTGTTCATGCTTTCTTTTCTTATATTCATCATTTCATAGGTCTTATGTATTTCATTGTTGTTGTTTTTTTTTTTTTTTTTTTTTTTGTAGTTTTGTTTGTTTTGTTTTTTTCTCTCTCTCTTCTGCCCAGTTCACTCACTTCTGGTTGTAGTTATTGTTTCCATTATAATTGTCTCCATGGTTGTTACTGTTTGTATTGTTGATACTTTCTTGTGAGGGTCTTCGCCACCTTCTCCTCTCTTGTTCTCTCCCCTTCTGCTACCCCCCCACCCCCCCATGTCAGGTCCGGCATCAAAATGTGGTTCAACAAAACTCATAATAAACACAGTAGAATATCAAAGGGCACTTCATATACTTTATGAAGTTTCCTTTGGCAAAGCAAATTTGTTCAGCACCAGAAGGAACCAGACGACCATTCTGCTGTTAGGACGCTGGACAAGACAAGTAGAAAAAAAATATAGTAATGTGAGATACTCCCTGATAAAATGTCCAAATTCACAAGAGGATACACAAGCAAAGGTGTCAGAAAAATGGGCAATGATGACTGGGAGTACAGTTGGTGTTGGCTGCTGCCTTATCGGTACAAACAGCTGCCTGTCAGCCAGCTGAGCCCATAAAGAAAAAAAACAAAACAAAACAACCACCTCTGTTACTTTCTGAACCTTTTTTTGTAATCAACTGTTTTCATTGATTTACATTTTCAGTTTGCAAGAATAAATAAACTAATTCAACATTACACCACAAAACATGTACACTACACCAACATTACACCCTCCCTTCCCACCCTTATTCCCCTCCTTGTGGGACACTCTGTGTGGAAGGGGGGGTAGGGGGGGTTGAGGCAACAGTTATGCAATTATATATGTGGGGGTGCGGTCCATAATTAACATAACTAACGCTGGAGTGAACATGCTTTCTACGTCCAACTCCAACCTTCAGTGGACCTTACTCAACATTTTCACAACTTCTAACCTGTACCCACTGGACCCCTCCACTGCTCTATGGGCCCCCCAGAAATGCTGGGCCCCATCTATCTATCTGTGTCTTTTTTTGTCAATATTCTTGCCTATTTTGTTCATTTTTTAATTCATTTTGTTACTTTTCACTCATTTTGCCACTTATTACCTCCGCCAAGGAGGTTATGTTTTTGCCAGGGTCTGTTTGTCTGTTTGTCTGTCCATTAGTGTGCAACATAACTCAAAAAGTTATGGACAGATTTGGATGAAATTTTCAGGGTTTGTTGGAAATGGGATAAGGAAGAAATGATTAAATTTTAAATTTTAAATTAAACTCAGCCTCCCGGGGAAAGTCTATTCCAGGGTACTGGAGAGGAGGATCCGACCGATAGTCGAACCTCGGATCCAGGAGGAACAATGCGGTTTTCGTCCTGGTCGTGGAACGCTGGACCAGCTCTATACTCTCCATCGGGTGCTCGAGGGTTCATGGGAGTTCGCCCAACCAGTCCACATGTGTTTTGTGGATCTGGAGAAGGCGTTCGACCGTGTCCCTCGTGGTATCTTGTGGGGGGTGCTTCGGGAGTATGGGGTCCGGGGCCCTTTGCTAAGGGCAGTCCGGTCCTTGTATGACCGAAGCAGGAGCCTGGTTCGCATTGCCGGCAGTAAGTCAGACCTGTTCCAGGTGCATGTTGGACTCCGGCAGGGCTGCCCTTTGTCACCGGTTCTGTTCATAATTTTTATGGACAGAATTTCTAGGCGCAGCCAAGGGCCGGAGGGGGTCCGGTTTGGGGACCACAGGATTTCATCTCTGCTTTTTGCAGATGATGTTGTCCTGTTGGCCTCATCGAACCTGGACCTTCAGCGTGCACTGGGGCGGTTTGCAGCCGAGTGTGAAGCGAGCGGGATGAGGATCAGCACCTCCAAATCCGAGGCCATGGTTCTCGACCGGAAAAAGGTGGTTTGCCCTCTCCGGGTCGGTGGGGAGTCTTTGCCCCAAGTGGAGGAGTTTAAGTATCTCGGGGTCTTGTTCACGAGTGAGGGAAGGATGGAGCGTGAGATTGACAGACGGATCGGTGCAGCGTCTGCAGTGATGCAGTCGCTGTACCGGTCGGTTGTGGTAAAGAAGGAGCTGAGCCGAGAGGCGAAGCTCTCGATTTACCGGTCAATCTACGTTCCTACCCTCACCTATGGTCATGAGCTTTGGGTCATGACCGAAAGGACAAGATCCCGGATACAAGCGGTCGAAATGAGTTTCCTCCGTCGGGTGGCTGGGCGCACCCTTAGGGATAGGGTGAGGAGCTCAGTCACCAGGGAGGAGCTCGGAGTAGAGCCGCTGCTCCTCCGCGTCGAGAGGGGCCAGCTGAGGTGGCTCGGGCATCTGTTTCGGATGCCTCCTGGACGCCTCCCTGGGGAGGTGTTCCGGGCATGTCCCACCGGGAGGAGACCTCGGGGAAGACCCAGGACACGTTGGAGAGACTATGTCTCTCGGCTGGCCTGGGAACGCCTCGGGATCCCCCCGGAAGAGCTGGAGGAGGTGTCTGGGGAGAGGGAAGTCTGGGCATCCCTGCTTAGACTGTTACCCCCGCGACCCGGCCCCGGATAAGCGGAAGAGAATGGATGGATGGATGGATGATTAAATTTTGGTGGTGATCGGGGGTGGGGGGGCCCACGGGGGGGGGGGCGCAGACCAGAAAATTTCATCAAAATCTGTCCAGAACTTTTTGAGTTATGTTGCACACTAACGGACAGACAAACAGACAGACAGACAAACAAACCCTGGCAAAAACATAACCTCCTTGGCGTGGGGGGGCCCACGGGGGGGGGCCACTGATCAGCCTTGGCGGAGGTCTGCGCTCTCCGAGTGCTTCTAGTTTGTGAATGTGATTGTGAATTTGCCAATCAATGTGAAGCACTTTGGGCTACAATTTCTGTATGAAAGGTGCTATACAAATAAAGTTTATTATTATTATTATTATTATTATTATTATTATTATTATTATTATTATTTGTTGTCTTTACACATTTGATGATTATGTTTGTTTATTTTGGTCACATGTTTTTCTCATTTTAACGTTGTTTAATTAATTTAGCACACACACACACACACACACACACACACACATTATCTATAGCAACAAAATGTTAATATTACCAATTTGTTCATTGTGCTACTTATTTGTGTTCATTTTCTCCATTTTCTTGCCTATTTTGTTCAGTTTTTGTCTGGTGTTGTACATTTTTCACCAACTTTGCTGTTTATTTTTTTGTCTTTACTCATTTTAATGCTGACGTTTGTCCTTTTTTGGCAACTTTATTCTTCATTTTGTTAACTTCTTTTAATCAGACATTTTTTCCATCTATCTATCTATCTATCTATCTATCTATCTATCTATCTATCTATCTATCTATCTATCTATCTATCTATCTATCTATCTATCTATCTATCTATCCATCCATCCATCCATCCATCCATCCATCCATCCATCCATCCATCCATCCATCCATCCATCCATCCATCCATGGTCCCTCTTAAGTAAATCATTAAAATAAATAAATTAATTAAAATGTCTGTAGCAAAAAGATACAGCTGGAAACATGAAGTTTTTCTCGAAATGCATCTGGATTTGTAGGTCAGTTATACTGAAATGTAATTTCCGTGAGACTGGATTGGTTTATTGTCTTTTTCCTTCCCGGAGACTCAGCTTTAGGTGCCGATCAATCATAACCAACATCCTGGCCTCCACAAACGTCTATAAATTCTCCTCCCATCCTGAACTGAGACTCGGGTTTGCACAGAGGAATACACCGGCAGCACCAGGAGAACCACCAGAGTGCTGGTATTAACACTCAGCTTTTAATCAGGCACTGATGGAGTGGCATGGAAGCCAGGTGGATGCTGGGAAATTAGTGCCATTAACTGATCAAGTAAAGCGACTGAAATGCACGACAACAGCAGCTGCACTCCCTAATGGAGGGAATCTGCTAATAACCCCATGCCTGTGTGCACATGTGGGTGCGTGGAAACGAGCTGCAGTAGTTATGTATGTGTGTGTGTGTGTGTGTGTGTGTGTGTGTGTTCTGGTTGAGCAAATGAGGAATTGAGGTCAGTGGAAGTGTAGACCTACTTTGAGACATTCCTGGTCGTTGGGTAATGTCAAACAACCACCATTTAACACTGATCGCTCTTTCTCATTGTCTTGTTCAGGTTGACCTCCGTGACCCCGTGTGTGTGTGTGTGTTGGTGTGCATGTGCTCGTTACCTCCACACCAATCAAACACTGCGTTATTGATTGCGCTGCACTCTGCTCACCTTTCCACTTGTTTACTTGTTTTAGTGATTAACCGAAGCCTCATCATCAGCACTGTCCGATGGAAATGGGAAACAGGAGCGCCCCAGTTAGGAAGGTCAGGAGACGCATGATGAACACATGCATGAGGTGGCCCAGAGGTGCAACAGCCCAAAAAATTATACGTATAAGAAAAAAAAGAGAACAGCCCAAAAAAATATACATACAAGAAAAAAAAGGGAACAGCCCAAAAAATTATACATATAAGAAAAAAAAGAGAACAGGCCAAGAAATTATACATATAAGAAAAAAAAAGGGAACAGCCCAAAAAATTATACATGTAAGGAAAAACGAGAACAGCACAAAATATTATCCACTATAAGAAAAAAAAGAGAACAGCCCAAAAAATATCCACTATAAGAAAAAAAAGAAATACGCCCCAAAAATTGTCCACAATAAGAAAAATAAGAGAACAGCCCAAAAAGTTACACATATAAGAAAAAAAGAGAACAGCCCAAAAAATTATCCACTAGCTCAAAAAATTATCCACTATAAGAAAAAAAATACCTCATCCACCTTTTCAATTAAGGGGGCGCTGTTTACCCAAAAGGTCTCTTGCTTTAAAATTAAGGCCACCACAAAAAATAAAAGCATAGGCTGAAAATTTTTAAGGCATTCAGCTAATGTGGCTAATGCTAAGGAAGTAACCCACTGGCTAGTGGATACTTTTTTTGGGCTGTTTTTTTTTTTTTTTTTTCTCACAGTGGATAATGTTTTGGGCTGTTCTCTTTTTCTTATAGTGAATCATTTTTTGGGCTGTTCTCTTTTTTTCTTATAGTGGATAATTTTGGGGGGCTATTCTCTTTTTTTATAGTGGATAATTTTTTTGAGCTGTTCTCTTTTTTTCTTATAGTGGATAATTTTTGGGGGCTGTTCTCTTTTTTTCTTATACTGGATCATTTTTTGGCCTGTTTTCTTTTTTTTGCAGTGGATCATTTTTCGGGGCTACTCTCTTTTTTTTATAGTGGATCATTTTTTGGGTTGTTCTCTTTTTTTTTTTCTTATAGTGGATCATTTTTGGGGGCTATTCTCTTTTTTTATAGTAGATCATTTTTTGGGTTGTTCTCTTTTTTTTTCTTATAGTGGATCATTTTGGGGGGGCTGTTCTCTTTTTTCTTATAGTGGATCATTTTTTGGGTTGTTCTGTTTTTTTGCAGTGGATCATTTTTTGGGGCTATTCTATTTTTTATAGTGGACCATTTTTTGGGCTGTTCTCTTTTTTCTTATAGTGGATGATTTTTTGGGCTGTTGCACCTCTGGGCCACCGTACATGCAGGAGATGAGGAGAAGAAGGAGCAAGAAGGAGGTGAGGAGATGAGGAGATGAGGGAAGGAGCCGTGAAATCCTATGATGGGTTCTACTCAGCATCCTGGGGATTACAGCCACATCCGTGTTCAGCGGTGAAGCGGAAACAGGCGCTCCTCGTGTGCACACCAGCGGTTTGCAAAATGAAATATCCAGCACTGGAAAAGAAAACAGATACTTAACGGCTGATTGCTGCTATGAACTCAAATAAAGGTTGTACTCGTTTGGTTTTATTTCTTTTTCCATGCAGTAAAAGATAGAATAGAGAAAAAAAAAACATACATAGGTACAAAGTCTGTTCTTGTATTTTATTCTTTTATTTAGGTTTTATCTATTCTTCTGTATTTTTTATTTATTTATTTATTTATTTTTACAGTTCTGTGTCTTTTAATCTATTCTTGTATTTATTTTTAAAACATAGAGATAAGTTTGGAGTTGATATTATTTATATATTATTATGTTATCATTTTACTGGTTTGGCCCACTGTAGATCAAATTTAGCTGAATCTGGCCCGTGAACTAAAATGAGTTTGACACCTGTTGTAAAAGATGACAGTGTTTCCATGGTAACTACAGAGCCTCTGAACGTCCAAATGGGTCATATCTGATGACCATGAAAAGATGAAGAACTGTATTTTACACCAATTATTGACATGTATTGATGGGATTAGTGGCTCAACAGGGGTTATTACAGTTTACATCAGCAGATGCTTTTGGTCGGCGGTGGATGTTTGGGTCTTTATGGGTTAAGTGTAAAACGTCTGAGTCATTTCCATTTTTCAGACTGATGTATAATGAGTCCAGTTTCCAGTGAACCAGCACTCATGATGCGGCTGTTCAGTGTGTACGTTACCCTTTAATCACTTCGGAGACGATAGATGACATTACAATGCACTCATCAAGCAAAGACACGTCATCCCCTTTACTGTCAATGACGGTTCTCTGTTGAAGTACGTCTTAGCGAAACAGACGGACGCTTTACATAATAATCCTGGATTGTTCAGCATTTACAGACACGGCTCTGACTGGGAGCTGCACGGTGAAGCTTTGTGATAAATGGTAAAGCTGTTAACTTCAAATAAAATATGGCTTAACACAGCGAGTCTGGAGGAGACAGGAGTGTGGATGCAGACAGCAGATGCAAACTAATCCACAGCAGTAGTGGGACGCAGCCTACTTATATGATGGTTCTGGAGCTGATTAGAAAATGCACTGAAGCATCTCAGACGTCTCTATGATTCTGACGTGCTGCGAACATATGTGAGCACGATGAACTGGGTCAGTGTATCTGTTGGTAATTGGATTTTGTTTTCAGAAACCAAAGAAAAATTGGTGGTTAATTGATTTTCGTTCTAAAATAGAAGAATTAGGATTGAATTTCACAGCGTTTTTCTTATTTCAGTGTCAAAACAGATAAAGCAAATTTAAAAAACTGATTGATTTTTGTTTTCTCTAATACAAAAGAAAGTTACTACCTGACAGAAATGGAAAAACAGACCAAAAATGCCATTTTTTTTTTTTCATTTTCTGAGACTGGATGTTGTCATTTTCACTACGAAGATTCTTACCGACAATGGGTTTGTGCGAATCTTCCACTTTGTACGAAATCGGGAGTTCATAGACATTCGTGGTGGGAGCGTGTCTACGATGTCCAGATTTTGTACAAAGGTCATGGTCGCCAATCTAAGTAGGAGCCACTTCGTGTAACACACGAAGAAGTCAGTAACTTCCGGGTCACACCCAATCAGATATCAAAAATGTCAACATGGAACCCAACATTTGGTCCATTTGCTTATTTCCAGTTTTTAACCCTGTAAAGCCTGAACCATTAAATCATTGACAGAAAATTTGAGTTCTTTGAAACTTGAGCCTTTATTGATCCTTCAGAACAACGAAAAACTTTTTTTTTAAAATATCAATTTCCATGTATGACTTTCATTTTCATATCATATTTGATACATCAGGTCTTAATGTTCAAATATTATTATTTTTGAACAAACAAAAACATAATATAACACAAATTGATGATTCCTTTTTAAAATGGTCCCAGTTCTTCCTCCTTCCTCATTAATGTCAGTCTTGTAGTGTCACTAAAGGCCTCTGGTGAATGAACTCCTCCCCCTGGTGGATTATCTGTGTATTGCATGTATGGGGATGGAAATAGAGAACCGGTTCTTTTTGAGAACCGGTTCCCAGTAGCTCGATTCCTTGGAATTGTTTGCCTACCTGCTTAATGATTCTGCTTATCGATTCCGCCTTAGTTGCGCACGCACGATGACGTCACACGTACGCTGCAATGTTTTGGTCAGAACGTAGACAACATGGCGTTGAGGCAGAAACGGTCTAAACAGACCACACCAGGTCTAAACAGACCACACCAGGTCTAAACAGACCACACCAGGTCCAAACAGACCACACCAGGTCTAAACAGACCACACCAGGTCCAAACAGACCACACCAGGTCTAAACAGACCACACCAGGTCCAAACAGACCACACCAGGTCTAAACAGACCACACCAGGTCTAAACAGACCACACCAGGTCCAAACAGACCACACCAGGTCTAAACAGACCACACCAGGTCTAAACAGACCACACCAGGTCCAAACAGACCACACCAGGTCCAAACAGACCACACCAGGTCCAAACAGACCACACCAGGTCCAAACAGACCACACCAGGTCCAAACAGACCACACCAGGTCCAGTGGAACACTGTCAAAGCTTCCATGTCTTCTAAAGGTGGAATCCCTCCAATCTGCTCAAACATTTGTCCACAGCATGTGATTCATTTACAGGAATGTCACGTATTTGATTCGCTACTTAGAGACACTTGTGAATGTAGCGGCAGAGTGAACGCCGGGCCCAGTTCTGGTTTCGGTGTGGGCAACAAACGTCGTACCCAAATACAAGTTTCCGAAGGTAAGAAGGGAAAGGAAATGAGGTGCACAACAACGGGAGAGGAGCCAAGCCGAATTGAACTGGTTCCACATAGTAGAAATGTGCCAATAGAGGAATTAGTAAAGAGTCTTAAGTTTTACTTTCACTGCATGCCGCCCCCCCACCCCCCTGCACCGGGCCATGCATCATCTGTTCTTATTATTTGTTCATACTGTATGTGTTCTATTTTCTGTGCAGATGGAAATATAAAAGACAGTTAATGCAAACACACCTGTTTGTACTCTTTTATTCCCTCACCCAATGAGAATCGATAAGAGAATCAATAAGGAATCAGCTCGATGAGCAAAATCGATAATGGGATCGGAAGTGTTAAATTCTTAATGATTTCCATCCCTATGCACGTATCTAATTGAATACATCAGGATTTTCAAGAAAAAAAAATATCACGCTGATCATGTAGATGCGTCTTCAAAACTCATGTACCAAATATGATATATTTGATGTTAATGGGTTAATTTGTACGAACAATCAAAAGAATGAAAAACTTTTTTTTTTTTTAATTATTTTGATTTGTACATGAATAATAAAATAACAAATCTTTTTTTTTTCATTTTCGTGGATTCTACATTGAATACGAAAAGAATGACTGATACACTGACCGAATTTCCTTCTGATTGACAATGTTTAATGCAATCACTGAGATCAGCACAAGTGTACAAGTGTGCGACTCTTCACACAAAGCTGTCCTCAACAGAAACAGCAGTGCATGCTGGGAGGAGGCTACACACTGGAATCCAATTGTAAATTGTTCTTGGCGCACAGAAACCAAATTCACCATCAAACATATCAAATCTAAAGCCAGTTACTGCTCTCCAAATGCAGTTTTAGTTCTTTTTTTGCTTCTGTTGTGGCCTCTTAGAAAAGAAAACATTTGGACGTCGGCCACTAGAGTGTATGTGAAGCACTGGAAGCCTCTTCCCACAAGTCTGTGAAATAACTTGTGTCTAACTACAGCCTGAATTAAAGTTGTTATTTCTTTTTACTCAGCAGATTTTCCCCCGTCCTGCCGTTTGTATAAAATTAAAAAGATGTTATTCACATGCTCATACAAAATGTTCTTGTTCTCCTTAAAATCTGATGTCTGTTGTTTTTTTTGTGTTTTTTTAAAATATTCTTTATGTTTTAGACTTGTTAATTTCAGGCACACTAGTTAGATACATTTTATAGCAGTGAAATCATCAAGTTACATACTGTTTCACAAATGGTCTGAACCCTTTTGTTCAGACAAAATCAGATCTATTGTGTTAATTTTCTGATTTTTTACACCAGGTTTCATTCCACACATCAGATGTTTCTAATTGTTTGTAGTTCTTCTTCTCATGGGGTCAGAGGTCACATTAAAACAGTGACTCAGGCTACGTTCGGACAGCAGGTCTTAATGCACAACTCAGATTTTTTCATGAAATCCAATTTTTGTCCGTGCTCGTTCAAATTGCACAATAAATGCGACTTCTATCAGTTTTCAGTTTGAACTGAATGCGATCCTGAAGTGACCCACATGCACAAAAGAGGTTCTGATGTAATACATGACCACGCAGACATGCACTGTGTTTACAGAAGTAAGTATGTTTTTCCTGACACTCCTCCTCCTGGGACGCAGAATTGTGACATTTGTCGCATTTCAATGACGTAAAGGTCAGATATATGCGACCTGGCCGTTCAGACTGAAGTCACATTGTAAAATATCACATACGTATCAGATTTAGGACCACATATGAACGTGGCCTAGGTCGGATTTGTGCTGTTCAAACTGTCTTTAACAGATCGGTAGCTAATGTAGCTAATACTAGCGCAAATTACAACAAACCATGATTAGAATTTAAACCAATTGTGATTAGCTTTGTTAAAAAAAAATGCAGTATGTGATTTCTGCCACTAGGGGTCTCTCTGTTAAAATAACGACAACTTTTTTGTATTTGTTTACTTTGTACAGTATCATGGGATCATCATATTTATTGTTTTTACCAATGAAAATGTATAATATATCAAAGATGTATTACTTTGTTAGCGACAGGTAACGTTAGCAGATACAAAACAGTGTCTTTAGATGAGGTGACTTATCTAATGTTAAATAAGCTATTAGCATAACGTTACTGCAAATACTAGATTTGTGCCCTATATAAGCCACTGGTCACTATTGTATTCATTTTTGGGAGTGTTATTATTATTATTATTATTATTATTATTATTATTATTATTGTACTGTTAGATTAGATTAGATTAGATTTAATTTATTGGTCCCCGTGGGAAATTTGTCTTCACTGACTGAAACATTACAAGAAAAAGACATTACATAACATACAAGAAAAAGATGACATAACATTACAAGAAAAAAGACATTTTATATGTTGAAGTTATTTGTTCTGTTGTTGCTGCCTTAATGTTAATTGCTGGTTTTTATTAATTTCACTGAAGATTAATCAAATTAAATGGACAATCACACTGAATAAATGATTAATTTCTGAATTTTGAATATTGTCGGTATCACTTGACATAATGTAAGTACAAAACAACTAATTATATTTCACATAGCTTGTTATTTTTAGATATTTTAATGCAGAAAAATTACAGACAGCTAAAATCAACCCAAATACATGAAGTTTAGCCTCAGATATGAGTAAACAGATCAAATTTCACTAAATGAATAGATTTCTAAAATGGTTGCTAATGACTTTTTTTCAGTTGAGTAACAAATTAAGAAAATTATCGCAGCATTTAGTCTCTTTGTTTCTGTTTCTGAAATCCAAAAGAAATTGTTTTCACGGTAACATTTTTACACTTATGTGTTTGAAGCAATTTGGGCACATTTTCACCGTTCAGGTGCCAGATTACTGACAGTTCACATTCAACACTGTAACTGAGACTGACATGAAGCTGTTAACCCTTTCATGCATGAATTATAAGAGCCTTAATCAAGATTTTTTTTTTCCCTGAGTGTTTTTATTCCTCTAGACGTTAAAAAAACAAAGCGACTGAAATTTTTATTATGAACCTATTTTTCATGGAGTTGCAAAAATGTCCATTCAGCTGGACACCATGCATTTAAGTCTGAAGCAAAGAAACGTATTTACTGATATACTTTGTAAAAACTATAAAATAAAAACATTTTCAATGCAGCTAATCTGATGTTTTCTCATATTTTAACATACTCTAATACTAGTTATTACTCACTTCATGGAGATAATATGCAATAAAAAAAACAAAAAACTGTTAATTACAGTCTAATAACAATAACAAGTAATTGATTTACACTCAAACACACTGTAACAAATTTTACCGTTAAATAACAGTAAAATACTGTCAGCCAGAGTTGCCAGCATGCTACTGTTATTCTACAGTATCCCTACTGTAATCTACAACTACAGTTTCTTACTGTAAGAAGTATTACGGTACTGGGCTGTGTTTAATGTACCTTTTACAGTAAAATACTGTTAGCCACAGTTGCTGCATTTTACAGTAACTACCGTATTCCAAGAAACAATATATTACTGTAAAATGTATTTAATGTAATATTTACAGTATAACACAGTGAAAAGCTTGGATTTTAACATTTCAAGTTACATTTTAAAATACAAAATCATGAACATTGCTGGAAAGAGCTCAAACAAGAGATGACATTATTATATAAAACCATTAAATTGACACGCTGTTTAGTTTAATGGTGTCCACTTCGCAGCTAGCAAGTACGCTTCAGCTTAAATTAGCTGCATGTTTGCTACATACGGCTAACACCCCGAAATATGAAGCAGTATTATCACGTGTGTTATACTGTGCAAGTTGCGTCCGGTGTGAACACAGTTTATGGAGGTAATTTAATGTTTAATGAACCCAAAATGCCACAGTTACATTGATAAAATCACAATTACCTTTATAAATCACCAACTGCAGCAGGATGGAGTTCTGTCAGTGTTGGTAGAAGCATCAGGTGACCTCTGCTCCAGTGCTGTATGGGGTTCAGTCCAGGTGAAAATAGTCATCCTCAGTTATTTTCTCTTTTTATTTTATCCTTCTGCTTCGAAAAAGAACCACTTAACTTTGATGCAGACAGTCTATAGTTAACATTCATTGGATTGAATCTTTTCTAAATGAGCTGGTGGGATATGATACCAGATGATTTTGTTCAGAGCAGTTCTGGGCGGACAGCAGTGGAGGAACTGAAGAAAATACTGTAGAATACTGTGCAATTTTGCAGTAGCTTACTGTTTTAAATGTGCACCTTCAAGACCTCATTATTTACAGCATTATACTGTATTTACAAATAACAGCATGACACTGTACAAAATTTACTGGTTTTTTTTTTACAGTAATTTGTTACAGTGCATGTTAGTGCAGATCAGGTTTATCAGGAACAACAAAGTTACAGTAACGGTATGAATTGCATTGTATGAGACGATGCATAAGCTTCCACTGTCTTGGTTGATATGGAACTAAAACAGCAAAACCCATGAATATACAAGAGAACAGCTGGAGAAGAACTGTCCACTGGAGTGACCTATGCATGAAAGGGTTAAGTGAAAGCATCCATGTGACATTAGACTGAAATTCTTCCGTTTTCTGAAGCTACAGTTGGTGGGATGTGGTCACTGAGACATTCTGCAGACGTGACAATCCTCAACGCCACACAATGTGATTGTAAGAGCAGCTGAAACGTCTTGGTGCGATATCTGAAAGAGGTGTAAATCCCAGACGGCTGCTGTGTGATGGAGGACATCAGATCCCATCCTGCCCAGTCTGTCAGTCCTCTCAGGCAAAGGCAGAGCAGTCTCAACTGTCAAATTACTTTCTCAAGTCAGATTGGAACAAAAGCTGTTTGACTCAAAACTTGAAGGTCATAACTGAGGAATTTATTCATTGTTTCATCTCAGCCAGGGACAGAACAATTACTCCTGTATATTCTAATCTCGCTATGCATCCATGTACACTTCTGGCAAACTTCAAAGGGTTCCTTTGAAAAACAAGCCTGCTTCGCCCCCCCCACCTCCATAACAAATTACCATACAAAGTCCCCCAGCACACGATGCTACACTACACTGAATCTCTTCACAGACGGGGCTCCGCTGGATGATTGAAGTCGAGCTCTCCTGAATTTCCTCCGTGATCAAAGTGGATGAAGGCAGCCGGTTAGCAAGACGGGCCCAGAAGTGAAGCTCTGCCTAGGGCTCTCTGTGTTCTGAGCGCAGGGACAGACTTCCTCATGTGCATTACTCTGCACAAAATGCATCATCTATACAAGAGGTCACACATCGCACGCCTCTCGTCTCTCCATCCCCGCTCTAACTCTGCGCAGCTGAACTTTAATTACTGTAGCGCCGGCTCCTATAATAAAGATGTGAAGTGAATTTATTATCAGATGAATTTGAAATGCAGAAAACGGCAACACGACGCTCCTTCCTGTCACGTCTGAGTTCAGCTTCGGTCCCAGCTGAGATGTGAAATGTGATTGCAATGTCTTGAAACACTTTGTAGTCTGATGTTCACATTCTACTGTTTTTTCTTCTTTTCTTGGCCCAGTCCAGCAATGCTAGATAGAAAATGTTAAAGGACTAAAAATTAGAGGGGCATTTTCATTTACATGTGATTTGCATTGGGTATAAACTGTACTAGCTGGTAAGTTACACACTAATGGAGCTGGAAGTCTGGCAGGGCAGGCGTTTATCACAAATTCTGTTCATAATTTTTAAGGACAGAAATTGTTTGAATTTTTGGTTCCACATCTACGCTTTTTGCAGATGATGTGGTGCTATTAGCTGAATCAAACTGGGACTTCCAGCTCACTTTGAAGGCTAATTCTGAGGTGTTGGGATGAAAACTTGCACCTTCAGCTGACCATGGTTGGCAGCCAGAGTAGGAAGGAGTGTCCCCTCCATGTTGGGGATTATTTCTCAGATGCAGTTAAGGGGTCTTGTCAAAGGATGAACCGGGAGATCAATAGACAGTGATGTGGAACTTTCAGTTTACCTGTCGATCTACGTCCCTGGTCTAACGTATAGACACAAACTTTGGGTAGTGATCGAAAGAATCAGATCCCAGTTTGCATCCCAGATTTGCTGGGTTCTCCGTTACAGATACAGGAGGAAATCTGGGCACCCAGAGGAATTCAGAGTAGATCCACTGGCCATCCACATTGACAGAAGACAGAATTTGAGAGGTATATGTCAATTGTGTACATAGAATGACATGCTGAAAACTTCTGCAACTGATAACCTTCATATACACCAGACATGGAAATATTCATACTCTCACTATCATTTACACTCAGTCAATAGTCGCTTTTCCACTGACCCTCAAATTGTGCAAATATAACTTGCACATAAAAACTTATCTAATGGAAAAACGACAAGCTCGCCAAAACTCTTGTTTTTCGATTAAAAGTTTTTGCGCTGGCAAGAGGTGGTTTTTCAGGCGTAGCGCAATTGGTATGTCATACAAAACTGCTGTAGCAATAATTGGATACCAATTTATTGATTAATTGAGTGTTGATTTATTGATTAATTTAATTATAGATTTATAACCAAACTTAAACTTAAATCAACTCAAAACAATAATTTGGAAATCTTGCATAGGTTGATAGAACTTTGTGACGGGACAGTGAACCCATGTGTGAATAATAGTACACAAAGCACAACTGAGGCAATGGATTTATATACATATAAATACTTTATTAACTAAACTAAGACACACAAATAACATAAAGACAAGAGACAAATACAACCAAAGGAGCAGGAGATTATGGACAGGAGAATATGTAAATTAAGTTGGCAGATAGCTATATTCAAGAGATTATAATGTTAGTGAGGTTACGTTGAGGTAAACCTACTTAACTTGGAATAACACCAACTCAGATAAATCAGGAGCAAGTTTTCTTACAAGTTGTTGCGGTGCGGATGCAGCAACTGGCACGGCCTTGACGGCAGATGGATGAAGTCTTCTGACGTAGTTCGAAGCAGGAACAGGCTGTGAAGCGACGTGCTTGCGCTGGAGGCCTGAAGGTCTGAAGCTCTGAAGTTCTGAAGTTCTGCTGGCTGGAGGAGGTTCACAGCTGGCTCTGGCAGCTGGTTCTGGAAAGCTCGCCAGGAGAAGATGGAACAGCTCTGAGAGCCAAGGAGATGGTCAAGACTCCTTGGAGAAAGCTCTTTGTTCTTAGGTGAGAGCTCAGAAGAGGTGGAGAAAGCTCTTTGCGTAGGTGAGAGCCTGGGAGAGGTGGAAAAGACTCCCGAGATGGAAAAGACTCCTGAGATGGAAAAAACTTCCCGGAGAAGTTGGATCTTCTTCCTTTATAGTTTGGCCAGGGGCCAACCCATTCCATCCTTCTCGTACATATTGATGAGTTATTGATCTCTTTGGGCCGTGCCTTCCTTTGTCCGTTTTGAGCGGGAAACCGCCTCCTTGTGCTGGTCATTTACATATTTCAGAGTATCACCTCTCTCTCCCCCCCTTAGGAGAGGGAGAGAGGACCTCATGCAGACTTGTAAGAAGACTTCTCCCAACTTTAAATAAGATCCTTAAATAAGATCCTTAAACTTTATACATCACCTTTAACCTCACTCAGCCTTAATAAACTAAATACCATTATGTGGACATGCTATAAACAGTAATATTCTTACTTTCAACATGAACACAAATAGGACACATGTATATGAACCCACAGGTCAGGCAAATGGCTTGGGCATAGATATACATGAAAGAGGTACCCTGTGGAGTAAAACCAACATTGACACATTTCTGTGAAACTAGTAATTACGGCAAAAGATACAGATTTTGCAAATCAGTCTTTTGTCCCTAGGATGCCTCCACCTCGGGGTAAACAGGAATGATGGGACACAGATGTTGAGGGGCAAAAGGGGTCGCCAAGTGTAAACATGATATCTGGGGTGCTCTCAGTTACCACGACAGGTGAGGATGGCTCTTGATGATGAACAGAAGAAAGTGAGCCTAAGTTTTATTGTCCTGGGTGCTTTAAATTAGAATAGTCTCCATTCTTTAAGATTATTCGTCATCATAAATGTCACTTGCAAAGGATGTCCAGGCACTGCCCTGGGTATCACCCAATCAGAATGGTTGTTCAGGAATTTGGTTTGACACGGAGAGGAAGATAATATAATTTATACTTCTGTTTTTTGAGTCTGTTCACTCACTCCACCGTCATCCGGCTACATCCCCCCTTTTCGACACGATGGTCCAGCGTTCGTGGAGTGTCGTGGCGAAGTCCAAAGTCTGACGGGAGTTGAGGTGAACAGGTGCACTTGGGTCCAGATGTAGTGGAGACAGGAAGGGTCGATGCAGATGCACCATGGGGCAGGAGCACCTGAAACAGTGGAAAACAGACACCACAGGACAGGAGCAGGTGTCCTCTGAGACGGCAGGAACCAGGATTCCGGTGAGCCAGGAACTGGTGGATCTGGAACCGCAGCACACTCGACAACCATGCTTCTGACAGTACCTGAGTTGGTGTGTTTTCCTGTACTATTGGTACATAATTCTGGACGCTTGAATTAGTGGGTTAGTGTCACAGACACAGACAGGAAGAAAAACATACACCTTCGGTGACAGAACACACACACTCTAATTTACCTAAGCAATTAGTAATGTCAGAGAAAGCAAAAAAAACAAAGGTGTCTAGGTTGGACACGCGAGGGTAAAATTTAGCATAAGGAACAGAGGTTTGGTTAAAACATAGAAACATGGGTTAAACTGTGAGCATTATTTTCTCTGTTCCATGACTTAATTATCTGATTTATACAAGATTGTCTTCTAAGTCAAAAATATCATGGACTGGTTTCCTCGCGGCTGGGGACTCGGATGTCCCTGTCGTTTTACGGCAGAAGATTCGGGGGTACCGTAATTTGAACTTGGTTATGCTTTGCTTAAATTGATAGGTTTTCTTACGATGAAGGTAAGTTAATTTGAAGGACAGTAAATATCCTAGGCTGATGAGCATGTGAGAGGAGTTTCTGATATATTAGTATCAGTATTAATTACATGCAGGGTAGCGTCTACGGTGGTAAGGTCAATGGTCTGAGTTCCCTCGGACTAAAGCTGTTGTTGAAATTTTGGGTCCACTTTGAATTTATATTGACTGAAGAATTGGGACACTTCAACTTTGTTCTCATAAGCTTCAGATGGTATATGATACCTGGGCGGAGCTTCAGCTCTACACCGAGCATTATCTGACATGGGTTTTTAAACCGCAAATCCCCTCCGTAACATCTCTAATGAACGGCTTGCTGGGGCACAGATAATGAATGTCTCTTGTCAGAGTACACATATGTAGGTTAGGAGCCAAATACGGCTAAGGTTGCTATCGTGGTATGCAACCACCGATGGGATATTAATCCACACATAGATGTCTTTCCTGCCAAGTGCCAACAGTTACCACATCTTTTAAGCGATAAATGTTGCGGAAATTGATGAGAGGCAGGGTGACTAAAAAGTCTACTTCATGGAACTCAGGGTTAACATATAATACCGTAGCGCTAACAAGAGAGTAAGCCAAGTGGGCTTGGATAGAAATGATTGAACCAGATAGGGCATTTTTCAAAATACCCTCGACCATGTAGAGAGGTACTAGGTAAGGGGAAGTTCTTCCCATAGCTAGACTGTCTACTGAAAAGCTGATTTCACGCAGCATGTCATTCATGAGCATGGCGATGATCTGCGTGTGAGCGTAGTAATTTTGTACTACGGAAAGAAAAGCATCCACAGTGCGCCTGGTTTGATTAAGGGTTACACTGTGGGTGTTAACCAGATAGATAGTGCCTCTAAGGGTTTTGCTTAGTCTTAATGATTAATAGTTTGTTTTAGCATGCCTTGGCGGATGAGTGGAATTACAGCTTGTAATTCAGTTGTTTGTTATTTTTAACAGTGTTAAGGCTAACAGCATTAACAGTTGACGTGCCAATGATAAACAGGAAGCCTAAGGCAGCGGTAGCACCATCGTTCTCTGAGGGCACAATACAGAGCACGATTAATTTTGTAAGTGGGTTACGAGTTACCATTGGTTGAGGCTAACTCTGTAACGAACATTTTATGAGAACCTGAATCATAATTGTATTAGGATTGGTTTTAAGCTGTCATAGATTTTGTGTAAGGGAGAAAAAAACTGACAGTTTACATGATACAGGTTGTTTTGGATGAGATTAGCTTCACCCCCCTTTAGTTACACTGACTAGTTTCGTCGAGTCGTTATGTCTTTTGATTTGGTTTTGGTCATATGCCACCACATCGTTGTGTATGTGTGGCCAGTAAACGATCCGGCGCAGGGCGTCGGATGTCGCTTTGACACCTTGGTGTTTCACGCAAGGTGCGTCATGAGCATATGCTACCATCACCCCCCTTTGGCTACGAGGAACCACGGACCGAGAAGGGGTGTGGTTCTCGGAGACACACACGAGCTGGTCTTTGACCAGACGCAGCTTGTGGTGAAGAGACATGAGGTTGTCGAGGTCAGGGTCGGATGTCAGATAGTCAGGTGAAATCGGATTGGCCATAGCATCAGAGAGTCACCGGATGACTACTGAAAGGGTGGGTTGGGAGGGAAGTTACGAGTCATTAAATTGTCTTATCTAGGCCAGGGGTGCGAAGAAGAGGCGTGGCCTCTAAGGACAACCCAAGACTGCAATTGTCTGGCGAGGGTCGGAAAAAAGGCATGAAAATGCGGTGCCACCCGGCATGAGTGAATGTCGAGCTGGATGGGAATGTTTTAGTTGATGCTGGAGCAATAGCATAATCTTCACTTATGACCCCGTATGCGTCAGGGACTGGTTAGCCTGACATCAGGTTTTTCGGGTCTAGGGGGCATGCATGGAGTTTAGCCCCTGCAAAGGACCAAGGTGAGATGGTTTCATTGAAGATTCAAGCTGCACACGCCTCTGGCGGTGCTAAAGTAGGAAGACTCAGTGTTTAATGGAAAACAGAACGACTTAGGGATTCGCTAGAGGTCGTTTTGTTTCCGTTGAAGGGTCCTCAAAGAAAGCAGAACTGATGGCTTGACTTGTCAGCCTAAAGTGTGAGGATGGCGTCCTCAGTTGTGACATTTTGAAGTAGGACTCCCCCCTTCGACCAGTGGATCATCTGGTGAATGGTGGGGGTGACAGATTAATTTGGTTCAGGGTGTAACCCTGAACCGAAAACTGTGAAGACGAAAGTGCTGGGAGAGGTCGTCGGACCTGTGCCCAGATTTGGAACCGTTGATAAACGATCAATGGCTCAAAACAGTTTAGTAGGTCTTGGCCTATAAGAAGTGGAATTAACTCCACAGAGAATATGTAGACTGGATGGACCAGTTGCATGGGACCGATGGTCCAATGTAGTAAAACCACTGAATTTAAGAAAGTGGCGTGAGGGAGAAAATTTGTTCCCAAAGAATAGCGTTGCAAGTGCAATGTGCAACCAGCTTCCTGAGTCAAGGTTTGAAGCTGAAGGAATAATGTACTTGACATGACTGAAACGTCTACTGCGGTGTCAACCAAGGCTTCATAGGTTAACATACTTGGCAGTGAATGCGCCAAGAAGTTGTTGAAAAGAAGGACGATTATTAATGGCAGAAATGCCAATGCAGGTAGGTGAAGTGTTGGGGTTTTCCCAAACTACCAAGACAGTAATGTCGGGCACCGACAAAAGGCTGTCAATTAATGTTGTGTTGGTCTAGAGTGGTCATTGCGTGAGTCATTTGTCTGGGCCTTGCCTAGTCATAATGATGGCTTCGGCCTTTTTTGTCATAGCCATGGTCACGGAAGAATTGGGCAAGTACACTGAATAGTTTCTCGTTTTCCGTGGGGGAAACGCCTGGAGTAGTTGATTTCGTCCAAGGTTTCTCCGTGGGAGAGACTTTGTTTCTCTCTTTGTCAGGTCGGTTAAAGGAATTTGGGTAGTCCCGACGCTGGTTAGTCTGTTGTTTTGACCGTGGTTGTAACCTTGGTTGGTTGTCTCGATACGGTCCGTTCTGAAATGGCCGTCTTTGGTCAGACGGAAAAGAAGTCTGTCCCTTGTTTTTGGGGAAAGGTCTGGACTCCGGTCGTTGACCGTTGTCTGGATATGTTTGTGGACCCCCCTTAGGCTCTATGGTTGCATGGCGGGTCAAGTTAAACACAGCCGGATCGGAAGGTCGGTGTGCGGACTTTTTCAGTTTAGCAAAGCCTTTGGCCGCTAAGTCACGTAGTTGTGAGCTGTTTAGCGTTTTGGGACAGGCCGCTACACCTAATTGATGGCTTGTGTTTGGATGGAGGTTCTCTACAAACAAGGCTTTAAAGCTTGGGTCTTCCTCCATTTCAGGCTCATTGCGAGCTCCAAAATATGCTTTCCTCAAACGTGCATAATACACTTGAGGAGGTTCTTGTCTCCCCTGTTTAATGGCAATAGCTGCAGATAAGCCAGTAGCTGTCCCTGGGTCTTCAAACTCCTTTGTCAAGGCTTGACAGAGGGCTTGGAAGTTTGATTGGACATGGGCAGGCTGGCGGTCTATGAAATTCTTCACTTCGCGACTAGATGTGATTTTAATTAAGTAAATTTTGTCTTGTAGTGTCGCATTTGGGTACCTTTCAAGGTGGAAATCAATGTCTTTTAAGTATGCAGCTGTATCGTGAGACCCGTTGGGTTTGGGTTCAAAGTGCGAGATATTGCGAGCAATTTTGTCCAAGTCTTTTACAGACATGCTGGACTGAGGCTTGGGCTCGCTGAGACCACTGACACCTTGTGGAGTCGTGCTCGTGGGCGCATATGCGGCCTGGACCGTGGGGTTGACGGTCACATGTAAGGAAGGCGGGGCTTCCCAGGAAGGTCCCGGTTGGGACGGCCTACTAGGCTTGATTGTTTCAAGTGAGTCCACTAAAACTGGACTAGGAGGGCTCCTAAGAGGAGTGTGGCTAGATTCTTCTAGCTTTAGCTGGCGGACTAGTAGAAGCTCTTTTTGAGTTTTATTTAACTCGTCTGCTTGTTGTTGGTTTTGTTGTTGCAGCTGATTGATGCTATCTTGAGCTGCTAACAACTGGGATTTGAGACTTACTATTTGGCTCAAATCTTGGGTTCGCTCTTGGTGGAATTGATTCACTTTATCATCAAGTTTTTGGATTTTAATGTGAGCTTGTTCCAACAGGGAGTTTGCTCTGTTGTGGTCCAGTTGGAGTTTAAGAAACTCTTCTAAGGGAGGTCGCGCAGCGACGTCAGCTAAGGTTATTTCTAGCTTGTCTATTTTTAAAGTGGCTGCTTGTAGTTCTACATCCTTGTCGAGGATGGCTTTCTGATTTGCTTTAAAAGTTGTTATTAATTTATGGATTTCTCTGCTGGTTGCAGTACCATGTTGGGAAGGAGTGAAACTCCTTAAGTCTGGTTCAGGCTGGGCAGAGGAAGGTCTTACTTCTTCTCCAGGCAGCTGACCTGACAGATATCTCGGTCGTGACTCAGCGTCGGTGCGCTGAGCTTGGACGTCGAGCAGTTGTGCTTCCACTTTTTGGAGACGCTCAGTTACTTGAGTTAGCTGAGCTTTCAGTTGTGTTTGGTTGCTTTGTTCAGTGATTAGCTGTGCTTTCACTCGATCATAATCTTGGTCTATGATCTTTAATTGGGTAACCACATTGAAAAACATAGGCAGGAAATCTTCAGTTAGGGTACTGATGACTTGGGTCAAAGTACCAATATTGCCAAACTGGCTTGGACTCTCGGCGTATTTTGCCATTTTGAGAATTGAAGACTTATTTGATTTTATTATTTGCTGGACGGCTTTGGGAAGTATAAGTAGTTAATGCGAAAAGGAAAAAACAATAAAACAAAAGAATAAAAAGTTTTAAAAAGATTAATTTTTTTTTTTATATGAAAAAAAAAAAATTCCTTTTATAAAATAACTACTTATAAATTATTGTTGTACTTAAAGTACTTCTTTATAAAAACGTATTATTGCTAATCTAAACCTTTGTCTCAGTTGGTTTTATTTTGGGATTTAGATTTTAATTGTAATTAAGCTTAATTTAATTAAGCTATTGTTGTAAGCCCTATAAAATATGATTAAAATTGAGAATGTTAAATAGTTGTTAACGAATTTGTAAATATAAAGGTGAAAGCACACAAAAGTCCAAATTGTTTTGATTTTGAATTTAAAAGAAAATTGTGTAAATTTGTAAAAAGTTAATTAATTAATGAATCAATTAATTTCGTTTAAATGTTGATTAAAGAGATTAAATGCATTAAGTTGCAGTTCATTAATGATTGTTAATCTGTTTGGCTCACTGCAGACTGTCGTTTATTTTTGTAATTCCACTTTGCGAACATTAGGGGCGCTGTTAAATTGTGACCACAGAGAAGAGTTCTGGCTACTTGGTTAGCCACAGGAAGTTAGCCTTACTGGGGTTCCAGAGGCTTTGCCCCAACCAAGATGGCGGGGGTACGTCACCGGAAATGACGAGGCTCTATGTCAGCGATTACGTCACTAACAAAGATGGCGGCTTACGCCCAACAAAGTTTACGCTAACGCTGTTAGCTTCAACAAACACGTTTGAAACAGTGTTTAACAATGCACAAAAGTACGGTCGGGGTGTCGACACGTTACTTTACCACTCAGCACACACGTGCACGCCCTGTCTTGTGCCGCGGACACAAAAACACGCGTTTTACACGCACAACAAAGGAGTAGCTCGAGGCTACCAGTTAGCAAGAGCTAAAAACAAACCCTACTTTACTTCAGGCTTTACAAAGGAATCTCACAGTTTGTACAACTATTCCAACACTAGTATACAGTGACTGGGATTCGTTCCGACGCAGTATTTAACGTGCGCGGATATTTTTAATCAACCTCCGTTGTGTTGGACAACGTTTGAAACTTTCCGGTTAGCTACTCCGAAAGTTCAAAAGGGTTATGTCAAAAGTTAGTTTCCGACTAGAATTCGTAGTCTAGATTAACTTTTGACTTCAAGGCTTTTAACAGATGTGATGCGGAGAAATTCGTCCGCCACCACGCATGCAAAAACAAACAGCAGCTTGTTCTCTTGAGATACAAGCTTTTACACACACGGTCAGAGCCGTGAATATGCCGACATATAATTAGCTAACGTTAACTCCGGCTAGAATTCGTAGCACGGGCTAACTCAGACTTCAGGATCCTTTATACACATACGGTACAGAGAATTCGTCTGTTACCCAGTGTAATGCAAAAACAAACAGTAGCTTGTTCCCTTAAGATACAAGCTATTACACACACGGTCAGAGCCGTGAATAGGTCGACACACAATTATCTTACGTTAACTCCGGCTAGAGTTCGTAGCACGGGCTAACTCAAACTTCAGGATCCTTTATACACATACGGTACAGAGAATTCGTCTGTTACCTAGTGTAATGCAAAACAAATAGCAGCTTTTCAGCAAAGGCACAAGCGCTATCACACACACAGTCGGAGCCGTGGGTAGGTCAACACACTTATTTAAACTCCGGTTACAACCGGGGCGTTACAAACTTCGTAAAATGAGTTACAGATCTGTTTAGCTGTTTAGAAGTGTGTATCAGCTGTTCAGTAGCCTAGCAACGGCACCTCAAACAAAGAACCACGTGGTCGGAGCACACGCACACACACAGCAGCTTCAGAGAGAGAGAGGGAGGAGAGCGGCTTCGAACGATCGTCAGAGAAAACAACAATAAACCTTAATACTTGTGTACTGTTTTTCACCACAGGTTATGAATTGTCAGCTCGCACCAGGGACGCCAAAAACTGTAGCAATAATTGGATACCAATTTATTGATTAATTGAGTGTTGATTTATTGATTAATTTAATTATAGATTTATAACCAAACTTAAACTTAAATCAACTCAAAACAATAATTTGGAAATCTTGCATAGGTTGATAGAACTTTGTGACGGGACAGTGAACCCATGTGTGAATAATAGTACACAAAGCACAACTGAGGCAATGGATTTATATACATATAAATACTTTATTAACTAAACTAAGACACACAAATAACATAAAGACAAGAGACAAATACAACCAAAGGAGCAGGAGATTATGGACAGGAGAATATGTAAATTAAGTTGGCAGATAGCTATATTCAAGAGATTATAATGTTAGTGAGGTTACGTTGAGGTAAACCTACTTAACTTGGAATAACACCAACTCAGATAAATCAGGAGCAAGTTTTCTTACAAGTTGTTGCGGTGCGGATGCAGCAACTGGCACGGCCTTGACGGCGGATGGATGAAGTCTTCTGACGTAGTTCGAAGCAGGAACAGGCTGTGAAGCGACGTGCTTGCGCTGGAGGCCTGAAGGTCTGAAGCTCTGAAGTTCTGAAGTTCTGCTGGCTGGAGGAGGTTCACAGCTGGCTCTGGCGGCTGGTTCTGGAAAGCTCGCCAGGAGAAGATGGAACAGCTCTGAGAGCCAAGGAGATGGTCAAGACTCCTTGGAGAAAGCTCTTTGTTCTTAGGTGAGAGCTCAGAAGAGGTGGAGAAAGCTCTTCTCTGTGAGAGCCTGGGAGAGGTGGAAAAGACTCCCGAGATGGAAAAGACTCCTGAGATGGAAAAAACTTCCCGGAGAAGTTGGATCTTCTTCCTTTATAGTTTGGCCAGGGGCCAACCCATTCCATCCTTCTCGTACATATTGATGAGTTATTGATCTCTTTGGGCCGTGCCTTCCTTTGTCCGTTTTGAGCGGGAAACCGCCTCCTTGTGCTGGTCATTTACATATTTCAGAGTATCACCTCTCTCTCCCCCCCTTAGGAGAGGGAGAGAGGACCTCATGCAGACTTGTAAGAAGACTTCTCCCAACTTTAAATAAGATCCTTAAATAAGATCCTTAAACTTTATACATCACCTTTAACCTCACTCAGCCTTAATAAACTAAATACCATTATGTGGACATGCTATAAACAGTAATATTCTTACTTTCAACATGAACACAAATAGGACACATGTATATGAACCCACAGGTCAGGCAAATGGCTTGGGCATAGATATACATGAAAGAGGTACCCTGTGGAGTAAAACCAACATTGACACATTTCTGTGAAACTAGTAATTACGGCAAAAGATACAGATTTTGCAAATCAGTCTTTTGTCCCTAGGATGCCTCCACCTCGGGGTAAACAGGAATGATGGGACACAGATGTTGAGGGGCAAAAGGGGTCGCCAAGTGTAAACATGATATCTGGGGTGCTCTCAGTTACCACGACAGGTGAGGATGGCTCTTGATGATGAACAGAAGAAAGTGAGCCTAAGTTTTATTGTCCTGGGTGCTTTAAATTAGAATAGTCTCCATTCTTTAAGATTATTCGTCATCATAAATGTCACTTGCAAAGGATGTCCAGGCACTGCCCTGGGTATCACCCAATCAGAATGGTTGTTCAGGAATTTGGTTTGACACGGAGAGGAAGATAATATAATTTATACTTCTGTTTTTTGAGTCTGTTCACTCACTCCACCGTCATCCGGCTACACTGCAATGGAAAGACCTTTTTCTGCAACTAGAGTCACGTGAATAAAACAAACAAAAAAAAAAAACTAATGTTGACAAACGTTGCAAGAAGCAAAGAAGACTTTTAAACGAAACTGTAATGGCGCTAGTACAGGCACAGAATCCAAAAGCAGAACTCAGAGTCAAGATGTTAAGTTCAAAAGATTTATTAGTCACACACAGGTGTAGGGAAAATATAAATGACAAAATCTTGAGGATAATAGGTGGTAATTTCCTCTTCAACTCAGTCCTCCGGACCGAGAACGACAACCCGTCTCCCCATGTGGTTAGCGGGGTCTTTTTCCCGACTGGGGAAAAGCAAAGGGAGGTCAGTGACGGAAACAGGTCATACACAGGTAAGCTATAAATCAGGCGACAGGACATAAGGGAAAGGCAAAAACTCACGTACCAAAAGTCAGGCAAGGCGATCAGAACCAGGAATCAGATGAGGCAGAAAAACCGACAGGGAGCAGGCAGTAGACAAAACCGGGTAAGCAAAACGGGTCAAAAGACAGGAATCCAAAAACAGACAGACAAGATCAGAACACTGGTAAGTACTGCAAGAGTAACAAACTGGCGTCTGACAGGGGGAAGAGACAGGGTTTAAATACACAAAAGGGAGGGAAGACAACTAGACACAGGTGGAGCAAATCAGGGCGGAGACAGGTAATCAGGTGAAAGGTAAGAACGATCAGGGAACAGGAAGTAAAGACGACAGACAAGACACATGAGGGGAAACTTAACAAAATAAAACAGGAAGTGACAAACAAACATAAAAGACAGACAAAACCAGACTAACGTCTGGCTGCCGGCATGACAGAAACACGGCACAGTATGTGTGGACACACCAGGAAACCCAATCATTTTTTAATTTAATGTGGAATAGAGGGGTAATATACAATACTAATGAACATATCTGTAAAACAACACCATATTTTTGTTCATCACCATGTTTATGGAATGACTTCTCGTGTCATCTCACGATAATAAATTAACAAATCAATGCATTTGCGATTTAATGGAGAAACCAACATGACACACTTCTGTTTTTTGACATTTTGTAAATATTGGTAACATTCTGTGCAGATGTCCAATGGAAAAGCGACTAATGAGGTTTGTCATCATGGTCCAAGAGGATATTGCAGACGCTGAGCCATAATGTATTTATTGTATGGCAATGTAACCTCAGAACATGCATATTTGTGGTCGTTCATGCACATTGGTCTCCTTACAAATGAAGCTTCCTCTGTGCATCTGTTTATTTAGTCGATACTTACAATAAATTCAGATTTCCATGTCATTTTGTTCACCTTTTACATTTGCATCCGTATTATACAATAATACAGTATAACGTATGTGCTAAGTTTAAATGCTTTTATTCATCGCCATAACCATTTCAGTTTGTTCATTCTGGTCATTTTTTTCTTTCTGCTCCATATGGGGGCTTATATGACCAATATACCTCAATCTACAAAAGAATAAACCATTTAACACTATGTGGGAGCACACAATGAAGGTGATAAGTGAAGCACTGGCATTAGGCCTTTCTGTACCGGTGGGTCTTTGCTGCACTGTGTGGGAACCTGAATATCACACTTACAGTGGCTGAACAGGTCATTTTACATCTAGGAGCATTAATCTGTAGCTGCACTGCCTACACTGTTCTGTAATGACACTCCAGCAGACATACACACCTGTCTGCAGGGATGCTAGTGCGTTAGTGAGGACAGGTCCTGTCTGATATTTAGACATAAAACCTGGTTTGGGGTTGTTACCTTGGTGCTCCGGTACCAGAGTCCCAGACCAGCCCTCACATTGTCACAATGAAATGTTCGAACAAAACTGCAGATAATTCTACAGTAAAAGGAAAGACGGGCTGGAGCGGAAAAGACCTGTCCAGCCGTCTGACCATTCCCACTTCTGTCAAATAAAATGTTAATCACAGCTGGTTTGTTATGTGGTCATTATCAGGGCTGTGTATCGATAAGAATCAGGGGATACGACACAAATCCCAATACTAGGATCACGATACGATATATCATGATACTATTAAAAAGGCAAATTTTTATTGGTTTTGTTTCTTTTTTTTAATGATTATTTCCTTGAAGAATTGAATTACAGCATAAATCTGCAAAAATACTAAACACATTTATATTTAATCAGAACAGGATATAATGTTCTATCACAAAATGTTCCTGTGTTCAAACTGAAATTCTATTTTACAGACATTACAGTTTCAGATCCTGTTCAAATGTTCAGATTCTATTAGTTCAGATCAGAACAGTATTTGAGTTCAATCCCAACAAAGGAACGAACATTGTTTAATAAAAGAGTGTTCAATAATAATAAATAAAATCTAAACAAAAAAGAAAAGAAAAAAAAAACTAAAATGAACCTCCACAATATCTGCATTTGAATAAATACCTAAATTATCAATACAGTACTTTTTAATATTGATACAGTATCGTGAAATGAAATATGGTGATATTTTGCAGAACTGATATTTTCTTACACCCCAAGACATTAGTCACTTTTCTATTGACCCTCAAACTGCACAAAAATAACTTGTGCATAAAATTTACCTAATGGAAAAATGACAATTTTGCAAAAACTCTCGCTTTTCGATGAAAGGTTTTTGTGCTTACAAGAGGTGGTTTTTCAGGCATAGCTAAACTGATATATCACGCAAAACTGCAGAAGTAAGACCTTTGTCACATGAACAAAAAAAATTTTAAAATAGGATGTTGATGGATGTTACAACAAGCGAAGAAGAGTTTCCTCACGGACACACGAGGAAACTGAATCCTTTTTTAATTTCGTACACGACAGAAGGGTAACGAACATTCTAGACTCAAAACAGAGATTTATGTTTGTCACCAAGTTTATAGAATGACTTGTTCTGACATCTCGCGATAATAAATAAACAAATCGTCGCATTCGTGATTTAACGGAAAAACCGACATTACGCACTTCTGTGATCACTTTCAGTGATTTTTTAAAAAATGTAACACTTAAAAGACATCTCACATGACAAATACTGTCCATCTAAAAACTTTATTGTGTATAACCTTTGGTGGCCATTTTTTAAGCAATGAAATACATTTAGAAAAACACATAAATATCAATTAAAATATAAAAATAAAAACACAAATAATATAAATATGAATAAAATAAAAACATCAAAATAAAACAAATAATTAACACTTATGAATTAAATAAATACAAAGAAATAATACACAGGAAAAATAATATCATTTGACTGTAATCACTGAAAACAATGAAATGGTCACAACTCCAAACACCTTTTTTTTTTTCAACAAGACCTACACAAGTCACATTTTTATAACAAAACAAAGTTAGAAAATAATAAAATGAACTGCAGTTCTGACAGAACAGGGCTAATTTTCAGGTGTTGATAAAAGTTGCTGGTGTTGCTACAGTGTTGTACATTTTTACTACACAGGGCGGTGGGGACTAAACCTTAAAGTAAGTTACCTTAGATTCAGACGTGACACAGGTGTTTATATTTCGTATTTATTAAGTAATATCGATGCTCTATTAGCGTAATCGATCCTCAAATGAGTAATGTGTGAGTATCTGTATTTTGATACCACAGAACTGATATGTCCACCATTAACGGACAGATCTCGTCATCAGGAGCAGAAGACTGTTGGGTTTAATGGGGCAGAAACAAGGAGACATAGTCAGGAAAAGGCTGTGTTAAAACCAGGGAATCAGACCCAACAACAAACACTAGAGCGTGGTGCAGGGGCAGCTTAAATACTGGCCAGATGATTAGGCACAGCTGGGAGCAACAGGTGGGACTGATTAGGTTAACGAGGTGTGGAAAGGTGAGGGAGGAGACAGCAGCAAAGCAGACTGGGACAACAACCAGATATGGAGGTGAGGAATGATTACTTATGATATTCACTGTTTATTTCTGTCACAAAGATAGGCTAACACTGTAAGAGCTACTTTCCTTGACAGATAATCGCTAAATTTTGTAGCTTGAACTAATTAAGGCACAAATTTCTGAATATAGCGATCTGAAACAGGTATATAAAGTGGGTAGCCGACATGGCCTTTGGGTAAGAGATTTTAAGGCGGTGTTTTTCAACCTTGTGGTTGGGACCCCACGTGGGATCACCTGGAATTCAAATGGGGTCACCTGAAATTTCTAGTTTTTGATAAAAATAATTTAAAAAAAGAAAACTAATAAAAAATGTATGGTGAGTTAAGAGAGACAATCACAATCCATAGAAGACATGACAAACTGAAGCTGAAACTGCAGCACTGTGGTTCTGTTTATCTGTCAAATGTTCATTGTGGTCGGTTTCAGATGCTGCAGCTCTTTCATAATTCATAGTTTGAGTTCTTGTTTGTTCAGTATTTTAAAAAAATTTCACTTTGTGCAGTAATCTCAACCTGGCTTTTCTGCCTCCGTCCATAATAATATATATTATATAGATTAAATGTCGTCTAAAATTAACGTTTATTTGCAACATAGTATTGCAAACTATTACATGATCAAAAACAAATAAATTTTTGCAAAAAAAAAAAAAAAAAAAGAAGTCTCTGTTTTGAATGTCTGGAGTCGCCAGAAATTAGTGATGTTAAAATGGGGTATCAAGCCAAAAAAGGTTGGGAACCACTGTTTTATGGGGATGAAGACAGTTGATACAGGGGTAATTTGCTAACGCTAGCTTAAAAGGGTTGAAGATTCCTCATTTTCATGGTGCATTTTTATGGAGTCAAGTTTCTGCTTACATTTAGGAAGTTTGACATTCAATTGCACATGTCAGGTCATGAATTAAAATCTGAGTTCTCTGTTTTTATGGTGAGATAAGAGTAAAAATACAGTTGATACTGAGATTAGACCTTCATAAAGATCAGTCAGGAAGAGCTTTCATCATACAGAACATAGTTTTGAACCTATTCAAGCAAAATTTTGATTGGAAATGTTAGTATTTTATAATAAATATACTACTTTGTCTGTTCAACCTTATCTTGACATCTCCTTTTGACTCCCTTGAGAGTGAATTAGTCAAATTGGAAAAAGAAAAATGGTGAAAAATCATTGTAAAATTGTTAAAAAAAAAAACAAAAAAGAGCAAAATAAAGTGATCAAAAATACAACCCTGCATAGTTTTCAGGAGATGAAACCAGGAATTGCCCGTTCTTCCACAAATACCAGACTGATCGCATGAAATCACGTTGTATGTCATGTTAGTTCTTAAGGCATTTGTTGTGCTATACGTACACATTTTCATCATTTCGCACGTTGTTCCGCACCATTTGATTGCATGTCAATGTACACCAAGATCTCCAGTTTATATATTTGTAACCGTTAATTGCGCGGTATTTGACGCGGCGTGAACATACACACGGAAAGCTTATAATGCGTACAGATAACACAGCAGTTAAAATTGTGTGTTACCTGTACGCAATTCATAATATCCCCTTGCAATTGCCATTTAATCTGGTCGATGTGTTGACCTCACCTCTTCACATCTAAAAACTCCCGCTAAAAAAATCTTTACGGTTTCCCTGCACATTCAATAAGGTTGTTGTTTTTTTTCTACTATTTTTTGTCCATGCGTTACCATATGGAGCGACACTATAATATTACTTTAACATCCTGTTTCATCTTTAGTAATCAGCAGTTTTCTACAGTCCTCGTACAACATTTTTAATTTAATTCTTGGTTCTTCCCATTTTTAGAGACTCTTGTTTCTTCTGTATTTCCCATCAACGTTTAATTTCACACACAGCATGTTACATTGATTAAACATGAGCTCTATCGCACATTTTTATTCAAAATCAACATATGGCTGCAATCATGTAACAATCAAGAGATTTCACCCACATAATAAAAAATGATGAACACTCCTAGAATCCTCACACAGAAATATGAGACTCATACTCACAGTTTCGTCTTCCATCTCTTCTTCTTTGGCTTTTTCTTCCCCTTACGTCCTGCCCTCTATTTCATTACATTCTACATTCTTAGAGTCCTTGCTACACACTTTATCTTTTGATTCTTCTCTGAATGCATCTGATCCTTCCAAATACAAGTGTGCAAACTTGATTGTTTCATCAAAAAGCGAGAGTTTGGGTGAAATTGTCATTTTTCCATTTTGGTAAATTTTTGTGCACAAGTTATATTTGTGCAATTTGAGGGTCAATAGAAAAGTGACTAATGACTAGGGGTGTAAGAAAATATCGGTTCTGCAGTATATCATGATATTTCATTTCACAATACTGTATCGATTTTAAAAGTTCATTTTTGTTTCTTTGTTTTTCTTTTTTGTTTATATTTTATTCATTATTATATAACACTCTTTTATTAAATAATGTTAGTTCCTTTGTTGGGATTACACAAAAATACTGTTCTGATGTTAGTTCTGAACTAATAGAATATGAACATTTAAACAGGATCTTAAACTGTAATGTCTGTAAAAACAGAATTTCAGTTTGAACACAGGAACATTTTGTGATATAGAATTAGATCCTGTTCTGATCAAATGAAAATGTGTTTAGTATTTGTGCAGATTTCTGGTGTAATTCAATTTTTCAAGGAAATAATCATTTAAAAACAACAATCAAGAGATTTCACCCACATAATAAAAAATGATGAACACTCCTAGAATCCTCACACAGAAATATGAGACTCATACTCACAGTTTCGTCTTCCATCTCTTCTTCTTTGGCTTTTTCTTCCCCTTACGTCCTGCCCTCTATTTCATTACATTCTACATTCTTAGAGTCCTTGCCTCACACTTTATCTCTTGATTCCTCTCTGAATGCATCTGATCCTTCCAATTACAAGTGTGCAAACTGCATTTTTCTTTCTAAGGGGTCCACAAACCCCTCCAGCGACCGGGCTTCAGATCCAACCTGATCCTTTACTATTGGAAGGGGTTGAAGGTGGAGGTCAGATCAAACAGCAGACTGGAAAAAGAATCCCTCTGCACCTGGCTTTGTGCACGGACGGAGACAATAGTAACTGGACAAAACCACTGATATGAGGCAGGTGAAGGCGTCACAGTTAGAGATGTCAGAAAATATCAGTTCAGCAATATATCATGATATTTCATTTCACAATACTGTATTGATATTAAAATGTTCTGTATCTATATTTTTAGGTATTTATTCAAATGCAGATATTGTGGAGGTTCATTTTTGTTTTTTTGGTTTTCTTTATTGTTTATATTGCTTAAAATGTGCTTAGAAGTCTTATTTCTGTCTTTGTGAATAAGAAATCAATATAACTGAATCCCCAAAGGAACTTTGTGTTGGTAAATGACAGTTCTGCAAATGTGCAGGATTTCAGTTCTGTTCAACATGTTGATGCTCATATGAACTATGTTTTCAGCTCAAAAATGTCCCATTTCAGCACAATTAATGCTATATTTTCATGTCACAAATGGACAAGTTCTATTTGAACTGAATTGACCTGAAAAACAAACCTTCTCTTCTTTTGGATTCCCCAGTTTTTCTTCCCAGATTCTCTCCTCCATATCACATGTTTTATTTGTACAGGTTCAATCCGGAGTATGGTGCTGATCCATCCTGCTTCTGTTCCACCAATACACACATGAAGAATGGCACACAGCACTGTTTACATCAACAGTTTTACAATAAGAAGCATTTTTATGCAGACAAGACAAGAACAATTCTATATTGTTCTTTCCTCTCTAGTCTGATGCTAAACTATCCAATAAATAATAGTGCTCCTAGTTTTTGCACAGGGATCATTAGTGTAAACGCTGACATGGCTGCAGAGCATCAGTATGATGGGATCCACAACAACCATGTCACATCCGTCCACTGACACATTTAGTGTTTTTGTGTCAGCTGGGATTGTTTTAGATCCACAATACCAACATTTATGAAGAAGAGCACAATTAGCAATAGGAAGTCTAGAAGTTTATTCCTAATAAAGTACTGGGACTGAGCAGAGCATCATGGGTAATGTCACGTCCGTCCACCAGCAAAAGTTTTCACATACACGTGCTATTCCAAATCCAATATTTATGAAAATAGAGCTTCCACTGTCAAAGAATATCAGTAGTCTGTGCACAAATGGATTAGCATTATTTACACACACTTCTATGACTTTATGACAAGTGTTTTGTTTTTTTTTTTTTGACAAAAATGGCCACTCATTTGACCCCCTAAGTAAATTTTAGACGATATTTATTATTATTTAACCCTGTTTTATGAAATAATGGTTATTTGAAGCATCCTAAAAGCACATTTTACTGTCTGTGAGTAGCAGATGTCAGTTCCTTTGGAAATTAGGAGAATTAGAAAAATTTTGTGATATCGCATTCAATCCTGTTGTGATCAAATAAAAATGTGTTTAGTATTTGTGCAGATTTCTGGTGTAATTCAATTATTCCAGGAAATAATCCTTTAAAAAAAGGAGGAAACAAACAAAAAATTGCCTTTTTAACAGTATCATGATACATTATGATATATCGTATTGTGATCCTAGTATTGTGATTTGTGTCGTATCACCAGATTCTTGCCGATACACAGCCCTAGTCACAGTGTCATTATACGCTGTAGGATTGCCCAAACCAGGACTGTCAAACATTCAACCAATGCAGTGTTGCCAGATGGGAAATGACAAATTATCGTACCAGAAGCTTCAAATTATTGTGTTTTGAGGAAAATTATCGTACATATCCGAATTAACGTTGCTCAGGACCATCTGCTTCAGTCTCTTCAAACAACACTTTACTTGAGCAGCTGAAACATTAAACTTTTAGAATCAAAAATTAAAATCACAACCATGTGTCCCTTCAAATAATGTTTCACCTGAGCTGCTGAAACCTTCATCAACTTTTGTTTAGCGTTTCATGTTGCTGTGCTACATCGTACGTCACTCGTGCTACATCGTATGTCAGTCGTGCGACATCGTACGTCACTCGTGCTACGTTACAATGGTCAACATCAGATGCAGGATGTGTCCTGTTTGTGTTTGCTAATAGCCACGTATTGAAGGGGTCAAATTATTGTACATTACAGGAGTTTTGGAATTATTGATCGTGTGGAGGGTCAAATTATTGTACAAATACAATAATTATCGTACGCTGAACCCATGGGCCAACACTAGCCCACAGCGAGGGTCAAATCCAGCCTGTAGGAAGAATTTGTTCAATGCAAAAATTACACTTAAGATATTATTAATCAAGGATGTTAAAATCATCTTAGTTCAGGGGCACCGGTAGAATACTATAACAAGTGGTGCCGGGTACAACAAACCCCGCCCCTCGCACATATTGTAGCTTATTTTGGCATCGATCCAGCTGATGTCATCATGTCTATGTGTGTGCTGATGTCAGCATATCAACTGCCTCTATATATGTGCCAAATTTGAAGAAAATTCAAACAAAGTCGATGTTTTTTATAGACAGTTGAAATGTTGCCCATTATAAGTAAATGGGAGAAAAAAAAGATTTTAAAAATTAATAAATTGCCGATTGCACTTTATGTATTCATCATACTTTAACAGTATTTTAACTGTATTTTTAAATGGTATTTTAATTGTATTTTGCACTGTAAAGCACTTTGTGACTCTCTGTCTTTGAAAAGTGCTCTATAAATAAAATTTACTTACTATAAAAAATTTGAACTTTGACCTACTTTTCCCAAAATGTAATGACATCTGTTCCTGGTCACTGGCAATATACAAACCAAATATGGTATGAATTCAACCAATAGTTTTGCTGCTAGAGTGTTAACAAACAAAAAAAAAAACAAATTTAACCAAAAACAATACCCCTAGCCTTCCCTTTGGGGGTGGAGTAATAATAACCTATAAATAATGACAACTCCAAATTTTTCTCTTTGCTGTGGTGCAAAAAAGTAAAATTACATGAACAAGTTTACATTTATAAACTATAAATAAATAAATGTTCTGTGCATTTGTAGATCCACTGTGATCTGTAAGTTGTAATGCACATGTGTAAATGATAAATTAAGGCATAATATTTTTTAAATTGCACTATTTTTCTTGAGAAGTGTCAGGTTGTTCATGGTTGTTCATGGTATTCATATTTTTTGTGAAAGGTTAATTTTGTAAATGTAAACGTTTTCATGTAATTTTACTTTTATTGCCATTTTTTTAAGGATAAATTATACATGTAAACATTTTCATGATGTGATTTTATTTTATATATGATACAGATAATAGAATACTCTTTATATCTTCATGTTTCACTCTATCTTTATGTTTCTGCCTGTCTTTTACTGGTCCGACCCACTTGAGGTCATATTGGGCTGAATTTGGTCCCTAAACTATGATGAGTTTGACACCCATGGTTTAATTAATGAAAAATTGTGACAAAAATCTGTGCGATATGACATGGATGAGGCACAATAATAAACATGTGTAACATATAAAAAATAAAAACTAAACTAAACTTAAACACACGGATATTACCAAACATTTTAGACTCGGTTTTGAAACACATGCTGAAAAATGAATCTAAAGTGAATGGATGTGGAGGTAATTTCAGCCTCAGAGTGTGATCTCAGTGCTCATCCATGTGTGACCCTTAGACTCTCTTGTACTCGCTGTGATCAGGAGGATAATTTTATTCACCTAATCAGCTCTAAGCCTCTAATTAAATCAAGTGTGAGCAGAGATGAAATACAGAGAACAGGTGTCATGGACAGACTCAGAAGGGTACGTTCACGGTTTCCATCCATGTTGGACACACCTCTAACCTGAACCTGCAGGGCTGAAGTCTAACAGCAGTTCAGTGTGTGGATGTGGACACGGATACGAAACATGTAGAATCTGCCTCATACATTCATGTTGTATTCAAGTCGACTGTCTTGTAGTGTCCGAACCACTGGAAATTTGAGGTAACACACTTTAAAGGAATGATATTTATATTTTTATATTATATGATAAATATTATATTTATATTTTTATTTTATTTTTATTTTATATTTATAAGCGTCTTTGAGTACTTAGAAAAGTGCTATATAAAACCGATGTATTATTATTATTATTATTATTATTATTATTATTATTATTATTATTATTATTATTATATTTCGCTTTTTTAAAATGGAATTATGCATTTGCAAACATTTCCCTGTGGTCTCCATAAACTGTAAATGCTCTGGTTGTTCATATTTGTTCAGGTTATTCACATTTTTCTTGAGAAAAATGTTTTCACATTAAACCAAGGAGAAAAAATTCATCTTGCGGATCAGATTGGACCATTTGGGGGGCCATATGTTTGACACCCCTGCTCTTAAAGGAGTGATATTTTGCTTTTTTAAATGGAATTCTTCATTTTCAAACATTTCCCTGTGGTCTCCATGAACTGTAAATGCTCTGCTTGGGTCTGAATTCTTCATTCATTCAACTCCACAGCAAGGTTAGAATAGTTTTGGATTTTTCATTATAGTTTAGTTTTATTTAGTTTTGCCTTTTTTTTCTCTAATTAAGTTAGTTTTAATTAGTTTTTACAGCAGGTTTGCTAGTTTTTATTAGTTTTGATTATTTTCTAAATGCTTGGTTTTAGTTTCTTTATATCTTTTCTCTTCTTCTCTGTGGTCGTATTCAAATAAATCCCAGACAGGACTCTGCTGCTTCCTTCCAACTTTAGTCTCCATGTTTCCAGGTAGAGTGGGGACCAGAAGACGACTGGAAACCACAAGTGAACACAAGTGAACGACCATCAAGTGTCGTATGGTGCTGCTAGCTAAAATTGCTAGGGCGAAATCAATCGCTTTCATATCAATCCGACATTGACAAAGACGAAAATGAAGGGAATTTTATCCAGAATTTTTAGACGTTTTAGTTAGTTTTATAAGCACACAATATAGTTTCAGTTAGTTATCATTTTTTCTTTTAATTATAGTTTTTATTTATTTCAGTTAACGAAAATGTTTTTTCAGTTCTTTCGTTAGTTTTCGTTAACGATAATAACCTAGCTCCACAGGTCCATTTTCAACCTTATTTCTGAGTAATGACACCAGAAAGGTGGTTTGGAGCGTTGGCCCTTTAAATACACATGACCCCGCCCCCCTCCAGGTTACTGGCTGTGCTGCTCTGTCCTGTTCAACCAACAACTGAACATTTTAGGGAATGGGCTCCAAGTTTGAACATATTTTCAGTCTGGACTACAACCGCTGCTGCTGGAGCGGAGAAATGTTTGTCGGAAATCTGGACCTTATATGTGCAAATGTTGTGACGTAACCAGTTATAGACGTCACAAATTAAGCAGGAATTAAAACAGGTTGGAGAAATCCACTCAATTTTTGCCCAAATGAATATAAAGATAGTTTTGCAGCAGCTGGAGGGTTCAAAATCAAACTGTATGAACTATTAGGGTCTAAATACACAAATAAATGAACCACAGACTAAGAAAAGTGGGTTTAGACAAATACGTTTAAGGGTGTCCAAAAAGCTGTTCCCACTACTTTACAACTGCGTGTTCATCATAATCAAAGAAGGTCATATAACCTTGACAAAGTGTTTATTTAAACCCAAAGCCTGATTTTCTTCAATAAATGACTTCTTTTCATTTCTAAACTGCATCATTAACCCAACTTCAACTCTTCATTTTGACAGTGTTTGTGGTTTGTTTCACTAACAGATGAATCAGCTGTCATTATTTATTAAAGGGCTCATATTTGTCTAAACCCACTTTTCTTAGTCTGTGGTTCATTTATTTGTGTATTTGGACCCTAATAGTTCATACAGTTTGAATTTGAACCCTCCAGCTGCTGCAAAGCTATCTTTATATTCATTCTGGCAAAAATCCAGTGGATTTCTACAACCTGTTTGAATTCCTGCTTAATTTGTTATGTCTATAACTAGTGACGTCACAACATTTGCACATATAAGGTCAAGACTTCATTGTTTGTCAGCAGCAGAGGTTGTAGTCCAGACTGAAAATATGTCCAAACTTAGAGCCCATTACCTAAAATGTTCAGTTGTTGGTTGAACAGGACAGAGCAGCACAGCCAACAACCTAGAGGGGGCGGGGCCTGAAGTGTCTCCTGTGCATTTAAAGGGCCAGCACTCCAAACCACCTTTCTGGTGTCATTACTCAGAAATAGGGTTGAAGATGGACCTGTGGAGTTGAATGAATGAAGAATTCAGAGCCAAGCAGAGCATTTACAGTTTATGGAGACCACAGGGAAATGTGGGAAAATGAAGAATTGTTTTTATGTAGTAAGTAGAAAACACATTTTGTCTCTTAATTCTACTTTCTTTTTCATCTCACTTATTCTTAGCTACTTACACTCTGCATTTATTTATTTATTGATTGTTAATGTGGTATGACTGTTTTTGTGGAGCAGTGACCGTATATTGCATTTTCAATTTCCCCTTGGGGATTAATAAAGTAAATCTATCTATCTATCTGTCTATCTATCTATCTATCTATCTATCTATCTATCTATCTATCTATCTATCTATCTATCTATCTATCTATCTATCTATCTATCTATCTATCCATCTCTTTTTTTGTCCATTTTCTTAACTATTTTGTTCATTTTTAAATTAATTTTGTCTCATTTTGTTAATGTTTCACTCATTTTGCTGCTTATTTGTTGTCTTTACCCATATTGATGATTATGTATGTTTATTTCGGTCACATTATTTTAAATTTTGTTAACTTTTATTAATTAATCTAGTATTTTTCACCCATTATCCATCTATCTATAGCAACAAAATCTTAATATTATCAATTTATTCATTGTGCTACTGATTTGTGTTCATTTTTCTCCATTTTCTTGCCTATTTTCTTCAGTTTTTGTCTCATTTTGTTCATTTTTCACCTTTAACCCTAACCCTAAGTTTTTTTTTTGTCTTTACTCATTTTGATGCTTACTAAATCCGACATTTTTTTCTATCTATCTATCTATCTATCTATCTATCTATCTATCTATCTATCTATCTATCTATCTATCTATCTATCTATCTATCTATCTATCTATCTAATTCCATTTAAAAAAAAAAAAAAAAAAAAGAAAGAAAAAAAAGCTAAAGATCACTCCTTTAAGTGAACCCACCCATAAAAGTGTATTTCCTAAAACTGGGCTATTTTTCTTCTGAGTAAAGTTGAGTATTTGGTTTGCAAACTCTCAAAAACCACCTTGGCCCAATTACTGCTGCTGCTGCTGACCTGCTCTAAAACAAAGCCTGCAGTGATAGTACCTGGTAAACCAGTACCAAATGTTATAAGCAGCAAGTTTTGCCAAGTAAAAACTGCTGGCTGTAGACAGTTTGAGTTTCAGTTGAATTATAGATGTAGCAGCGGATTCTTCCCTCACACCAGTGTTCTGCTCCAATGGAAACATCAGTGATAGAGAGTGACATGTCGACAAGCCAATTATATGACCAGCCAGCTGTCATCCACTACAGCATCTCCACAGTCAGACTCGCAACACTTCAGAGGCCGGAAAATGCACCGACAGGAGGCCACATGGACTCTGTGCTCTTAGAAGATAATAATGCAGTTGAAAAAGCATATTCAATGAGCTGCGAAGAACAGATGTGCATCAAGAGAGCAGTGGTACGACTGTGTATGTGTGTGTCCACAACTAAATGAGAGAGAATGATGGTGCTGTAATCAGGCTAGGTCCCTAGAGGGCAGACGGCAGCGCTGACTATGAGTCCGGATCCTTCTTCAGAGCAGGATTTCTGGGCCACGGTCCCTCAATCTGGCTTTAAAAAACAGCGTTAGTGGAAGAGGAGGAGGAGGAAGAGGGAGGAAGGGGTGGGGGGGTCGATGTGGGAGGCAGAAAAAGTATCCTCGGCAGTGAGAGAAGGATGGCTTGATTTTCTGGAGGGTATCTGACAGCAGCACACAAGCAGAACTGCCTATCATTCTAAATCGCATAAAGTAAGCGATACAGTACTCTGTCGGGGGGGATGAGGTTTGAACAGGGACGGTACCGGGCTCTGTCATACTATTTTCAAGCCCAACACATTGTAAACCCTAAATCTTATTATGAAAAGTAAAGTTAGTACAGTGCGAACATCATTACTCATTATTATGCCTTTTCAGCGCCGGCTGCTCCCTCTATGATTCATCTGTATTTACCCTGAGGAAAGGATTACACGTTCTAATGATAATAAAAGTAATGCAATTTATTTAATATCACTGGAATTACCACTCGACCGCCTCCGTTCTGTTGAACCCTCCTTAAAGTCAAAACCATATTGCAATATATGGCTTTTGATTTTAAGTAGGGTTCAATACAACAAAACGGTGTATGTCAACAACACTTTTTATCATATAATACTTCCTATGCATTCTACTAATCTGCTGACCCAATCCCTGTTTTAAGATGTGACTAAGGGGCATAAAGTCCCACAATGAGGACTGGAAATGATGACACCCGACTGAAAGCTGTAGTTTTTCAGGTTTTTTTGACATCACTGGACAAAAAATCCATAATTATGTTTCAGTACGTTGTTGCTAAAACAATCTGAGGGGAAATTAGAGGTCTATCATATTCTCTGGATTCTGTTTCCAGGCAGTTGAAAATCCTGGAGGTTTTGGTTGCTGATAGTTTACATATACTTAGCGCCATTAAAAAATGCATGGTTGAAAATGTGGTGTAATGATTTGCTCTGGTACCTATTTTATATATGTTGCTCATGAGGTAAGTAACATAGTTAACAGCCGTGTTTTTCTCATTCCCGACACGCCACATCAGCGTTTGGACTAATCCCTTAATGTCAGATATTAAGTCCAATCTCTTGTACAGACTCACGCTTGACTGGTACTTAAGTTGTGATATAAAGACAGCAAAGAAAAGGCCCAAATGTTTTTGCCAGCTCAAAATGCCATGACGTAGAAGCAGGTCTGAGCCGTGGTGAAGTCGCTCGCTGTCTGCGCCGTACATTCAGTCGTCTGAGTGCCAGATCGGGTCGGATCAGATCCCTCAGGACAGTTTCATGTGTCGTTGCGGCACTGCTTGTTCGGAAGCCAGAGGTGGACACACCTGATATTGAATGATGACACATTAACCCTTTCATGCATTAATTGTGAAAACCTTAGTCAAGATTTTTTTCTTCAGTGTTTTTATTCCTCCTTAGGCATGAAAAAAACAATGCAATCGAGTTTTTTTTTTTCTGTGGAATTACAAAAATATCCATACATTTAATTTTTGAAGTAAAGAAACGTGTTTAAAACCCAATATCAGAGAGTGATATGTGTAATGGCGTTAGTACAAACACAGAATCCAAATGCAGAACTCAAGCACCAAGAGTATGATTCAAAAGATTTATTGTTCACACACAGGTGAAATAATATTATTAGTGACAGAATCTTGAGGATAATGGTGGATGATATCCTCCTCCGATTCGTCCTCTGGATCGAGGGCGACAGCCCGTCTCCCCGAGCGGTGTTAGGGGTTTCTTTCCCGACTAGGGAAAAGCAAAGGGAGGTCAGGGACGGAAACAGGTCATACACAGGCAGGCTATCAATCGAGCAACAGGACATAAGAACAAGGCAAAAACTCATGTACCGGTAGTCAGAGCGAGAAGGTCAAAACCAGGTATCCGAAGAGGCAGACAAAAACCAGACAGGGAGCAGGCAGAAGACGAGAAACCGAGGAATCCAAAAACAGGCAGACAAACGAGGTCAAAACGCTGGTAAGAACTACGAGAGTTACAAACTGGCGTCTGACAGGAGGAAGAGACAGGGTTTAAATACACAAAAGGGAGGGAAGACAACTAGACACAGGTGGAGCAAATCAGGGCGGAGACAGGTAATCAGGTGAGAGGTCAGAACAATCAGGGAACAGGAAGTAAAGACGACAGACAAGACACATGAGGGGAAACTTAACAAAATAAAACAGGAAGTGACAAACAAAACATGAAAGACAGACAAAACCAGACTAACGTCTGGCTGCGGGTATGACAATATGAAAACAATGAAATAAAAACATGTTTAATGTTGCTAATCTGATGTCTTCTCACATTTTAACATTGTAATGCTATTAATTCCTCACTTCATTGAGATAATGTGCAAAAAAAAAACAAAAAACTTCTTGTCTAACAAATAACAATTGATTTACACTCAAACATGTTAGTGCAGATCAGGTTTGTCAAGAACAGCAAAGTTACAGTAATGGTCTGAATGTCAGTGTATGAGATGATGCGTAAGTGTCCACTGTGTCGGCTGATATGGAACTAAAATAACCAAACCCATGAATATACAAGAGAACATCTGGAGAAGAACTGTCCACTGGAGTGACCTATGCATGAAAGGGTTAAGTTTCTGAGTACCTGTATTCAGTGACTGAATAATCGTGTTGAGTTTATCACAATTTGTCCACAATTCATTCTCTAATGACCAGTGCTTCCCTCTTTAATATGAAGGTAATCCCAAACCAATTAATTTAATATATCTCTAAATATATATATATTATTCTGACCCGTGCGTTTTTAATGCCACTAAGTATATATCTCATAACTAGTGCTGTCAAACAATTAAAACTTTTAATCAGATTAATCACAGGGTTGCTATGGATTAATTTCGATTAATCACGATTAAATATAATTAATTTTTCATCTATATTAATCAAGTTTCATTTTGCAAGCACAAACAGACTCAAGAAAGAAGGGAATATATCTGCACTTAACGGGTTTGTCGTAAGTTGGGTGACTCATTAGCCGAAGTGCTAGCAGAATCCCCGACTAAAGTATGCATCGCTTTAATGTGGTGTTTTAAGATGGAAGTGCTTCGGTGAAAAGAAAACTCCTTCCTGCAGAGTGTGTATAATATACTCGGCACCATTGAAAACACACAAGTCAGAATAATATGTATGTGTATGTGGAGCTGTGTTAAATTAATTGGTTTTGGGTTACCTTCATATTAAAGAGGGAAGCACTGGTCATTAGAGAATGAAATGTGGACAAATTGGGATCAACTTGACACATTTATTCAGTCACTGAATACAGGTACTCAGAAACTGAAAGTGTCCTCATTCAGTATTGGGTGTGTCCATGTTGAGCCACATTATGTAATAAATTACCATTATGTAATTAAAGTTCAAAATGTAATAAGAATGTCACGTCATCTTGTACTAAAGCTGCATTATGTAATAAACTGACGCATTTCGTAATAAACTACACCAACGCATTATATAGTACATTTTTTAACATTATGTAGTAAGTTATTACAATTTGAGAAATTTATTACAAAATGCACTTGACATATTTTTATTTTTTTTAAAAACATGTAATAACATGGTTCATTATGTAAGAACAGTCCAAATTAATATAATTTCAGAGCAATTTAGAAGAAATTAGTCATAGGAGCTACAGGTAATGGAATCCGAACTTTAACCACACAGTTTAAAGATTAATTTATCACATTGTTATTCTATTGCCGTGTCAGCTGTGTCTGATACAGTATCTTATCATCTTGGAAAAATGTTCCTTGACAACCTCACCCTAACCCTCAGATTGAACAGCAAACATTTATTGTGTGTTTTATCAATTTATGTCACAGAGATCAGCTCCAGTCCATTTTCCTGAAAATAAAAATGTGTCAAGTGCATTTTGTAATAAATTCCTCAAATTGTAATAACTTACTACACAATGCGAAAAAAATTACTACATAACGCATTGAGGTAGTTTATTACAAAATGCGTCAGTTTATTACATAATGCGGCTTTATTACAAAATGACGTGACATTCTTATTACATTTTGAACTTTTATTACATAATGGGAATTTATTACATAATACGGCTCAACAGTCCACCTCTGGATTCCAAACAAATAGTGCAGCGACGACGTATGGAAATGACAAGTCTCATGATCCTGTCCTGAGGGATCCGATCCGATCCGATCTGGCACCGATCCGACACTCAGACGACTGATTGTACTGCGATGACAGTGAGCGACTTCACCACGGCTCAGACCTGCTCATAACTTGCCAATGGCACATTCTCTCTGCTGTATCATAAGTCGTAGGATTTTGTGCAAAAACATTTGGCCGTTTTCTTTGGTGCCTTTATATAGACTATTGACCACACCTGAAGTTACCAGTCAAACGTGACTCTGTACAAAAGATTCGACTCAATGTCCGACATTAAGGGATTAATGCAAACGCCAACGACACACAGATCGGAAATGAAAAAAAATACAGCTGTTAGTTAACAGCTGTATTTTTTTCATCTCGTGAGCAACATACTGTATACAAAACAGGCACCTTGTTGAGCTGCATTATGTAATAAATTCCCATTATGTAATAAAAGTTGAAAATGTAATAAGAATGTCACGTTATCTTGTAATAAAGCTGCATTATGTAATAAACTGACACATTTTGTAATAAACTACCTCAATGCATTATATAGTAAATGTTTTTGCATTATGTAGTCAGTTATTAAAATTTGAGAAATTTATTACAAAATGCACTTGAAACATTTTTATTTTCAGGAAATTGTAATGTGCTAAATTAATCTTTAAACTGTGTGGTTAAAGTTCTGATTCCATTACCTGTAGCTCCTGTCACTAATTTCTTCTAAATTGCTCTGAAATACATTAATTTGGATTGTTATTACATAATGAACCATGTTATTACATTTTTTTTTAAATAAAAATGTGTCAAGTGCATTTTTTAATACATCTCTCAAACTGTAATAATTAAAATTTACTATATAATGCATTGACGTGGTTTATTACAAAATGTGTCAGCTTGTTACATAATGCGGCTTTATTACAAGATGACGTGACATTCTTATTACATTTTGAACTTTTATTACATAATAGGAATTTATTACATAATGTGGCTCAACACACCTGAGCAAATAATTTTCTAGAAATTACACCACATATTTGAACCGTGCGTTTTTAATGGCGATAAGTATACTTTATGTCTGTCGACTGTTCCATCTTGGGGTTTTTTTGGCCTTATATTTCCTTCCAGAGGGCCAACGTGCTGTTTAGCGTCTTCCATCTTTATGGGTTGGTTCTGCTGCCTGTCACTAACGGATCAACTGACTATTTGCGCTTGTGTGACGCTAACTCCACTTCGACGAACTGACCCAAATGCATTGGCAGAGACATTCAGAGTCATTCTATGCTGCAGATGGGTTAATTGCGTTAAAAATTGTAATCAGATTAATCATGTTGATGGATTAATCTGTGTTAACGCATGAATTTTGACAGCCCTACTCATAACAGGTAGTGTCTGTGCATTAAAATGTTACCAGCGTGTATGAAATTTGACCCAAAATGAATTTACATTTTAAAGTGAGACTCTGCTCAGTATTTTCAGTTCATTACAGGACTGTGTCAGGAAACAGCAGACTATGACAGGGACCCACAGTCTATATCATTAATGGGAAACACTGTTACGCCATCACTTTGGTTCGCAACTTCCACTGTGTCTGGATGTCAACACGACTGTGAGTGAATCTAATTACTGTGATCATTATGTAACATGCAAATGCTACTTGAGCTGATGCACTTTCTCTGGTGTCCACTTTGGAACAGCCAGAAGATACAGAATATATTTACAGTGTGATGGTGTATAAGTCTTTGTAGACACGCTAATAATCCACGTTGTAAACTGTTACAGAGAAGCAAAAAGGAAGACAAGGCTTTAAAGACAATAACAGAAGTGAGAATATGATAAAGAAGTTGTCTGTGAAAACCGCAGGGGAAAATGCTGTGAAAATCTAATTATGAAAATGAGTAGGAAGCTCAAGTAGGCAACTGGGTGTTTATGAGCAGAGCACAGCTGCATCGGTTAGATGTATATTGAAAAAGTAGGATTCATAAAGTGTTGTTCATTCTCAAAGGCGCAGATTTACATATGGACAGTAGGGACATGTCTCTACAAATACTCGGTAAAGGCAGAAATGTCCCTATCGTTATTTATGTTATGTCATTCCCACTATCATATTCAGAAAGTAAAGCCTGTTACAGATCGAAACGTGTAGAAGTGGAGTTACATCGAGTAAATATGCTTTGTATTTGTCACCAACAAGTAACAGGAGAGACATAAGGAGCGTTTTCACCACCCAGAATATAAGTAATTAAAAAAAATATTAATAATTAACAAGCTAACTAGTCAGACACTGTGTTGACACTGTTTCTCGTGTGGGAAATACCGTTAATATTAACTAGCGAGCTAACCCATCTTCTGTCATCTGAATAACAATGAGGTTGTCAGCAGGGGTGATGTTTATGAGAAAACTGTGAGATGAAATTCATTCTATTAATGTAATGAAAATTTTACCATAGGGTCATTATCTTAGTATGCAGTAAACACAGCGGCACGTTAGAGAAAAAGCAGGAGGAAGAGGAAACAGATGCATGTTCAAGGTTGTAGGTGAGGTCCATGTGATGAATTATAGCCTGGTTTATGAATAATAGAGGCATTTGCATCAGTGTTCAGCAGATCCTGTATACTGCTTGGAAAAAAAAAAAAAAAAAAAAAGAAGAAGAAGAAGTCACACTCAGTATTTTGTTGGAGTGCCTTTAGCTTTAATTACAGGACACATTTGTTATGCAATATCACTGTAAAAGTGTCAACATTTATTACCATCAGAGCTGCATTCATTTTCTTTTTGCAAGATAATGCATTAATGACAGAGAGTTGGACCACTATGTAAAGTTTACCTCAGCAGATTAGATTACATTAGATTAGGCTTTATTGATCCAACAACGGGGAAATTAAAGGGTGAAGGCTACAGCAGAATAAAGTGCAAGAAAAAAGTATACGTACATAAGGATAGTGCAAAAAAAACAAGAAAAAACCATTTAAAATAAAAACAAGTGGTGCCAGGCACAACAAACCCCGCCCCTCACAGGTATTGTATTTTACTTTGGCATGAATCCATGGAGTGTACTGATGTCAGCATAACAATTGGTTCTATACATGTGGCAAGTTTGAAGTAAATTGAAACAAAATTGATGTTTTTGTAGACATTTGAAATTTTACCCATTATAACATAAGATAGAAAAAAATACATAAAAATGTATACAAAATTTGAACTTTGACCTATTTTTCCCAAAATGTAACCACATCTATTCTGGGTCACTTGCAATTTATTAACCCAGTTTGGTCTGAATTCAACCAATAGTTTGGCTGCTACAGGCATTTGAAATTTCGCCCATTATTATGCTTTTTATTATTATTAGCTTTTTATGTTTTTAGTCAATTCTTGTATTTTATTCTTTTATTCAGGTTTTATCTATTCTTCTGTATTTTTATTTATTCATTTATTTTTAATCTTTTCTTGTATTTTACTCTGTTATTTTGGTTTTAACTTATTTTCTTGTACAGCACTTTGGTTCACTGTGGTTGTTTTAAAGTACTTTACAAATAAAGTTGGATTGGATTGGATTGGCTAAGTAAATGGGGAAAAAAATAAAAAAAAATAATAAAAAATTTAAACTTTGACCTACTGTTCCCAAAATGTAACCACATCTATTCTGGGTCACTGGCGGTCTATAAACCAAATTTGGTCTGAATTCAACCAATAGTTTGGCTGCTACAGGCAGTTGAAATTTCGCCCATTATTATGTTGTTGTTTTTAATTGTACAGCTTTTTATGTTTTTAATCTATTCTTGTATTTTATTCTTTTATTCAGGTTTTATCTATTCTGTATTTTTATTTATTTATAATCTATTCTTGTATTTTACTCTGTTATTTTGGTTTTTACTTATTTTCTTGTACAGCACTTTGGTTCACTGGGGTTGTTTTAAAGTACTTTACAAATAAAGTTGGATTGGATTGGCTAAGTAAATGGGGGGGGCGGGGGGGATTTAAAATATTCATAAAAAATGTAATTGACCTACTGTTCCCAAAATGTAATGAGATCTATTCTGGATCACTGGCAATCTATAAACCAAATTTGGAATGAATTCAACCAATAGTTTTGCTGCTAGACGGTTAACAAACAAACAAACTGAACCAAAACAATACCCCGTGCCTCCCCCTCGAGAGGTGAGGTAATAATAACAGTAATAAAAATCTAAAAACTAAAAAACTATCACAAACACACTCAATGTGGCTCAGGTTTGGACTCTGTGGTGTCCAATCCATGTGTGAAAATATCCTGAATCACACTTTTCTGGTTACCGCTGCCAAGGACGGCAGAGGTTATGTTTTCATTGGGGTGTGTTTGTTTGTCTGTCTGTTAGCAAGATAACTCTAAAAGTTATGGAAGGATTTTGACAAAGTTTTCAGGAAATGTTGATACTGGCACAAGGAGCAAATTATTAAATTTTGGTGGTGGTGGGGGACTGATCTGCGTTGGTGGAGGTCTGCGCTCTCCGAGTGCTTTTCTAATTTGTTCTTGAGATATGAAGAAAAAAAAAATCAACTGATGTTCAGACCTGGTTATATGTATGTATGTATGTATGTATATTCGGGTTCAGCTGACCTCATTTCATGGATACGTAACTTAATTAACATAACCAACACCAGATCATAACACTGACCCCACAGCCTTGTACTGTAGGCACTAGGCCAGGGGTGTCAAACATGTGTTCCGGGGGCCAAATGCGTCCCCCCCCCCCCCCCCCAAAGGTTCCAATCTGGCCCCTGGGATGAATTTACAAAGTGTATAAATTCCACAGTCCAGGCTGTGGAGCTCATTTTAGTTGTGGTTCCACATACAGACCAATCTGATCTACAGTCCAATAATAACAGCAGAAGAAATGACAAAAAAGAATGACTGCAGATTTACTACTGGGTTTGATGAGAAAAAAATAATCTCACATTATGTCTATAAATAATACAAACTTCTATTTTTTGTCTTTGTGTTAGTGCAAAAAATAACATTAAATTAAGAAAATATTTTACATTTACAAAACTATCCTGTAACAATAAAATGTGAATAACCTGAACAAATATGAACAACCTGAAATGTCTAAAGAAAATTCAGCCCAATTTGAACTCTTTTCTTCCTGTTCCTCAGTGTTTAGTGTCTTTGTAGATCTGATTCTGATACAAATGAGAAGCAGAGGCAGAATATTGTTAAAATTGCACTAAATTTTTTTTTCAGTTTTTTAATTTAAAGTTCAGTTGTTGTTGTTTTTTAATACTTTCTAAAAGTAAGTATTTTCATCATTTAATCGTTTTGGGGTTTTTTTGCATTAAAAATTTTTGCAGTTGTCATTATTTATAGGTTAATTTGTTATTATTTTACTGGTCCGGCACACTGGAGATCAAATCAGGCTGAATGTGGAACCTGAAAGAAAATGAGTTGAAGACCCCTGCACTAGGCATTATGGGTAATCCTGTCATCCACCTGTCTTCATCACTCTGTACCAGGGTCAGTCTGGACTCATCAGACCACATGACCTTTATCCATTCAAACAGTCTAATCTTTATTTTCTCTATAAAACCGATGGTTGTTTAAGAAATGAGCAGCTCCTCATGCATCAGTTCAGGTCTGTATGCAGAAAAAAAGTGTGAAACGTGCAAATATTTGACATCAGATCTATTCACACTGGCAGCGATGGGAGTTTGCGACACTCGTTCCAAGTCGTTTTTCCAGAAATAGTAATGGATTCAACACCACCTGGAGCCTCATCTGCTGCCTGGGTGTCCAATCAGTCTGGTCCAGTGTCCTCTGGTCCTCTGGGTCCATGTCCACGTACAAAGACACACACCAACCTCACATCACATGAGCTCCTCCTGATCCTCATAGTCCGGTTGTTTACAAGTTGATGCTACTTCATCACCTCATAATCTTTATAATTTTCATCTTTTGTACTAATATACTAAGTGTGGCTAGAAATCAGCAGATCCAGCTCCATTACTGTTGTTGTCACATGACGTCTGGTTCACACAAATGATTGGCTCATTCCTTTATTATCCCGCCCCCCAAAGAGGAGGCAAGGGGTATTGTTTTTGGTTCAATTTGTTTGTTTGTTTTATTTGTTTGTTTATTTAACACTTAAGCAAAAAAAAAAAAAAATTGGTTCATACCAAATTGGGTTTATAGATTGCCAGTGACCCAGAATAGAAGTAGGTCAAAGTTAAATTTTTTGAATGAATTTTTAACCCTTTCATGCACAAATTGTGAGAACCTTAGTCAAGATTTTTTTCTTCAGTGTTTTATTCCTCCTTAGGCGTGAAAAAAACAATGCGATCAAGGTTTTTTTTTTTTCTATGGAGTTACAAAAATATCCATGCATTTAATTTTTGAAGTAAAGAAACGTGTTTAAAACCCAATATCAGAAAGTGAGATGAAAACAATGAAATAAAAACATTTTTAATGCTGCTAATCTGAATCTCACATTTTAACATATTCTAATGCTAGTAATTGCTGACTTCATGGAGATAATATGCAAAAAAAAACCTTCTTGTCTAACAAATAACAACTGATTTACACTCAAACATGTTACTGCAGATTAGGTTTATCAAGAACAGCAAAGTTACAGTAATGGTCTGAATTACAGTGTATGGGATGGTGCATAAGTGTCCACTGTGTTGGCTGATATGGAACTAAAACAACAAAACCCATTAATATAAAAGAGAACAGCTGGAGAAGAACTGTCCACTGAAGTGACCTATGCATGAAAGGGTTAAAATCTTTTTTCTTCTTCAATTTATTTATTTATTATTTATTTATTTCAATTAATTTTTTTATATATAATGGGCAAACTTTCACATCTGTAGCAGCAAAACTATTGGTTGAATTCATACCAAATTGGGTTTATACATTGCCAGTGATGCAGAATAGATGTGATTACATTTTGGAAAAAGTAGGTCAAACTTCAAATTTTTTAGGAATTTTTAAAATCTTGTTTCTTCTTCCATTTACTTATAATGGGCGAAATTTCAAATGTCTATAAAAACATCAATTTTGTTTCAATTTGCTTCAAATTTGGCACATATATAGAGACAATTGATATGCAGACATCAGCACATGCATAGACGTGATGACATCCGCTGGATCGATGCCAAAATAAGCTACAATATGTGGGAGGGGCGGGGTTTGTTGTACCTGGAACCACTTGTTCAGGCTGTGAAGGGTCAGAAAAATCGACTTTATTGCAGAAAAAAAAAAAAAAAAAAAGTTGCTTTTTTGCTGTGAAATATGCACAACCTCTGTGAAAGTACCAATGACTTAAATAGATGATGGGGGGGGGGGGGGGGGGGATACTGATGCTTGAATGATACCTTTAGGGGTAAATTAACTTCTAACTGCATTATTTATCCAATGGACAGATCTGACCTATAAGCTCCTTAACCCATAAAGACCCAAACATCCACCATCGAACAAAACCATCTACTGATCTAAACTGTTTAATACCTGTTGAGCCACTAATTCTATCAATACATGTAAATAATTGGTGTAAAATACAGTTCTTCATCTTTACATGGTCATCAGATATGACCCATTTGGACGTTCAGAGGCTCCGTAGTTACCATGGAAACACCGTCATCTTCTACAACACTGATTCACCAGTAAAAACCCATGGAGTTGGATCAATGACAGTGGATGGACACACTAGTATTTACATTCAAGTGATATCTTTGTTGAAAAAGTCACTTTTTTTTATCAGTTTTCTCTTTTTCTGATATAATAACCCTCAACTTTAACCTGAGCTTTTATATACATCTACATAATCAGTGAATTAAATATAGGAAAATATCCGATTTGCACTGGAAATAAGCAAAATACTTCTCTGTTTTGATGCAATAACCTTTGAATTTACACTGAGCTTTCATGAACATCTAAATTAAATATAGGAAACTACATGATTTACAGTAAAAATACGCAAAATACTGAGCATAATATTATAATAAATGGAGATAAATCAGTTAAAAAAGGTTAAATATAGAGAAAAATTAATTTGGGAAGTGTCACCAAAGTAGCTCTGGCTCTTTCTGGGTTATTTATCCTATATTTAAGTAGATTAGATCCTATTAAAGGTTGATGGTTGCTTTCAAACCCACACCTCTGCTTGGTCTTTACCTATAACTCATAAATAATTTATTCTCAACTACCTTTAACCCATAAAGACCAAAACCATCCACTGATCTAAAATGTTTCATAACTTTTGAACCTCTAATCCTATCAATATGTTGAAATAATTCAGATAACATACAGTTCTTCATCTTTTCATGGTCATCAGATATGACCCATTTGAACGCTCAGAGGCTCCGTAGTTACCATGGAAACACTGTCATCTTCTACAGCATTGATTCACCAGTAAAACCCATGGAGTTGGATCAATGACAGTGGATGGACACACTAGTATTTACATTCAGTTAATGATATGTTTGCTGAAAAAGTCACTTTTTCTTCATTTTTTTCCCCAGTTCTGATATTATAACTCTCAACTTTAACCTGAGCTTTTATAAACATCTACATAATCAGTGAATTAAATATAGGAAAATATCTGATTTACACTGGAAATAAGCAAAATACTGAGCATAATATTATAATAAATGGAGATAAATCACTTAAAAAAAGGATAAATATCTACTCACCTCTGCTTAAATAATTTATTCCCAACCACCTTTAACCCATAAAGACTAAAACCATCCACTGATCTGAAAGGTTTAATAACTTTTGAACCACTAATCCTATCAATACATTGAAATAATTCAGGTAAAATACAGTTTTTCATTTTTTCATGGTCATCAGATATGACCCATGTGGATGTTCAGAGGCTCCGTAGTTACCATGGAAACACCGTCATCTTCTACAACACTGATTCACCAGTAAAACCCATGGAGTTGGATCAATGACAGTGGATGGGGACACTGGGTTTATGTTCAGGATAATGATATGTTTACTGAAAAAGTCACTTTTTCTTCATTTTTTTTTCCAGTTCTGATATTATAACTCTCAACTTTAACCTGAGCTTTTATAAACATCTACATAATCAGTGAATTAAATATAGGCAAATATCTGATTTACACTGGAAATAAGCTAAATACTAAGCATAATATTATAGTAAATGGAGATAAATCACTTAAAAAAAAAAGGATAAATATGGAGAAAAATTCCTTTGGGAAGTGCCCCAAAAGTAGCTCTGGCTCTTTCTGGGTTATTAATCCTATATTTATGTAGATTAGATCCTATTAAAGGTTGATGGTTGCTTTGAAACCCACACCTCTTTACCTATAGCTCATAAATAATGGATTCCCACCTCCTTTAACATATGCTCTATTTAACCTATATAATATATAGGCTACTATAGGGGCCTATTATTAGAGCCCCTATTAGTCCAGAGCCCAGAGGAACACCTGGTTCAGAGTAAAGCCCATTCACTTTGAATACATGAAGCAGTGTGTGAGGCTCCTCCACAAATATAGGTTATCACAAACACAGAACAACGCGCGGCTCTCTCCCTCTCTCTTGGTCTTTACCTATAGCTCATAAATAATTTATTCCCAACTACCTTTAACTCATAAAGACCAAAACCATCCACTGATCTAAAATGTTTAATAACTTTTGAACCACTAATTCTATATATAATTCTGATAAAATTCAGTTCTTCATCTTTTCATGGTCATCAGATATGACCCATTTGGACATTCAGAGGCTCCGTAGTTACCATGGAAACACCGTCATCTTCTACAACATTGATTCACCAGTAAAACCCATGGAGTTGGATCAATGACAGTGGATGGACACACTAGTATTTACATTCAGCTGATTTCTTCGTTGAAAAAGTCATTTTTCTGTGACTTTTCTGAGCTTTTATAAACATCTACATGATCAGTGGATTAAATATAGGCAAATATCTGATTTACACTGGAAATAAGCTAAATACTAAGCATAATATTATAGTAAATGGAGATAAATCACTTAAAAAAAGGTTAAATATGGAGAAAAATTCCTTTGGGAAGTGCCCTAAAAGTAGCTCTGACTCTTTCTGGGTTATTAATCCTATATTTATGTAGATTAGATCCTATTAAAGGTTGATGGTTGCTTTGAAACCCACACCTCTTTACCTATAGCTCATAAATAATGGATTCCCACCTCCTTTAACATATGCTCTATTTAACCTATATAATATATAGGCTACTATAGGGGCCTATTATTAGAGCCCCTATTAGTCCAGAGCCCAGAGGAACACCTGGTTCAGAGTAAAGCCCATTCACTTTGAATACATGAAGCAGTGTGTGAGGCTCCTCCACAAATATAGGTTATCACAAACACAGAACAACGCGCGGCTCTCTCCCTCTCTCTCCGGATTGTACCATCACTAGGCTGAACGTGAACTTGTGCGGGGAAAGCCGCAGATGAATACTTCATCCCTGACCCACATAATGGCGATACATGAGGCTCGGTGAGCGTCCGGGGCTGCGCCGTGGAACCAAGCCGCTCCTCCGTCCGTGCGCTCTGGGTGCGGAGGGGAGCCGTTATTCCGCCTCACGTCGATCCCCTTCTCCACCCGGATCCGGTTCCTCCTCCTGCTCCTGCTCCGTCTGGCATCCACAAAAGAGGAGGAGAGAGGGAGGAGAAGGATAAAGGATCACAGGATCACACAGAGGAACGACGGAGAAAGAAAAAAACAAAAACAAAAAAAAAAAAGACAAAACCGGGGGAAAAGTAAGTAAGTCGCACCGGTGAGGACGCGTGTCATGAGACGCTGTGGATGCTGTGGATGTGCGTGTTCCACTTGGGCATGTTCCCACCACTCCTGGCTCAGTTGGAAAGTCATGGTAGTACTTTATCTGCAGGTATTTCGTTACTCGTTACATTACGTGGCGCCATCGTGAGCGGAATCCCTCTCAAAGTTACTGTTTATTCGAGTTGAGGTGCGTAATGCGCGTCCATGTAGTGGATCCAGTATTAACGTCTGAAGATAACGCGATACTTTACCTTAATGTTAGTTTTAATGATTGTGCATCCATTTAACTCACCTGCTTAATAGAATTTGACAATAATATCAGTTAAGTTTCATGCATATGTACACTATATTTTGTTAAATGTTCCTTAAAAACAGCCTTAAATACCAATATCACAAGTATTATGGTTATATTTAACATGCAGTAATACAAATACATGGACATAATAAACTGCATTTATGTAACTGACATTCTAATATGATAGAATGTTGAAATAATATTATAAAATCAGGACAAAAACACTCCTTTTCAGTCATATTCATCAGAATAACATTGAAATGAAATACCATGAGGCCTATTAATTTGCATAATACTCACTCCAGACCCAATACTGATGATCACATGCATATTAATAGCTCGTCAATGTAGTGGATCCATTATTAATGTGTCAAGATAACGCGATGCTTTACCTTAGTGTTAGTTTTAATGGTTGTGCATCCATTTAACTCACCTGTTTAATAGAATTTTGACCATAATATCAGTTAAGTTTCATGCATGTATACACTATATGTTGCTGAAAATGTGTATATATATCCTTAAAAACAGCCTTAAATGCCAATATCACAAGTATTACTGTAATATTTAACATGCAGTAATACAGATACATGGGCATAATAAACTGCATTCATATAATTTACATTCTAATATGATATAATGTTAAAATAATTCTATAAAATGAGGACAAAACCACCCCTTTCCAGTCATATTCATCAGAAAAATATTGAAATAAAAGACCTTGAGGCCTATTAATTTGCATAATACTCACTCCAGACCCAATACTGATGACCACATGCATATTACCATTGTGTCACTGTAGTGGATCCATTAACGTCTCAAGATAATGTGATACTTTGCCTTAATGTTAGTTTTAATGGTTGTGCATCCATTTAACTCACCTGTTTAATAGAATTTGGACCATAATATCAATTAGATTTCATGCATATATACACTATATATTGCTGAAAATGTTTATATATCCTTAAAAACAGCCTTAAATTCCAATATCACAAGTATTACAGTAATATTTGACATGCAGTAATACAGATACATGGGCATAATAACATGTATTTATATAATTTATATTCTAATATGATAGAATGTTAAAATAATACTATAAAAAGAGCACAAAACCACCCCTTTTCAGTCATATTCATCAGAATAACATTGAAATAAAAGACCTTGAGGCCTATTAATTTGCATAATACTCACTCCAGACCCAATACTGATGATCACATGCATATTACCAGTGTGTCAATGTAGTGGCTCCATTATCGTCTCAAGATAACGCGATACTTTGCCTTAATGTTGGTTTTAATGGTTGTGCATCCATTTAACTCACCTGTTTAATAGTATTTGACAATAATATCAGTTAAGTTTCATGCATATATACACTATATTCTGTTAAATGTTCCTTAAAAACAGCCTTAAATGCCAATATCACAAGTATTATGGTTATATTTAACATGCAGTAATACAGATACATGGACATAATAAACTGCATTTATGTAACCGACATTCTAATATGATAGAATGTTAAAATAATACTATAAAATGAGCACAAAACCACCCCTTTTCAGTCATATTCATCAGAAAAATATTGAAATAAAAGACCATGAGGCCTATTAATTTGCATAATACTCACTCCAGACCCAATACTGACGACCACATGCATATTAATAGCTCGTCAATGTAGTGGATCCATTATTAACGTGTCAAGATAATGCAATACCTTACCTTAATGTTAGTTTTAATGGTTGTGCATCCATTTAACTCACCTGCTTTATAGTATTTGACAATAATATCAGTTAAGTTTCCTGCATATAAACACTATATTCTGTTAAATGTTCCTTAAAAACAGCCTTAAATGCCAATATCACAAGTATTATGGTTATATTTAACATGCAGTAATACAGATACATGGACATAATAAACTGCATTTATGTAACCGACATTCTAATATGATAGAATGTTAAAATAATACTATAAAATGAGCACAAAACCACCCCTTTTCAGTCATATTCATCAGAATAACATTGAAATAAAAGACCTTGAGGCCTATTAATTTGCATAATACTCACTCCAGACCCAATACTGATGATCACATGCATATTACCAGTGTGTCAATGTAGTGGACTTATAATTAACGTCTGAAGATAATGCTATACTTTACCTTAATGTTAGTTTTAAGGGTTGTGCATCCATTTATCTCACCTGCTTTATAGTATTTGACCATAATATCAGTTAAGTTTCATGCATATACATAGACTGCATTTTGTTAAATGTTCCTAAAAACAGCCTTTAATTCCAATATGACAAGTATTACAGTAATAATTAACATGCAGTAATACAAATACATTGACGTAATAACATGCATTTATTTAATTTACATTATAATATGATAGAATGTTAAAATAATTCTATAAAATTAGGACAAAACCACCCCTTTCCAGTCATATTCATCAGAAAAATATTGAAATAAAAGACCATGAGGCCTATTAATTTGCATAATACTCACTCCAGACCCAATACTGATGATCACATGCATATTAATAGCTCGTCAATGTAGTGGATCCATTATTAACGTGTCAAGATAATGCAATACCTTACCTTAATGTTAGTTTTAATGGTTGTGCATCCATTTAACTCACCTGCTTTATAGTATTTGACCATAACATCAGTTAAGTTTCCTGCATATATACACTATATTTTGTTATATGTTCCTTAAAAACAGCCTTAAATGCCAATATCACAAGTATTATGGTAATATTTAACGTGCAGTAATACAAATACATCAGCATGATAACATGTATTTATATAATTTACTTTCTAATATGATAGAATGTTAAAATAATGCTATAAAATAACCACAAAACCACCCCTTTCTAGTCATATCCATCAGAAAAATATTCAAATGAAAGACCTTGAGGCCTATTAATTTGCATAATACTCACTCCAGACCCAATACTGATGACCACATGCATATTAATAGCTCGTCAATGTAGTGGATCCATTATTAACGTGTCAAGATAATGCTATACTTTACCTTAATGTTAGTTTTAATGATTGTGCATCCATTTAATTCACCTTTTTAATAGTATTTGACCATAATATCAATTCGGTTTCATGCATATATATATATATATACAGTATATTTTGTTTAAAATGTGTATATATCCTTTAAAAAAAGCCTTAAATTCCAATGTGACAACTAGTACAATAATATTTAACATGCAGTAATACAAATGCATGGGCGTAATAACATGTATTTCTATAATTTACATTCTAATATGATAGAATGTTAAAATAATGCTATAAAATGAGCATAAAAACCACCCCGTTCCATTCATATCCATCAGAATAACATTGAAATAAAAGATCATGAGGCCTATTAATTTGTGAAATACTCACTCCAGATCCAATATTGACGACCACATGCATATTAGGAGCCCCTGTTCAATAATACATGATTGTTTACATCGTTTGTCAAAGCTCCAGTAGGTTTTTATTTTCCCTGGTCAGCCCATGAAATGATGATTGATGATGATGGATCTATTGTTGCAGTTCTCATGACACTGATGTGACTATAAAGACGGTCCAGGCCTTATCTGAAAGGTCACTTATTCAATATTCACCACGCCTGTCTGTCTGTCTGCACGCCGTCAGCAGACATGAAGAGGAAGAGGAAGAGTGGCATTTCTTTCTCTTCCCTTAAGGGACACACTCACACTTTTCCTTTACTTTCACGCCATGTTGTAAAGTTGGACTTGTTACAGTTACGTAAGACTCTTTGTGTATTGTAAACTACTGTTACGTTGTCTCTTGGTGATTTTTTTCTTGTCGTTTCGATGTAAACAGCTGCAGTACGGTTTTATTTTTCATAACTGCACATGACCTACAAACACACATTTGGACATTCTGAACAGGAAGTGTCTCTTGCATAAAAATCAGCAGTGTTCTCCTTCATGAGGCGTCTGTTTTCAGTCTCCCTGATGAATCTACAACCAGGGTTTGTTTTTTTTTCTGCTACATGTTTCAGTTTCTCACTAGTTGCTATCTTGGTCTGTGTGTTGCTTGGTGCTGGGAAGCACCGTGTAGTGGATTTTTTAAACCTATTTTTGTAAAAAAAAGAGCTGCATGCTTTGGCTTCGGGCTGCATGATATTGGAAAAAACTGACATTGTGATTTTTTTTTAACCCCGCGATATATGGCTACATTCAGACTGCAGGTTAATGTGGCCCAAATCTGTTTTTTTTTTTTTGCCCATGTGATCTGTATCCGATCTGTTTGAACAGCACAAATCCGATTTTTTTCAAATCCGACCCAGGCCACTTTTATATGCGGTCCTAAATCTGATACGTATCTGATATTTCGCAATGCGACTTCAGCCTGTATGCCCAGGTCGCATTTATCCGACCTTTATATCATTGAAATGCGACAAACGTCACAATTCTGCATCCCAGGAGGAGAAGCAGCAGGAAAATCATACTTATTTCCGTAACACAGTGCATTCCTGCGTGGTCATGTATTCCATCAGGACCTCTTTTGTGCATGCAGGTCACTTCAGGGTCACATTCAGTTCAGACTCAAAACTGATAAAAGTCGCATTTAATGTGTAATATGAACAAGCACAAAAACAAAATCGGATTTCACCAAAAAATCCGAAATGTGCATTAAAACCTGCTGTCTGAATGTAGCCTAAATTGCGATATGAAAAACTACTCAGGAGGATATAATAGCTTTGTGGTGCCGACATAAATGGTCAAATTAGTTGTGTTACATCTCACTGTAGCAACAGGTGCAAGGCACTGTGGACACAGAACACATTTCAGCGTTGTCCTTACAAACCGTTTCCACCTCCCTTTGACACGTGTTAAATATAGACGGCGTTTCTATCAGAAAAATTGCTTTCGGGTTTGATAAATCACTTTGTGTGTGCTAAATTAATATATTTACATTTTCTCCTCCTGGCACATGCACAACTGTGTGTAAACGCCCCATATTACATATTCAATGTGGTAAACATACTAACTGATGTAGACGCACTATTTTGCACCTTTGAAAGATGCAACCCTTAAGTGTGCACTTAGTAAATCAGTTTGCACAATGAGTTTGCACACGTTTTAATACATGCAAACCTTTAGTAGATCTGGCCCTATATGTCTTATGTTTAGTGTTTTGTTTTTTACCTCTGCCAGGAGATATTTGTGATCACTTTGCTTTGTGTGTTTGTTTACGTGTTTGTTTGTTTGATTGTTAGCAACTTTAGAGGAAAACTCTTCCACCCATCTTTCCCAAATCTTCCCCACAGATAGGCCTAGGCCCTGGGACCAACCCTTTAAATTTTGGGCCAAGTAGGCCAAAGTTCAAGGTCACAGCAAGGATACAACATCTACAATTTTCCCATCTGTCATCATTGAGCAATTTTCCAAAATTCATCAAAAATTCAAAATGACTCCGATTAGCCTCCAATTTGATCCACCTGTAGCTAATAATAATAATAATAATAATAATAATAATAATAATAATAATAATGGATTGGATTTATTCAGCGCTTTTCTAGACACCCAAAGCACTTTACATTATCGACCCATTCTTCATTCGCTCCCACATTCTCCCTCTGGTGGTGGTAAACTACATTAGTAGCCACAGTTGTCCTGGGACAGGCTGACAGAAGCGTGGCTGACAATTTGTGCCTACAGCCCCCCCAACCACCACCAAACATCCATACACCAGTGTGAGTGGCACTGGAGGCAGGGAGGGTGAAGTGTCTTGCCCAAGGACACAACAGACTGACTAGGACAGAGTGGGATTCGAACCGCCAACCCTTCAGTTATTGGATGACCTGCTCTATCACCTGAGCCACAGAATAGAATCTCTTGTATCTGGAACTAAATTGTCCACATCCACTGTGGAATGTGGACTCTGTGGACATTTCCATTTAACATTGAAAATCCCATTTACCACACATTTAAAATTAGAACTCAACAAATATTGATGTGAATTGAACATAATTTGACAGACACATGACTGGTACCAAGCTTCAGCTTTTTCTGCTGTATGGAACAACCTGGAAACTGTTGAATTTAAACAGAAATAGTTGATCCACACCTGCACACCGTTCAAGATGCTTGGCAGAGGTTTGCGTTCTCTGAACACTTGTTTTCTTCTGTTTGACATTCATATTCGAAATAAACACATCAATCAATCAAATCAATCAGTCCTTCTTGTAGTTGAAATAATTCCAGATAACTGACTTTGCTTTTCTTTTTGGCACCAAGTCTTCATTTTCGGTGATTTTCTCTTGTTCGTTGCTCATTTTTCAATGTTGTTACTAGCGACTCACTCCATGCTCAGGGGCGGGGTCTGCTTCAACAAACCGATTAAGAATGATTGTGATTGGTGGATTGCTGCAGGCAGTGTGTGTCAGGTACCCAGGCTGAACTTAGACGAGAACACATTGAGTTCATTTACCTCCTACGCTGCAGGACCTGCGATGTGACTACTGCGCACACGTACATTGTGATGACGATATATTGTACAGCTCCGCTTTGGCTAGAAATACGGTTCATAAACAGTGATCCGACAGCGCCAAATAGTAAATCAGCATTGATCTAAAAAGCTCATATATCTGACGGTGATTTTCTGTGTTTGTTCCTACGGCTGACCCTTTTACGACGCACATACATCACAACGAAATAGTGCTGAGAAATGGCTGCAGTATTTCCTGCTGGGATTCAACCCTTAGCCTCCAAGAACTTCACCTCATTTATCCTCCCTCCGCTTACTTTTCCCACCTCCCCTCTCCTTCTCCCTTTTTACTTTCCGTCCTAATCCTTTCTCATTTCAGCGCGCATTGATTACTTCCTCGCGCGCACACACTCATTAATACCATTTTAGTCGATTGCCATGCAAAGCGTGCAGCGGTTATGTTGAATCGATGAGGTTCAGTCCCGGCCTCGGCGTTACATTTTCCAGCTCAGAAGGCGAGCGGAGGATGGAAGTTCTTCCTGTCAAAGTCTGGAGAAGTTGAAACTAATATTGTGTGTCTGTCAGTCAGCTGTTAGGATGCCGGGCCAACTCCTTTTGACAAGCCAAGTGACATTTTGGAAGTCTAAATTGACAGCAGTGCTCCAAAGCCGCAATGTGATTGACATTTGGTGGCAAACACTTTCATATCTGTTTAAAAGGGGGAATTATACACATTTCTGGCACTGAATACAGTTGAAGCGTACAGTTTGTACTTTACCGTGGAACTGGAGAAAAGCTTGTTTTACACTAAAAGCATTCACTCTGTTATGTGCGGATTACTTTTACTATCCGGCTTGTGAAATTGATAATAAATAGCGCATGGGATTGTGGAAGTACTTCAGCGGCTGCATGGTCGTAAAAATAGATGGTGTGCTTGTTCTATAATGTTTGTTGCTATTTGGAACTAAATATTCTCCGACGCCTTGAGGATGGTTCAGTTAACAAATGTAAAAATAACATAAAATTGAGCTTGGATATGTGAAGGGAGGTGCGAATTTTCACTGGTCGCACTATTTGATTCTGTTATGAATCACCTGCATATGACTCGAACGCATCACACCCTTCGTTGTCTCCATAAGTTTTCATCACTTAATACAAATCTGTTAAGAAATGTGTTGGTCACAAAGTGCTTTCAAAGATTCTATTTTTAATATTTCTATTCTATTTAAAGTCATTTTACACTTAAAGGCTCGGCCGAAAAGGTCACATGACGATCCTCTGAGGTAGAATCAGAATTCGTTCTTTTCATATTCAATTGAGAATCCACAATCGGAAAATGAAAAATGACTCGTTATTTCGTTATTCATGTATAAATCAAAAAACAAGTTGTTTTTCATTCTTTCGATTGTACGCGCAAATTAAACATTGGAAATAAGTAAATGGACCAAATGTCAGGTTTCATGTTGACATTTTTGATATCTGTTTTGTCTAATACAATGCGGCCGTGGTAGCCAATCAAAGTAGAAGCCACTTTGCGTAACAGCTCAGCACACGAAGAAGTCATTAACTTCCGGGTCATACCCAATCGGATATCAAAAATGTCAACAGGAAACTCGACATTTGGTCCATTTTCTTATTTCCAATTTTTAATTTGTTCGTACAATCGAAAGAATGAAAAACAACTTGTTTTTAATTTTTGATTTGTTCATGAAATAACGAGTCATTTTTTTGTTTTCCGATTGTGGATTCTCAATTGAATATGAAAAGAACGAATGAAACACAAATCCACGTATCATTTGTTCATTCATTTTTCAATTTAAAACCAAAAATCAAAAAACAAAAAAAATGATTTGTTTTTTTCTTTTTCATTTTCAAAACCAGAATGAAAAATGGATAACGGTTCGTTTTTACATTTCCCGATTTTGTGCTCAAATAAAAAATGGAAAAAACGTTTAACAACCGTTTAATCAATTTTTGCTATTTTCAGTATAGTTCAGTTGTCTGACCCGGAAGTAGTCGTAACTAGGGAAAAAATAAACAAACGGAATCATGGCCGGACTGGAGGAATATTTTGCTATAATTAAGCAGCTGTTTGATACGGAAGCGTATTGCATTCACACAGAAAAATAAATTTGGCTCGATTTTTCTGAATTAACGAGATTAACAGCAGCTTAATTATAGCAAAATATTCCTCCAGTCCGGCCATGATTCCGTTTGTTTACTTTTTCCATAGTTACGACTACTTCTGGGTCAGACAACTTAACTATATTGAAAATAGCAAAATCGGATGAAACGGTCGTTATCCGTTTTTTTTTTTCCATTTTTCATTTGAGCACAAAATCAGGAAATGGAAAAACAAACTGTTATCCATTTTTCATTCTGGTTTTGAAAATGAAAAACAAAAAAACGAGTCATATTTTTGCTTTTTGGTGATTTTTGGTTTTAAATTGAAAAACAAATGAACGAATGATACACAGATTTACACAGATTAACCCAGATCCAAGATCTGAATCACTGTTCTCTCACTTTTTAAAAAAATATAGGCCAGTTACAACCGAACTAAGGTTTCCTGGAGTTTCCTCTTGTTTCTGGAGATTTTGCGATGGTTTTTTGCTTTTATTACCTGACTAGAAACTCTGTATTTTTGTACCTTTGGACAGAAATGATCGCAGTTTATTGTCAATATCTATATGAAGTAGTTGGTTTACTTTAGACCTTAATATTGTCCTGTGCATACAGCTGCAGTGTTTTCCATTAATTACCTAGATTGTTCTGGCCCGTTCTGTCCTGTCAGAGCTTAATAATGAATCAATAACATTTTTAACAAGCAAAACTCTAAAGCAGGGCTCTCAAACTCATTTTCTTTCAGGTTCCACATTCAGCCCGATTTGATCTCCAGTGAACCGAACCACTAAGATAATAACATAATAACCGATAAATAATGGCAACTGCAAATTTATGTCTGTGTTTTAATGAAAATAAATAAACAAATAAATTAAATTATGAAAATACTTACTTTTCTAAACTATCCAAACAAAAAAGATGTGAATAACCTGAAAAAAACTGAAATTTCTAAAGAAAAATAAGAGCAATTTTAACAGTATTCTGCCTCAACTTGTCATTTCTACATGTGCATTATGGATCAGATCTACAAAGACACTAAACACTTAAACTTGTGCTTAATTTTCTTTAGACATTTCAGGTTGTTCATATTTGTTCAGGTTATTCACATTTTATTATTACAGGATAGTTATAAATGTAACTAGTTTCATAATTTAATGTTATTTTTTGCACTAAAACAAAGAACATTTTGAAGTTGACATTATTTACAGACATAATGTAATATTATTTTTTTCCCATCAAACCCAGTAGAAAATCCGCAGACGTTCTTTTTTGTCTGTTCTTCTGCTGTTATTATTGGACTGTAGATCAGATTGGTCTGGATGTGGAACCGCAACTAAAATGAGTTCCACAGCCTGGACTGTGGAATTTTTGCACTTTGTAAATTCATCCCAGGGGTCGGATTGGAACCTTTGGGGGGACGCATCTGGGCCCCGGGACGCATGTGTGACACCCCTGTTCTAAAGAGACTGAGTAAATCAGACTTACTGCATGTCAGCTGCTGAGGGTCTGACAGTCATACTCTGTCATCATTTCTGCACAAATTCTGCAGGTTAATGCAAACTGAAACTGAACATATGAGTCCAGGAAGACACTAAAGCATCGTCCTAAATGGGCGGAAACTCACTTGTTACCTTAACTTAGCCCAGTGTTTCTGAAACTGTAGAGCAGGTCCCCTAGGGTAGGTGCCAAGGCTTACCGGGGGGTAATGGGATCACTCCTGGATGTTTTTTTTTTTCTTCAGGTTAGAATATCTATCAGGTGGAACTAATGTTTTAGTGTTGGAGCACCCTGGAGTCATTTTATGGACGTACACCAAACCAATCGACTGCCATGATGATCTGTGACTGGACTAGACAATGAGTTTAGGTTTGGACGAGGGACAAGGACTGGACTGGAAAAGACAAATGTGCAATGTTTGTGTTTTTGCACAAGGTTAGTGACATTCATTTTGTCTTCCGTTAATGCAATAATACTTTTCTTTTTTTCTTTTGTTCAGCAAGCAGGTAACATCTAAAAACTTTACCTTGTCTGAACAAAAGAAAAAAGGAAAGTAGAGTTTGGACAGTTTGCACTTTAATGTTCTGAGATGTGCATTGGAAATGGGCTCACTGCAGTCCCTAATATTATTCAAATGTCCATTTTGTTACCAAAATGTGTTTGTTGTTCTATAAAAAGTCACTTTATTGTTATAGTTGTAAGACAATTGCACATTTCCTATTTTTATTTGGAAAAATGTTGTCTCAGGGAGCAGTTTAGTTGAGTTTATTTGTGTTATTCAAGCAAAAATCTAAATTATTTTAAATCGGAACAGAAAATTATTCAAGGAAAAGTAAAAAGTATTCTTACAATACTGATGTTTCTTTCAATAAAAGTTATAATTGCACCACTGTTACAGTGTTGTTGGGGTTGAGGGGGTCCTGGAGATTTTTCATCCTTCGGGGGGGTGGGGGGGCACAGAAAAAGACTGAGAACTGAGGTAAAAAAAATAACTCTTTTTCCATCTGTCTTACAAATAAGAAAAATAAATCTTTATAAGACTGCGAACCACTGACCTAACCTGTGTGAGTAACATTAAAGTAATAAACCTGTCAGCTACTAATTACACAGATGAACAGGTCATTTAAAAGTAACTTTAGCTGAAAGTTTTGACAATGCTGTTATTTTTAATGATATGATCTGTTCAATGCCTCTGAAACAGTAGATAATGACAAATTAAGACGGATCATGATCTAAGCTCAGGTCTCATGAAGCATTGATCACATGGTTTTCAACATTATCTGCATGAAACAAAGTGGTTTCCAAGATAATAGAACGATGTGAAGCAAAAATGACACAAAAAATTACTTTTGGTTTTTTTTGCGTACAAAAAGGTAAAGGTAATGGGTACTGGATCGCATTGGTTTGTCACTTGTAAAGAAGTGGGTCAATGTAGAAAAGTTTGGTTGAGTAAACACAAGTCAGAGCCGTCACAGAAAGCACTGATCTAAAAAACAGTATCTGAAGTCCTCATGCAGTGCATTACATATGTGACATGTAATGCATAGCTGCATGAGTATTTACTAGCTTCATCTTTTCGTTTGATCGGATATATGTACATTGCAATGCATCGTCAAACTGATAAATTCACACAACTTTGTACACTTGCACAGCTTAAACACCTTCCAAGAGGCAATTTGTGGTCCATTACAGACACAGAAAGCAACAACCAAGATCTCTAATGACACGTGCAGTAGTTTAAAAAGTGAGAAAGTAAAACAGTAAAGCAAACGTGTGAGGGGAAAAAAACCAAACCTGGAACCCTCCTCTCTTATTGTTTTAAAAAATGGCTGCACTCAGCAAGGCCAAAAATAAGCCTGAATAGAAGCAGCAAAACAAAAACAGCAATACATTTTAATTGTGTCTGGCCGGCGGCAGTGTTGACAGTACAAATGAACAGGCATTGTAGTGCATCCTAAAATGTTAGCAGGAGTGTGTGTGTCGGTAGGAGAGGTGGATGAAAGCTGGTGTAGTCGCTGTGATAAAGGCCTGGGATGTGTTATTCAGACCCCTCACCGTCTTATGAACTTCAACAGTGGAAACACACTGCTGATGTACTAGTATATGCATCTGTTTACCTGGAAACACACAATATTAATCTTAATGCACTTACGTTGAGGAGGTTCAGGGAGGAGGGTGGAGATGGCTCGGCTACTGTGTTGTGGAATACATATGTTATATATTATATCGGCTAAAATGTGCTTAGAGGTCTTATTTCTGTCTCTGTGCATAAGAAATCAATCTCATAAGAAATCAATCTGGTTGCGCAATGGTGATATAACCAATACAAAGGTGCTCTGAGTTATTCCTTGTTCTGTAATTTAATGTGATAGATAGCCGATGAAAGACATATGTTTGATTATTGATCTGACACTGAAAGTAAGGAAGGGGCAGGACTAGATAAACCTTTGCTTCTTTCTGTCGCTTCTCAAACTGTGTTTATGAGTTGATTCATATGTCAGCTAAAATGTGCTTAGAGGTCTTATTTCTGTCTTCGTGCATAGGAAATCAATCTCAGTGAATCCCCAAAAGGAACTTTGTGTTGGTAAATGCAAGTTCTGCAAATGTGCAGGATTTCAGTTCTGTTCAACATGTTGATGCTCATATGAACTATGTTTTCAGCTCAAAAATGTCCAATTTCAGCACAATTAATGCTATATTTTCATGTCACAAATGGACAAGTTCTATTTGAACTGAATTTACCTGAAAAACAAATCTTCTATTCTTTTAGATTCCCCAGTTTTTCTTCCCAGATTCTCTCCTCCATATCACATGTTTTATTTGTACAGGTTCAATCTGTTCCACCAATACATACATGAAGAATGGCACACGCCACTTTTGAAATCAACAGTTTTCTAATAATAAGCATTTTTATACAGAAAGAACAATTCTATATTGTTCTTTCCTCTTTAGTCTGATGCTAAACTATCCAATAAATAATAGTGCTCCTAGTTTTTGCACAGGGATCATTAGTGTAAACGCTGACATGGCTGCAGAGCATCAGTATGATGGGATCCACAACAACCATGTCACATCCGTCCACTGACACATTTAGTGTTTTTGTGTCAGCTGGGATTGTTTTAGATCCACAATACTAACATTTATGAATAAAAGGAGAATTATCAATAGTAAGTCTATAAGTTTATTCCTAATAAAGTACTGGTACTGACCAGAGCATCATGGGTAATGTCACGTCCGTCCACCAGCAAAAGTTTTCACATACACGTGCTATTCCAAATCCAATATTTATGAAAATAGAGCTTCCACTGTCAAAGAATATCAGTAGTCTGTGCACAAATGGATTAGCATTATTTACACACACTTCATTTATGACAACTGTTTTTTTTTTTGACAAAAATGGCCACTCATTTGACCCCCTAAGTAAATTTTAGCCGATATATTTTACATATTGTATATAAACTAAAATAGTTGTGGGTTATTGACTGGGGCACTTCTAGCAATTGTGGGTATAAAATCCTGTATGTTGTCGATTTGTCGGAGTGGGGTTGGGGGTGAGGTATGTATGTGTTGTAGGGGCAGCACTTTTATACATGAGGTGTGTGTGGTCCATAACTAATGTAACTAACGCTGGCATGAAGCGAAAGTAAAACTGAACATGCTTTCAATGTCCGACTCCCAACTTCTGTTCATCTACTATACTGTAGACCTTACACGAAATTTTCACAACTTCTAACCTGTACCCACTGGACCCACTCCACTGCTCAATGGCCCCCCCCAGGAATGCTGGGCCCCATGAATTTGTCACATTTACCCCCCCTTTACGGTGCCCCAGCTTTCTTGGTAAATTCCACTGGCATTTTCAGTTGAATAACCTCTCAACTGGCATGTTTCAATAACAATGTTGTTTATATAACAACATTATTGATTTCATGATATTCTTTTGATTCTTGGATGATTTTTGATCTGTTTTGATTAGTAAGTGGAATAACTGATCAGTAACAGCATCAATATAATAATCTTTATACCTGAGATTGGAATTTGTTTAATTACTATTATGATAATTATACCAATTATGTCTAATGCAGTGGTTTCCAAACTTTTTTGACTCCTGTGCCCATTTTAACATCTTAAATTTCTGGCGACCTCAGACATTCAAAATGGAGACACTTGTTTTTGATCATGTAATAGTTTGCTTTACTATGTTACAAATAAATGTTAATTTTAGACACATTTAGTCTATATAATGTATATTATTATGGATGGAGGCAGTAAATCCAGGTGTAGATTACTGCACAAAGGGAGGATTTTATTTTCCTTGGTCAGGATATTTACAAGGCTGACAATTAATACTGAACAAACAAGAACTCAAACTATGAATTATGAAAGAACTGCAGCATCTGAAACTGACCACAATGAACATTTGACAGTTAAACAGAACCACAGTGCTGCAGTTTCACACTCAGTTTGTCATGTCTGTTATGGATTGGGATTGTCTCTGTCAATTCACCATATATTTTTTATCAGTAAGTTTTGTTTTTTTTTATTACTTACTAGAAATTTCAGGGGACCCCATTTGAATTCCAGGCAACCCCACGTGGGGTCCCGACCCCAAGGTTGAAAAACACTGGTCTAATGTCATAGTTATTATATTTTCTATAATTGCAAGTAAATTTAGGCAGTAAGGGGTTATACTTAACATAAAGGTAGTTGATTATTTGTTTTTTTTTTACTTAATTTTTATTAGATTTTCTCTTTTTTTCAGTACAGTCCAATTATACATTCAAGTACAGTTCAGTTAATTTCTTCTCCCCCTACACAGCTGAAAATGTATTCTCATACACCTCCACAGACACATATGATGAAATTTGAGAAAGCAATAACATTTATAGCAAACAATGTTCACTCTAAAGAATAAAAAAAATAAAAATAAAAAAGGCTGTAGATATAAATCTTCGTCAGAGGTAGAATGACAGCACCTTGATAATATGGAGTATTCTTGCATCACCAGTAAATATTATTGCAGCAGTAAAAGTGACATAGGTTCCCATCTTTTAGTAAATATGGTTTTCTGAAGCCTGAGCAAGTATGTGATCTGCTCCATCTGGTAAATATCCCAAACTTTTTGAATCCATGTATTATATGAGGGAGGTTCTGGTTTCATCCGACTGATGGTTATAGACTTTAAGGCAGCGGTGAATAATATATTCAAAGGTAGCTGATTATGATGTACAATTACATGTATGATAATTCTATTGACTGATATAGACGTACATCCATGCTTTATTAATAGAAATTGATATAGTTTGTGTGTTGTAATAAAGGTGGGATTAAATAAGTGTTTACTTCTTCCCACAAAACACTAAAATTGTATTATTTCTTTCATACAATAGTATATATTTTCATTTTGCTGGTCTTATGTTGTTGACTTGCTTCGGGCATTTGCTTTTGTCGGTGGTTGTTTTGTGCTTTTTTTTTCTATGTGCGAAATAACACATTCAGTCATTCATTCAAAGCAGCTCTCTCTTTGAAGGGAAAGTCGACCCTTTTTATGCTCTGAAAGTCAACCGCTCAAGCCTTATAACGGGCAGAAGTACACAAAACACACACACATTAAAGCGTAGAGCGGTGGAAGAACCGTTTGGGAGTTAATTCCAATTTTGCTGACAGTAGATAGGTCTTCCCATTCTCACTCTCTATCACATAGTAATTACTTATAAGGCCACAGGGATTATGATGTCCCCAACTCCCCTCTGTAATAGAGCTGGTGCTCCATAGAACCCTTTAGCTTTGGTACCCGGGCTCCATCGCCCCCCCTCATTAAGCAGTCCCTCCCTCTTATTATCCCCTCATGTAATATCCTCCATCCATTAACTTAGCCCACTCCTCACCATCACTCCCTCTCCTCTATCTCCATTTTTCCCCCATCCCTCTCTCTCTCTCTCTTCCTCCGTCTTCCTTGTGCTCTGCTCTTTTCTCCACTCAAGCCTTCACAGCACTGCCACACTGGATCAGCTCACTATAATTTGACTCCTACACAGCAGTCGGTGAAAGGGAACAGAACCACTATGCCCTGAATATACGAGCGTTCACGTCGGGGGGAGGGGCTTCGCTTCAGGGACATATATAGTACAATGTAGTACAGTGGAAAATGAATATGCATTGTCCTTACGTAACCAAGCGCCTTCTTTGTTGCCGGCACGTCATGTCAGTGCTCACATCAAGGAGTGGTTTCTCAGCTTTGCTAATGTTTGCATTTTCCTAAGTGGCTGTATCTATTTCTGTCCTGTCGCCATGGCTTTTGGCGCGGCAGCAAACAATGTGCGGTGACTTCTTCTGATTACATTCACCGTGGCTTTAACTGCATCCAAGTCTCACATGGAAACCCATTGTGTCACACAGAACAAGTGTCTTCTATTGATGTTTGTGTAGCTATGTTTTGTGGGAACTTACTTACCTTGTGCTGTTGTCATGGCGATAGCTCAGCCTAAGAAACACAAGTATAAAATCTTAGTCATGTGACTCAGTGAACAGGGGTTTTATATCCCGTGAGAGTGCTTCTTGTTTATCTTGTTGCCTTTGGAATCCTGGTCGGTGACCTTTGGTACTTTCCACTTTCGGTCTGATGTTCACAGGCAGCTGATTTCCCAGAATCCCTTGAGTTCTGGTTCTTGTCCAGACTTTGTATCATAGCTCTCACATTTGATGTCATGGTAATGTGCACCACTATAGTCTACTTTTCTTGGGCTTAAAGTGGTTCTGTGTAGTACTAATATTCTGAACTCTCAGCAGCAGGGGTCAGTCTGGTACCAGAACACACTTAATTCTACCAAAACCACCAATCAATCAGCGCTATACTCCTGAATAAAGAATAAAGCTCATTGTTTACGCACATCTAAATTAGGGTATCATCGAGTTTTCTTCTTGAAACAAAAACTAATAGGCACTTTTCAATCTTCACGTGCTGCATCAGCTGATAGTTTACATCAGGGCTGTCAAACTCATTTTCTTTCGGGGGCCACATTCAGCCCAATTTAATCTGAAGTGGGCTGGACCAGTACAATAATAGCATGATAGCCAATAAATAACAACAACTCCAAATAGTTTTAGTGCAAAAAATAACATTCAGTTATGCCAATATTTACATTTACAAACTATCTAAACAAAAAGGATGTGAATAACCTGAAAAAAAACAGAATTTGTTAGGAAATATGAGTACAGTTTTATCAATATTTTGCCTCGACTTATCATTGATACATGCACTACCAGTCAAAAGTTTGGACTCACCTGGTTTTTCTTTATTTTCGTGACTATTTACATTTTAGATTCTCACTGAAGACATCAAAACTATGAATGAACACATATGGAATTATGTAGTTAAAAAAAGTGTGACATAACTCAAAGCATGTTTTATATTTTAGATAATTCCAAATAGCCACATTCTGCTTTTATTTCTGCTTTGCACATTCTTGGCATTCTCTGGATGAGCTTCATGAGTTAGTCACCTGAAATGTTTTCCAAAAGTCTTGAAGGCATTCCCAGTGATGCTGAGCACTTGTTGGCCATCTGTGGTCCATCTAATGCCATTTAAATGAGAAGGTGAGTCCAGACTTTTGACTGGTAGTGTATGCATATGTACAGATCAGATCTACAAAGGCACAAAACATTTAGTAACAGGCAGAATATTGTTAAAATTGCTCTTAATTTTCTTTAGACATTTCAGGTTGTTCATATTTGTTCAGGTTATTCACATTTTATTGTTTGTTCATGTAAACATTTTCATAATTTAATGTTTTTTGCATTAAATCAAAGGAAAAAAATGGTGATGTCATTATTTGTAGGTTATTATGATAGTATTTTTGAGTTTGATGCCCTAACTTGCACTTTGCAAATTCATTCCAGGGGCTGGATTGGAACCTTTGGCGGGCCAGTTTTGGCCCCCGGGCTGCATGTTTGACACCTGTGGTTTACATTATAGCTCTGTTAGCTTAGCTCTGTTAGCTTAGCTCTGTTTTTAGACTGAAAACAGCCACAGTAAAACCACAAATCACCTCCATTTTTTGTACAGTTTGTGTTGTCAATCATTGGAATTGAACAAACGAGGTCAGAACTGTCACAGTCTGAACTGTGGATCAACAAACAGCAACTTAGCAAACATACTAACATCCCATAGTAACTTTATACCTTCATTAGCCTCTGACTCAAACTCATCCGTGTAGAAGAAACTCTGCCATTTCAGCATCAAACTCCATTTTTTTCAATTACAGCTGGAGAAAACACCAGTGCTTCTAGATTTTATCACTTTGGCATTTCCTTTGACTCTAAAAGTTGTTTCTTTGTGGTTCTCATCCCATCTGGTCGCTTTCTGATGCTTTGTTTGAAGACCTGATCAGAGTGACTCACTACTCCCTCTAGTGGTCACATAAACCCACGGGCCCACTAGAGTATTTTAGGTCATTTTTATATTTAAGAGTAGGGCTGGGTAAAAAAATCAATTTAATCAATCTTAGCTCGATCTCATTTTAATTTTACGTAATCGATTAATAGTGGATGAGATCGATTTTTCAGAGCAGGACCGGGAGTACGCGTAACCGCGGGCGGCTCCATCTGTGAACCCCTGGGGAAGACTTGGTCTCACTCACGACGGCTCTGACGCGGAAAAGACGTGAAGGAAGGGTGAGGAAAACCCCTCCTCCCCCTCCACCTGGCCTCAAACTCGAACCCGCAGTGTGAAGGAACTGGCCGCCTGGCGAGTTGCGGAACCCGGTTGTTCTTGGAATAATAACTTGGATCCATACTATCACCTATGGCTGAGTATGGAGTTAGAGGAATAGTAAAGCGACAATGTCTGACCGCTATGCCCCCCACCCCCCCCAACCCCAATAAGTAGAAGCCTTCAGCCATAAAACAGAATAAAGATGACGAAGAAGTCCGTTCTGAGCCACTGTACAAACATGGCAATGTTTGTGTCCCGTTCATTATTTCAGAGCACATTCAGCTTCTTACTGCTGAAACGTCCGATTTATTTCCTTTCTAATATCAATATTGACACCAGTATTGATGTGTTGCATGACTGCAGTACTCAAATAATCAGGTTACAACTCAAAATTGTACTTTGGTATCACTAAATTACTCTGAATCAGTCAATTAATACTGAATCGAATCGAATCGAATCGTGATTAATCGATTCAGAACCTTATGAATCGAAATCGAATCGATTATGGAAATTGGCCATGATACCCAGCCCTATTTAAGAGTGTTATGGGCCCAGATAACCCCACGATGGTTCTTTCCTCAGGTTCAGGATCTTGGCCACAGGTCGTTGAGGATTATCTGGTTCACCTGTCATTGTTCCTTCATCTGGATGTAATTAGTCAGGTAGGCTTTAAAAGGAGCTGGAGGGTCCAGCTCAGTTGGCTGTTAGCTGTCCTCAAAGTAACGTCCCCTTTGGCTGTCTGACATTCATCTCTATTTAGTTTTTGGTTGGCAATTTCCCAACTCTTTTGTGCCCCCCCCCCCCCCCCCCCCCCCCCCCCCCCCCCCCCCCCCCCCCCCCCCCCCCCGATCAGTGACTCCCATTTCTGCATTAGAGTTTAATGCATTCCAGAGGTCCTTGTTGCAAAGTGGGGCCAGATTGAAGTACCCTGACCTTACTGCCAACTATGTGACATCAACACAACAATGGCAGCGCACAGTGTGCAAGTTCGCATTGAAAAAAAACTTCACAGTGTATAATTAGCTCATCCATCATTTTGCTTCTTCCATCTCGTTTGCGTGAGAACACTGGACTGTCGACAGTTAAAATGCCTCTTCAGTAACAAAGCAAATAAGAGCTTAGAGCTGCGATCTCTGTGTTGTTTATGTTCAACGTGGATCACCTGGAAAACTTAGAGGTGGGATGTAGTTAACATAGAGTGAGATCTATTCTACCTCCCAGCGCTCTGGAATGCAGCATAAGACCCACCTTTTCATTCTTTCTATTGTTGTGATTGACTTATTGAGTGACTGAGAATTTCAGTCTTTTTTTAGAGCCACCGATTTTAGTTTTATGACCTTTCTTTCAGTTTTTTGCAGCTTGTTTCCCAACTTTGCAACCCCGGTCCATGTTTTGTTGGATTTTGTTTTGGGGGAATCATAACAAAGAGTGTAAATACCACATTTGGCCCCATTAAATATGACTGGATGTTTCCACGGTCTAGGATCAGTCTTAATTTAGTATGTTTTTCAGAGGGATTAATTCAAAGACTCAATAACAGTGCTGTCAAAATGTTCCTACTAAGCTAACATTTCATGTGAGCACAGGTCACAAGACTTATTTATTTCCGTCCCATATGTTAGTGTCTGTTTGCCGTTAAATATTCAGTGTTTATTCTGCACTAGCAGTTTGTGTGATATGTTGTGTTGTTGCAACTGCAAAAGTAATATTACCATAAATCTGTCAGTTAAAGGCTTCTGAAGCCCGACATGCAGCAAGTTTTTATTTAAACAGATGCCTTGGAGTTATGTTGGGGACAAACTTTTTCTTTTCATTATAACCCTCTGGTGGGACTAATTAGTCTACCACAGTCTGGATAATGGAAACACTGCAGCTGTATGTAAAGCAAAACATGGACTAGTGTTTACTTCATCTGGATATTGTCAATATTGCATTAATGTCTGGCCAAGATTATGTAAAAATGCTAAGTTTCTAGTCTGATAAAACAACAAAAAGCCTCACACACAGCCTAAACCTCCATAAACCAGTGGAAAATTTAGTTTTGTTGTTACTCCCATGTCTTTTATGAGGATTGTGATTCTGTATCCCATAATTTGTTCAGATCTTCCATCTCTATACAAGAATGATAAGATGTTGAGGGTGTTGACTGTTTTTGACTTTAAGGGCCTTCCTAGAAAGTCTGAACTAAACTTCATGATTGATCCTATTAGTTTTCAGTGTTTGCCGTTTTTGCCAGAACCTGTACAAACTTCAGATGACATACATGCTGTCACCTACGTGGGCCCCCTGTACTCAACAGTGATTGATTGGTAGAAGGGCGTCCATTTGTTATCATCATGTTGGCAGTTTGTTGTGTAGCCTTTTCCATTTGAGTAGAGAAACCTGAATGAACAGATTATTTTCAGAAACACTGTTATTGTTATTCTGGCATCACTATCAGCAACAGAAACTTCAAGCCCAACACGCAAGAGTAGTTTGCAAAATGAACATCCTTATGTAAAAATACTATTGTCAGCAACAGGAAAAGAGGAACACATTTCTATTAACCCATAAAGACCCAGTGTTCCTTTTGTGGGAATTAAAAATAATACATTTTTGCCTGTATTTAACCTTTCTGAAGTGTTTTATCACCATTTATTATAATGTTATCCTCTGCATTTTTTAAGTGAAAACCAAGTTTTTTCCTGTATTTAATTAACTGATCATTTACTGATTGAAATTAAAAACTTATTATGCTAGAAATGGAGAAAACTGAAGAAAGTGGGTTTTTGTTTGTTTGTTTGTTTGTTTGTTGTTGTTTTTTTATCAGCAAAGATATCCATAAGCAAACATAAACAAAGTGTCTCTATCCACTGTCACTTGTTGCTTTTCCATTGGATATCTGCACAAAACTTTACCGATATTTAGTAAATGTTGAAACAACAGAAGTGCGTAATGTCAGTTTTTCTATTAAATCACACATGCAATGATTTGTTTATTATCGCAAGATGACACAAGTCATTTCATAAACAGTGATGAATGTAAATATCGTGTTGATTATTATTATTATATATTACCCCTTTATCCCATACTAAATTAAAAAAGATTGGGTTTCCTGGTGTGTCCACACACATCGCGCCATGTTTCCTTTAAAACTCTTCTTCTTTGCTTGTTGTAACGTCAGTCAACTTTTTTTAAATTTTTTTATTCACATTACTCTAGTTGAGGAAAAAGGTCTTTTCGTTGCAGTTTTTCATGATATACTGATTGCGCTATGCCCAAAAAACTACCTTTTGCCAGCACAAAAACTTTTAATTGAAAAACGAGACTTTTGGCGAAATTGACATTTTTCTGTTAGGTAATTTTTTGTTCTGCGCAAGTTATATTAGCACAATTTGAGGTTCAATGGAAAAGCGACTACTGATCCAACTCCATGGGTTTTACTGGTGAATTAATGTTGTAGAAGATGACAGTGTTTCCATAGTAACTACAGAGCCTCTGAATGTCCATATGGGTCATATCTGATGACCATGAGAAGATGAAGAACTGTATTTTACACCAAAAATTTACAAGTATTGATAGGATTAATGGATCAGAAGAAATGAAACATTTTAGATCGGCAGATGATTTTGGTCGCCAGTGGCTGTTTGGGTCTCTATGGGTTAAATATCATGTCTTATCATGATGAATGGATTACTTTCCATTCTTTTTTCCTTTTTCTGTCGTTAAATGACTTTAGATAACATATGGTACCTTCCTGTTCAGAAGTTCGAACCATTCCAGACAAAGACTCAGGTGTTTAATCTGGTTCTTGGTCCTGAAGAAGTTTCCAGCTGCAGTTGCACTTTGGATCGAACTAAAAAGTCAAAGTATGGACAAATAAGTTGGGTCTGAAAGTGCCCCGAGACTCCTGTTTGTCATGTTCTGATGACACGGGCATTAGTCTTGTGGTGTCTGTTGAAGTAGCTGTTTGGTCATAACTCAGGTTTCTCATCTCCCACTCCTTGTAACCATTGTTTCAGGGTGAACAGATGATCGGATCACAGGAGTCCACTGCAGGAGCACATAAATAAGTGAGCATCTCATGTCGATATTTCCAGATAACATCGCCAGAGCATAGTGAAAACCACAGCAGAACTAAAGACAAATCCATATCATGTGTGGAAAAATGAAGCATCAAAGAAATGAAAGTAATAAATAAATAAACCAGCACATACTGTAAATGTACTGATACTGTAGAGCTTTATAAAGAGCATTCAGTGCCCAACAACAGGATTTTTACGTTCAGCAAAAATTCAGTTTGTTTTCACTAAAGACACATGATTCCAATCTTTAGGCGAAAAAAACATCACACCCTTGATGACCAGAGTCTATACTGTTTTTTTAATGGAGTCTTATGGATGAAGGCGGGCACAGGCTATTGAATAAACAACTTCCTGATAAATGGTTGGTTTGATTACACTGGTCAACAACAAATTTATTGTTTAAGTTTTTTGAGCTGATTTAGGATAATTGTGGTGTACTGAATCCAAAAATCACATTCATTTTGCTCAATCAGGTCAACTTTCTGAACTATGCTACATATTGGCTTTTGAACATTTTTGCTTACATTTATGGGCATTTTCATATCATATGATACAAAATTCTTTCATATTTCTTGCAATAAATGAGTTCTGAAGATTTTACTTTTGTCAATTTATGATTAATGGTTTTTTTTAATATTACAGGTGAATGAAATGGCTTCGACTAGAAGATCTTGCAAAAATAAGCCTGACGTATTCTGCTCCATCTGCGCTGAATACACCATTGTACCTAACAGGAATCAAGTCACAAGTTTCATAAAGTGTGCTTACCAATCTTATTTTGGTATTATTATATTTTGTGAGAAGATCAAATTTTTTAAAAGCAAATTAGCAAAAAAACCTGACCTGATTGAGAAAAAAAGATGTCATTTTTGGATTTAGCGGTGCAAAATGGTCCTAATTCAGTTGAAAAAAACCTAGACAACTTGCAGAAAACATTTTTTTGTAACCCAGTGTTATAATTAGTCGACTTCTGTGATCTTAAACATCTTATCCATAGATTAGCAATTTACACTGGTCTACAATTTTTTTTTTTTTTTAATTATCTGCTTCAGAGATTAAATGTGCTAAATGCTATGTATTTTAAAAAGATTAATTGGAAAACAAATGACAAGTGCTGGTTTGCTGATGTTTTCCGGGTATATGATCAAGTGTTATTCCACATATGTTGGTTTAGGAACATTTATACAATAGATTTATAAATGTTCCACTGATAGAACCTGTAAAGTGAATGTATTGTCATGTGCAGACAGTATTTTGAAGTAGATCTGGTAGCTCTGAGACAAATATTCCTTTGAGTTAAACCCATTCTCTCGTAGAATCTCGAATTTCCCATTTTGACCTGAGACTGTATCTTGGAATCTTCAGCCAACCAGCATTTATGGCTTGATTTTTCTTTTTCAGTGACTTACACGTGGTAAAATTTCACCCCCTTTATGCATTTTACTTGTAGACCAGTGTTATGAAGCCCCCTGCTGAGATCTAATTTTATGAGACAGTGACAGTTTGAGGTGAGGTTCATTTACTACAGCTCTATGGTCAAATCATGGACCAAACACACAACATTTTATATCTCTTCTTAGTATCATCAAAACCGAAGGTAAAAATAATCAAACTCTGGAAACATGATGCTAATCTCTGCCATCACAGCTCACAAAGTCCACTCTATCGAACCACAAGACCACATTATAGATTAAGAGAATGATGGCAGGGAATTGATCCAATTGACTCGCAGTGATATTTCTGATCAAAGTATCAGCCACAGGGTAGCTGCTGTGATGTGAAGTGGAGGTCAGGCCACCTAGCTACAGCTATTAACATGTGCTCTGGGATAGCTGAGAGAAGAGCGGAGACTTTCAGCTTTCCACTGATACTTCATTTATTACTCAGATCAGAATCATACAATGCCAGGTCTCCACGGCGCTAAGTCTAAATCATACATGAATATAGATTAATCTGAAATACCTGTGCCACTCGTTACTTAAGTTGTAGAGTACAGAGGTGTGTGTGTGTGTACGGTCCATGTCCATGACACTGAACCAGAAAAATGTAAAGTGAACTATAACCTCACAGTATAATAACAAATAAGAGATGCCACCATGTGGCACTATAAAGTACTACAACTAGGGATGCACCGATACGAGTATCAGCATCAGCTCCGATACTCAGTGTGTGTACTTGTACTCATAAAAGTAATCCGATACAAATGCACCGATACCACTTACGGCCATTTGACATTCCCAGTTCAGTGCAGCAGGTACGAGGAGGAGGAATAATGTGTGTAGAGTGTGAAGAGTGTGGAGATTTTTCAAAATAAATGACAGTGATAAAAGTAACGCTGACTGACAGTAACGTTAAAGACACAGACAGATACAGACGCAGCGTTCTGTCCGTCCTCTGTGTACATTCCATCTGTTTATCAGGTGCTTGCAGATGTGTAAACAGAATGAGAATACCAGCGGATGTACGGAGCGGTGCAGACCGCTGCCAACAGAAGTGAAAACGAAACTAATCGCTCATTTCTCTTTTCTCTTCCTGCTGAAGCTAAACTTTTAAACCTTACCAGTGAAAACGCTGCAACATTAGTATCACGTTAGTATTACCTCTGTCGTCTCCATGTTTGTTATTACTGACTTTCTTCTTCTCAAAAAAACTTTCCTCTTCTTCATGGTATTTGTTCAGTATAGTTAACTCAGAGCGGCGCCCCCTGGTGGATTAATTGACAAACGCTCATTCCAACACATTAAATGTCAGTAGCAGCACTTTGTTCCTTTTGTAAATGTGCTTTATTGTCGTTGTCATTAGTCTGACTGGAACAAACAACTGGAATGGGATTATTAAGTACTCGTATCGGTACTCGGTATCGGCAAGTACTCAAATGTAAGTACTCATACTTGTACTCAATCTGGAAAAAAGCGGTATCGGTGCATCCCTAACTACAACTGTAATACAGTAATACTGACTGTTACACTGTCACACTTAAGGTTGCAGTGATATTAGGATCGGACATTGGCCCCAATATCAACGTTTTAGCTGTATCGGTAAAAGCAACTGATCCAAAAGACTGATCATTCCCCTTTAACTTTTTGCGACATGGGCTACGTCATGCATGCCAAACGTAATTGTAAAAGTAACATGACGGACCTGTATGTGGAGGACGTGGTGGGTCATATAGCTTTGTAGATAAAGCTGTGAGAAAGTAACCATGAGCTCCCCTCACCTTATCAGTGACTACCTGCTGCCCCAGTGGGGAGAATGTGCCCCCCCCCCAACCCCATGGACCTCAGTCCAGGGGGCTAACACGCACACACGCACATGTGCTTGCCCCCACCCACCCCCAGGTGAGAACCTCACCTTTAAATCAATAATGATATCGGAACAGTATTGGCTATCAACCAAAACACATCAGTACTGGAACTGAAAAAGTCGGATCTGTGCATCCCTATTCACACTGTCATTAACAATAAAGCTGCCCAGAATGGAATCTTTAATCTTTAGTCCAATCTTTAGAACATCTTTGGCTTCAAGTTTTGTGTCAGACAACACTGTCGACTTAAGAAAACAAATAGATGTTTACCTCCTTTTTCATACTTACACCGACAAAACATTGATTAAAATGACTAAAAACTAACAGACTACCACTGCTCTAATTGTGTCATCTCGTTGCATCCTCTTCTGCTATTGCTTAATGGCACCTGAGCAAATAATTAGCATCACAAACTGAATAACATGATCCACTGTTAATATTTCAATGACTATCCATTGACATTAACATCATGGATTTAGTTGCAAAACCAAAACACCACAAACACAATCTGATCTTAAACCAAAACAAGGAGCGGTCACTACTGCAATAATGACCTAGTATTCAGCTTTCTGGAAGTTCTGTGCCAGAATATGGGTGAATATTTCCATCACACCATAGAAACAGTAATGAGGAGGACTTTATTGTTCTCCTACTATGCCATGCTATGTGGAATGTTTTGGAAGTCTGTTATGGTATGTGAAGAACATCCTCCTCCAGGATGCAATTACACCCTGAAAATTCCAGTTCTGCTCAAGACATGTCTTTTTATGTGATGGTTTGTTTTGGGGGGGGGGGATTCCTCATGTGCATATTCCACCAAAACAACCCCTGAAATAATTTTGCAAATGCATCCTGTGTTCAGCACCGTTAAAGAAGAAACTAAACTACCCAGAGAGCTTTTATTCCAGAGTGACATTTATCTATCTACTACACCAACACAGAGCTAATGAAGTGTTGAAATAAGGGTTTGAAGACATTAGACGACTACGAGAATGTCATAAATATACAGAAAAAGGTGTAAGTTTTATATTCTGTTGTTTTTTTTGTATTGTACTGACGTGCCTCTTGGTCAGGTCTCCCTCCAAAAGAGTTATTATGTCAAGAGTAGGGGTGTAAGAAAATATCAGTTCTGCAATATATCGCAATATTTCATTTCACAATACTGTATCGATATTTTTAGGTATTTATTCAAATGCAGATATTGTGGAGGTTCATTTTTGTTTTTCTTTTTTGTTTATATTTTATTGATTATTATTTAACAGTCTTTTATTAACCCTTTCATGCACAGTGGTCACTCCAGTGGACAGTTCTTCTGCAGCTGTTCTCTTGTATTTTCAGGGGTTTTCTTGTTTTAGTTCCATATCAGCCGACACAGTGGACACTTATGCACCATCCCATAATACACTGACATTTAGACCATTACTGTAACTTTACTGTTCTTGATAAACCTGATCTAGAGTAACATGTTTAAGTGTAAATCAATTACTTTTATTGTCATTAGTCTGTAATTAACAGTTTTATAAACAGAAGTTGTTGGGTTTTTTTTTTGCATTATATCTCCATGAAGTGAGTAATGACTGGTATTAGAGTGTTAAAATGTGAGAAAACTTCAGATTAACAGCATTAAAAATGTCTGCTATAGGTTCATACTGTCTTCCACATATAATTATTTTAGGTAATTCATTTATCAGACAAACTAGTAAAGCAAGTAAACAAACAACTACCCCTGTCTGAGAAATGAATTACCTATAATAAGCATTAAAAATGTTTTTATTTCATAGTTTTCACACAGTATATCAGTAAATACATGTTTATTGGCTTTAAAAGTTCAATGCATGGTGTCCAGCTGAGTGGACATTTTTGCAGCTCCATGAAAAATAGATTCAGAAGAAAATTTTCTGTAGGCATGTTTTTTTCATGCCTAAAGAGGAATAAAACACTCAGGAAAAAAATCTTGATTAAGGGTCTCATAATTCATGCATGAAAGGGTTAAATAATATTAGTTCCTTTGTTGGGATCGCACAAAAATACTGTTCTGATGTTAGTTGTGAACTAATAGAATATGAACATTTGAACGGGATCTTAAACTGTAATGTCTGTTAAACAGAATTTCAGTTTGAACACAGAGCAAATTGTGTGATACCGCATTAGATCCAGTTCTGATCAAATAAAAATGTGTTTAGTATTTGTGCAGATATCTGGTGTAATTCAATTCTTCAAGGAAATAATCATTAAAAAAAACAAACAAAAAATTGCCTTTTTAACAGTATCATGATATATCGTGATATATTGTATCATGATCCTTCTGTTGTGATTTGTATTGTATCACCATATTCTTGCCGATACACAGCCCTACTTAAGAGACTTCCTGGTTATATAAAGTGTAAATAAATAAATAAATCCTGTTAATTACAGGGTGAGTCAGAAAAAATGCTCTTTTCATTTAAAGAAATTGTACCACTGAAATGGAAATGCTTATTTTACTTTTGATTATACAGTCATATTGATGTGGTTATTGAGCATGTCTGGCGATTGAATCATTGATTTATGGCATAGCATAACAGAGGGAATGTCCATTGTTTATTGTGCACCGAAATATCTGCCAACACAGTTTATGCCACCGTGAATGAAATTGAAATTGTCAACCATTACAGCATGTTTACTCGCCATCAAAATGTTTTGTCTCAACGAAGTCGTCCGGCACGACCTTCAACCTGGCTACCATTCAGATTGATGCAAATCTGTGCTCGTTGTCGCATCTCTAACACAGCTCTTCTCGCCATTCGTGTTCGTCGTAGGGCTCGGATTTCAGCCGTGATGCGATTTCGGAGTTCCTGAAGAGTTTGTGGAACAGTCTGATACACACGGTTTTTAAGATACCCCCACAAGAAAAAATCAAGGGGGGTCAAGTCCGGGGATCTAGGTGGCCACTCTCTCTCCTGACCCAAACAGACAACTTGATGAGGAAATAATACCTGCAATCGCTGTGGTCTTGCCATGATGAAAACTCCCTGGGCACTGTCATGTAGGCCTATGTCCTGAGTGTGAAAGCAAAGCCCCGACTCCTGTAATTGTTGTCAATTTCAAGTTTGTTCACTGTGGCATACATTGTGTTAGCAGGTATTTCAGTGCCCAATAAACAATGGACTTTCTCTCTCTTATGCAATGCAATAAATCTATGACTACATCACCAGACATGCTCAATAACCACATCAATATGACTGTATGGTCAAAAGAAAAATCAGTGTTTCCGTTTTAGCAGTACAATTTCTTTAAATGGAAAGAGCGTTTTTTCTGACTCACCCTGTACAACCATCTGTATGACAGCTGTCAACTAAAATTTCATGACTGTTACAGTATGCTTGTATAGGGATTTGTGGAGATGACACATGACTGTTAATCAAGCGTGAATAATTCTAAGGTTTCTTAATTAGAATTGGGTGTAGAAATGAACAAGAAATAATGCAAATATTCTGTTGTCAATCTTTTTATTCAAGAGTTAGTCACAAAAACATCCATTATTACAATTTGTCCACATTTTGAAAAATAAACACAGTGAACAAACCGAAATAATGCAAATATTCTACTTAAAAGCCTCGTCCTTGCCTGCAACACTTTACCTTTTTACCGATGACACTGACTCTAAGTATGATTTTATGCTTCTTAATTTAAGGATTAAGATTTTAGGCTTCGTAGGTACTCTTGCCACTCTCTCCATTCTCATGGTTTTGTACGTTTCTGACGGTTCTTTCTTTCAGATGGTTAGTGAGTGTAGCTCTTGCACAAATAGAGTGACAGTAAAACCAGTGCAGGAAAAAATAAATATGCTTTCTGTTCTCTCCGCCTGAACGTGACAGCACACTTGAGTTGCTACGGTGACAGTGTGCTCACTTTTGCAGCATCTGTCATCTCAAAACGCAGATACACATGCGTGAACACATAAATAAAAGGCAGGAAAACACATAAGGACGCCAAGCCGGAGGACGAAGGCGGGGGGGTGGGATGATGGGGTGTTTGCCTTTCAAGGGAGATAAGAGAAATGCCAACTGCTCGGCAACAGCCTCAGCCAACAATCAGCCACAACTGATTTAGCCTGGGCTCTCTCATTATGGAGACCTGGACTCTACAACGCCAGATTTAGCCTGCTAATTCGCTTCATCAGAACTGATACAGATCCAGGAACAGCTGGGATGCAGCATTTTGCCATTTTAATCATCTGTAAAATATGTAAATGACAATATTCACAGCGAGGTAGCCAGCAACAGCAGCAACAGCAGCAGCAACAACAGAATAGGGATGCAATGATATGAAAATTTCATATCACGGTTATCATTATTATCGCGGTATTGTTGAAATTGTGCTCAAAATGTTCAAAAAGTACTAATACACACACTGAAATAATTAAACCAAGTTGTATTTAAAAAAACAAAACAAGTGTTCAGAGAATGCAAACCTCCGCCAAGCACCCCGAACGGCGTGCATGTGTGGATAAACTATTTCTTTTTAAATTAAACAGTTTCAAGTAGGGATGTAACGATATGAAAATTTCATATCACGGTTATTGCGACCAAAATTATCACAGTTATCACAGTAGTGTTGAAACTGTGCTCAAAATGTTCAAAAAGTACTAATACACACACTGAAATAATGTAACCAAGTTGTATTTAAAAAAAAAAAAAACTAAATAAAATAATTGGCAGAATGTCCCTTCTGTTGTAGAAACATTCAAATATTAACCCTTAGTGGTCTGAGCCTATTTTTGCCATTTTTCAGTCGTTTTGATTTTGCCTTTATATACTATATAAACAAATGTTTACTATACACATGTGTGGGATCTGTTTTTTTCAACACAACTTCATTTATATCATCTGTCTATTATTTTTTCACTTTAACCTACTATAAAAACATAAAAGGACAGAAAACACACAAAAATATATAAAATCTGATTTGAAAAATGTATATACTTTATTGCATAAACAACACACAGATGCTTAACGAACCTTTTCAAAGACTTTAAAAGTGAATATTGGTTCCAAATATTAGGTATAGAAAATTAAAATTGTAATAAATTAAAACAAATATTTGACATAAACGCAGATCTTAGGTGTTTTTTTCCCCTAAAAGTGCAGTAATCAAACATGGTTATCATGATAATTAGAATCTAAACGGTAATTATAACCGTCGGCAATTTTACCGCGGTTTATCGTTATACCGGTAATCGTTACATCCCTAGTTTCCAGGTTGTTCCATACAGCAGAAAAAGTTGAAGCTTGGTACCACTCAAATTTGTGTCTGTCAAATTATATTAAATCCAATCAATATTTGTTGGGTTCTAATTATAAATGTGTCATAAATGGGATTTTCAATGTTAAATGTAAATGTCCACAGAGTCCACATTCCACAGTGGAGAATTGTGGGCAATTTTGTGCCAGATACAAGATATTGTTCTAAGCTACGGGTGGATCCAATTGGAGGCTAATCGGAGTCGTTTGGAATTTTTAAAGAATTTTGGAAAATTGCTCAGTGATGACAGATAGGAAAATTGTAGATTTTGTGACCTTGCTGTGACCTTGAACTTTGGCCTACTTGGCCCAAAATTTAATGGGTTGGTCCCAGGGCCTAGGCCTATATGTGGGGAAGATTTGGGGAAGATGGGTGGAAGAGTTTTCCTGTAAAGTTACTAACAAACAAAGCAAAGTGATCACAATACCTCCTGGTGGGAGTAGTAATAGGCACAATGTACTTTCTGTGGCAGAAGCATTCAAATATTAACATGTAAACTTCAAACATACAAATGTGCATTAAAGATGGAACCTTATGGACATTGTTTGACCATTTTCCAGGTCAAGTTTGAGCTGTTTTAGTTTCTTTTTCATAGACATTCCAAATTGGCGTGCTGCTGCTTCTCCAGGAAATGAGCTGTACCGTGAGTTTTCAAAGTGCAGAAATCAAACCTAGTCGTCATGATTAGAACTGCAACCGTTTAATCGACTCAAAGTGATCCCAAAAAAAATCATTCAACCACAATTCTCCTGAATCAAAGCTTTGTTTCGTTCATTTCTCTGCTGTTAAACATTGGTTCCACTGTTGTGTTTCACACGGACGCTTATTGTGACGCACATAGAAGCTTCAATTCAGGAAAACTGCAATAGAATATCTCCCTTTAATCAATTCCAGTCGATTAATCGAATCGTGAGTTTTTGCATTCGCTTCAAGCACCTAATCGATGAATCGGTTGCAGCTCTAATCATGATAATTACAATTTAAACGGTAATACTAACCGTCTGGAATTATCATCATACCGGTAATCGTTGCATCCCTACAGCAGAATTTGGAGATGTAGGCAATTTTCCTGCTCCACAGTTGTAGTGATATTATTCCGCAGCGCTCTTTCTTGTCACTACAGCCTCTTTGTGTTTTGTAGGTGATTTATTACAGATAGCATCCGTTGCGTTTAGGCTCACACGGTAGAGAGGAGATTAGCAGGAAGGCCGACCATTGGCTTTCTTCGTTCTCTGGGGGCTCTCCATGTGCCCTATTGATCCACAGGTCAACTCTCAGACTCGGAGCGGAGTATTTGTTGAGCGACTCTCCACAGCCTACAAACCTTCAGACTGTTGAGGCAGCACATCGACATAATCCAGCCCCGGACCATTAGATCAGCTGGAGCTAGGCTGGCTAGGCGGCCAGGCAACCCAGAGCTTCATCTAATCTTTCAAGCTGACCGGCGGCAGGATGTGTGCAGCAGCTGCCCGACTCAGATGGAGCTGTGGATCTGTCTGAATAACCGGTAGAATGTGCCATATGTTCACGTACGGAAGAAGAAACTCACACAGTCTGAGCTTCTGCAGCTCAGAGGATGAGTACATGTCTGGTACAATGTATCTGCAAATCCTTAAATTCCACCTTAACTTTCTTAATCAGCTCTCTTTGTGGAACCGCGCTGAACTTTGCAGAGATTACCTGTCAATGAAGTGGAGTAGTAGGAGCTTCTTTTTCTTTGTATTGCCTTTAGGTGAAGTTTGGGCTTTTTTATGCTTTTCTATGTCCATTCATCCATGGTTACTCACTGACAGTTTCAGTATTTTTTTCCACAGAGGCAAAACATAACAAAATGTGTCTGTTGTGTGTTTTGGAAAAGGCCAACCTGACATAGCTGAAGTCTTTTTTTTTTTTTTTTTTGTTTTTTTGGGACTGTCAATTATAGTTGTGTTGTCAGAGCCTCTAATGGAGTTTTTCTTGGTGTCAACATGAATGCAGTGCAGTACAGAATGTTTAGGTTGCACCAAGGTTCTAATAGTTTTGGATTTTTCATTCTAGTTTAGTTTTATTTAGTTTGGACTTTTTTTCTCTAATTCAGTTCGTTTTAATCTGTTTTTAGAGCAGGTTTGCTAGTTTTTATTTGTTTTCATTTTTTTCTAAATGCTTAGTTTTAGTTCAGTCGTCTCTTTTCTCTTCTTCTCTGTCGTCGTATTCAAATAAATCCCAGACAGGACTCTGCTGCTTTCTCCCAACTTTAGTCTCCATGTTTCCAGGTAGACTGGGGACCAGAAGACGACTGGAAACCACAAGTGACGGACCGTGAAGTGTCGTATGGAGGCGCTAGCTAAAAGGGAAATAAATCGATTTCGTATCAATCCGACATAGACAAACACGAAAACGAAGGGAATTTTATCCATAATTTTTATCCGTTTTAGTTAGTTTTGTAAGCACACAATACAGTTTCAGTTAGTTATAGTTTTTTTCTTTTAATTATAGTTTTTATTTATTTCAGTTAACGAAAATGTTTTTACTAGGGATGCACTTATACCACTTTTTTCCAGACCAAGTACGAGTACTTACATTTGAGTACTTGCCGATACCGAGTACCGATACGAGTACTTAATAATCCCATTCCAGTTGTTAGTTCCTTTTGTAAATGTGCTTTATTGTCGTTGTCATTAGTCTGACTGGAACAAAGTGCTGCTACTGACATTTAATGTGTTGGAATGAGCGTTTGTCAATTAATCCACCAGGGGGCGCCGCTCTGAATTAACCATACTGAACAAATACCACGAAGAAGAGGAAAGTTTTTTGAGAAGAAGAAGAAGAAAGTCAGTAATAAACATGAAGACGACAGAGGCAACACTAATGTGATACTAATATTGCAGCATTTTCACCGGTAAGGTTTAAAAGTTTAGCTTCAGCAGGAAGAGAAAAGAGAAATGAGCGATAAGTTTCGTTTTCACTTCTGCCGGCGGCGGTCTGCACCGCCATGTACTCCCGCTGGTATTCTCATTCTGTTTACGCATCCGCGAGCAGCTGGTAAACGGATGGAATGTACACAGAGGACGGACAGAACGCTGCGTCTGTATCTGTCTGTGTCTGTAACGTTACTGTCAGTCAGCGTTACTTTTATCACCGTCATTTATTTTGAAAAATCTCCACACTCTTCACACCCCACACACATTATTCCACCGCCGCATACCTGCTGCACTGAACTGGGAATGTCAAACGGCCGTAAGTGGTATCGGTGCATTTGTATCGGATTACTTTCACGAGTACACACACTGAGCATCGGAGTCCCTAGTTTTTACATTTCTAGTTTTGGTCATTTTGTTAGTTTTCATTAACAATAATAACCTTGCGCTACATATTGGTTGTTCCTGTATCTTAGTCCTAGTCTCTGAAAAGCAGGAGTCTGACAAGTCACAGACCATAAAACAACAACATCATCACCACCGGCTGATGTGATGTCATTGTGAGATTTGCAGGTGTACGTGGGGGGTTTGTGACCTCCACTGCAACAATTATCTACCATCTGGTGCTTTGCTTCTTTATACACAGGGTGGTAACATCACCGCAGGACATTAACAGCCTGAGTTGTTATCATTAATCACAAGTAAGTAACCAAACACATACAGGTCCCTGATTTATAGAGTTTTTTTGCTTACTTCTTCTTCACTTTCCTGCACCTGTCTCGCTCCTGCAAAGTTTCCTCACCCTTAAAAGTTAAATGGAGCCGTATCAATAGCAGGTTGCTGCCATGAAGCAGTTGGCCTGTGCTGAACTTTACTAGATAAGACCCGTTTGAGCCAAAACAGAACAGATTGTATCAGACTCAGGGATGTGGAAAAGAAATTGGAGGTGTGTGTGGTGGTGGTGGTGGTGGTGGTGGTGGTGGGGGGGGGGCAAATCCAGCATTGTGAACGCTGTTAGTCTGATAAAACTCAGGCACCTTCTATATTTTTATTAACATCCGAACACTCGTATACTGATACACACATGATGCCAAGCATGCCGTCACACACTAACAAATTTTGGCAACTTTGGCAGCGTACCGAGGTCAGCTACAGACTGCGGCACAGATGCTGTATTTTAATACTGCAGACTAATTAAATACGAGTCAATAAACGATCCCTCGCTGAACGGCCGGCGCCCACAAAGAGGCTGAGTTTTAGAACAGAGTAAAGCACATGAGGCGTTTTATCTGACCTCTAAATAATACAAAATAGGCTGCTGCTGCACTAAAAACAAACCCATGTAGGAGGTTACTGGAAGCTTTCTCTCAAATCACAGGCCAACCTCAAGACAGACTTGAAAAGGGGATTAAAGAGAGTGAACGCTCTGAGCCGAGGCTGTTTCCTTCCTTTTTTCATTACCTTACAGCTGTATTTCAAGTGCGTTAGAGGTCGAAGCAGATGACAGATTCATCCTTGAACTTGAAGCGGTAAAAGAAAAAAACAAAAACAAGCTGAAGGAAGCATTTCTGTGCCTATTAAGGTCAGGAATTGTGCATTTGTAATACTCATCTTGGTCGGATTTTCTGCTTCAGTGTGTTCAAACCACAAACACAAAGTACCTAGTCTATTTTCCTGACTGTGATTTTTTTATTTTTTTTTATTCAAGGATTTGTGATAAAGTGTCAAAGTCCTCACAGAAGACAGCCATGACCTGAGGCATTGTATGTTAAGGTTATCCAGTTCAGGAACGCCTCGAGGAAATTTTTCCGTAATTGGCACAAACGTCCACTTGTGCCCTGTCAAGGCTAATACAGATATTTTGCTAAACGAGCATTTTTCTCTTCATTTGATGGTCTTGTCCAAATGTAAAGGCCGTTTTAGGTCACAACAGCTAATGCCTTTTTCTGTATATCCATGTAGACAAGAAAGTGGAGATTACAAAATGATGGTATCATCTGGGCGCCGCTAGCAATTGTGGACCCCATGAAAGGTAAATGTTGTGAGCCCTTCATAGAATTCAGTATCTTGTCGATCTGTCGGAGTGGTGGGAGTAGGGGGGTATGTACATGGGGTAGGGGCAACAGTTATATACATGGGGGTGCAGTCCATAACTAACATAACTAACGCTGGCGTGAAGCGAAAGTGAATTTGAACATGCTTTCAACATGCTACTCCCGCCTTCCTTGCCTCTATTATACAGCGGACCTTAAACGAAATTTTCACAGCTTCTAACCTGTATCCCCTGGACCCCCTCCACTGCTCGATGGACCCCCCACAAATGCTGGGCCCCATGAATTTGTCACATTTACACCCCCCCCCCCCCCCCCCTTTATGGCGCCCCAGGGTATCTTATCCAAATGTGTTGCCTGTTATTGCTTTGTGTAATGAAGCTGTTGTGCAAGTTACTTCCAAACTGTAATACATTACAGATTACTTGTTACTGTTATTTGAAAGTAATTCCTTGCAATATTACTGTCTCAGAATTGTAATGCGTTGCATGACTCCTGTATTACTTTTGAGTTACATAACACCCCCTCAATACAAGAGATGGAAGAGCCTTGGAATCAAGGTTATTATCGTTAATGAAAACTAACGAAATGACAACGTTAACTGAAATAAAAAAAAACTATAATTAAAAGAAAAAAATGATAACTAACTGAAACTGTATTGTGTGCTTACAAAACTAACTAAAATGTTTAAAAATAACGGATAAAATTCCCTTCGTTTTTGTCTTTGTCAACGTCAGATTGATATGAAATCGATTTATTTCGCTCTAGCAATTTTAGCTAGCAGCACCATATGATATTTAAGGGTCCGTCACTTGTGGTTTCCAGCCGTCTTCTGGTCCCCACTCTACCTGGAAACAAGGAGACTAAAGTTGGGAGAAAGCAGCAGAGTCCTGTCTGGGATTTATTAGAATACGATGACAGAGAAGAAGAGAAAAGAGATAAAAAAAACTAGAACTAAACTAAAACTAAGCATTTAGAAAAAAAAAAACAAAAAACTATCAAACCTGCTCTAAAAACTAATTAAAACTAACTGAATTAGAGATAAAAAGTCAAAACTAAATAAAACTAAACTATCATGAAAAATCCAAACTATTAGAACCTTTCTTGGGATGCATAAATTTATGCCTGAAATACATTTGGACGGATAGCTCAGTAAGTAACGCTACGGTCTACGATGTTCGAATCCCAGCAGGAACACTTACATTTTTTTCAACATTTTTCATGTTCAAACAGGTGGTGCAGCGCAGAGGATACCGGTAGATAAATCCACAATTGCTAAAGAATTCTAACTAGTCATAGAAACATTAGCTTACCTTGTCATTGCTGATCACAGGGATGATGCTAACATGCTAACTAGCGTCTTAAAGCAGGGTCAGGGTTAGTAATGAGCATACGTCCATGTGGACAATGATCTGTCTTCTGTCGTCTGCACCCATTGGCTGAACACCAACAGGAAATAGAACTGTACTGACACGTTTTTGAATCTTTAAATTGTCACCGTCTTACTGTTTTGTTTTGTTTTTCTTTTGTGTGTTGTAACGCAAGCACTATTGAACATGTACCGAGTAAAATATTACTGAAAATTGATTAGTAATGCCTTTACACTACTATGTTACAGCAAAAAGTAATCTGTTACTGTAATGCATTACTTTTGTAACGTGCTACTCCCAACACTGCTTCTCATGTACACATTAATGAGGGTTTAGGTGAGCATAACTGAGTTTTTAAAATGCCATACACATGCCCCTCCCACACTAATACTGATATTTTGCAAAACTGTTTTCTCTTGGTTTGTTCTCTTTGTTTGTTTGCCTCTCAACCACATGTAAATGCCACTGAAGGTCACGAAAACTGAGAGTTTTAGAAAGGTGGTTGGAGTGTGTCCATGTTTCCACTGAAAAATGATGGCGTCACACCTCATTTCGCTCATGTCTGTTATTACTTTGTGTAATGAAGCTGCACCTGAAACATCAAATCCAGTTGTATAAATCAATGTACGACCTGCAGTAGATGGAGGTCAGCACTGATACCTTTGGAAGATGGACTGGTCCGGTGTTCTGGACAAATCCACATCACCACCTCATGTACAGAATACACTTCCACAACTAGGGATGGGGATCGAGAATCAGTTCTTTTTGAGAACCAGTTCCCAGTAGCTCAGTTCCTTGGAATCATTTGCCCGCCTGCTTAACAATTCTGCTTATCGATTCCACCTTTGTTGCGCATGTGTTTTGACATCACACGTACACTGCATTGCTTTGGTTTAGAATGTTGCGTACATGGTGTTCATTTAAATGCCGAGTGGAGGAGTGTCACGTGTTTGATACGCTTCTTAGTGACGCTTGTGAATCTAGCGGCAGAGAAAAGACCAGGGCTTAAATCCGAGCCCAGTTCTGGGGAGGGGGCTCTCAAATAAAAGTTTCTGAAGGTAGCGAAAAGGCAAATGAGCTGCACAACAGCGGGAGACATAGAAGAATTAATAGAGTCTTAAGTTTCATTTTCACTTTATACAGTCGTATGGTGTGACCCCCCCCCCCCCCCCCCCCCCCCCCCCCCCCCCCGAACCGTGTCATCTGTTATTATTATTTGTGCATACTGTATATGTTATATTTTCTTTGCAGAGATGGAAATATAAAAGACAGTTCATGCAAATACACCCGTTTGTACTCTTTTATTCCTTCACCCCATGAATCAGAGGAATTGGAGGAATAAGGAAATAAGGAATTGGATCAATAAGCAAAATCGATATCGGAATCGTTAAATTCTTATCAGTTTCCATACCTATACACAGCCTCAACAAACACTTAAAATAACACAAGTTTACAGCTGAGCTTGTTGCTGCTTCGCCTTCATAAGAGATTGAAGCCTCTGTGTCTGCTCCGTCCAGTATTATCCACGGTGTCCGCAGGAACCAAGGTCTGTCCAAGCGTTTGGACAGATGGTCATGACCAAATGTTTGGGATGTGACTCAAATTGACCCTTTGCATAAATGTGAGTTATTGCCCATTATAGGCTTTGAAACGCATAAAATGCTTGTAATTGTTCCTCAGTTTATTTCAGAAACACAAGGAAATACTTCAGTGTCAATATGAGCAGCGATAATTTGTAACACCTTTTATTAAGTTCCTAGTTTTTATTAGCTTACCGGTCGACAGGCTGTAAGCTATTGTCGTCATGTGGCGTCCGTCGGCGTCTGTCGTCGGCGTCCGTTACAAAAATTTCAATCGTCGTCTTCTCCAAAACTACAGTTCCGATTGACTTCAAACTTGGTATACAGCTTCTTTATGATGATGTCAACAAAAATTAGTGAAATTATTTGGTTCCGGATCTGATTCTGGATTTGGTGCCACTTTGAAAAATGTCCCCATTATAACAGATAGGAAGTGGATGGATGCAATAAATCAATATCAATGATGTCAAGTTGGAATTTGAATTTTTTACAGATCTGATTGGAATATGACCAAAACATGGGCTATTTCTGTAATAGAATAAATACACAGAACTGGGTGAGAATAAATGGCATCTGGATACGTTTCCCAAAGCTTGTAATTTGGCCGGTAAAATACAGGGCCATTGGTCCTATTTTTACCTCCGCCAAGGAGGTTATGTTTTTGCCAGGGTTTGTTTGTTTGTTTGTCTGTTTGTTTGTTTGTTTGTTTGTTTGTTTGTTTGTTTGTCCGTTAGTGTGCAACATAACTCAAAAAGTTATGGACAGATTTGGATGAAATTTTCAGGGTTTGTTGGAAATGGGATAAGGAAGAAATGGTTAAATTTTGGTGGTGATCAGGGGTGGGGGGGCCCACGGGGGGGGGGCACTGATCAGCCTTGGTGGAGGTCTGCGCTCTCCGAGTGCTTCTAGTTACTACATGTATTTGAGTCTGGACAGTCATGGATGTAAACTTTTAACTGGTTCAAAACAACTTCCAAGGTGAAAGTTTTCCTCTCTGTTCTTCAGTTCTAAATGTACCATTATTATAACATTCCATCAGACTGGTAAAAGACCTCAGTACAACATGTTCTTATAAAATAAACTGAAAATCTGAGGATATGAAGACATCTCTAACTCCAGTATGGGCCAGGCTCTACATACACTGCATTCTCATTCGCTTCAGTCAGTTTGGTCGTCACTGCTCATGCCCAGATTTAAACATAGTTTCTCATTTCATTCAAGCCAAGTAAACCCCCTGATGACTTCATCTTTTTTAATTGCATTGCCTTTCAGACCCATTAGTGCACACAGTCTTCACCACTGATCGCATTTTTGCACACTGAGGCAGTTTCCGTATTTTGGGTTCACGCTGGGGGAAATTTTGCTCGTTTCTCATGTATAAGGCCGAATCTCCAGATTGCTGTTTGTTTTCGTGTCAGATTTGTTTGTTCAGGCAAACTAGCTGCATCGGTTGCTGTGGTAACAGCATAGATGTGTGTATGTTTTCTAAGTGGTGATGTGATGCTCCAGTACTGAAGGCTCTACCTGCTGCCTCCAGCGTATGGAGATAGATGTTTTCTCCCAGCAGGATCTTATTATAGTATGGAGGAGCAGCTCTCCACAGGAGCAGACATCTCAGTGACAGAACAGACTGATCGACTATAGTCAGTCATGATTCGAGCTGTACTGAGGTAACTGCACTAGTTGTCACCATAAGGCTGTGTGTTGTCAAGACAGATTCACGTTTACCTCTGTAGAGACAGATCCAATCTGATTGAGAGAAACTGTTTTTCTTGTTTTGTTTTGTTTTGTTTTTCCAGAGAACTCACATATTCATACCAGGGCAGTGCAGCAGACCTCAAATTTCTTAAACGGGCTCACACCAAGGTTATTATCATTAACAAAAACTAACAAAATGATGAAAACTAGAATTGAAAACATTTTCGTTAACTGAAATAAATGAAAACTATATTTAAAAGCAAAAATGATAACTAACTGAAACTGTATTGTGTGTTTACAAATCTAATTAAAACTTATAAAAATTATGGATAAAATTCTCCTCGTTTTCGTCTTTGTCGATGTCGGATTGATACGAAAGTGATTTATTTTGCTCTAGCAACTTTAACTGGCGGCATTGTACGGTATTTCCCGGTCCGTCACTTGTGGTTTCCAGTCATCTTCTGGTCCCCACTCTACCTGGAAACATGGAGACTAAAGTTGGGAGAAAACAGCAGAGTCCTGTCTGGGATTTATTTGAATAAAAGATAAAAGATATGAGAAAACTAATACTAAAACTAAGCATTTAGAAAATAATGAAAACTAATAAAAACTAGCAAACCTGCTCTAAAAACGAATTAAAAGTAAGTGAATTAGAGAAAAAAAAGTCAAAACTAAATAAAATAAAATATGATGAAAAATCCTAAACTATTAGAACCTTGGCTCACACCTCGGATGTTTTTCCCATGTCATGTGGTTGGAGTCCAGATTGACCCTGTTCCAGAGTGTTGGTCCATCAAGGGATAAAGTGATTACCCATCATGCCTAGTGATGTCCCGATCTGGATTTTTTTTTTGCTTCCAATCTGATCCGATTTTTTTGGGATTAGTTTTGCCATTACCGATCCAATACCAACTTTTTACAATAAAATTTTGATTTAAATTTGGAGTCATTATTTACAGGTTTTATACTATTATTTTACTCGAGATCACAACTGGGCTGAATGTGGAACCTGAACTAAAACAACTATGACACCTTTGACTCTTAATAACTTTAGTATAATTTTTGCACTTTCCAAATTCATACTGTGGGACAAATTAGAACCTTTAGCAGGCCGGTTTTGGCCCGCGGGCTGTATGTTTGCCACTGCTGTGGTGTGTCTATGGACAGGTCCGTCAGGTATTATATGGGGGTGCATTCTGCACCGTACCTTAGTGATCAGCGGGTTAGTTGTGGGTTGGGTTGGGGTGGGTCAAAAGAATGTCAGTTTTCTTTGCGGCTGAGTTGGATTAGGTCAGATAATTCCACAAAAGTCCCGCGGGTTGAAAAAGACCAGACTTGTGCATCACTACTGTAAGTACCTCATGATGAGTACGCACAGACCTTACAATGAAAGTGAAATTTGACGCTTTACTAATTCCTCCAAACCTCCTGGTGTTGTGCAGCTTTTCCCTACCTTCTATGGGGGTTGTGTTGATCTGGGGTTGATTAATTTGGTCAAGTCTAGGATTAGCAACGTTATGTGTCCAAGAAACAACAAAAGTAAATGATGTGACATTGCAACATGTGACTATAAATGGCAGTGTGTGTTTTTCTTGGGCAATATTTGTTTATAGTCAACTTATAATCAGTCATTTTCATTGTGGTCGCATATCACGGTCACTATAAGTGGGCCGGTGCTTCTTTTTTTGTTTTTCTGCCATCGGATCAACTTAAGCAGCAGGATCCATCAAACAGAACATCAACCCGGTTAGCATGTTAAACCCAGGGCCATTTGTTTCCAGTAGGAATCATTTCAATGTAACATAAAACAATGGATTAGCTCAATATTTTTCAACCTTGGAGTTGGGACCCCACGTGAGGTCGCCTGGAATTCAAATGGGGTCGCCTGAAATTTCTAGTAGCCTAATTGATTATAAAAAAAGAAAAAAACTTACTAATAAAAAACATATGGTGAGTTGACAGAGACAATCCCAATCCATAACAGACATGACAAACTCTGAAGCTGAAACTGAAGCACTGTGGTTCTGCTTCTGTGTCAAATGTTCATTGTGGTCAGTTTCAGATGCTGCAGCTCTTTCATAAGTTCTTGTTTGTTCAGTATTAATTGTCCTCCTTGTAAATCACAGCTGGACTGACTGGACAGATCCTGACCAAGGAAAATAAAATTCTCCCTTTGTGCAGTAATCTACACCAGGACTTACTGCCTCTGTCCGCAATAATATACATTATATAGACTAAATGTTGTCTAAAAGTAATGTTTATTTACAACATAGTATAACAAACTATTGCATGATCAAAAATAATTGTAATTTTAGCAAACAAACTGTCTCTTCGTTGAACGTCTGGGGTCACCAGAAATTTGTGATGTTAAAATGAGGTCACGAGCCACAAACGGTTGGAGACCACTGGATTAACTGATACCAAGGTATAATCAGAAAACAGCAAAGGTAAGACAACATTTGTGATCCTCGCTTCATAATGCCACAATTTATATTTGCTCGTCTTTGTCTTGTTCAGTGAGTTTCTTTTGGTAGTGAAATAATACTTGTGCTGTTGGATCTGCTTAGTGTTAGCTTAGCGCTGTGATGTTTGTCTCATTGGTCTGTTGTTTTACTAAATTATTCATGGCATACACTGGTCTCAGGCTGCTTGTTTTAGAAATTTGCTCATTTAAATGCTTGGTGTTTTTATTGTGTTTTTAGCGGCCTTTCTTCAGGTTACATGGATGTATAGAATGTGTGTATTACTACAAGCATCATATAGCATTGCCATGGCAACACAGATGGAACTTTGGGCACAGGGGGCAACGGCTTAGGAGGTTAGAGGATACATGTTCTGCTGCATTCACAAAGAACACACACACGGTGGATGTTTTGTGCACATGCAGCTGAGTTGTGCACTTACAGGTGGTCTTCTTTGTCCTCAGTGTGTGTTTTATTTCTCATTCACAGCCGCTCATACAGCTTTTGGTTGTTGAATTTGCATATGGGATGGAAATTGTGTAAGTGGGCAGTTAGTATCTACATACAGTCACAGAAAAAATTATCCGACCACCCCTTGTTTTCTTCTGTTTCTTGTTCATTTTAATGCCTGGTCCAACTAAAGGTCCATTTGTTTGGACAAATATAATGATACCAACAAAAACAGCTCATAGTAGTTTAATTTCAGAGCTGATATCTATCCATTTAACATGTTTTCTTGATTAAAAACCAAAATCACTCAGTTCTTCCATCAATATCTATGCCATTGTACTGACAAAAACAGTGCTTTTAGACATTCCATGTTTTCTTTTCTGTCTGTTTTAGACACGATACACACAGGAGTTAGGACTGGATAGTATAACAATTGTTTTGATGACTTTTGATGGTCTAATAATTTTTTACCACGACTGTATGTGCAGTCTCGTGACTGTTTTCATGAAATATTATAATAATGGATTAGATTTATGTAGTGCTTTTCTATGAACGCACACTCAAAGCACGTACAGTGGATCCATTATTCATTCATTCACACTCTGGTGGTGGTCAAGTGTCTTGCCCAAGGACACAACAGCACATGACTAGGAGAGACAGGGATTCTAACCACCTACCCTTCGATTATTGGATGACCTGCTCTACCTCCTGAGACACGGCCACCCCTATAAATATGACATAAAAAGGAACCCAACTAGATGAGATAAGCTTAGCAGTACCGTTAATGTATTAAAATCATTTGTTGTTGAGTTGCTAGCTTTAGATTCAAGCTTTCCACATAAATCAAATTTGTCCTCAAGACCAGCAGCGTGCAGCTAACGAATTTTCATTTATCCCCTTTATGTAGGGTTAACCCTTTCATGCACACTGGTCACTACAGTGAACAGCTGTTCAAAAGCGTTCTCTTGTATATTCATGGATTTTGTTGTTTTAGTTCCATATCAGCCAACACAGTGGACGCTTATGCATCATCCCATACGCTGACATTCATACCATTACTGTAACTTTGCTGTTCTAGATAAACCTGATCTGCAGTAAGATGTTTGAGAGTAAAAAAACTGCTAGTTGTTATTAGACTGTAATTAACAGGGTTTGTTTTTTTTTTTGTTTTTTTTTTTTGCGTATTATCTCCATGCAGGTATGTTAAAATGTGAGAAAGCATCAGATTAGCAGCATTAAAAATGTTTTTATTTCATAGTTTTCACACAGTTTATCAGTAAATACATGTTTCTTTGGTTCTAAAACTAAATGCATGGTGTCTAGCCTAGTGGACATTTTTGTAACTCCACAAAAATAGGCTAACAAAAAGTTTACGAACACTGATCCTTTTTTTTTTTTTGCAAAACACAAGTGATTTTTCTGTAAATTGGACATCAGAGAATCAAGTCAAGCCACCAGGTTCTCTGTGTGAGTCTGTGTTTGTTTGCCTCACATTTACTTTGATTTCCCTCTGTTTCTGTTGTGGTGCAAAGCCGGACCATTCTGCCAAACATCCATGTTCTCGCTCCGTGAAAAAAAACAAAAAAAAACTTTGTAGCTGATAACTCTGTTGGAGCAATGGGACAACTCTGGCAGAACATAATACATCCACGAGACCGAGCAGAGCTGGACACCGAGCAAAAGGGAAGGCTTATTACCATGGTAACGGGAACACCCCCCGTCTGTTACTATGCTTCTGCAAAATTGTACAATACTCTAATTTTACAGGGTTACAAACACCTTCCCCTCTGATTTAATCTCATCCTTTCAGTCTAATGAAATTTAAAAGGAAGCTTGTAAAAGAAATTATCATTATTTCTTGGACCGTAGATGTTTCAGGATGGTGTTTTTGTCCAGTATTTGATTTTAACTCCGGGTGGTGGTCATAGTCTGAAGATATTACAGCCTTTAAAGTCAGACTCACACATGTAAATAAAAGCGTATGCATTGCTGAATATGTTCAGGTGTGTGCGGTGTTTGCTTTTGTTGGTATTCATACACTCTAGGACATTATTTGTTTATTTGGAGGTCCTCCAGGAGGCCAAGGTAATAAACACTGTTTTATGAGAGTCCTTGTATCTGTGAATCCTTACAAGCAGAATGAAAAAAAAAAGCCCACAACTATGAACACAACTGTAGTAGCACAAAAGAAAAAGGAATGCGTATCTCAGCTGTGCTTTAGTATTAAATCTTTCGTTTTAAGTAAATAATTTTCATAGTTTGATTAGTTTCCTACTGTCTACTAAAACTTATTGAAAGGAAAAAACAGCAATGAGGATCATTCACAATGTTGGCTACCAGGAACACACAAACTCCTTATTCTTACAGTCAAAATTACTCAAATTTCCACACATTGTGGACTATCAAACAGCTCAAATAATATGCAACGCTAAAAATAATCTGTTACCAACAAATATAGGCAAATTGTTCAGTATTCATGAGGTGAGGTTATAATTTAAGAGGGAAAATTAACTTTAAAATTCACGTAATACACATGACTAGGAAGAGTTTTTGTGTTTCAGTTAGCAGGGTGAGACTGTGGAACAGATCCAACATGGAGTTAAAACAGTGTCCAAGCATGAAACAGTTTAAATTAAAATTAAAATTTTAAATTCACAATTTTTCAGAGGTACAGGGATGAAGGCGGTGTTGGGTGTCACTGGGGGTTATAAGGATGGATAAGTACACTACCAGTCAAAAGTTTGGACTCACCTGGTTTTTCTTTATTTTCATGACTATTTACATTTTAGATTCTCACTGAAGGCATCAGAACTATGAATGAACACATATGGAATTATGTAGTTAAAAAAGTGTGACATAACTCAAAGCATGTTTTATATTTTAGATCATTCCAAATAGCCACATTTTGCTTTTATTTCTGCTTTGCACATTCTTGGCATTCTTTGGATGAGCTTCATGAGGTAGTCACCTGAAATGTTTTCCAAAAGTCTTGAAGGCATTCTCAGTGATGCTGAGCACTGGTTGGCCATCTGTGGTCCATCTCATGCCATTTAAATGAGGAGGGGAGTCCAAACTTTGGACTGGTAGTGTATATGTACATGAGCGGCTGTGGCTCAGTTGGTGGAGCAGGTCGTCCAGTGACTAAAGGGTTAGTGGTTTGAATCCTGGCTCCGACTGTCCACATGTGAAAGTGTCCTTGGTCAAGACACTGAACCCTAAATTGCTCCCAGTAGGGCCAGGCAGCACCTTGCATGGCAGCAGTCACCCGCTGGTGTGTGAGTGTGTGTGTGAAAGGGTGAATGTGAGGAATTGTAAAGCACTTTGGGCACCATGAAGGTGTAGAAAATGTGCTATATAAGTTCTGTACATACATGGTAAAATGGTAAATGGACTGGTGTGTGTGTGTGCATATATATGTCACAGTAGAGACTGAAATCCAGTAGGATTCCTAATCCTACTAGGACAGATAGTAATTTTAGTAAGACATCAGGATCTGAAGATTGGAATTCCAATCTGTCCTAGGAGAATTTGCAATCCTACTAGGACAGATTGTAATTCTATTTGGAAGTGGGATCTGAAGATTGGAAAAATACGGCAAAAAATATAAGAATTCTGTCAGGACAATCTCGAATTCTATTAGGAGAATGTCAGATTATATCAAAATGTATGGAAAATAGACTGAATCATTTCACAGCCAAAATTCCAGTCAATTTCAGCATAGGTAAGCATACAATTTCGCCATCACTATTCCAGCTGAATTATTTTCATATCTTTCATATCTATATCAGTGTAAGGAAAAACCTTTGTAGTATTACTTGTTTGAAATTTTGAAGTTAGCTGTAGACTAACGTTAGTGTCACTATTGAGTAGTATGTAGCACCTTTAAGTATTAGAAAAATAACTGACAAAACCTCTGTAGTATTACTTGTTTGAAATTTTGAAGTTAGTACTATAGACTAAGGTTATTGTCACTTAACTAGTGAGTAGTATGCAGCACATTTAAATCTTAGAAAAAGTCTTTGAAGCTTAGCTATAGAATATTAGATTCAAAGTCTGTGTAAATTCTGAATAAAATCATGGTTTGTAAGAATATTGTTGTTTCTTTTACTTTTAACCCTACCATCTAGACCAGGGGGCAGCAAAATGCCAATGCCAACTTTAACATCGTACATTTTCTGAATGGCTTGGCAACAATTAGATAATAATAAAATTGTATGTTGCCATGGCAACGGGTTGTTTACAGGTACGTTTTTCAAATTCTACCGATTTCTAAATACAAATGTGTCTCATTTACATACCAATGACAGTTACAAACGGCCATTGAATAAGGTTGGACCAGATAGATCCAGTATATGGCCCTTAGGTCAATACACATTGTAACCAGGATGCCAGCTGTCCTAAGATATGAAAAGAATTCAGCTGGAATGGTGATGGCGAAATCGTAGGACAGACTGAAATTCCAAAATTCCAATCTTCAGATCCCACTTCCAAATAGAATTACAATCTGTCCTAGTAGGATTGCAAATTCTCCTAGGACAGATTGGAATTCCAATCTTCAGATCCTGATGTCTTACTAAAATTACTATCTGTCCTAGTAGGATTAGGAATCCTACTGGATTTCAATCTCTACTGTGACATATATATGTATGTATGTACAGGGTGGGGAAGCAAAATTTACAATGCACATTTAGTTGTTTTTTCTCAGCAGGCACAACGTCAGTTGTTTTGAAACCAAACATATATTGATGTCATAATCATACCTAACACTATTATCCATACCTTTTCAGAAACTTTTGCCCATATGAGTAATCAGGAAAGCAAACGTCAAAGAGTGTGTGATTTGCTGAATGCACTCGTCACACCAAAGGAGATTTCAAAAATAGTTGGAGTGTCCATAAAGACTGTTTATAATGGAAAGAAGAGAATGACTATGAGCAAAACTATTACCAGAAAGTCTGGAAGATACTATTAAAGAAGAATGGGAGAAGTTGTCACCCCAATATTTGAGGAACACTTGCGCAAGTTTCAGGAAGCATGTGAAGGCAGTTATTGAGAAAGAAGGAGGACACATAGAATAAAAACATTTTCTATTATGGACATTTTCTTGTGGCAAATAAATTCTCATGACTTTCAATAAACTAATTGGTCATACACTGTCTTTCAATCCCTGCCTCAAAATATTGTACATTTTGCTTCCCCACCCTGTATATGTGTGTGTGTGTATTTATGTATATGTATATATCTTTGTATGAATAGGTATTTACATATGTTTTTTTATGTAAATTATATTATATTTGTTCATAGTTATTAGAGCTGCACAATATATTGTTTGAGCATCATCATTGCAATATACGTGTGCACAATAGTCACATTGCAGGTCCTGCAATGAAGGAGGCAAATGAACTCAATGTGTTCTGAACTAACTTCAGCCTGGGTACCTGACACACACTATGCACAGCAATCCACCAATAACAATTGTTCTTAATCAGTTTGCCGAAGCAAACCACGCCCCTGCACTTGGAGTGAGTCACCGGTAACAACATTGAAAAATGAGCAACGAACAACAGTATATTACTGAAAAGGAAGACTTGGTGCCAAATAGAAACGCATCATCAGTTATCTGGAATTATTTCGGCTACAAGAAGGATGAAACTGAAGCATGTGTTCTGTTTCGACAATGTCGTCCACCTGTCGACACAACGAGAGGAAACACAACTAATTTGTTTGACCGTTTATGCCGGCACCACACAGTTATTACATCCTCCTGAGTATTTTTCCATATTGCAATATATATGGCAGGGTTAAAAAAAATCACAATGTCAGTTTTTTCCAAAATTGTGCAGCCCTAATAGTAATTTAAAACCAGAAACCAAATTATTTAATAGTAAGTATCAGGTATATTATAGTATATAGTATAGATATGCATAGACTAGGAAGATTATTACTGTTATTAATTATATAATGAGAAGGGGTGGGAGTTTATAATAAGTTATGCTTCTTTTCACTCCTTTTCAAATATGTATTGTATGTCATGTTTAAGTGTTTAGTTCATTTATTTTCTCCTATTTTGACATTCATATTCCAAATAAATACATCAATCAATCAATAGAGATTTCTTTTTCTTTTTTGTCAGACAGATGGAAAAAAGTTCATTTTTTTAATCTTTCTCATGGTCAAGGTAAAAAAAACATTTTTCCATCTGTCTGACAAAAAAGAAATCTCTATAAATAATTTTCATTTCACCAAAGATTTTCTAATTTCTTTGTCGCCACAATACATTTAAAAACAAAATCACCAAACAAGTAATATTGGAATACAAATGCGAGGAAAAAAAAAAAAAAAGTAATTCAATCTCATTTGTGTAATGCGAGTCTTTCCTGGGGAGGACTAAAGCTGGATTTCTTCCTCCAAGGTCTGATTAATAAGGGATTAACTTACTCTGCGGTGCAGTTGGAGCTGGTTTAGTCATCTGAAATATTCCAATTGGTTGTATCAAATGTTATTAGTAGCTGGATTTGTGCCTTAGCTTCAGGTTAGCTTTTGCAATCTCTGCATTAGCATTTTCATATATTTAAAGTCCAACCAACAGACTCAGAGTTAACACGGTCCTCAGTCTGTAGAACTTGTTTGTTAAGTTTATATTGTCGTTCAGACTTGGTTGGATGGTTGATGTGACGGTAATCGACGATCAGACATGACGTGAGAATTAACATGCACTTGATTATGCGCCATTTAATGAATGGAGCTCATATTTCCGCTGGTTTACATTTAGAGACGGTCCCTGCACGGAGGCTGCTGAGGAGAGCAACGACGCAACTTAATTAAAAGTTTGGAGTCGGATACATGCTGATTGTAAATGACTTCAGATGATGCTAGTGGGCTTACTGTTGATCTCAAGCTGTTCAAGCAGTTAATTAAAAAAAAAACGATGTGGCAAACCAAATCGTTACAGATTGCAATTAATGCACTCTGTCAGCCTGGCTGCGAGAGAAACTATCCCGCCTCGTTAGCAAGCGCACGCCTGCCAGGGTCAAGCCCATAGCAAAGCAACCACTTTTATTTGTTTTTCATCCTTTTTCATAAGCCATTATTAACAGCAAACCAAGCGATAAGCAATCAAGTGCAAAAAAAAAAAAAAAAAAAGACAAACAAAACAAACAAAAAAAAAAAGCTACACCTCTCTTGGGATAAGCCTAACTGTTGCCATGGCGACAGCTCTGGGAGTTTATTCTGAAGGACTATCCTCTCTCTTCATCTTCACCCTCCGTCCTTTTATTCCTCCGTCTGTGAGCCGATCAAAGGTGTGACAGGTAGATAAAGCGCGGCAGTTAAAGGGGAAGGCGTGGAGCTCTGAAAGCAGGGGACGCGTATTAAAAAGACATGTGAGGCTTTAAAGGATAAAACTGCTGAGAGCCTGTGTTAAATCACAGCTGGTTAATTTAGAATCTCACTCTGCATATTTCACTCTTCAAAAACACCACACCTGACTCCGACGGTAATAACTTCACTGATTTCTTCCATGTGAGGACACAGGGTGCGTTTAAGGTGATTGCGCCGTCCAAATTAGGTTTGCAGTGCACGATGGGTTTATTCTGGATGCTTCCTCCCACGTCAGTGACAGACTTCCTCCCCCGTTCTTAGCTGGAAACCATACGTAGGCAGGAGAAGTGGGTTACACGCAGGAAACAGAAACCTCCTGAGGGATGACACAGGAATAAAAACAGGAACGACGGCCGGCATCGCAACGTCAGGGAAGGAAACTTAAACATTAGGGATGCGCTGTCACAGTTCAGTTCAACTAGAATACAGCTGCTGCTCATCTGAGACCAGCGGGTTTAGATTCACACGTACACTCCGGCAAAAGTGATGGAGTGTTAAAGGGATAGGTAGGTAAACTGGGAAGTCACAGATGATCTTTGCATAGAAGCAGCAGGTCGTCTTATTTCCCGTTGAACATAATATGACAACATGTAGATGAACCCAGTAATTAGCATCATCCTTAATGTGAGAAGATGATGCATTTTAATAGCGCCACTGATGGTGGAAGTAACAAGGCCAATGCTTTGGAGGAGTGACAGGATTCAGGTACTGATGGATTTCTTTTAACGTCTAAATGTAACCAGTGTTGTGCAAGTTCCTTCCAAATGGTAATACTTCACAGCAGGGGTGTCAAACACGTGGCCCGAGGCCCAAATGCGGCCCTCCAGAGGTTCCAATCCAACCCCTGGGATGAATTTACAAAGTGTAAAAATTCCACAGTCAAGGCTGTGGAACTCATTTTAGTTCTGGTTCCACATCCAGACCCATCTGATCTACAGCAGGGGTGTCAAACTCATTGTAGTTCAGGGGCCACATTCAGCCCAATTTAACCTGAAGTGGGCTGAACCAAAAGCAATAATAGCATAATAACGTATAAATAATGACAACTACTATTTTTTCTCTTTGTTTTAGTGCAAAAGAAACAAATAAAAAAAATCAAAACATTCAATTTTGAAAATATTTACATTTACAAACTATCCAAACAAAAAAAGATGTAAAAAACCTGAAATAACTGAAATTTCTTAAGAAAATGAAGTGCAATTTTAACACTATTATGCCTCAATTTATACATGTGCATTATGGATCAGTTCTACAGAGGCACAAAACATTTAGTAACAGCCAGAATATTGTTAAAATTGCACTTAATTTTCTGGAGAAAATTTAATCTATACTATATATATATATATATATATATATATATATATATATATATATATATATATATATACAGTCTACTCTCGTTATACCGCCAACTTCCGTTCACGGCCAAATTGGCGGTATAGCGAAAATGGCGTTACAACGGGTTGCGTCCATAATGTGCATGTCTTTACTATATGATGTCTATGCTGCCTCCGTTAACCCGTTCTAATTGCATTTCTAAATAAATCTTGATTCTGTTATGTTGTAAGGGATCATTTAAAGTGGGGAAACATTTTAAGCATTATTATACCGTGTCGGGAAATGACACCCCATCATCTTGAGGCTTTGGCTTAATCCCACGTCCTCTTCCCGACATCCTGACCTACTGAGTGTTCTGCGATAAATGAACAGTGGCCGTTACGTAGACCTGCTTGTAGCTTGTCGCGATCAGCGTCTGGCTCGTTTGTTTCAGTGCATTGTTAAAATTTCTGTGTACTCGATGGCAATCACGCTGGCGGTATAACGGTCGGGAAATCAATGGTATAAGTGTTGTTTGTGCATGGAACTGGGCTGGCGGATGGCGATAGGCGGAAATGGCGGTAGCTAATGGAATAATGCATTGGGGATTTTTGTGCAATGGTTTTGGTCGACGGTGAGCGAAAATGGTGGTATAATGGCGGGCGGTTTAACGAGAGTAGACTGTACATATACATATATATATATATATATATATATATATATACTCTAAATCTATACTCGAGTTGCATCGCTGTATAAGCTGCAGGGTTCAAAACGAGAAAAAAGTAGCGGCTTATAGTCCGGAAAGTACGGTAGTCTAATATAAGGGTGTTTTCACACAGCGTACTCGAGTGACTACCATACTTGGATACATTCACACCTTTCCCGCAGATGTTGTGTTCACACAGGCCAAAACAGTAGGTGGTGGTGTGGAAGGAATTCTGTCACTATCCTACAAATGCGGAAGTCAGCAGAAGACAAACCCTTACCTGTCTGTTAAAAAGTGATGCAGAGTGACCTTCGCTGTCCCTGATATAGCACAGAGTGGTTCAGTTGATAAGGTGAGCCCGGGCCACATGGATCAGAGGCTTTTTCAGGAGACAACAGGAGCACCGTCTGTGGTCTCGTGGTGATTAACCCACTTCCGTTGTCAGAGTGGTGATAGGTCTATTCTGGACTCGGGCATGGATCGCATTCATACGGGATCGTACCCTGCTGAAGTACGGGCAGTCCAGACCCAGGACTACCTTCTAAACTGGACTCAGGAACTGAACGGTTGGATTCACATGAATAAAATTAAGCAGACTTGGGGGGTCCAGCGTACTCGGATACAGACTCGAGTACACTGTGTGAAAACTCCCCAAGTCTATTATACAGCATTTGAAAGCTGTGTCAGTTATCTGTGAGATAAACAAAAATGCAGCTGTTAATTCACATGTCCACCATTATCTAATATAAGGCTGTTATATCCAGTGTATATCAATGTTCTTATTTCATATATCGGCCAATATATCAGTTATTGGCCAGTATATCGGGTATAGTTGTTTTTTTTTTTGTGCCTCCAGTATTGGTATCAGCATCGGCCCCAAAAATCCCGTATCGGTCAGGCTGCACTTGTTACTGTTATTTGAAAGTAATTCCGTACCTTACAATATTACTGTCTCAGAATTGTAATGTGTTACATCACTCTTGCATTACTTTTGAGTTACATACAGACTCATAAATGGCGCGTAGAACCCACCCACCCCCAATACAAGAGACAGGAGAGCCTTGGGATGCATACATTTGCACCTCAATTCAATTCAACTTTATTTATAGCTCACATTTCATTCACAAGGCAGACTCAAATGTGCTTCACAACAGGTATATAACATAAGAAACAATCATAAAAAAGAAAATGCAAGTAAACGATCATATGTACAGACACTTAAACTCGCACGTGTGCATATACCCACACAACCACACATGCACACACACAACTCAACAGAACGCTGTTGGAAAAAGTTACATTTTTAATCTGTTTTTATTAGAAATAGCTACTGATGTGGTGAGTCTAATTGTATCAGGCAGGGTGTTCCATTTTTGTGGGCCATATCCACTAAAAGCCCCTTTCTGGGATCTGGTGTGAGGCCACTGCCTGTTGACCAAAGTGTTCTTGCTGGGATGTAAGTGATGAGCATATCTGTGATGTACTGTACCTGAAGTATACACTACCAGTCGAAAGTTTGGACTCACCTGGTTTTTCTTTATTTTCATGTCTATTTACATTTTAGATTCTCACTGAAGGCATCGAAACTATGAATGAACACATATGGAATTATGGAGTTAAAAAAGTGTGACATAACTCAAAGCATGTTTTATATTTTAGATCATTCCAAATAGCCACATTTTGCTTTTGTTTCTGCTTTGCACATTCTTGGCATTCTCTGGATGAGCTTCATGAGGTAGTCACCTGAAATGTTTTCCAAAAGTCTTGAAGGCATTCCCAGTGATGCTGAACACTGGTTGGCCATCTGTGGTCCATCTCATGCCATTTAAATGAGAAGGGGAGTCCAGACTTTTGACTGGTAGTGTATGTGGACGGATAGTTCAGTAAGTAACGCTACGGTCTACGATGTTCGAATCCCAGCAGGAGCGGTTGCATTTTTTTCAACATTTTACATGTTCAAACAGGGCGGCACTGAGGACGCCGGTAGATGAATCTGCAATTGATAAAGAATTGTAACTAGTCAGAGAAACGTTAGCTCACCTTGTCATTGCTGATCACAGGATCATGCTGATAGAAAAATTCTGTGATATACGCTGAGACAAAAGACGGAGTCACTGGGTTCTGGAATCAGAAGATTTTACTTGCAAGGAGTCAAGTACATACAGTGAGATGCAGCAGCTGACTGAACAACAACAGGAAGTTCAAGATTTTATGAAAGAACATGAGTATTACAATCATTGGACCAAGTGTACAAATATTATGACGTTGATCAGGTTCACCATTGGCTTAGGTATTCAAAACACGGTGATGCATGGGTTCAGTGACCGTGTCTGTACTCTTCCTCCACCTGCCTCATGGCCTGACCTCCTCTAGGGCAGCAGCCCGCTCTGGACCCAAACTGGATGGACAACAAGTACGCTTTGATCCCAAACTAGAACAAAACAAGCAGATAGCAAAGAACTGGTAGACATATCCTAAGTGGATATGTCCGGGCATTCTTGCAAAATGTCATCATAACCCATCCATGACTCGTGCTCTGGACACCTGGTATTTACAGGATATAGTCTAATAGCCTAATTTTTCTAACACATGCTAACATGCTAACTAGCTTCTTAATGCAGGGTTAGGAGTAGCAATGAGCATACGTCCATGTGGACAATGGACTGTCTTCTGCTGTCTGCACCCATTGGCTGAACACCAGCAGGAAAAAGAACTTTACTGACGTATTTTTAAAGGTCTCATGGTGTTGCTGTTTTTGTTTTTGTTGTTTTTTTATTCAACGTGTTAAACCCTGACCATGTTTTCAGGGGAAAAACGCCTAAACAGACATACCCAAAGTAAATGAAGAATTACACTACCAGTCAAAAGTTTGGACTCACCTGGTTTTTCTTTATTTTCATGACTATTTACATTTTAGATTCTCACTGAAGACATCAAAACTATGAATGAACACATGGAATTATGTAGTTAAAAAAAGTGTGACATAATTCAAAGCATGTTTTATATTTTAGATAATTCCAAATAGCCACATTTTGCTTTTATTTCTGCTTTGCACATTCTTGGCATTCTTTCGATGAGCTTCATGAGGTAGTCACCTGAAATGTTTTCCAAAAGTCTTGAAGGCATTCCCAGTGATGCTGAACACTGGTTGGCCATGTGTGGTCCATCTCATGCCATTTAAAGGAGAAGGTGAGTCCAGACTTTTGACTAGTAGTGTGCTTCACAATAATAAGGTTCATATGGATGTTCTTGGTGTCTATGGACATTTACAGACCTCACAGAATCTATTCCCATTGTCTAAAATATTGTATCTATTACTATGCCTGAGTAAACTGGAACAAACTAAAAGAGAAATTAGAATTTTTTATCCTCGCCTGTTTTTTTGTCGGCTGGATTGACGATGATATGCATAAATTAATTGTTCGTGTCGGAGATTTTTAATAGCGTATATTTCACCCCACAAAGATTAAAAACCATGTTTGAACATTAAAGTTTGCACTAAAATACACTTTTGATGTACTTTTATTAACATTAGGGTCTAAACTTTGAGCAAAAGTTGAAAAAAACTTTCATTGTCCTGATTTATTATATTTTTATAGTAGATGAATATTAATATAATTTTTTCGGCCTGCGGGCGGGCTGATAGGACTAAAGGGGTTAAGCAATTAAATTATGGATGAAAAGTGTGTTGTGACGCAAGCGCTATTGAACATATCCTCCTACTATATAATACACGTTCTGTGTCCAATCGATCGACGTTGCAGCACAGGAGGGCATTTGTACGGGTTTTCCTCAGCCTTCACAGGCCTGATCGCCGCCAAACTCACCAAATGAATAGAAACATTACCTGACTATCTACTAGGCACAATTTTATGTCCGTATTCAAATGTTGTGAGGTATGCTGGGAGATTTTAGCCTCTCATGCTATCGTACAAAGGCACCACGGGTCCAATGTCGCTAGTACCAAGTAAAATATCACTGAAAATTGATTAGTAATGCTTTACGCTACTGTGTTATAGCAAAAAATAATCTGTGACTCCAAACATTTTGTATAATTTAAGAGTATAGTGCATAGTTTAGCTCTGAAATGAGGCTAAGTGGAAGAATTATTGTCGTAACATGAAAAAACATGAGTAATGGGACTAGACTTTTAGTAAAATGAACAATTTCTGTTAGTACTGGCAATAGGAGAGGGTGGAACTGTCAGAATCTTCTATCCTGGTGTATGCAGTTTTATATAATAGTAAGAGTATGTATTAATAATTAAATGGAACTTGGAGATGCACTTTACACTCCATCAAACCTTCAGGTCCAGCAAGTTCTTCTCTACATAAAGAATCTGAATCCATGACCTACATTTACACCATACATTTTTAGATTTGTTCTATGAAGATGTATGTAATTATTCCTAATAGTCTATTCTCTTTAATTTGGTATCTTTTCTCTTGGTTATTGGTTCCATTAGTGTATGTGTATGTTAGAGAGTTTATCCAATCATATTACACCATTGTGTGTTGCTGGGTAAAATAAATCCTCTTTTTTTTTTTTTTTTTTCTTTTTTTGATTACTATCAAGTTAGCAGTACATAAAAAAACGTGACAGACACAACGACAAAGAAGACAAGACAAAAACAGATACTAATTACATATTCATCATTATACATTGGTGTGTGTGTGTGACAGAAAAAAAATGAAAGAAAAAACTAAAAAAAAAAAAAAAAAAATAGAAATAAAGCATTGTCATTAACAACAGTGGTAATAATAGTGATGATATTAGCATAATAAATCATAATGAACAAAAAAAACATAACGAAATGACCAATAATACTGATAATAACAGCCGGATAAAGGGTACTGATGGAAATTGATAGTAAAAAAAATGATAAAAATAAATCCACCTTGAGGATCAGACTCCACAGTGCAGCCTCTGGAGCAAAACATTAACAGAATGAACCTGTTGATTTAACCAATCAGATTTCATGTTGGCCACATGGGGGCGATGTGGCATGCATGCAATAACGTCAGCATTTTCCTGTCATTTGATTGGATGATCAAACAGTGACTAGTCAGAGAAAATTCAGCTAAAAAAACACATCTGTAGAGACTTGAAGAAGATAAAATATATTGGTTTAGATTTAATTTCTGTTTTCACCCCACAGTGGCTGGATTTGGTCACAGACAGACTAAAAAATAAGCAGTAGATTTAGTCGGTATAATGTATTTAATGAACATTTGTATGTTTTTGTCATTTTATTCAGTAAATATCAGGCTGATGGTGCTTGAGATGATGTACATGGTGCAGCTGTGGCTGTAGTCAAAGGAGACCTGCTGAGTTGTGTTCATTGAGTTTCTTGCTTTAATAACATTCATTCATGTGACATGAGACAGGACGTGGTTACAGGGTCTGGTTGGCTGCTTAAAAAGTCTTCTCAGGTCTTAACCCTTTATAGTGTACTCAGAGAAATACTGTGTTACTGGAGGACATAAGACATTTTTATGACATTAATGTTTTATTATGTAGAAAATCAAGGTCAACGAAGTTACCATATTTGGTTTCTTACCGGTAAGTGGCAAAAATACAAATAAAAATACAAGAAAAACACATGTAAGGTGAAAGGAACATGTATTTTAGAACATTAGAACATCACTTGTAGAACATTAAACCAATACAAGTGCTGGTCCAGACCCCTGTCCACATCCACAGGATCCCTTTGAACATCAGTTCTTACATTAGTTCCATTACTGCATGGAACCGAACAAAGCAGGTCCACTCACTGTTCATGCAGAGGTGGACCTGACAGACCCTGGAGACCACATTGGACCTGACAGACCCTGGAGACCACACTGGACCTGACAGACCCTGGAGACCACATTGGACCTGACAGACCCTGGAGACCACATTGGACCTGACAGACCCTGGAGACCACACTGGACCTGACAGACCCTGGAGACCACACTGGACCTGACAGACCCTGGAGACCACACTGGACCTGACAGACCCTGGAGACCACACTGGACCTGAAATTGGTGACTCACTGTCCTCACCCCCCCAAAAAAATTAAGGACCTAAATATATATATATATATATATATATATATATATATATATATATATATATATATATATATATATATATATATATATATATATATATATATATATGTGTGTTTATATATATATATATATATATATATATACACTGGACCTGACAGACCCTGGAGACCACACTGGACCTGAAATTGGTGACTCACTGTCCTCACCCCCCCAAAAAAATTAAGGACCTAAATATATATATATATATATATATATATATATATATATATATATATATATATATATATATGTATATATATGTGTGTGTTTAGACAAAGCTATTGATATATGCCGTGCAAGCGAAATCACGTCAAGTCAAGTGAAAGCGCAGACAAAAAGTACATGAAGAACAGAAAAAAAAAAAAAAAAAAAAAAAAAAAAAAAAATATATATATATATATATATATATATATATATATGTATTCTGAGAAAAAAAAAGTCAGAATTCTAAAAGAGGAGGATTACGGCCATTGGAAAAAAAAAATTGGTTCAATATATTTTTAATATTATTATTATTATTATTATTCTGAGAAAAAAATCTAATTTTAATTTCAGAATTCTGTCTTTATTTTACTGAGTAATAATAATAATAATAAAAATATGTTGGACCTTAATTTTTTTTTTTCCAGTGGCTCTAATCCTCCTCTGTAGAATTCTGACGTTTTTTTTTCCCTCAGAATAGTATATATATATATATATATATATATATATACATATATATATATATATATATATATATATATATATATATATGTATATGTATGTATATATATGTATATATATATATGTATATATATATATATATATATATATATATATATATATATATATATATATATATATACATATATAAAATATTAGGCCTGTAACGGTACACAAAATTTTTGGTTCGGTACATTTTCAGTTTTCAAAGCCACAGTTCAGTTTTTTTCGGTTCGGTACGGGAAGAAAGAAAACCCTAATCCTCTTCTGTAGGATCAGCACTCATGTTGGTTTAATGTTCTAAAACACATGTTCCTTTCACCTTACATGTGTTTTTCTTGTATTTTTTATATTTACTTATTGGATTTTTTTTTTTTTTTTTTTTGTCACTTATGGGTAAGGAACCAAATATGGTAACTTCATTAACCTTGACTTTCTACATCACAATAAAAAATGTTGAAATATTTCACAAAAGTAATAAAGTCTTGCTATGTCCCCATTAACACATTTCTATGAGTGGACTATAGAGGGTTAATACGTTCCTAAATAAATTGGGCCTCTGTTGTACTTTTAGTTTCACACAAATCAGACAAATCTCATCTCATTATCAGTGTATCCATGACGACGAAGCAGCCACATCAATAAACCCAAGGCCTCAGCTCCGTATTTGACCTCAGGCTGTATTTTTAACATGTAACTCCTTGTTGTTCGGTGCACTTTTTTTTAATCAAATATGCGGAAGTTGAGTGTTTCCACTAAACCTCTGCTGCCACAGTTGGATCTTTCCTCGGCTGTTCTGGAGCTCTACCTGCATAGGCCACTGTAAATGTCCAGTCAAGCGAACAGCCACATACAAAAGTGCCTCAGATGTGATTCTGCTGCAGTATACTGCTGTGCTAAATCCATTTTCACCTCCTATCTGCTGCAGGGCCCTGAGAGCGGTGGAGGCCGTGGATCCCCAGAGTGAGAAGAGTTCAGCCTAGTTTCAACTCATTCAACACTTTTACTGCTCACCTACGCCTCACCTCTCCAATAAAAAAAAAAACCCTCCCCCTCACCTTTGAGTCCTGACTCCAGCCCCCCCGGCTCTCTCACACCTCCATCTTCCCAGCATCCTTTAATCAGTCCCCCTCCCTGCTCCGGTGACTCCCCCCCGCCGTGCTGAGGCCATGGCGGTGCCTTCAGCCCAAGAGTTCCACTGGCAGAGCCTGGCCAAACTGTCCAGCGGCCGCGTCTACCACACTCTGACCGAGGTGGGGGGGCAGATGTACATGCTGGGGGGCTGCGATGCTGCAGGGAGGCCTTGTGCAACGCTCGAACTCTACTCCCCAGAGGTAATGAAACCCTGATGTGGTTTACTTCAGCTAAAATACAAGCAAGCAAAAACACTATGACTTTAATACTGAACCTTAAAGGGGTTATGTGTAGTATTTATACTTTTAACCCACAAAGACCCAAACATTCTGCGTTGATGAAGACCATATACTGATCTAAAATGTTTTACACTGGATCTAAATCTAAATCTTACAAAGTGTTTTTTTTTTTTTTCTCATTTTTAGTCCGAATATCTCATCACACTTAAAATCAGACGTAATCACCTAAAGAGTAACTGTCAGTGAGTTATAAGAACTGATTTTTAGTCAATAGATCTGGAAAATCTGATTTCAAGAAATCTTATGAAGTAATTTTCACTTGCTCCATTGGCAGATGTTTTTGCTTAATTCAAGATTTTTTTTTTGCTTAATTCAGGATTTTTTTTTTTATTTTTAAATTTTTATTTTTTGCTTAATTCAAGAGTTTTTTTTGCTTAATTCAGAATTTTTTTTTTTGCTTAATGGGCTCTATCCACAGCCCCACTACTTCCTGATCTTCAGGTGGGTCCTTTATTTCCTGTCTTTCATTATTGGACACACTGATTAATCCAGGTGTGTCTAATTAATCAGTAGTCACAACAAGAAGCAGCAGACACACCTGAATTAATCAGTGTGTCCAATAATGAAAGACAGGAAATAAAGGACCCACCTGAAGTTCAGGAAGTAGTGGGGCTGTGAACAGAGCCCATTCAAGCATGGATCGGCCGTCATTAACACCGTCATCAGTCTTTTCGGCTGATTCTGCATGTGTAAATGACCACTACCAGACATTCAGTCTGACCAGTCTGATTGGTGGAGGGACAGGCCTGGACTAGTGAATCAGTGAAGGAGAAGTTTCCATGTGAATCCAGCTCTGCCCAGGTACATCACACTATTACTGTCCTTTATAATAGTCCATTCACTGCTCAGATCGTATCTGAGTGAGTGACAGTCAGTGTTGACTATGGACTGTTAGCATTGATAGCATAGTGCGATTTCTCCTCAGTTTTCGCCTGCGACATCTTTCTTCTTCCACAAGATGAAGCCCTAAAGCTGACAACACCACTATCTTCGTATTACTAACCATCCATTCAACAAGTACAATAACAACAACCCTTCTGGTCTACTCATCACTCTCCGTTGACAACAATGACTGACGACAGCGAACTCTGTGTTTTGGTCTAGAGAGATGTTCCGTCATTTTCCGGTTTTATGTCTCGTGCAAGCACAGAACATACGCTCAAGTCGGTAGTCGATTTGGTGTGTTCTTCACACTTTTTTGACTGTGTCTGGGAGACCGGAGCCGACTGATCAGTACCTTTTCTGGTGGTGATCAGCAGTCGGGTTGGTGTGTCTTTGCCCTTAAATGAAGTGTCTATGACAGTGTTTTTCAATCTTGGGGTCGTCTGAAATTTCTTGTAATTGATTAAAAAAAAAAAAAAAAAAATCAAAAACTTACTAATATAAAATATATGTTGAGTTGACAGAGACAATCCCAATAAATAAGACATGACACTCTGTGAGTCTGAAACTGCAGCACTGTGGTTCTGTTTATCTGTCAAATGTTCATTGTGGTCAGTTTCAGATGCTGCAGCTCTTTCATAATTCATAGTTTCAGTTCTTGTTTGTTCAGTATTAATTGTCCTCCTTGTAAATCACAGCTGGACTGACTGGACAGATCCTGACCGAGGAAAATAAAATTCTCCCTTTGTGCAGTAATCTACACCTGGATTTACTGCCTCTGTCCACAATAATATACATTATATAGACTAAATGTGTCTAAAATTAATGTTTATTTGCAACATAGTATAGCAAACTATTACATGATCAAAAACAGATTAATTTTAGCAAAAAAAAAAAAAAAAAAAGTCTCCATTTTGAATGTCTGGGGTCGCCACAAATTTGTGATGTTAAAATGGGGTCGCGAGCCAAAAAAGGTTGGAAACCACTGGGGTTGGGTTTAAGTTTGAAGAGCAAAACTTGATGATAGTAAAATACAGATGTGCGTAAATATTGAGCTTTTTACTTTATTCAGTGTCTGATCCAGTCTGTGGATTCATAGCACTGATTCTTTGGTGGTTTTGGTTCTTCTGGGCTTTGGAAAATCAATACTCCATAGAACCCCTTTAAGGTCAAATGCACACATCTGGTCCTGTTCTTCATCCTCAGTGTTGCTAGTTTCGTTCCTGCTTGGTCTGATCGTACTCTCTGGTCGGCGTTTGCAGGGGGACAGGTGGATCAGCTTGGCCCCAATGCCCACCCCTCGTGCGGGAGCAGCTGTGGCCGTGCTCGGGAAGCAGATCCTGGTGGTGGGGGGAGTGGGAGAGGACCAGAGCCCCCTGAAGGTGGTGGAGTTGTACAGCACAGAGGAGGGGAGATGGAGGAAGAGGAGCGCTCTGCGGGAGGCTCTGATGGGCCTTTCCATCACTGTGAAAGGTCAGAGCAGGCATTAACACCTGGCACCCAGAGTTTGGGAGGAAACAAACAAAAACAAACCCAGAGCGGCTGAAGCAAGGACAGATGGAAAGATCAGAATCCAGAATCTGAACTGTAACACTGGTCTACAAGGAAAATGCTTCCAGAATAAAAGTAATGAAATTTTACCACATGAGAGTCACTGATAAAGAAAAATCAAGTCAAAAATGCTGGTTGGCTGAACTTTCCAAGATACAGCCTTGGGTCAAAATGTGAAATTCAAGAATTAAGGAGAGAATGGGTTTGACTCAAAAGGAATATTTGTCTCAGAGCTACAAGATCTACTTCCAAACACTGTCTGCACATTAGAATACATTCACTTTACAGGTTCTATTTAGTGGAAGATTTAGAAAACTATTATATAAATGTACATAAACCAATATATATGTGGAATAACAATCATATACAGGGTGGGGAAGCAAAATTTACAATGAACATTTAGTTGTTTTTTCTCAGCAGGCACTACATCAAGTGTTTTGAACCCAAACATATACTGATGTCATAATCATACCTAACACTATTATCCATACCTTTTCAGAAACTTTTGCCCATATGAGTAATCAGGAAAGCAAACGTCAAAGAGTGTGTGATTTGCTGAATGCACTCGTCACACCAAAGGAGATTTCAAAAATAGTTGGAGTGTCCATAAAGACTGTTTATAATGGAAAGAAGAGAATGACTATGAGCAAAACTATTACCAGAAAATCTGGAAGATACTATTAAAGAAGAATGGGAGAAGTTGTCACCCCAATATTTGAGGAACATTTGTGCAAGTTTCAGGAAGCGTGTGAAGGCAGTTATTGAGAAAGAAGGAGGACACATAGAATAAAAACATTTTCTATAATGTAAAGTTTCTTGTGGCAAATAAATTCTCATGACTTTCAATAAACTAATTGGTCAAACACTGTCTTTCAATCCCTGCCTCAAAATATTGTACATTTTGCTTCCCCACCCTGTACCTTCAAAAACATCAGCAAACTGACACTTTTGTCATTTATTTTCCAATTAGTCTTATTAAAATACGTAACATTTAGCACATTTAATCTCTGAAGCAAATCATTTCTAAAAAATTGTAGACCAGTGTAATTTTTCTCACCTCTTATAACACAGGTGTTAAACATGTGGCCCGGGGGCTAAAACCAGCCCACCACAGGGTTCAATCCAGCCCCTGGGATGAATTTGTACAGTTGAAAAATTACACTGAAGATATTAACGATCAAGGATGTTCAAATCATTTTAGGTCAATTCAATCTAAAATGGGTCAGATCAGTAAAATACTATCATAACCCTTTCATGCATACTGGTCACTCCAGTGGACAGTTCTTCTCCAGCTGTTCTCTTGTATATTCATGGGTTTTGTTATTTTAGTTCCATATCAGCTTATGCATCATCTCATTCACTAACATTCAGACCATAACTGTAACTTTGCTGTTCTTCATAAACCTGATCTGCAGTAACATGTTTGACTGTAAATCAAACGCAAATTGCTATTAGACTGTTTTTTTTTTTTTTGTTTTGTTTTTTTTTCTTTTTTTTGCATATTATCTCCATGAAGTAAGTAGTATCTCGTATTAGAGTATGTTAAAATGTGGAAAAAAAACATCAGATTACCAGCATTAAACATGGTTTTATTTCAGAGTTTTCACACAGTATATCAGTAAATACATGTTTCTTTGCTTCAAAAATTAAACGCATGATGTCCAGCTAAGTGAACACTACCAGTCAAAAGTTTGGACTCACCTGGTTTTTCTTTATTTTCATGACTATTTACATTTTAGATTCTCACTGAAGGCATCTAAACTATGAATGAACACATATGGAATTATGTAGTTAAAAAAAAGTGTGACATAACTCAAAGCATGTTTTATATTTTAGATCATTCCAAATAGCCACATTTTGCTTTTATTTCTGCTTTGCACATTCTTGGCATTCTCTGGATGAGCTTCATGAGGTAGTCACCTGAAATGTTTTCCAGAAGTCTTGAAGGCATTCCCAGTGATGCTGAGCACTGGTTGGCCATCTGTGGTCCATCTGATGCCATTTAAATGAGAAGGGGAGTCCAGACTTTTGACAGGTAGTGTACATTTTTGCAAGTCTATGAAAAATAGGTTCATAAAAAAATTTCAATCGCATTGTTTTTTTTAAATTTTATTTTTCATGCCTAAAGAGGAATAAAAACCCTCTGGAAAAAAATCTTGATAAAGGTACTCATAATTCATGCATGAAAGGGATAATAACCTATAAATAATGAAAACTGCAAATGTCTGTCTTTGTTTTACTGTAAGAAAAAAAACTTAAATGACAGAAAAATGTTTATATTTACAGACTAGCCTTTTACAAAAAATGCCAATAACCTGAACAAATATGAACAAACTGAAATGTCTTAATAGAAGTAAGTGAAATTGTAATAATATTCTGTCTGTTATTAAATGTTTTGTGTATTTGTAGATCCACTGTGATCTGTAAGTTGTGATGCACATGTATAAATGATAAACTAAGGCATAATATTATTAAAATTGCACTTATTTTTCTTCAGAATTTTCAGGTTGTTCATATTTGTTCATGCTGTGTTCAAGTACAGTTCGGAGATGTAAACATTTTCAGTATGGAATTTTACTTTTTTCACTCAAACACAGAGAAAACTTTGGAGTTGACATTATTTATAAATTCTTATCCTGTTATTCATATTATTTGACTGGTCCGGCCCACTTTAGATCATATTAGGCTGAATGTGGAACTGAACTAACATGAGTTTGACAGCCCTGTCTTATAAGAAGTCAGGAAGTTTCAAGCAAACTGCAGTGGTGTTCTTCATAGGTTTATGAAGTGAAATGGCATTAGACGAAAACCTCAACATCATTTATACAATAACTAGAAGAAACTCAAACAGAATCAGAGAAAATCAGGTTTGGGACTGAGTTGTCATTTTGTCTGAACTCTTTTTGTCTTCCTGAGCTCATCCACTGTGAAAATTGTAATTTCTCATTATCTCTTGGTTAAATTCTGCAGCAAACACATTACTATTAAGATAACCAAAACTCCTTTTCAGTCATTTCCACTTTCACCTGCACAAACTCTTACAGGTTCAACACTGTCACTACAGACAGATTCGACAGAATAACTTTAAATAATTCAAAACTCTTGTAACAGGCGATAACCGATATTTAAAATGAATATCGGATGATAGTTGATGCTGATACCATTGATGCTGTCTGTTATTTTGTTTTTGTTATTTATTTGTTTAGTTGTCTCAAACTTTGAAGTAAAAAAAAGAAATAGAACTAAAAAAGCCAATAATAGCAATAAATCAATTACATATACACCCATCAATGGTCATTAATCACAGAAAAAGTCATGAATACAATAAATTTAACATAAATCTACATCGGCTAAAATTTACTCAGGGGGTCAAATGAGTGGCCATTTTTGTCCAAAAAAAAGTTGTCATAAATGCATAGAAGTGTGTGTAAATAATGTTAATCCATTTGTGCACAGACTACTAATATTCTTTGACAGTGGAAGCTCTATTTTCATAAATATTGGATTTGGAATAGCATGTGTATGGGAAAACTTTTGCTGGTGGACGGACCTGACATTACCCATGATGCTCTGCTCAGTACCAGTACTTTATTAGGAATAAACTTATAGACTTACTATTGATAATTCTCCTCTTCTTCATAAATGTTGGTATTGTGGATCTAAAACAATCCCAGCTGACACAAAAACACTAAATGTGTCAGTGGACGGATGTGACATGGTTGTTGTGGATCCCATCATACTGATGCTCTGCAGCCATGTCAGCGTTTACACTAATGATCCCTGTGCAAAAACTAGGAGCACTATTATTTATTACCTCCGCCAAGGAGGTTATGTTTTTGCCAGGGTTTGTTTGTTTGTCTGTCTGTTTGTTTGTTTGTTTGTCTGTTTGTTTGTTTGTTTGGTTCTGTTTGTTTGTTTGTTTGTCTGTTTGTTTGTTTGTCTGTCTGTTTGTTTGTTTGTTTGTCTGTCTGTTTGTTTGTTTGTCTGTCTGTTTGTTTGTTTGTTTGTCTGTCTGTTTGTTTGTTTGTCTGTCTGTTTGTTTGTTTGTCTGTCTGTTTGTTTGTTTGTTTGTCTGTCTGTTTGTTTGTTTGTTTGTCTGTTTGTTTGTTTGTCTGTCTGTTTGTTTGTTTGGTTCTGTCTGTTTGTTTGTTTGTTTGTCTGTCTGTTTGTTTGTTTGTCTGTCTGTTTGTTTGTTTGTCTGTCTGTTTGGTTGGTTGGTTGTCTGTCCGTTAGTGTGCAACATAACTCAAAAAGTTATGGACAGATTTGGATGAAATTTTCGGGTTTGTTGGAAATGGGATAAGGAAGAAATGATTACATTTTGGTGGTGATCGGGGGTGGGGGGGCCCACGGGGGGGGCCACTGATCAGCCTTGGTGGAGGTCTGCGCTCTCTGAGTGCTTCTAGTAGGATAGTTTATCATCAGACTAAAGAGGAAAGAACAATCTAGAATTGTTCTTTCTGTATAAAAATGCTTCTTATTGTAAAACTGTTGATGTAAACAGTGCTGTGTGCCATTCTTCATGTATGTATTGGTGGAACAGAAGCAGGATGGATCAGCACCATACTCCAGACTGAACCTGTACAAATAAAACATGTGATATGGAGGAGAGAATCTGGGAAGAAAAACTGGGGATCTAAAAGAAGAGAAGATTTGTTTTTCAGGTAAATTCAGTTCAAATAGAACTTGTCCATTTGTGACATGAAAATACAGCATTAATTGTGCGGAAACATGAAAACATGAAAACATAGTTCATATGAGCATCAACATGTTGAACAGAACTGAAATCCTGCACATTTGCAGAACTGTCATTTACCAACACAAAGTTCCTTTGGGGATTCACTGAGATTGATTTCTTATGCACAAAGACATTAATAAGACCTCTAAGCACATTTTAGCCGACATATGAATCATCTTATAAACACAGTTTGAGAAGTGACAGAAAGAAGCAAAGGTTTATCCTGTCCTACCCCTTCCTTACTCTGTGTCAGATCAATAACCAAACATATGTCTTTCATTAGCTATCCATCACATTAAATTACAGGACAAGGAATAACTCAGAGCACCTTTGTATTGGTTATATCACCATTGCGCAACCATTCTGCCAGAAATAAAATAAACAAATAGAGACTAAACTATACTGGGTATAATATGTAAACCCCAAACTACATATAAACCCATCAAAAATATGAAAATATTACCTGTTTAAACATGAAATCACTATATATATATATATATATATATATATAAAACCTTACTATATTAAGGCTAATGCCTCACCAACATTAATGTGAATATTTTAGCCAAAATATGCTAATTTTTTTCTGTATTTGGCCGTCTTATCCACATGTAAACAGCTTTAAAACTGAGATTTTTAAAAACTCTTCCCAAACTCTCTCCTGTTTGTGTATATCTGTGTGTTCAGGGAAAATGTAGATTGTTAATCGATGGCGTCACACCCCATTTTACTCATGTCTGTTATTACTTTGTTTAATGAACCTGCACCTGAAACATTAAATCCAGGTGTATAAATCAGTGTGTGACCTGCGGTAGATGGAGGTCAGCACCGATACCTTTGGGAGACCGACTAGAACCGGTGTTAAATCTGCAGTTGGAAGAACAACACTAATAACTATAGTTTGTCTGATAGTTTGGACCAGTTTGTGGTCATTTTGCACTGCTGTGTGGACAGAGGTATTTTGTAAAATAAGGGTATGCATTTAATTTAATGTAAGCAGTGCATCAGGGGAAAAGGATAGACACAAAATAAGCTTTTGCTTCTAGTCTGTTCCTTTTTTGGTTTTTATTCAGTGGAAAAAATCAAAATCTTACCAAGTGTATTTTTCTCATTTCTAGTCCAAATATCTCATCACACTTAAAATCAGACAGAATCACCTAAAGAGGAACTTTTCAGTGAGATATAAGAACTGATTTATAGACAATAGATCTTGGTAAGATTTCTTGAAAGAAGAATTTGAAGATCATTTTCACTTGTTCCATTGGCAGATTATTTTGCTTGAATTAAGCAAAAATATGCCTGTGTTTACATAAAATTTACACTGGAAAAAATGCTCCTCTAAAAACAAGTTTAAAAAAATTGATACAAGATATTTTTGCTTGAATTAAGCAAAAAATCTGCCAATGGAACAAGTGAAAATGATCTTGGTAAGATTTCTTGAAATAAGATTTTCCAGATCTATTGTCTACAAATAAGTTCTTATATCTCTCTGAAAAGTTACTCTTTAGGTGATTACATTATTTTAACTCTTTCCCTGCCAGAGCGTTTTACAGTGAGTTGCCAGCCAACACCAGTTCAAAAACTTTACAACCGGTCCTTCATTTTTCTGGAAAAGCTGCTTTTTTGTTTGTTTTTGTACTCAGGAAAGTAATTCACATGATCTGCAACAGCTCCAACTACAGTATAAGAGTAAAAACACGGATTGACAAAAAATCTCATCACTGGCGGTGAAAGAGTTAAGTGTGATATTTTGACTAGAAATGAGAAAAATCCACTTGGTCAGATTTAGATTTTTTCCAGTGTTTTTATTATAATAATTGTACAAAGTGCAATGATTAATGTGCAGTCCAAAATAAACAATCCATTTATTAAAAAAGGGTTGTGTTAATGTAGACAGAGCATAAGTCTTTCAGCCCTTCATCATACAGTGTTAGGCCTAAGCTTTGAATAAACAAAGATTCCATTCCACTCAACCCTAGAACACCAAACTTATCATATTGGATGCATGAGTTTTGAAGCCTTCTAGATGATCAGTGTGATCTTTTTTTTTCTTGAAAAGCCTGATGTGTACAATTAGATACATGCAATACACAGATAATCCATCAGGGGGAGGAGTTCATTCACCAGAGGCCTTTCCAGTGACACTACAAGACTGACATGAAGGAGGAAGAACTGGGAGCATTTAGAAAAGGAATTAACAATTTGTTAGACATGTTTTTTTTGTTCAAAAATAATAATATTTGAGTCTTGAGACCTGATGTATCAAATATGATACAAACTGCTATGTCAAAAAACATTTTTGGTTGTTCAGAAGGACTACTAAAGGCTCCAGTTTCAAAGAACTGGAATTTTTTGTTAATGATTTAATGGTTCAGGCTTTACAGGGTTAACATAGATACCAGTAAACTATATGATCTAAGTCAGGGGTGTCAAACTCATTTTCTTTCAGGGGCCATATTCAGCCCAATTTGATCTCCAGTGGGCTGCACCAGTAAAATAATAGCATAATAATCTAGAAATAATGACAACTCCAAATTTTTTCATGCAAAAAATAACATTATATGATGAAACTATTTCTATCCAAAACAAAAAGGATGTGAATAACTGGAAAAACTGAAATTTCTGATGAAAAACAAGTACAGTTTTATCAATATTCTGCCTCAACTTATGATTTCTACATGTGCGTTATGGATCAGATCTACCATGACACAAAACAGGCAGAATGTTGTTAAAATTGCACTTATTTTTCTTTAGACCTTTCAGGTTGTTCATATTTGTTCAGTTTATGGACTTTTTATTGTTAAAGGAGATCAGAATTTAATGTTCTTTGCAATAAATCAAAGAGAAAAAACTGGTATTGCCATTATTTATAGGCATAATGTCATATTATTTTTTTCACACTAAACCAAGAAGAACATTTGGAGTCATTATTTCTAGGTTATTCTGCTGTTATTTTTGAGTTTGATGCCCTTGACTGTTAATATGTTCAGGGTAATTTTTGCATTTTGCACTTTGTAAATTCATCCTGCAGGTCAGATTGGAACCTTTGGGGGGCTGGTTTTGGCCCCCGGGCCGCATGTTTGACACTTGTGATCTAAGTGAATACACAAGCAGCAGGAATACTACAATCAACTGGTGATACAATGTTCTATGTAAAATACTACATTTACTCTGGTACTGGACTGATCTGAAATGAATATTACTGTTCACGCAAACTTTGGACTATGCTGTCTCTTATTTATTGACATCCTCTATAAAAAACCCACATATATTCTTTTGGTTTTCAGGATCTGTTTGGGTCTTTATGGGTTAATTCAGCCTCTGCCTAAAACAGTTGTAGTTTTCTGCTTGTGTCTAATAGAACAGAGTAGAATCAGTCATATTTTAGGGTACACTGACTACATCCAAACTGTACTTTATGGTCCAGTGGAAAAGTTGGCAGATCCAAACTGTAAGTCTCCAACACTGTCCCTCTCACACTTGAGTCTATTTGAATAGTGTCATTGCATATTAGCAGGACTGTTTTCAGCTCTGGCCTCAAAGCGCTGCAGTGACGAGCTTTACTGTGGTCTTGTCTTGTCATAATAACAACTTGGAAACAGTGTCCGAGTTGTACTTGACAGCTTGTCAGATTTCATGTTTGTGACTGAATTGGATACATGTAGCTGCTGATAAAACGGAGAAAATAAAGTGTAAGATCTAAATACTCACAGAATTAACAGAATCCGGGTATCATTTGTCCTTTTCATATTCAATTGAGAATCCACGATGGGAAACTGAAAAAATGACTCGTTATTTCATTATTCATGTACAAATCAAAAAATTAGTGGTTTTTCATTCTTTCGATTGTGGGCACGAATTAAAAATTGGAAATAAGCAAATGGACCAAATGTGGGGTTTCATGTTGACATTTTTGATATACGATTTGGTTTGACCTGGAATTTCCTGACTTCTCCTTAGATTGTTGACCATGGACGCACTGTACTAGACAAAACAACAACACCTGGAAGATCCTGACCATTTTTTCAGTTGTCACGTCGTCCTCCTTCAGAGTAACACGTTTGCTTCCTCTGAATAACACCAAATTCTCCATTACAGCAGAATGTATCAGACAGAATACTAGCAAACCCACGACTGTCCAGTTCAACACATGAAGTCAGGAACTTCGGGGGGTCGGTGGATCTTTTGATAATTGGATTTCCTTTTGAGAAACAAAAGAAAAACTAGTGGTTAATTGACTTTTGTTTTGAAATACAAGAATTAAAATTGAAATTCACTGTGTTTTTCTTTTTGTGTGTCAAAATAGATAAACCACATTTTAACCCTGTCATGCACGAATTATGAAAACCTTAATCGAAATTTTTTCCTGAGTGTTTTTATTCCTCTTTAGGCATGAAAAAAACAATGCGACTGAAAATTTTCTTCTGAAAAATAAATAAAAATAAATAAATAAATAAAAATAATTTAAAAAATGAAAAAAATAAAAAAAATAATGAAAAAAAAATTCTTATGAACCTATTTTTCATGAAGTTACAAAAATGTCCACTCAGCTGGACACCACACATTTAATTATTGACGCACAGAAACATGTATTTACTGATAAATTGTGTAAAAACTATGGGGAGGGCTTATGATTCTGGGGGTTTATGCTCAGGAGAGATCTACATAATGTTCCCAATTCATGTCAGAAAAGATATGTAGTGTCTTAAAACTTTAATAAAGATATGTATAAAAAAAAAAAAAAAAAAAAAAAAGAACAACAAAATCCATGAATATACAACAGAACAGCTGTAGAATAACTGTCCACTGTAGTGATCACTATGCATGAAAGGGTTAAAAAACGGATCGATTTTCATTTTCTCTTTCTAATAACAAAAAAGAAAGTTTTGGTCTGGTCAAAACAAAACAAAAAAACCCTGTTTTTTTCATTTTCTGAGACCAAATGTCATTTTCCAGGAAACAGCACTAATGCCAATGTCACAAAGATTCTTATGAACGATGGATTTGTATGAGTCTTCCAGTGCATACGAAATTTCATACAAATCCATCGTTCATAAGAATCTTTGTGACCAAGGCATTAGAGCTGTTTCCTTGCAAATGACAACATGCGGTCTGAGAAAATGAAAAAAACCCAGACATTTTTGGTCCGTTTAGGTCAGTGTATCTTCTGGTAAATGGATTTTCTTTTCAGAAACAAAAGAAAAACGAGTGGTGAATTGATTTTCATTTCAAAATAGAAGAATTACATTGAATTTCAAGGCGTTTTTCTTTTTCTGTGTCCAAACAGATAGACCAAATTTAAAAAGGGATTGATTTTCATTTTCTCTTTCTAATAACAAAAAAGAAAGTTACTATATTCTCATTTTTCAATTCATTTTGTCTCATTTTGTTCATTTTTCACTAGCTTTGCTGCTTATTTTTTGGTGTTTACTCATTTTGATGCTTACATTTGTCCATTTTTGGCAACTTTATTCTTTATTTTGTTCACTTTTTTTAATCAATCAGGCATTTTTTTCCTATCTATCTATCTATCTATCTATCTATCTATCTATCTATCTATCTATCTATCTATCTATCTATCTATCTATCTATCTATCTATCTATCTATCGTCCATTTTCTTGCCTATTTTGCTCATTTTTAAATTAATTTGGTCTCATTTTGTTAATTTTTCACTCATTTTGCTCCTTATTTGTCGTCTTTACCCATTTTGATGGTTATGTTTGTTTATTTTGTTTATACAATCGAAAGAATGAAAAATAACTTGTTTTTTTTATTTTGATCTGTACATGAATAATGAAAAAACAAGTCATTTTTTTCGTTTTCTGGTTGTGGATTCTCAGTTGAATAAGAAAAGAAAGAATGATACATGGATTGAACCGCAGCGGTCGGGTAAAACAAACCCTGAGTTGGTTTGAAAAGGGAACAACTCTTTGGTCCAACACTGTAAATGTCAATGCTGTAATTTTTCAGCGGTGACACTCATTTAGGGCTGGTGCGGCCTTGGGTCCACAGTGTGAATAAACCTCAGCGTCGGTGACTTTTTGTTGAGGCCGGCAGTGCATCTGTCAGTGTCGGCCTCAACGCAGATAGATGCCGTATATTCGCAGTTATTGGGCGCCTTGGACGCCGCTCTCTCCATCTCCCTGACTAATCTTCGATCCTTGGCTCCTCTGCTTGCGGCCTCATCCCCAAACTCATCGTCACCGGCTGAACCGGAGACAAATAGTCTGCCAAAATGATCGATCGGGCCAAATTAAAACTAATATGATATTTTTAAACGGATAGTCAGTCACGGAATTGATTAAATGATGCCATTTTTATTGACATTTGTAGGTTCATTATTTTCAAGATATGAATAATGAACTCCAGGTAATGAGCTATTTTTCCTCCCAAACTGAAGATATGAAGGATTTGGGCTTTTTTCCCCCTTTTGCATAAACCCTTTAACCCCTGACGTGTCTGTGCTGAGCATTCTGAATGTATGATTTATTTTAAATATTCATGAAAATTTATAATTTACTCAATAGGAAAAATTTCAAAACGTGGTGATAGAATAGACTTTGTTCATGCCATAGACATCTGAGCATGCTCAGTGCACCCCCCACCACCTGTGGAATGGGGGGGTAAAACACAGAGCAGTGAGTGAGACCGACTCACTATAAAAATACACGGTTTGGGCTTTTTTTTTTTTTGCCTATTTTGTTCATTTTTTAATTAATTTTGTCTCATTTTCTTAATTTTTCACAAATGTTGCTGCTTATTTGTTGTCTTTACCCATTTTGATGGTTTCGTTTGTTCATTTTGGTCACTTTTTTTCTAATTTTGTTAACTTTTATGACTTAATTTAGCATTTTTTCCCCCCATTATCAATATCTATAGCAACAAAATGTTAATATTACCAATTTGTTCACTGATTTGTGTTCATTTTTCTCCATTTTTATGCCTATTTTGTTCAGTTTTTGTCTCGTTTTGTACATTTTTCACTAACTTTGCTGCTTATTTGTTGTCTTGATAATTATGTTTGTTTATTTTGGTCATATTTTTTTTCTTATTTTGTTAACTTTTATTAAATAATCTAGCACCCCCGCCCCCCTCGCCCCCCATTATCTATCTATCTATAGCAACAAAATGTTAATATTATCAATTTGTTCATTGTGCTACTGATTTGGGTTCATTTTTCTCCATTTTCTTGCCTATTTTGTCCAGTTTTTGTCTCGTTTTGTACATTTTTCACAAACTTTGCTGCTTATTCTTTTGTCTTTAATCATTTTGATGCTTACGTTTGTCCATTTTTGGCAACTTTATTCTTTATTTTGTGAACTTTTTTTAATCAGACATTATTTCTATCTATCTATCTATCTATCTATCTATCTATCTATCTATCTATCTATCTATCTATCTATCTATCTATCTATCTATCTATCTATCTATCTATCTATCTATCTATCTATCTCTTTACCTGGAATCATGTCTCAGGGGTGTAAAGGGTTAACGGTTGAATCTAAACTACAGCTCAGAAAATTAGAATACACATTTCTTCCCGTGTATCTCACCGTTCAGATGATGAATGCTGTATTTTTCGGAGTTTCAACACCCTCACCCACTTCCATTCTTATGCCGGAGGTGTCAAGCCAAAGTGCCAGACGTGGACTTGTGCATTTTTATTCTGCGGCGGTACTCCCTGTCCTGTTCGTGTCTGTCACAGTCTCTTGCCTCGTCACCAGCTTCTTTCACATCCAACTCTCTCTAGCCCAGCACATTTCCAGCACTTCAGGAAATAAAGTACAACCCAGCGCTTTCCATCAGCCAGGATTGGTTTTTCTCAAACTGGATTGTGTTGAGCAAGTCATTACTATTCGACAGTGACGAGACATATCGAAATTTGAAGAGGAGTAGTGGTTTTAACCCTTTCATGCATATTGGTCACTACAGTGGACAGCTATTCTCCATCTGTTCTCAAATATATTAATGGGTTTTGTTGTTTTAGTTCGATATGAGTTAACTCGATGGGCATTTATGCATCATCCCATACACTGACATTCAGACCATTACTATAACTTTGCTGTTCTTGATAAACCTGATCTGCAGTGACATGTTTGAGTGTAAATCAACTGCTAATAAAAAATTGCACATATGATAAAATGTGAGAAAACATCAGATTAGTTGCATTAAAAATGTTTTGATTTTGTAGATCCCTTTCTGATATTCAAAAATCAAACACATGGTGTCCAGCAGAGTGGATGTTTTTGGAACTCCACAAAAAAATTATGAAGGTAGATTTGTTTCTTTATTGCTTTAACTATAAAAAATATTTTCATTAAAAATAAATAAATAAATAAAAACAATTAAAAAAAAAAAAAATTCACTTCAAAGAAAAAAGTGTTCAAATGCATTTTTTTTAAATTGTAATTTTTTTTTTTGCATTCAAACACTTTTTTAATTGATTTTTTTTTTTGTTTTGTTTAAGCAATAAAGAAACAAATCTACCTTTATAAAAAAAAACAGGTTTATTAAAAAATTCAATTGCATTGTTTTTTTCATGCCTAAAGAGGAGTAAAAACACTCAGGAAAAAAAATCTTGACTAAGGTTCTCATAATTCATGCATGAAAGCGTTAAAGGGCTCATATTTTTGCTAAACCCACTTTTATTAGTCTTTGGTTCATTTATTTGTGTATATTTGGGGACCTGAATAGTTCATACAATTTGAATTTAAACCCTCCAGGTGCTGCAAAACTATCTTTATTTTCATTTTAGCTGAAATGGTGGATGTCTTTTGGAATATTTTCATATGCAATAGTTTGTATAACCTATATGATACATTTACCCTGTAGGGCTGTAAGAAAATATTGGTTCTGCAATATATCGCGATATTTCATTTCACAATGCTGTATCGATATTAAAAAGTACTGTATGGATATTTTTCGGTGTTTATTCAAATGCAGAACGGAGGTTCATTTTTGTTTTTTGTTTTTCTTTATTATTTATATCTTATTTATTATTATTTAACACTGTTTAATGGTTATTTGAAGCATCCTAAAAGCACTTTTTACCGTCTGAGAGGCAGATTTTAGTTCCTTTGGAAACTAGGAGAATTAGAAAAATTTTATGAAATAGCATTAGATCCTGTTGTGATCAATTAAAAAATGTGTTTAGTATTTGTGCATATTTTGGGTGTAATTCAATTCTTCCAGGAAATAATCTTTAAAAAAAAAAAAAAAAAACAGACAAAAAATTGCCTTTGTAACAGTATCATGATATATTGTGATATATGGTATTGTGATCCTAGTATTGTGATTTGTATCGTATCGGCAGATTTTTGCCAATACACAGCCCTATTACCCTGTCGTGCAAATGTTAGCGTACTGTGTATATGTGAACGTACATGGGCGTATAGGTACAGTTTCCTACTCTTTTAACTGGTTGTACATACTGTAAATACTGTAAAATATGTGATTGTTACTTTTTAGATTTATATTTTTCCTGCCAAACAGTGGGGGAGAAAAGTTTCTGTGATATATTGCTTTAAGAATCACTCTTAAAGGGGTCATATTTTGCTAAACCCACTTTTATTAGTCTTTGGTTCATTTATTTGTGTATTTGGACCCTAATATCCAATCCAATCTGCTTTATGTAACACATTTAAACAACAAGAACGTTTCCAAAGCGCTATACATCATAAAAACAATAAAACAATTAAAGGAAATACTAAAAACAATAAATAATCTATAAAATTGTAACAAAGCTATAAATAACACAATAAAATCAAATAGTTAAAAGTAATAAAATCAATAAAAATAAAGGAATAAAATTTATGATCGTTCATACAGTTTGAATTTGAACCCTCCAGGTGTTGCAAAGCTATCTTTATATTCATTTTAGCTGAAATGGTGGATTTCTTGTGGAATATTTTCATATGCAACAGTTTGTGTAACCTATATGATACATTTACCCTGTGGTGCAAACGTTAGCGTACTGTCTATATGTGAGAGTACGTGGGCGTATAGGTACAGTTTATTACTCTTTTTACTGGTTTCACATACTGTAAATACTATAAAATATGTGACTATTACTTTTTAGATTTATATTTTTTTCTTCCAAACAGTGGTGGAGAAAAGTTTTTGTTCTCGCCACCATGCATTTGTGATATATGACTTTAAGAGTCACTCTTAAAGGGCTCATATTTTGCTAAACCCACTTTTATTAGTCTTTGGTTCATTTATTTGTGTATTTGGACCCTAATATCCAATCCAATCTGCTTTATTTATGTAACACATTTAAACAACAAGAACGTTTCCAAGGTGCTGCACATCATAAAAACAATAAAACAATTAAAGGAAATACACTAAAAACAATACATAAGCACATAAAACTACAACAAAGCTATAAATAACACAATAAAATCAAATAGTTAAAAGTAATAAAATAAAAATAAATAAATAAATAAATGATCGTTCAAAAAGTTGGTGATATTTGTGATATATCACCATAAGAATCACTCTTAAAGGGCTCATATTTCTCTAAACCCACTTGTATTAGTCTTTGGTTCATTTATTTGTGTATTTGGACCCTAATGTCCAATCCAATCCACTATATTTATATATGAAAATTTACTTTTCTGGTATGTCAATATGGGTGTGTATGTATGTGTATGTGAGGATGATAATTGAGGTTAATTACTTACAAAAGATCTCAGGGACTCGATTTTTCATATATTCTGCTGATATGAAGCTAAAGGATTAAATAAGGTATACATCATACATATTCAAAATAAACTAAACTAAAAATAAATAAATGAATTAAAAAAAACAAGAATGTTTCCAAAGTGCTGCCCATCATAAAAACAAGAAAACAATTAAAATAAATACTAAAAACAATAAATAAGTACATAAAACTACAACAATGCTCTAAATAAAACAATAAAATCAAATAGTTATAAAGTAATAAAATCAATAAAAAATAAATTAATAATTGATAGTTCATACAGTTTGAATTTGAACCCTCCAGGTGCTGCAAAACTATCTTTAAATTCAATTGGGCAAAAATTCAATGGATTTCTACAACCTGTTTAAATTCCTGCTTAATTTGTTATGTCTATAACTAGTTACATCACAAGATTAGCACATATAAGGTCCAGACTTCAGACAAACATTGTAAACATTGTGAAGAGGAGTTGATAATATTATTTATTTTGTTGTTGTTTTTGTGTTGTTTTTTTTCCTCTTTTTTGTGTTTTTGTAGGTTTGTTGCATAACTAGTTTTTTTTTTTTGTATTGTGTCCTTGTGGTTCCTTATGTCTAAGTACATGTTTATGTAAATGTATAATTTAAAATAAATTAAAAAAAAAAAAAAAAAGACTTCAGATGAACATTTCTCCAGTTCGACATAATTGTTTGTCAGCAGCAGCAGTTGTAGTCCAGACTGAAAATATGTCCAAATTTGGAGCCCATTACCTCAAATGTTCAGTTGTTGGTTGAACAGGACAGAGCAGCACAGCCAATAACCTGGAGGGGGCGGGGTCTGAAGTGTCTCATGTGCATTTAAAGGGCCAGTGCTCCAAACCACCTTTCTGTGTCATTACTCAGAAATAGGGTTGAAGATGGACCTGTGGAGTTGAATGAATGAAGAATTCAGACACAAGCAGAGCATTTACAGTTTATGGAGACCACAGGGAAATGTGGGAAAATGGAGAAATGTATAAAAAAAAAAACAAAAACTAAATATCACTCCTTTTAAGCTACTCTGTAAATAAAGCTTGTATTAACCCATAAAGACCCAGTTCTACTTCTGTGGCAGTTCCCAAATATTGTTTTTCTCTATATTTAACCGTTATTAAGTGATTTATCACCATTTATTATAATATTATCCTCTGTATTTTTTGTTTATTTCAATGTAAATAGTGGCGTTCCCTACATTTAATTCACTGATCACATAGATGTTCATAAAAGCTCAGATTAAAGTTGAGTGTTAATATGTAAGAAAAGAGAAAACTGCAGAAAAAGTGACTTTTTCACTAAAATATACTAGTAACTGAACATAAACCCAGTGTCTTCATCCACTGTCATTGATCCAACTCCATGGGTTTTACTGATGAATCAATGTTGTAGAAGATGACTGTGTTTCCATGGTAACTACGGAGCCTCTGAACGTCCAAATGGGTCATATCTGATGACCATGAAAAGATGAAGAACTGGATTTTACACCAATTATTTACATGGATTGATGGGATTAGTGGATCAACAGGTATTAAATAGTTTAGATCAGGAGATGTTTTTTGTCAATACCCATAAAGACTCAAACATCCACCAGCGACCAAAATGATTTACTGATATAAAATGTTACATAACTGTTGATCCACTAATTCTATCAATCCATGTAAATAATTGGTGTAAAATACAGTTCTTCATCTTTTCATGGTCATCAGATATGACCCATTTGGACGTTCAGAGGCTCCGTAGTTACCATGGAAACACCATCATCTTCTACAACACTGATTCACCAGTAAAACCCATGGAGTTGGATCAATGACAGTGGATGGACACACTTAGTTCATATTCAGTTGAATTAATGAAGAAATCAGACCCAAGCAGAGCATTTACAGTTTATGGAGAGCACAGGGAAATGAGGGAAAAGGAAGAATTCCATTTTAAAAAAAGTAAAATATCACTCCTTTAAATTTCTGCCTCATACAGTGTCTGACATGGTGCTTGTGTTTTCCGTGCAGATGGCCGAGCTCTGGCTGTGGGGGGAATGGGTGCAGACCTGCTCCCTCGTAGCATTCTGCAGCAGTACGACCTTCGGAAGGACGTGTGGGCGCTGCTTCCTCCCATGCCGACCCCGCGATACGATGCCAACACACATCTGCTGGGCAACAAGCTGTATGTGGCAGGTACGAACAGACCTGAAACTGGGAGGGGGAGAGAAGGAACGAGCCGTGACTGACAGGAGCCCTAGAAAAAAGAAGAATATTAGTCTATTATTAACCATCAACCAATCACCATAAGGCACTAAAAACCATGTTTGTTTTATGCTTTAGTTTTGTTTTTTTGTTTGTTTGTTTTTGTGACAAAAAAGAATAAAATCCAGTCAGCCTTTAACCCAGTGGTTCCAGCCTTTTTCTGCTCGTGACTAGGGGTGTAAGAAAATATTGATTCTGCAATATATCACAATACAGTCTACTCTCGTTATACCGCCAACTTCCGTTCACGGCCAAATTGGCGGTATAGTGAAAATGGCGTTACAACGGGTTGCGTCCATAATGTGCATGTCTTTACTATATGATGTCTATGCTGCCTCCGTTAACCCGTTCTAATTGCGTTTCTAAATAAATCTTGATTCTGTTATGTTGTAAGGGATCATTTAAAGTGGGGAAACATTTTAAGCATTATTATACCGTGTCGGGAAATGACACCCCATCATCTTGAGGCTTTGGCTTAATCCCACGTCCTCTTCCCGACATCCTGACCTACTGAGTGTTCTGCGATAAATGAACGGTGGCCGTTCCGTAGACCTGCTCGTAGCTTGTCGCGATCAGCATCTGGCTCGTTTGTTTCAGTGCATTGTTAAAATTTCTGTGTACTCGATGGCAATCACGCTGGCGGTATAACGGTCGGGAAATCAATGGTATAAGTGTTGTTTGTGCATGGAACTGGGCTGGCGGATGGCGATAGGCGGAAATGGCGGTAGCTAATGGAATAATGCATTGGGGATTTTTGTGCAATGGTTTTGGTCGGCGGTGAGCGAAAATGGCGGTATAACGGCGGGCGGTTTAACGAGAGTAGACTGTATTTCATTTCACGATACTGTATCGATATTAAAAAGTACTATATCAATATTTTTAGGTATTTATTCAAATGCAGATATGGCAGAGGTTCATGTTTTTGTTTTTTATTATTTTTTGGGGAAACCTGCAAACACTTTTATTTCTTGTTTTTTTTGTTTGTTTTTTTTTCTACTTGTCTTGTCCAGCGTCCTAACAGCAGAATGGTAGCCTGGTTCCTTCTGGTGCTGAACAAATTTGCTTTGCCAAGGGTAACTTCATAAAGTATATGAAGCACCCTTTGATATTCAACTGTGTTTATTATGAGTTTTGTTGAACCACATTTCGATGCCGGACCTGACATGGGGGGTGGGGGTGGGGTAGAAGAAGGGGAAAGAACAAGAGAGAAGAAGGTGGCGAAGACCCTCACAAGAACGTATCAACAATACAAACAACAACCATGGAGACAGTTATAATGGTGACAATAACTACAACCAGAACTGAGTAAACTGGGCAGAAGAGAGAGAGAAAAAAAAACATAACAAACAAAACTACAAAAACAAAAAAAAAAAAGCGCTTTTATTTCTATATTCACGTGGGTATTTTACTCTGTTGTTTGTCCTCAAAAAGTAGTATTGTGATATTGTAGGTCATGCATGTAGTTTTTTTTTAAACTGATAACACTGTTTTGTCAAATAACGGTTATTTCAATCATCCTAAAAGCACTTTTTACTGTCTGAGAGGCAGATGCTAGTTCTTTTGTTGGGAATAATGTTCTGATGTTGGACGACTCAGGGACTGTGCACTATGCATTCTTTTCACGACTAATAGAATATGAACATTTGAGCAGGATCTTAAACTGTAATGTCTGTAAAACATAAATGTATTTATTTATTTAAAAATTGTTTATACAGAGGAAAGTTTGGTGATATAATAGTAAATCCTGTTTTGATCAAATAAAAATTTGTTTAGTTTTTGTGCATATTTCTGATATAATTACATTTTTCCAGGAAATATTCTCTTAGAAGAAGAAACAAAACAAAACAAAAATATTGTCTCCTTAACAGTATCGTGATATATCGCGATATATGGTATCGTGGTCCTAGTATTGTGATTTGTATCGTACCGCCAGATTCTTGCCAATACACAGCCCTACTCCTGACCTTATTGTAACATCAACAGACGTTTTTTTTTTTTTTTTTTTTTGCTAAAATCAATTTGTTTTGATTATGTAATACTTTGCTATACTATGTTGCAAATAAATCATCAAGTTTAATTTTGATCCGTGCTTGAACAATGTTATATTTTTAGGGTTTGCAGAGTTCTGCGGTATTCAAGTAGTGGAAACCAAATTGATATTTATTTCACGGGTCCTAAATCCATGGTGGCACCCTGTGGTTACAAATACTTTCATTTGTGCAGCTTCAGTAAAACCTCTGTTTAAGAATTCAGATGTGGACACTAGTGGCCTTGTGAATTACCAGCCTCTTTCCAACCACACTAAGTAAATGTCCTCAGTAGATTGGACAGCAGTCACCAGCAGTTTACTAAATGTTTTACTTTTTTGTTGTGTTACGACCCAGCCTGGGGGTTAACCAGGACACATATAATGTACTCCCGTTGTCCTCTTCCAACTCCCAAGCACAACGCCAGACCAGAAAACTACAGTCCAAAATATATTTGTTTTAAATAAGTTAAAAAAAAAAAAAAGGTTCAGGAGGGGCTCAGCCAAAACAACAAACAAAACCATCTTCCAAGTCGAACTACATTTCCAACTGAAATAAATTCAAGAAATAAAAAATACAATAAACTCACCTAAACTCCCTTAACCAAAAACAGGAGATTACAGATTACATCATAAAGTAAAATCAAGACACCACAAAGAGTGTTGCATGAAATTATAAAATGCAGATAAAACAACAACAATGGATTAAAAAAAAACACAAAAAACAGAAAAATGTTAGAAGACAGAAATAAATGATTCCTTTCAGTATCATTACTTAACCCGTAAGGACGCACTATGACTTTTGAGGCAGTTCCCAAATGAATTTGTCTCTCAATTTAACCTTTCCTAAGGGATTTATCACCATTTATTATTTATTATACTAGCTATCTGTTGTTGTTGTTGTTGTCTGTGTTATATAATGTTGCTGTCTCTTTCCTGTAATGTTCAGTCAGTGAAGACGAATTTCCCCACGGGGACCAATAAATTAAATCTAATCTAATCTATTATCCTCTAAATTTTGCATTTTTTTCCCATGAAAATTGTATATTTTCCTGTTCAATTGATTGATCGTGTAGATGTTCATAAAAGCTCGAAGTAAATTCAAAGGTTATTGTATCAAAACAGAAAAACTGAAGAAAAGGTGACTTTTTCAAATAAATATGTCATTAATTAAACATAAACTCAGTATTATTCTAGAGACATACAGGATGGAAAAACTGACCTATTAAATAAGAATCCAAAAGGACAAATTTTACCAAATTTGGAACAACTGGATTTTATTCATATCCCCCACGAGAGCAGACTTTATTTGATCTAAGTGGCAATATTTTTTCTTTGTACCATTCTTTTTAAATTTCTGACTGTTTATCAATGATCATTTCTATGAAAGCAGAGACAGATGACACCCCCCCCCCCCTTGATTTCTATACAGTTCCGTATATGTTGGTCAATCTTTAATGAAGTTGTATCAGAGTGTGAGTATATGAGCCCCTTCTGACTCTTTTTATTCTGGGCAAACCAGATCATCCTTTGAAGCACAAGTGTCAAACATGCGGTCCAGGGGCCAAATCCAGCCCACCAAAGGGTCCAATCTGACCCGCAGGATGAATTTATGAAATGCAAAAATTACACTGAAGATATTAACAATCAATGGTGTCAGAATCTTTTTAATTCAGGTTCCACATACAGACACATACAGTCCAATTAGATTTAAAGTGGGTCAGAACCAGTAAAATATTACCATAATAACCTATAAATAATGACAACCCCACATTTTCTCTTTGTGTTTTTGGTGTAATAAAGTAAAATTACATGAAAATGTTTACATTACCAAACTATACTTTTACAAAAAATGTGAATAACCTGAACAAATATGGACAAACGGAAATGTCTTTAAAAAAATAAATGTGAGTTTACCAATATTCTGTCTGTTACTAAATGTTTTGTGTGATTGTAATGCACGTGTGTAAATGATAAACTGATCAGCTGAGGCAGAATATTGTTAAAATTGCACTTGTTTTTCTTAAGACAATTCAAGTTGTTCATGTTATTCAGATTTTTAAGGTAACTTTGCAGATGTAAACCTGATCATAATAGAATTTTCCTTTTTTCACTGTTATTATTTTACTGGTTCGGCCCATTTGAGATCAAACTGGGCTGAATGTGGAACTGAACTAAAATGAGTTTGACAGCCCTGCTTCAGAGGATAATGTATATCCATTGTGGTTGCCTGAGTACAATTGCTGTTTAATTTAAGGACGAATGAAATTTGTTCCACGATTCAAGGCTTTTTGCTTTTTATTTTTGGGACTCGTTTGTCTTACGGGCTGGTGAAGTGCATCTCCTGGACTCAACAAAAGCTGGAATGACATTTTTTTTTTTTTTTAACCTTCTGTTTATTGGTTTTTGTTTTGTTTTTTTTTTTACATAAAAAAAAAAGAACATAGTTCTGACATATGATACAAAAGTCCATCCCACAGACAAACAACAAGTGGAACAAATCCCCCCTCCCCTGGCACACAACCCCTCCAAATCACAGGAAAAATAAAAATAAACAAATAAATAAACAAGCTGGAATGACATTTGTCTATTTTTTACCAATGTCAATCTGCTGGTGGTTTTACCCATTCATTCCAAATAGATACAATTAAAAAAAAAAACAACCATAAACTAAGTGTGTTGATCTGCTGTCATTGATCCAACTCCTGAATCAGTGTTGTAGAGCAGGGGTGTCAAACTCATTTTTTCCGGGGGCCACATTCAGCGTAATTTAATCTCAAAGGGGCTGGACCAGTCAAATAATAGCATGACAGCCAATAGATAATGACAACTAATTGTTTTAGCAGAAAAAATAACATTCAATTCTGCCAATATTTACATTTACAAACTATCCAAACAAAAAGAATGTGAATAACTTGAAAAAAATGGAATTTGTTAAGAAATGTAAGTACAATTTTATCAATATTCTGCCTTGACTTATCATTTATACAAATGCATTATAGGTCAGATCTACAATGGCACAAAACATTTAGTAACAGGCAGAATATTGTTAAAATTGCACTTAATTTTCTTTAGACATTTCAGGTTATTCACATTTTATTGTTAAAGCATAGTTTGTTAATGTAAACATTTTCATAATTTAATGTTTTTTGCACTAAATCAAAGAGAAAAAAAATTGGTGTTGTCATAATTTATAGGTTATTATGATATTATTTTTGAGTTTGTTGCCCTAACTTGAACTTTGCAAATTCATCCTGCGGGCCAGATTGGAACCTTTGGTGGACCGGTTTTGGCCCCCGGGCCGCATGTTTGACACCTGTGTTATAGAAGATGACAGTGTTTCCATGGTAACTACGGAGCCTCTGAATGTCCAAATACGGTCATATCTAATGAACATGAAATGATAAAAAACTGTATTTTACACCAATTATTTTCATGTATTGATAAGATTAGTGGATCAACAGTTTCGATCAGTAGATGGTTTTGGTCGACGGTAGATGTTTGGATCTTTATGGGTTAAAAAGGATGAAAACAAGGCAGTAAATTAAGGACGTGTGTTCAGATTTCTGTTGTAAATCTCCGTCCAATAAATCCTCAGGCTGTGGCTAAAACCTGACTCATCGTATGCATATGAGACACACAGGATGCCAGCTGAACGAGGATCTGAGGGATTGGTGAGGTACATATCTAAAACGAAGCCGTCCAGCGCTTTAAAAACAGTAGTGTGAGAATGTGCCCAGAAATCTAAGTCCTTCAGAAGTAGTGGAGGTACTGTTGCATGAAGTGAACAGTAAACAACCTGTCACATTTAGTAGCAGCAGCGGTGGGAATAAAGTGACAAGAATAAAAGATGCATGGATGCTGCAATTCCTTCAGCGAACACTGTATCGGAGAAGGGCACACAACTGATGAATAAAGAAAAGGTTTGATTTCAAATGTGAAAAAAAAGCCGAAAGATGAAAGAATGCCAGAGATGATAGAATTCATCTTAGGTGTAGCCTCCAGGATCCTGAAGGTTTTTCTTTGGAATTCACACAATTTCTCGGTGCCTTTTATGCACGCCTTCTCGGCTTTGTAAAGCTGCCTGCCACATGCTGTGTCCAAAAACACCCAGCATCCTTTTAAGATGCCAGTGGTGCATGGATGGGGGGGGGGGGGGACATGCACATGGGTGGGTAAATGTGGCTGATGGAGGCCTGTGAAATGCCCCCCCTGTGTCAGAGAATACCTGCAGGTTTGACTGTTTGTTATGACTCTAGGACTGACTTCAGTCCATTATGAAGCCTGGTATGGGCAACCCCGGATGGTGTCAGTAGTGTTTAGTTATCGAAAAAAGACCATAGTGTTTTGGAAAAAAAAATGTAAATAATCCTTTAAAAGTCCTATTGTATTTATACATAGGGACCCACACTATAAAAAAAAAAAAAAAAAAAAAACATAAAAAAAAGGGTATTATTCCAGCAGCAGGGGTGCTGAAAAAATACTGTTAAATAACGGAAAATAACCATCTCATAAAATTATGGTAATTTTCTATAATTAAAATACAGTTTTTTGCCCTAACTTTACATGAGATTTTGTTTTTGTTTTTTTACTTTTTAATGTTTAATAAAGAATATTTTCATGTATTAAAACAATCAAATTACCTATAAATATATATATAAATAATTTTCAGTGAGACTCAGTTGTCCAATCCACTGATAAAAACTGTATTTGGACAGTTTATCAGTGCTTATACATGTTATACATTCACAAAAATACATTTATTCAACATTTTTGTTGTGAAACCTCCTGTAATTACACAAGATATTTGTCAATTAACAAACAAGTCTGGTTCAACTGACAGAACAAATACTTCTGTTACGGTTAATTGTAGTAATTTTATCTCGTTTCATTATTATTATTTTTTTTTTACAGTATTAAACTTTAACAGTTTAATCGCATAAATAGAAAATAAGTATTTGGGAAATTACGACACATTTGTAAATGTATTTTAACTGTATTTTTCAGTGAAAAAAGAAAAAATTTCTTTCAAAAAATGGAAATTTTATGGTTATTCACAGTTACAGTTTTTTTGTGTTATTTTACATTTGACATGTAAAATCACAGTCTATTTTTGTAATTTCGTTTATATTTTCCTGTATTTTTAAAAATACAGGAAAAATCTGTAAAATATAGAGTAAAAATTCTGTTAAATTATAGATTTTTTTTACAGTGCAGTGTGGCATTTGTGGCAGTTCCTACATCAATTTTTCCCTCTATTTAACCTTTCCTAACTGATTCATCACCATTTATTATAATGTTATCCTCTGAATTTAGCTTTTTTTTTTTTTTTTTATTGCAATCTTTATTTTGAACATGTAGATAGTGAAATCATAACAAAATCAATCAACAAAATATTAATGATACATAAAAGGTTGATAAGTAAACAAAAGAAGAAAAAAAAAAAAGATAAAATAAATCAAATTAAACATGCTCGAAAAGGAGTAGGAAGACGTAAAAGAGGAATTTCAATGATTATTGAATCAACAGTAAAAAAAACAGAAGGTGACTTTTTCAGTAAAAATCTATCATTAATGGAACAGAAACCCACTGTGTCCATTCAGTCATTGATCTCTGTTTTTTTTTTCTTTTTCATTCATTTATTTGTTTCGAGCAGAAGAAAAAAATAAACTTTTATGTTTACAAGGAACTAATACATGAATAAATACAGGTGATTAAGACAGTATATCAATTGCCATGTACACTAGTAATAAAATCAATAACTTTTGCTCAAAAACGAGTGGGAAGAAGAAAAGATTTCATAGCATTTGGAGTATTTTATGAAATTATATGTGACAGTATTAAAAAAAAAACTCTACAGAAGTATGAGACTGAATGACTTTTATTAGTAATTTTTTTAATCCGTTACTAGAAATGGTGATCCTATTTGAATTCCAGGCGACACCACGTGGAGTCGCAACCCAAAGGTTGAAAAACACTGCCATAGTTCATCAGTATTTGTTAAACTCCTGCAAACTAAGGTACTTTTGCATCTAAGCCATGTGACACTGAATATGGTGTTCCTCAAGGAAGTGTACTAGGTCCCATCCTCTTTACTCCACATATGATTCCCATGGGCAAAACAACTATTTACCATAAATATCCCTTTTAGACAGATGATACACAGCTCTACAGGTTGTCACCAGAGAACCCAAGGTCTTTGTTCTTTGTCAGCACTTCTTAACCATCTGAGTTTACATTACATTACTTAGTTAATAAAACATTTTATACAAATAAGTGCGGACAACCTACTTTTAGGTCCAGAGGCATAAAAACTCTCTAGCATTTTAGAATTCGTTCTTTTTTTTTGAATATTATTATTTAAGTTTCACATAGTAAAAAATATAAATACATGTTGGTTAAACACTGTGATGGATGGTTACCGAAAACCCTCAAGGGGCTTAACAAGTGGCAACCTCCAGATTTCAAAGATTATTTACAACTGCAATTAAAAATATAGAAAAATATATGCAAGCTGCACAAAAGCATATTTTCTACAAATAGAAATCCAAGCTTAGAAATGTATCCCATGTGGAAAATTACAATGACTCAAGAGCAGAGTTTTCACAGCCTTTTTAAACTGAAATTAAGGAAGCCCCGTAAGAAGAGTTGGTAGCTCTTAATGATCTTTAAAAAAATAAATGCAGTTCTCATTTGACAAAGTGAGACAATTTCTTAGCCCACAGTGTTGTTGAAATGCTAATAAATAAATTTTTTATAAGCCATTTACATTTTTATTACCCTCTGTTTACTAATGTGCCTTAAAAATCCTCAAGAAATCGTATATAATTCTGAATGCTGCAGCCAGGGTTTTGATCAGTCCATAAAAGAGAGCACATTAGCCACTGCTCAGGCTACCTGGATCTTTGAGAATTGATTTTCAATTCCTTTTTACTGATCTTCAAAGCCTTGTGACTGCCTCTCATTTTCTGTCCTAAAATGATCCCTCAGATCTTCCCTTGCCTTTCTAAGTGTGCCATGAAGTCTAGCGTGGCTGCTTTCAGTTTTTATGGCCTTCCTCTGTGGAACAGTCTGCTTTTAGATCTTAGAGCAGCTAACCCCCTTAGAAAAGAAAATTAAAAACCTATCCTCTCAATTTGGCTTTTAATTTACCTAGGTTAACTATGCTGCATCACTGTTCATGTTTTATTTTATCATGATCAAAGTGTTTATTTGTTTGTTTTTCTGTCACTTAGTATTTTATGTCTGTTCTTGCACTTGAGGCTGCATCCATGCATTAAAGGGCTCATGTTTGTCTAAACCCACTTTTATTAGTCTGTGGTTTATTTATTTGTGTATTTGGACCCTAATAGTTCAGACAGTTTGAATTTGAACCCTCCAGATGCTGCAAAACTATCTTTATATTCATTCTGGCAAAAATCCAGTGGATTTCGATAACCTGTTTTAATTCCTGCTTAATTTGTTGCGTCTATAACTAGTTATGTTACAACATTTGTACATATAAACAACAAACATATAGACAAACATTTTTCCGAGTACGACATAATTGTTTAGCAGCAGCAGCAGTTGGAGTAAAAACTGAAAATATGTCCAAACTTGGAGCCCATTACCTCAAATGTTCAGTTGTTGGTTGAATGGGACAGAGCAGCACAGCCAACAACCTGGAGGGGGCGGAGCCTGAAGTGTCACATGTGCATTTAAAGGGCCAGCGCTCCAAACCACCTTTCTGGTGTCATTACTCAGAAATAGGGTTGAAGATGGACCTGTACCCCCCCCCCCCCCCCCCCGAAATGGGCCTCGCGTCATCCTATATTATTTATTTGTACATACTGTATATGTTATATTTTCTGTGCAGATGGAAATATAAAAGACAATTAATACAAACAAGCCTGTTTGTACTCTTTCATTCCTTCACCCAATGAGAATCGATAAAAAATCGGATCAATAAGCAAAATTGATAATGGAATTGGAATCATTAAATTCTTATCGATTCCCATCCCTAGTTGCAGTTTTAAGTTGCTGTTTTATTTTGTTCTCATTATCTTGATTATCGTTTATTTGCATTTCTGTTTTTAAATTGTCATTTACATGATCTAAATAAAGATATTAATCAGTCAATCAAGCAAGCAATCAATCAATCAAAAATAGGGTGAAGATGATGCTGTTTCCATGGTAACTACTGAGCCTCTGAACGTCCAAATGGGTCATATCTGATGACCATGAAAAGATGAAGAACTGTATTTTACACCAATTATTTACATGGATTGATAGAATTAGTGGATTAACAGGTATTAAACAGTTTAGATCAGGAGATGTTTTTTGTCAGTACCCATAAAGACTCAAACATCCACCAGCGACCGAAATGATTTACTGATATAAAATGTTACATAACTGTTGATCCACTAATTCTATCAATCCATGTAAATAATTGGTGTAAAATACAGTTCTTCATCTTTTCATGGTCATCAGATATGACCCATTTGGACGTTCAGAGGCTCCGTAGTTACCATGGAAACACCATCATCTTCTACAACATTGATTCACCAGTAAAACCCATGGAGTTGGATCAATGACAGAGAATGGAAACACTTATTTTATGTTCAGTTAATGATAGATTTTACTGAAAAACATACATTTTCTTCATTTTTCTCTGTTTCTGATATCATGACAATCAACTGTAATCTGAGCTTTTATGAACATCTACATGATCAGTGAATTAAATATGAGACATTTCCTAATATTCATTGAAAAAAGGCAAAATACAGAGAATAATATTGCAATAAATGGTGATAAATAACTTAAGAAAGGTTAAATAAGAGAGAAAAATTCCTCTGGGTACTGCCACAAAAGTAGCTCTGGGTCTTTATGGGTTCAGTATTCACTGTGTTAAAGATTCCAACATATTCATATATTTACATGCTTTTTTCAGGTGGACGTCAGTGTAAGCGACCGGTGAAGGCCTTTGAGGTGTACGACTCGGAGACACGTACCTGGACTACACTACCCATGATGCCATGCAAACGCTCCTATGGGGGTGTGATATGGGACCCCGCTGGGAGGCTGTGTCTTCTTGGTGGACTGAGACAGGGAGGAGGACACCAGAGCTCCAAGTTCACCAAGAACATCAACATTTTTGACACCAATCAAGGTACAGAACCACTCTGCCTCCATTATGCTTTAGTTAAAGGGCTCATATTTGTCTAAACCCACTTTTCTTAGTCTTTGGTTCATTTGTTTGTGTATTGGGACCCTAATAGTTCATATAGTTTGAATTTGAACCTTCCATGTGCTGCAAAACTATCTTTATTTTCATTTTAGCTGAAATGGTGGATTTCTTTTGGAATATTTTCATATGCAACAATTTGTGTAACCTACAGGGTGGGGAAGCAAAATTTACAATGAACATTTAGTTGTTTTTTCTCAGCAGGCACTACGTCAGTTGTTTTGAACCCAAACATATATTGATGTCATAATCATACCTAACACTATTATCCATACCTTTTCAGAAACTTTTGCCCATATGAGTAATCAGGAAAGCAAACGTCAAAGAGTGTGTGATTTGCTGAATGCACTCGTCACACCAAAGGAGATTTCAAAAATAGTTGGAGTGTCCATAAAGACTGTTTATAATGGAAAGAAGAGAATGACTATGAGCAAAACTATTACCAGAAAGTCTGGAAGATACTATTAAAGAAGAATGGGAGAAGTTGTCACCCAAATATTTGAGGAACACTTGCGCAAGTTTCAGGAAGCGTGTGAAGGCAGTTATTGAGAAAGAAGGAGGACACATAGAATAAAAACATTTTCTATTATGGACATTTTCTTGTAGCAAATAAATTCTCATGACTTTCAATAAACTAACTGGTCATACACTGTCTTTCAATCCCTGCCTCAAAATATTGTACATTTAGCTTCCCCACCCTGTATATGATACATTTACCCTGTAGGGCTGTAAGAAAATATCGGTTCTGCAATATATTGCTATATTTCATTTCACAATACTGTATCGATATTAAAAAGTACTGTATGGATATTTTTAGGTGTTTATTCAAATGCAGAACGGAGGTTCATTTTTGTTTTTTGATTTTCTTTATTATTTATATCTTAGTTATTATTGTTTAACACTGTTTAATGGTTATTTGAAGCATCCTAAAAGCACTTTTTACTGTCTGAGAGGCAGATTTTAGTTCCTTTGGAAACTAGGAGAATTAGAAAAATTGTGTGAAATAGCATCAGATCCTGTTGTGATCAATTAAAAATGTGTTTAGTATTTGTTCATATTTTGGGTGTAATTCAATTCTTCCAGGAAATAATCTTTAAAAAAAACATACAAAAAATTGACTTTTTAACGGTATCATGATATATTGTGATATATCGTATCGTGATCCTAGTATCGTGATTTGCATCGTATCTGCAGATTTTTGCCAATACACAGCCCTATTACCCTGTGGTGCAAACATTAGTGTGAATATGTGAATGTACATGGGCGTATAGGTACAGTTTCCTACTCTTTTTACTGGTTGTACATACTGTAAATACTGTAAAATTTATATATATACATATGTATATATATATATATATATATATATATATATATATATATATATGTATGTATGTATGTATGTATGTATGTATATATATATATATATATATATATATTCATTTTAGCAAAAATTAACTGGATTTCTACAACTTGTTTTAATTCCTTCTTAATTTGCTATGTTTTATAACTAGTTACATCATGACATTTGCACATACAATTGTGGAAAAAAATTATTAGACCACCCTTTTTTTCTTCAATTTCTTGTTCATTTTAATGCCTGGTCCAACTAAAGGTCCATTTGTTTGGACAAATATAATGATACCAACAAAAATGTCTCATAGTAGTTTAATTTCAGAGCTGATATCTATCCATTTAACATGTTTTCTTGATAAAAACCAAAATCACTTCAGTTCTTCCATTAATATCTCTGTCGTACTGACAAAAACAGTGCTTTTAGACATTCCGTGTTTTCTTTTCTGTCTGTTTTAGTCACATGACACACACAGGAGTTAGGACTGGATTGCAGAACCATTGTTTTTGAATAATTTTGATGGTCTAATAATTTTTTTCACAACTGTATAAGGTCCAGACTTCTGACGAACATTTCTGCAAGTACGACAATTGTTTGTCAGCAGCAGCGGTTGTAGTCCAGACTGAAAATATGTCCAAACTTTGAGCCAATTACCTAAAATGTTCAGTTGTTGCTTGAACTGGACAGAGCAGCACAGCCAACAACCTGGAGGGGGCGGGGTCATTTGCATTTAAAGGGCCGGCGCTCAAAACTACCTTTCTGGTGTCATTACTCAGTTTTATGTTTTATGAAACAGAGAGGGGTTATAATTTAAGGGAAAATTTAAATCTAAAGGTCAGAAGCGTACGTACAATATTGAAAAGCTTCTGTATCACTGTTAGAGGAGTTAAACTGTGGAATAGACTGAAGGCAGAACTAAAACAAATTGCCAATTGTGTTTAAAAAGAGGCATAAAGAAATGATTTTCCAGAGGTACATTGATAAATAAACTCCATAAGATGCTTGTTTGTTATTTGGATATCAATTTTGCAATGTGTTGGGGAATGTGTTGTAATACAGATGAGTGACTAAATGTACATGCTTCAAAAATGCTGATTAATTTGGGACAGTGTTGATTTTAGTCAGCATGGAAAGGTTTGAAGGGGTAGGATTAGATACCTTTATACTTCTTCCTTCTCCTTTTTGCTCACGTAAATTTTGAGGCTTAAGACGTTGCAGTTAGGGATGGGAATAGAGAACAGGTTCTTTTTGAGAACCGGTTCCCAGTAGCTTGTTTCCTTGGAATCGTTTTCCTGCCTGCTTAACAATTCTGCCTTTGTTGTGCATACGTGATGATGTCACGCGTACGCTGCATTGTTTTGGTCAGAACATAGCCAACATGGCGTTGAGGCAGAAACGGTCTAACAAGATGACACCAGGTCCACCAGTAACACTTGCAAAGCTTCCATTTCTTCAGAACAATGGAATCCCTCCAGTATATTCAAACATTTGTCCACAGCATGGGATTCATTTACAGGCCATCATCCGGGTCCAGTTCTGGTTCTGGTTCAGGCAACAAACGTCGTACCCCCTCAAATACAAGTTTCCAAAGGTAGGGTAAAGGAAATGAGGTGCACAACAACGGGAGACGAACTGAGTCGAACTGGTTCCACGTAGTGGAAATGTGGCGATAGAGGAATTACTATTAGTAAAGCATCTTAAGTTTCACTTTCACTGTACGGTACCAGGCCCTGCATCATCCTATATTATTTATTTGTCCATACTGTATATGTTGTATTTTCTGTGCAGATGGAAATATAAAAGACAGTTAATGCAAACACACCCGTTTGTACTCTTTTATTCCCTCACCCAATGAGAATCGATAAGAGAATCGATAAAAAATCGGATTGATAAGCAAAATTAATAATGGAATCAGAATCATTAAATTCTTATCAATTCCCATCCCTAGTTGCAGTTTTAAGTTGCTGTTTTGTTCTCATTCTCTTGATTATCATTTATTTGCATTTCTGTTTTTAAATTGTCATTTACATGATCAAAAGAAAGATATCAATCAATCAATCAATCAAAAATAGGGTTGAAGATGGACTTGTGGAGTTGATTTAATGAAGAATTCAGACCCAAGCAGAGCATTTACAGTTTATGGAGACCACAGGCAAATGTTTGAAAATGCAGAATTCCATTAAAAAAAGCCAAATGTCACTCCTTTAAAACCTCATGGGTCATGATTGTCGAGACATAATTCTACCAAACATCTGCGCACACTGCTTACTCCGTCCCAACATCTTCAACCCAGTTTTAACTTTAAAGTTTCAAAGATGCCACATACTGTATGTCAAAATAAATTGGTCTGAAAAGTGTAATCCAGAACACATTTAGAATTGCAGATGCAGCAAATGCCAGTTTGAGTTTAAATAAATATTTCACTTGGTGTGAGCTTGATGTTTCCTCCTTGAAGAGTTGGAATGAGGACAAACTGTCAAAGGGTTGAGGATGTTCTGAAGGCATGTATTTATAATGCTGCTCTGTATGCAGTTGAACATACTGTGGGTGTTTGTTGACTTGTTGAACAGGAGTAGTTTGCATGTACTAGATATTTTTTTATTATTTTTTTTGTGCTACTTTGAATGCTTTCCTTTGTATCATAGTCAGATGATGACATTTACCCAAAGTCAAGCTGGAATCAGCCGTGCTTCACATAATGACATTAGCAGATAGGAGCATCTAACAAGCAGCAGATGAAGTCCATGTAAATTCAACACATTATATATTAAAGAACATACCTGCAGAAAATGTGACATGAACGAACTCTTGAACCTTTTACCAGTGGTTCACAAATGTGGCTCCATACTGTACTGTACATTAACAACATTGCTTCTGCTATGTAATAACTATTAGGTCATACAGGTCAGAAAAAAACTGCTGTTATTTCAGAGATTAGATAGATAGATAGATAGATAGATAGATAGATAGATAGATAGATAGATAGATAGATAGATAGATAGATAGATAGATAGATAGATAGATAGATAGATAGATAGATAGATAGATAGATAATTTAAACCAAAGTAACCAATGCAATGATATTTATCCCAGTATAAAACTATATTATGACATTTGTCATTATTGTTTTGTATCCCAGATAGATAGATAGAGGGGAAAAAATGTCTGATTGATTAAAAAAAGTTAACAAAATAAAGACTGAAGTTGCCAAAAATGGACAAATGTAAGCATCAGATTGAGTAAAAACAAAAAAATAAGCAACAAAGTTAGTGAAAAATGTGCAAAATGAGACAAAAACTGAACAAAATAGGCAAGAAAATGGAGGAAAATGAACACAAATAAGTAGCACTATGAACAAATTGATAATATTAAAATTTTGTGATTATAGATAGATAGATAATGCGGGGAAAAATGCTAGAATAATTAATAAAAGTTAACAACATAAGAAAAAAATGTGACCGAAATAAACAAACATAATCATCAAAATGTGTAAAGACAACAAATAAGCAGCAAAATGAGTGAAACATGAACAAAATGAGACAAAATTAATTTAAAAATGAACAAAATAGGCAAGAAAATGGAGATAGATAGATAGATAGATAGATAGATAGATAGATAGATAGATAGATAGATAGATAGATAGATAGATAGATAGATAGATAGATAGATAGATAGATAGATAGATAGATAGATAGATTTCAAACATGCAAAGAAACAAAAAACAAAACAAAGTAAATTAAGACAAAAACAAAATAACATTTAAATGAACAGAATCTATCTTTCAAGTACGTGCAAATCTGAATTTTGCATGGTCCATTAATAGACTGATTGATAGACTGATTGATTGATTGATCGATCCCAATCTGGGAAACTGCAGTGCAGCAATAGCATTTGACACAGTAAAAAATAGTTTGTGGTTTTTATTCTATTAAATAGTATATTTTTTCAATTCAGATTTGATGATTTTGATCATATTTTTGTGACCAATATGCTAAATAAGTTGGTCAAAGGGAAAAATAATTATCAGATCATATAGGTAAAGCTGTAGAAACATGGGTGTGGTGAACTTTTCTTTATGTGGTACATAAAGGCAAAATCAGAACTGCTAAAAAAAAAAAACCAAAACAGCCAAAATCAACTCAGACCCCTAAAGGTTGTCACCATATTTTTTTTTTTCTTTTTTTACAGTGTAGCTGTGATTTTACAAGTTACACTAATAACACCATCAAATAACCTCCTTACACAATATTTTACATTTCTAATGAATCTAACATTAGATCTCATGCAAACCCTCAGCCACCCCTTTGTCCAAATATGGTCACTTCTAGCTCCAAAAAGTCAACATAATGACAACTCACAGCTCAGTGTTTTTTTCTACTTCTAATACTCAGTCTGTACTCGGAGTGTGTATTTACTACTGCTTCAATGTCTACAGGAGACATGCAAAATAAATACATCGTCCTCTCTCTACACAGTATTTTTTTTATGGGTGAAACAGCAAGAGCACAGGCAACAGCTGTTAGTTCCAGTTTCTCTTCAGGCACAATGGTACCAAACCTAGCAAATGAATCACTGCTCCCATCTGTTGTTCTATCACATTGCATGTTCTGTACTTCCCCCTGAAATCCCTCATCGTTGCATATACATATCATTTAGATAATTGAGTTGGAGCTAGTTAGCAGTCAGAGGAGTCGAGGGTTAGCGCAGGAAAGAAAATACCTCCAAACATCAACTCCTGAGGCTGGCATCAATTTTTATTTTGCACTTAACCCATAAAGACCCAAACATCCACCACCGACCAAAACCATCTACTGATATTAACTGTTTAATACCTGTCGACCCACTAATCCTGTCAATACATGTCAATAATTGGTGCAAAATGCAGTCAGTCATCTTTTCATGGTCATCAGATATGACCTATTTGGACGTTCAGAGGCTCCATAGTTACCATGGAAACACTGTCGTCGTCTACAGCATTGATTCACCAGTAAAACCCATGGAGTTGGATCAATGACAGCGGATGGACACACTGGGTTTATGTTCAGTTAATGATATATTTGCAAAAAAAAGTCACTTTTTCTTCAGTTTTCTCTGTTTTTGATATAATAACTCAACTTTAAAGTGAGTTTTTAGTGAACATCTACCCGATCAGTGAATTAAATATAGGAAAATACCTGATTTTCACTAAAACAATGCAAAATACTGAGGATAATATGATAACAAATGGTGATAAATCACTTAACCCTTTCATGCATAGTGGTCACTCCAGTGGACAGCTATTCTACAGCTGTTCTCTTGTATATTCATTGGATTTTGTTGTGCTTTTCTTTTTTTGTTTTGTTTTGTTTTGTTTTTTTGTTTTTTTTACACATATCTTTATTAAAGTTTTAAGACACTACACATCTTTTCTGGCATGAATTGGTAACATTATGTAGCATAAACCCCCAGAATCACAAGCCCTCCCCATAGTTTTCATACAATTTATCAGTAAATACATGTTTCTGTGCATCAAAAATTAAATGTGTGGTGTCCAGCTGAGTGGACATTTTTGCAACTTCATGAGAAATACGCTCATAAGAATTTTTTTCTCATTATTTTTTTTTCTTTCTTTTTTTCTTTTTCATTATTTTTATTTTATTTATTACATTTTTTTATTTATTTTTCGGAGGAAAATTTTCAACCGCATTGTTTTTTTCATGCCTAAAGAGGAATAAAAACACTCAGGAAAAAAAATTGATTAAGGTTCTCATAATTCGTGCATGAAAGGGTTAAGAGAGATAAAATATAGAGAAAAAATTATTTGGTAACTGTAGCACTGGGTCTTTATGGGTTAAGTATTATAGAAAATATGAGATAAGATTAATTTGTCATGTGTACATTTATATATAGATACAGTGCACAGTGAAATGTATTTTTGTACCTGCAGCAAATAGTAAAATAAAAAGAAATAGACATGCAGTAAACGAGATTAAAAAAAAGAGACTATATTATATTTATATTTATATTAATAATATATTTTAAGTATAGTTTTTGTTCTCTGTAGTGGACAGAGTTTCACAGCTATACTTATATATTTAAAAAAAAAAAAAAAAACACTGTCCACTGCAAAGGACAGTCCATTAAAAGGAAATTAATATATGTATCTATATATCAATTAAGACAGTTACTCAATGTAAAAAATCCAAAACTTGTGCTTTCCTGGGTTTCATTAATATACATAGACATACAGTCATGGAAAAAAAGGATTAGACCATCCAAAGTCATCAGAAACAATGGTTCTGCAATCCAGTCCTAACTCCTGTGTGTGTCATGTGATTAAAACAGACAGAAAAGAAAACATGGAATGAATAAAAGCACAGTTTTTGTCAGTACAATGACACAGATACTGATGGAAGAACTGAAGGGATTTTTGTTTTTATCAAAAAAACATGTTAAATGGATAGATATCAGCTCTGAAATTAAACTACTATGAGCTATTTTTGTTGTTCTCATTATATTTGTCCAAACAAATGGACCTTTAGTTTTACCAGGCATTAAAACGAACAAGAAATTAAAGAAAACAAGGGGTGGTCTAATAATTTTTTCTGCGATTGTACATTATATAAATAAAAAGCAGCTCTAGTATCCACCAAAAATTAAGCTCTAATGTGTTGCTCTGTCTTTAAAATGCCTTTAATCATTCAATCTGTTGTCAGTCCAAAGATTAAAATCATTATGCTAGAACTGGTTAAATTAAGAGGTTTTCACGTAACCACACAGATGACTGTCATTATCACACATTTTGTACATATCCCAGTAGCAAGGTTATTATCGTTAATGAAAACTAACCAAATGACGAAAACTAGAATTGTAAAAACATTTTCGTTAACTGCAATAAGTAAAAACTATAATTAAAAGAAAAAACGATAAGTAACTGAAACTGTATTGTGTGCTTATGTAGCAGCTGTACATATACGTTGTGAAAGACTTTCCATACAATTTTTTTTTTCTTCCTTTTCCGTTTAATCAGGAGAAAAGGACAGCAAAAACTGCTGCTTTTTTTATCAAATAACAATGTACATATAAAGTAAATAAAATACATACCTGGCACACACAAAAACGATATGTCACATAAAAATCACGCAGTCTGTCTTATGAGGCTAAAAATTAAAAAAAAAAAATCACAGTTAGCTAACTCCACAATCATGCCATGAACATACATAAAGAACATTGCAATTAAAAAAAAACATACTCAACCCACAGAAAGCCAATCATGACACTAACACAACAGTACATAACACTCATTCAAATATGACATAAAGAAAATTAAAAAAAAAAAGTAAAATAAAGACGGGACCAACATGCGTGCACTCACCAGGAGAAAAGAACAGCAAAACTGCTGCTATCTCCTGGGGTGCACGACCCCAGTTTGCAGGGGTGTGGTGTTCATGTCCCTAAAATAAAATTGTAATTAACACAACAAAAGTCTGCAATGGCAAGTGGAATCCTACACTATACAGGGTGGGGAAGCAAAATGTACAATATTTTGAGGCAGGGATTGAAAGACAGTGTATGACCAATTAGTTTATTGAAAGTCATGAGAATTTATTTGCCACAAGAAAATGTCCATAATAGAAAATGTTTTTATTCTATGTGTCCTCCTTCTTTCTCAATAACTGCCTTCACACGCTTCCTGAAACTTGCGCAAGTGTTCCTCAAATATTGGGGTGACAACTTCTCCCATTCTTCTTTAATAGTATCTTCCAGACTTTCTGGTAATAGTTTTGCTCATAGTCATTCTCTTCTTTCCATTATAAACAGTCTTTATGGACACTCCAACTATTTTGGAAATCTCCTTTGGTGTGACGAGTGCATTCAGCAAATCACACACTCTTTGACGTTTGCTTTCCTGATTACTCATATGGGCAAAAGTTTCTGAAAAGGTATGGATAATAGTGTTAGGTATGATTATGACATCAGTATATGTTTGGGTTCAAAACAACTGACGTAGTGCCTGCTGAGAAAAAACAACTAAATGTTCATTGTAAATTTTCCTTCCCCACCCTGTATACCTTAACTCCGTTACACTTACAAAACTAACTAAAGTGTATAAAAATTATGGATAAAATTCCCTTCGTTTTTGTTTTTGTCAGTGTCGAATTGATATGAAATCGATTTATTTCCCTCGAATAATTTTAGTTGCTGGCACCATATGACATTTAACGGTCCGTCACTTCTCGTCACTTGTGGTTTCCAGTCGTCTTCTGGTCCCCACTCTACCTGGAAGAAATCTGCAGAGTCCTGTCTGGGATTTATGTGAATACGACGACAGAGAAGAAGAGAAAAGAGACGACAAAACTAAAACCAAGCATTTAGAAAATAATGAAAACTAATAAAAACTAGCAAACCTGCTCTACAAACGAATTAAAACTGAATTAGAGAAAAAAAGTCCAAACTAAATAAAACTAAACTATAATGAAAAATCCAAAACTATTAGAACCTTGCCCAGTAGGTGTCACCAGATCCTCCTCATCTGCTGACATGCATCTTGGTTTTGACTGGGCTGTCGTGCTAAGTGTCCGTTAGCATCGGCTTCTCCGTGAAGAGGAAGGCTTTTCTGCTGAAACAGGCTCATTCGTGTCTTAATCCTGCACACTCTCGGTGTCCCGTAAACATGGTGGAATGACTTATCCCTCCATCTTGCAAAGGCACCCCAGAGTAACAGGTGAACAAATTGAGGAGGGACCGGAAGGAGGGAGGTGTGAGCAGAAATCGATAAGTCATTTTAGACAGCCGGCTGCGCAGTCACACATCAGGATTGGGCGAATGAAAGCCAAATAAAGCCGAACACCAGGGTGATAATGTTAATGTATGATAATGGAAAGTTCGCCTTCCTAAGAAAACGCCGCCCAACACACACTGACACTTGTGCGCCGTCACATACACTATTGCATATGCACAGGCGTGTGCACACACCGACTGGCAACGCTAGCGTACCCCATTTCTCCAATCTAATTTTGGTGGAGATGAGATGGGAGATGAGCTGCAGAGGGAGGGCCGGGGATGAGGAGCGCTTTAAATTACAAGATCCAGAGACAGATTGCTTTATTATCCATCTCCAGCAATATCTCTGCACACACATGCAGTCATACAATCTGTTGTCACACAGTGATATTCTATTACTGTTCCATTCCGTATCGCCAGTATTAAGACGCATGCCTGTTAGGTAATGATTTCGCAAGAGTTTCAGTATTGTATGGGCGTCAGCGGGCAAGCTGCAACAGGCACAAACACAAGGAGTCTGAGTTTGGATGAAATTAACCCAGAATATGAAAACCGAAGGGCTAGATAAATTGTTTACTGGGTCAGCGCTCCCAAATTGAAGAAAAAGTTCATTTTTTCACTTTCTTTCAGCGGTCTAGCCATGCAAAAAGTTTTATTTATTTGTCCAGATTTTGAGATATGGCTGTTACATCTTTCATTTCACAATATAAACAAAATTCTGTTTGCTTTCGTTGTATCAGAGGAAAAAAAACAGACACGGATTCCTTGAAAACTGAAAAAATAAACCCCAAACTCCAGCCTCAGTCCTGTTGGTAGGAACTCCAGAACATGAGCCACTCCATCACACAAACTGAACCACAAGCTACTTACATTTAGAGGAGTTCACTTATGGGGACTGTATTTCTGCTATAGCAAAGTTCCTGATCAAGAAATAAAACTTAATGATATTTCAGGAATTTTGGGGTGACCCTTAGTGCGGAGAACGTTTCAGATTGTTCAGTACTGACAGCGTTTTATTTCAGCAAAGTTACACCTGAATATCGACCATTTCCATGTTGGTAAACAGTGATGATGTATTTTGTGGGCGGGGTCTAACTGGTGTCAGAAAGCGACAGTTGTGGTGTCGACCAAGGTTATTATCGTTAACCAAAACGAATGAAATGACAAAAACTAGAATTGTAAAAACATTTTCGTTAACTGAAATATATAAAAACTTTAATTAAAAGAAAAAAACGATAACTGAAACTATATTGTGTGTTTACAAAACTAACTAAAGCATAAAAATTATGGATAAAATTCCCTTCGTTTTTGTCTTTGTCAATGTCAGATTGATACGAAAGTGATTTATTTTGCTCTAGCAATTTTAGCTAGCGGCACCATATGACACTTCACGGTCTGTCACTTCTCGTTTAGCCGTCTTCTGGTCCCCACTCTACCTGGAAACATGGAGACTAAAGTTGGGAGAAAGCAGCAGAGTCCTGTCTGGGATTTATGTGAATACGACGACAGAGAAGAAGAGAAAAGAGACGACTAAACTAAAATTAATACTAAAACTAAACTAAAATTAAGCATTTAGAAAAAAAAAAAAAAGAAAACTAATATAAACTAGCAAACCTTCTCTAAAAATGAATTAAAATGAACTGAATTACAGAAAAAAAAAAAGTCAAAACTAAATAAAACTAAACTAGAATGAAAAATCCCAAACTATTAGAACCTTGGTGTGGACAGTACATGGAAGCCGGTGTCAGGAGCAGGAAAATCAGGAGAGAAACAGAATAATGGAAGATACAGAGGCCTTCTCTGATTATTTTAATGGTCTTTGAATGACAGACAAGGTGTCTTCCACAGATGAGCTGACCATTAGCAGCGGGGGGAGGTTTCCTGATCCAGACTCACTGTCAGCTCAGTGGGCGGAGCCAATCAAATGGACCAAGCTACAGTGGACGGACATCTGTTTATATCTGGTTGAAAAACCCAGCGTTTACAGTAAAGAAAAGCTCAAGGCTGACAAATCCCTCGATGCCTATCTTTGTACTTTGCAGTCGTGTCCAAGATATTTAATACCGAGTGTTGTACCGGACATTTAAAGGGTAGGAATATCGTGGTAACTCGCAGAATACATAGGATTTTTTTGTTTGTTTGTCTGTTAGCAAGATAACTCAAAAAGTTATGGAATGATTTGGATGAAATTTTCAGTAAATGTTGATACTGGCACAAGGAACAAATGATTAAATTTTGGTGGTGATTTGGGGGGGGGGGGGGGGGTGCTAACCTGCCTTGGCAGAGGTCTGCACTGTCCGAGTGCTTTGTAGTTCAAGATTTTTTTTGCTTAATTCACGATTTTTTTTTATTTATTTTTTTTGCTAAATTCAAGCAAAAAAATCTGCCAAAATGACCTTTCTGGTGTCATTACTCAGAAATAGGGCTGAAGATGGACCTGGGGGGTGGGGGGCTGATCTGCCTTACCAGAGGTCTGCGTTCTCCGAGTGCTTTTCTAGTAGTGAATGGGTTGGACGATGGTAACCTGAAGCTGCGTAGATGATGGTAGCAAACGCAAACTTTGTGGAAACGAAAGTGAGCGTGCATCAAAAATATATTTATGGTGTGAATTTCAGAACAGCTTGTTCCTTATCTGTCATTTTTGCTGGTGGGACGTTGAATGCAGCTTCTGTAACACTGCTTTCCTTCCGTGTGTGAAGCTCATATTAGTGCGTCTTTGGTTCCGCTCTTAATCTACTGTACTTTATGAGACGCTTTGGCAGCCTTGATGATTAATTAACTGTGACGTTTAAAATCGCGACTAATTATAACACCATGACATTGTTACAACCCTAGTCTCCGTTTTCTGTCTGTCCAGTTTACAATATTACCCAGATTTCCAAAAAATAGTGACAGACAGAACTGTATGGATCCTAAAGCGTCAGAACAACATGGATATTAGGTATAAATGGAGTAAAGGTTACCTGTTTTTACAAAAATCTCTTAGTGTGGATGTAACCTAAAAGTTTAAATGTTGTTTAAAGTACATTAACTTGTTTAATCCTGACCACATTTTCAGGGGAAAAACGCCTAAAAAGACATACCCAAAGTAAATGAAGAATTACTAGAAAAGAGCCTGTCCTAGGAAACAGTGATACTGCCTCAATTAGTTAGCTGACACTAATAAATTAACAAAATGTCATTGTCAAACATGATAAAAACACAAGGTGTGTCTCTATCCATATCTTTTATTTGCATTTCTAATTTGCACAGAAAAATCCCCAGTGGAAACTCCAGAAATTCAAGAAACATTGTGAAATTTCATACTCAGGAAAGATGGAAAAGTTGCTCTATAAGTAAAAGAGTAAATGCAAGTAAGTGAGATGGAAACAGATTCAGCAGATTATTATGGGTGTGCATTTAACAGAAAGGTTCATATGGATGTTCTTGGTGTCTGTGGACATTTACAGACCTCACAGAATCTATTCCCATTGTCTAAAATATTGTATCTATTATTCTGCCTGAGTAAACTGTAACAAACTAAAAGAGAAATTAGAATTTTTTATCCTCGTCTGTTTTTTTTCGGCTGGATTGACGATGATGTGCATAAATTAATTGTTCGTGTCGGAGATTTTTAATACTGTATATTTCACCCCACAACGATTAAAAATCATGTTTGAACATTCAAGTTTGCACTAAAATACACTTTTGATGTACTTTTATTAACATTAGGGTCTAAACTTTGAGGAAAAGTTGAAAAAAACATCCATTGTCATGATTTATTATATTTTTATAGTAGATGAATATTAATATAATTTTTTCGGCCCGCGGGTGGGCTGGTAGGGCTAAATCACTGCTTTCAGTCAATTTCATCAGTCCAGTCCGTCTGTTTAATGGTTTCAATCATAAGTGTCTGCAGTTTGACTCAAAGGGCGTCTTCAATGACATATTCTGTAAAAGTGGAGGTTTTTTGGGTTTTTTTAACATTTCTATTCTGACAACCTACAGCACAACAAGACATTTTTTTCTCCTCTTTTCTGTCTATTCTCTCCGATCTCTCAATTTACCTATTCATACATACACTATACTGCCAAAAGTATTGTCTCCTCCATCCCAATCCTCAGACTCAGCTGTTCCAGTCCCTTCCATGTCCACAGGTGTATTAAATCCAGCCCTAGGCATGCAGACTGCTTTTACAAACATTTGGGACAGAATGGGTCTCTCTCAGGAGCTCAGTGAATTCCAGCGTGGAACTGTGATAGGATGCCACCTGTGACACAAATCCAGTGGTGACATTTCCTGGCTCCTAAATATTCCACAGTCAGCTGTCAGCTGGATTATAAGAAAGTGGAAGTGTTTGGGAACGACAGCAACTCAGCCACGAAGTGGTAGGCCACGGAAACTGACGGAGCGGGGTCAGCGGATGCTGAGGCGCAGAGTGTGAAGAGGTGGACGACTGTCTGCAGAGTCAATGGTACAGACCTCCAAACTTCATGTGTCCTTCAGATTAGCTCCAGAACAGTGCACACAGAGCTTCATGGAATGGGTTTCCGTGGCCGAGCAGCTGCATCCAAGCCATACATCAGCAAGTGCAATGCACAGCGGTGGATGCAGTGGTGTAAAGCACGCCGCCACTGGACTGTAGAGCAGGGGAGGAGCCTTCTCTGGACTGACCAATCATGCTTCTCCATCTGGCGATCTGATGGATGGGTCTGGGTTTGGGGGTCACCAGGAGAACGATACTTGTGGGAGCGCATTGTGCCGAGTGTAAAGTTTGGTGGAGGGGGGGTTATGGTGTGGGGTTGTTTTTCAGGAGCTGGGCTGGGCCCCTTAGTTCCAGTGAAAGGAACTGGGAATGCTTCAGCAGAACAAGACATTTGGGACAATTCCACGCTCCCAACTTTGTGGGAACAGTTTGGAGCCGGCCCCTTCCTCTTCCAACATGACTGTGCACCAGTGCACAAAGCAAGGTCCATTTGGACATGGAGGACAGAGTCTGGTGTGGATGAACTGGACTGGCCTGCACACAGTCCTGACCTCAACCCCATAGAACACCTTTGGATGAATTAGAGCGCAGACTGAGAGCCAGGCCTTCTGTCCAACATCAGTGTGGGACCTCACAAATGCGCTTCTGGAAGAATGGTCCAAAATTCCCATGAACACACTCCTAAACCTTGTGGACAGCCTTCCCAGAAGAGTTGAAGCTGTTAGAGCTGCAAAGGGTGGAGCCACGTCAGACTGAACCCATAGACTAGGAATGGGATGGACCTGACATTCATATGAGAGTCAAAGCAGGGGAGTGAATACTTTTGGCAATATAGTGTAGATCCTAAAGCGTCAGAACAACTTGGATATTAGGTATAAATGTAGTAAAGGTTACCTGTTTTTACAAAAATCTCTTAGTGTGGATGTAACCTAAAAGTTTAGAATACTTTGGATGGAATCACAGCTGTTCTATATTTAATTCTCTTGTAACAGGTCAAAAAAAAAAACTCCCTGCTCTGTGAGTTGTACTTTCTATTTCGTTCTTTCTTAAAGGAACCATAAAGGTCCGGGGGGGGTTGGCTGCTTTGGATGTTTCTCATCGGTCAGTCACAGGCCTGCCGGTTAAAAACTTACTCAAATAGGATTTGGAGAAGTGGAACTTACACCCCTGCACGCTTAAGCAGATATATAATCCAGAATCTTCTTTTCCACCAACGCTTTTTTTTTCCCTCTCTATCCTCTTACTGTGTCTGTTGAGGAAGTAGAGACTCACACAGAGTCAATAAAACCAGCACCGCATCGTTGTTCTTGAATTAGTTCCTGGATTTGTTGTGGTCAAACATGTTTTCTGTGTTGTTTCAAAATAATTCAGCTGCTTTTCTCTAACAGTACTCAGCCAGAATAGTACATTCAACCGCTTTTTGCATCCAACAAAGACGCACTTTAATTAGAAGTTTCTCTGAAGCAAGCAGCAGTAACCACAAATGATGGCGTCCCCCTGGGGCCAACTAGCAACAAACATATTCCCATGTTCCCTGTGTTTCACTTATTTTTCCTTGAGATGGCAAGAAAACACCCAAAAGACAATAAACTACATGGAATGCGTAGAGCAAATGATTTCTGCTTTTTTTGGGCCTGGGATTGTAATGCCTTTTTAAAAATGTCAGAATGTAGGGAGATGTATTCTAGCCAGCTGTGTCAGAAATGTCACATAATGCTTCAAAGACTCACAACCAATCACCATTCCTTTCTACTTTTAATCATGAGGGACAATTACAGAGGAGAGCTGTGGACCAAATTACCCACAGACCCACTACAAAGCCCACAATCGCCTCATCTCCCTCATCCTATTGTCATCCTCTCTCTCTCCGTCTACATTCTCTCTCTGTAGTTTCTCCGTTGCTTTGTCTCTTTATTCTCCTCCACTGCCTCCCTCCAGAGTAGAATAATGCAGGCTGCTGTTTTTCCTGCATCCTACAAAGAAAATCTTGGCGCCAACACTTGTGTAATCCCTCAAAAGCAAGTGGGAATAAGGCCTGCAGTTGCAGCCGAGCCTCGGAGGATTCCACCGTAAGTCTGCGGTGTGATGTGTTGATACAAATGTAATATAAAGAAAAGAAAAAAAATGTAATCCAGCCCATAACACATAAGCACTGTTTATAAAAGAGCGAGTGTTGAATCTCACCATTTTGCTAGTGTTGATAAAGACAGGGGAAATTTCCTTACATTAGGATTCACTTCAAGGTTTACAACAGGGGTCTCAGACTCCTGCGCGTTCAGGTTCCACATTCAGCCCAATTTGATCTGCAGTGAGCCGAACCAGTAAAATAATAACAGAATAACCTAGAAATAATGACAACTCCAAATGTTTGTCTGTGTTTTAGTGCAAAAAAAAACCAAAACAAAGAAGGAGCTGAGCCGAAAGGTGAAGCTCTCGATTTACCGGTCAATCTACGTTCCTCCCCTCACCTGTGGTCATGAGCTTTGGGTCAGGACTGAAAGGACAAGATCCCGGATACAAGCGGTCGAAATGAGTTTTCTCCGTAGGGTGGCTGGGCACACCCTTAGGGATAGGGGGAGGAGCTCGGTCACCAGGGAGGAGCTCAGAGTAGAGCTGCTGCTCCTCCACGTCGAGAGGGGCCAGCTGAGGTGGCTTGGGCATCTGTTTCGGATGCCTCCTGGACGCCTCCCTGGGGAGGTGTTCTGGGCATGTCCCACCGGGAGGAGACCTCGGGGAAGACCCAGGATACGCTGGAGAGACTAAGTCTCTCGGCTGGCCTGGGAACGCATGGAGGAGGAGTCTGGGGAGAGGGAAGTCTGGCATCCCTGATTAGACTGTTACCCCCGCAACCCGGCCCGATAAAGCGGAAGATAATGGATGGATGGAAAAAAACAAAACATTAAATTATGAACATACTTTTAAAAACTATTCAAACAAAAAAGATGTGAACAACCTGAAAAAACTGAAATGTCTTAAGAAAAATAAGTGTCATTTTAACAGTCTTCTGCCTCAACCTCTCATTAGTCCATGTGCATTCTGGATCAGATCTACAAAGACACTAAATACTGAGGAACAGGAAGAAAAGAGTTCAAACTGGACTGAATTTAATACAGACATTTCAGGTTGTTCATATTTGTTCAGGTTATTCACATTTTATTGTTACAGGATAGTTTGTAAATGTAAATATTTTCATAATTTAATGTTATTTTTTGCACCAAAACAAAGACAAAAAATTGAAGTTGTCATTATTTACAGACATAATGTAAGGGTTTTTTTTTGTTTGTTTTTTTCACATCAAATTGTGAAGAAAATCTGCAGTCATTCTTTTTTGTCGATTCTTCTGCTGTTATTATTTGACTGTAGATCAGATTGGTCTGTATGTGTTACCGACACTAAAATGAGTTCCACAGCCTTGACTGTAGAATTTTTACAGTTTACAGATTCATCCCTTGGGTCGGATTGGAACCTTTGGCGGGCTGCATTTGGCCCCCAGGACGACTGTTTGACATCCCTGATTTACAATAAGAAGATCTCATATTAGACTGTATGGAAGTCATACAGTTCAAAGTAGGGATGTCATGAGAACCGATACATCAATACCATTCAATATTATGATGAAAAAAGAACTGTTGATACTCATTTTTTAACGAATCGATGCCATCGGTAGGCTACTACTCTTCCAGAATTGATAGGGGCGGTATGCGCCGACAGTACACATGCAACAGGTACAGCAACTCATGAAAGAATGGGAACAGCTGCAGCTAATGCTCCACCTCCTCTAATGGACAAAAAAAAGACCCAAAGTCATTTGTGGAAGTATTTCAGGTAGACGACCCTGATGTGGTTATGGACACGCATAAGCCACAGTGTAAACGCTGCCACGGCGGAATTCAAACGAGGGGGGGGGGTACCATGAACCTAGCAAAGCACCTTGAAGACAGGCACCCAGATCTGTTTAAAGAATTCAAATGAGTTCCATTATTCAGCATTAAACATCTGACATGTGATATCATCAGGGCTCGGCCTTGGCACTGGTCTGATAGCACAACACAGTTTTTACAGCCTGGCCCATTCGGACCACCGCTGATACCAAATGTTGACAATAAGAAACTACGCCAGCAGTTACTAACAGGCGGACCCATGTTATATGCAAATACTTAAAGTATTTCTTGGTTAAGTGTATGGGTTCTTATGATTTTTTTTTTTTTATCGTGGTATCGATTTGGTATCAAGAATCATGTACTTTTAGTGGTATGGGTATAGATTCCTGAATTTTTGGTTTTGTGACATCCTTAATTAAAAGCGTATATGTTGGATAGTGATATTAGAATCAGAATTGCACAACTAAACACATGATGTCGTCAATAAATATGTATTGACTTTAACCCAAAAAGACCCATAAAGCTCTTAAATTAAACTACTATGAGCTATTTTTGTTGTTCTCATTATATTTGTCCAAACAAATGGACCCTTTAGTTGGACCAGGCATTAGAATGAACAAAAAACTGAGGAAAACAAGGGGTGGTCTCATAATTTTTTCCGACATTATATGTGCAAACGTTGTGATGTAGCTAGTTATAAAATGGAATAAATTAAGAAGGAATTCAAACAGGTTGTAGAAATCGACTTGATTTTTGCCAGAATTAATATAAAGATAGTTTTGCAGCTCCTGGAGGGTTCAAATTCAAACTGTATGAACTATTAGGGTCCAAATACACAAATAAATGAACCACAGACTAATAATAAAAGTGGGTTTAGCAAAATATGACCCCTTTAAGAGTGAGTCTTACAGTGATATATCACAAATGCATGCTCCACCACTTTTTGGCAGGAAAAAATGTCAATCTAAAAAATAACAATCACACATTTTACAGTATTTAAAGTATGTACAACCTGTGAAAAGAGTAAGAAACTGTACCTATACACCCACGTCCTTTCATATATACACAGTATACTAACGTTTGCACCACAGGGTAAATGTATCGTGTAGGTTACACAAACTGTTGCATATGAAAATATTCCCAAAAAATCCACTCGATTTTTGCTGGAATGAATATAAAGATAACTTTGTAGCACCTGCAGGGTTCAAATTCAAACTTTATGAACTATTAGGGTCCAAATACACAAACAAATGAACCGAAGACTAATAAAAGTGGGTTTAGCAAAGTATGGCCCCTTTAAGAGGGATTCTTAAAGCGATATATCCCAAATGCACACTCCACCACTGTTTGGCAGGAGAAAATATAATCTAAAAAGAAACAATCCCACATTTTACAGTATTTACAGTATGTACAACCTGTGAAAAGAGTAATAACCTGTACCTATACACCCACGTCCTTTCACATATTCACAGTACGCTAACGTTTGCACCACAGGGTAAATGTGTCATATAGGTTACACAAACTGTTGAATATGAAAATATACCCAAAAAAAAATCCACTCGATTTTTGCCCAAATGAATATAAAGATAGGTTTGCAGCACCTGGAGGGTTCAAATTCAAACTGTTTGAACTATTAGGGTCCAAATACACAAATAAATGAACCAAAGACTAATAAACGTAGGTTTAGCAAAGTATGACCCCTTTAAGAGTGATTCTTAAAGCAATATATCACAAATGCACACTCCACCACTGTTTGGCAGGAGAAAATATAAATCTAAAAAATAACAATCACACATTTTACAATATTTAAAGTATGTACAACCAGTAAAAAGAGTAATAACCTGTACCTATACACCCACATCCTTTCACATATTCACAGTACGCTAATGTTTGCACCACAGGGTAAATGTGTCATATAGGTTACACAAACTGTTGAATATGAAAATATACCCAAAAAAAATCCACTCGATTTTTGCCGTAATGAAAATAAAGATAGCTTTGTAGCACCTGGAGGGTTCAAATTCAAACTGTGTGAACTGTTAGGGTCCAAATACATAAATACATGAACCAAAGACTAATAAAAGTGAGTTTAGCAAAATATGACCCCTTTAAGAGTGATTCTTAAATCAATATATCACAAATGCATGGGGGGGAACAAAATCTTTTCCCCCCACTGTTTGGCAGGAAAATATTTAAATCTAAAAAGTAACAATCACACATTTTACAGTATTTACAGCATGTGAAACCAGTGAATAGAGTAGGAACACGTACCTATACGCCCACATCCTTTCACATATACATAGTACGCTAACGTTTGCACCACAGGGTAAATGTATCATATAGGTTACACAAACGGTTGTGTATGAAAATATTCCAAAAAGGCAGAAATTCTGAGTTAAAAAAAAAAAAAAAAGTTTGAAAACTCTGGTGCTGCGGACACACTTTTACTCGATACTCAAAAATATTGATGCTCAGCAGCCCTGTTCTCGACAACAGTAAAACAGCAGGGATTTATGGAGCGCCTGAGATTTATGTTAGATACCACTGTAATATATGTGACAGGATGGATTTCCCCTGAAGAGAGAACAGCGTGGACGGCCAGCTGTGATCTGTGCTCTGTTTTCTTGTGTGTTAAGGAAAACACAGCTCTTCATTACACACTGCTGCTGCATGCAGGCAGCCTCACCATCTGGATACTTATCTCTCTTTCATTTTCCCTCTACCTTTGTTTGTTTCTCTCTACTTCTTTGCCTCTGCCTGTTATTTAAGGAGAAAAAAAGGCTAAATAAGTAAGACAGAGTGGGTGGAACAGACAGGGGAATACAAAGAAGGGGAGAGAATTACCAGGGAGCAAGAGCAAGACAAAGGATAAGAAGAATGAATGGGAAGACGTATAGAAAAAGAAGCATGAAAACAAGCATGGGACATGAGCAAACCCAGAAACCGACATCCAGAAAAGGAAGATAAAGAGCAAGACATTTTGTTGCACTTTTCTCTCTCTACTTCCCTCCCCCTTTGCTCACACTCTAATGAAGTTATCTTTCTTCCTTTGTCACGATTCTCTCTGGTCTTGCTTTCGTTAGATAAACAAGACTTGGCAGCGACAAAACCCAAAAGTGGAAAGAAAACTTCTGGAGAAGCTGCAGAGGGAGGGAAATTATTTGTACGGCCGTGTTTTCATTTCCTCTCTCTCAGCTGCACTCTTTGTCATCTTGACTGTTTTAGTTTTAAATGTAAAGGGGGAAAAAGCAGCGACTCTGCTAACGCCACATTAAAAACAGGAAGGTTTATGAGAAATCTGATTGTTGTTGAAGGGGACAGAAGTCAGCATGTCATCTGCACTTTCATCTCAGCTGATTGGGTTTCAGTATTTTGGGTTGGATGCTGCCAAAAGCTGTTTGATGACAATATTTAATATCTATGGTTCTGGATTATTACGCAGTAAAACGCCGTAGGGTGGCACAAAGGGAGAAGAAGGAAAGAATTGTCCTGCAAAACCTGACTTTCTTACCGACAGAATAAGACATAGAGGTCTACAACAGAATCATGGTGCCAGACAGGTTACCATGGGTCACCTTGAACTTCCCAAACCAAAAACGAATTGATTGAAAAGTTCTGTAATTTACAGGGCCTCCAGTCTATGGAATAAGTTATCTTGTAGAAGCCAATAATGTAATAACAACCGATAACATAATAAATTTGCCATTTTTAAAATGTAATAGGCCGATAATGTAATGTCTGGCCAAAATGTACAAAAAAGTCCTGAACCGATAACGTAACAACTTTTGGCCAGTAATGTTATAACTTATTACATTATTGGCTCAGTTATTACATTTGCAAATAATTTTTTTTTTACCATTATTGACCAAGAGTTATTACGTTATCAATTCAGGAATTTTATTACATTGTTGGCCAGATATTACGTTATTGGCTTACTACATTTTAAAATTGGCAAATTTATTACATTATGGGCCGTTTTTACGTTATCGGCTGTTATTAGGTTATTGGCTTCTACATACCTCCAGAGAGTGATTTGTTGGGGGGATCAACCCCTCCCTGTGGTTTTTACATCCCTACTTCTGCCCGATCATCACCAAATTTAATCATTTGCTCCTTGTGCCAGTATCAACATTTCCTGAAAATTTCACCCAAATCCGTCCATAACTTTTTGAGTTATCTTGCTAACAGACAAACAAACAAACCCGATGAAAGCATAACCTCTGCCATACTTGGCGGAGGTAATAAGACATAATCATCAAAAGAGGAACTTTTCAGTGAGATATAAGAACCTATTTTTAGACAATAGATCTGGAAAATCTTGGCAGATTTTTTTGCTCAAAAAATTCAGAAAGTTATGGATGGATTTGGATGAAATTTTCAAGAAATGTTGATACTGGCACAAGAAACAAATGATTACATTTTGGTGGTGATCGGGGGGTGGGGGGGGTCTAATCTGGAGGTCTGCGCTTACCGAGTGCTTTAGTAGTTCAAGATTTTTTTTGCTTAATTCAAGATTTTTTAATTTTTTTTTTTTTTTTTTTTTTTTTTTTGCTTAATTCAAGCAAAAAAATCTGCCAAAATGACCTTTCTGGTGTCATTACTCAGAAATAGGGCTGAAGATGGACCTGTGGAGTTGAATTAATGAAGAATTTAGACCCAAGCAGAGGATTTACAGTTTATGGAGACCACAGGGAAATGTTTGAAAATGCAGAATTCCATTTAACCCTTTGGTGCATACTGGTCACTCCAGTGGACATTTATTCTCCAGCTGTTCTCTTGTATATTCATGGATTTTATTGTTTTAGTTCCATATCAGTCAACACAGTGGACGCTTAAATGCATCATCCCATACACTGACATTCATACCATTACTGTAACTTTGCTGTTCTTGATAAACTTGATCTGCAGGAAAATGTTTGAGTGTAAATCAGTTCCTTGTTATTGTTATGAGACTGTAATTAACAGGTTTTTGTTTTTTTTTTTAAACAAAAAGGGGTTTTTTTGTGCATTTTATCTCCATAAAGTGAGTAATAACTTATATTAGAGTATGTTAAAATGTGACAAAACATCAGATTAGTAGCATTTTAAAATATTTTGTTATAGTTTTCACACAGTATGTCAGTAAATACATGTTTCTTTGCTTCAAAAATTAAACACATGGTGTCCAGCTGAGTGGATATTTTTGCAATTCCATGAAAAATAGGTTCATAAAAAAATTCAATCACAGTGTTTTTTTTCATGCCTTAAGAGGAATAAAGACACTCACAAAAAAAATGTTGATTTATGCATGAAAGGGTTAAAAAAGCTCAATATCACTCCTTTAACCCTTTCATGCACAGCGGTCACTCCAGTGGACAGTTCTTCTCCAGCTGTTCTCTTGTATATTCATGAGTTTTATTGTTTTAGTTCCATATCAGCCGACACAGTGGACACTTATGCACCATCCCATACACTAACATTCAGACCATTACTGTAACTTTATGCTCTTAATAAACCTGATCTGCCCTAAGATGACTGAGTGTAAATCAATCACTAATTGTTATTAGACTCTAATTACCAGTTTTCTTAAACAAAAGTTGTTGTTTTTTATTATAATAATAATTAATTAATAATTAATAATAATTTTATTATTATTTATTATTAAAAGTTGTTGTTTTTTTATTATCTCTCTTACTCACTCTATGAAGTGAGTAAGAACTAGTATTAGATTATGTTAAAAGGTGAGAAAACCTTAGATTAGCTGCATTAAAAATACATTTGTTTCATAGTTTTCACACAGTATATGACTTTCTGATGATGGGTTTTAAATACATGTTTCTTTGCTTAGAAAATTAAACACATGGTGTTCAAATGAGTGGACATTTTTGTAACTCTATGGAAAATAGGTTAATTAAAAAAAAAACAACCTCATTGTCTTTTTTATGCCTAAAGAGGAATAGAAACAGTCAGGAAAAAAAAAATCTTGACTAAGGTTCTTATAATTCATGCATGAAAGGGTTAAGGTTTGACGACCACTTGGTTTATGCAAGTTTTCATATCAGGAAGTGCATTCAGAACCAGATCCTTCAGTCTTCTGTATTGAATCTGTTTTCACAGGCTTGTTCCAATGAATGTTTCCTGCATAAAAGTTCCTCAGTTTTCAGTGTCTTCTACACCTGCTCGTAAACATAGGAAATGGTTGGAACTTGACTGGTAAAGTGAGAGCTTCCCCTTTTGACTCAGCTCCTTCTTCACCACAAAACACTGGCACCGATCCACTTGTCGACTTCCCACTCCATCAGCAAAGACATCCACTGAAACCATAACAGCGGTCATTAAAAAAACAAAAGAAGTCCTGACACCAGCAGACATCTGAGGTGGGTGTTGGCTGCAGAGATGCACATGAGCCAGTTTTTGCGAGTCGCGTCTAAAAAGTGCTTCATCTTAGAACAGAATCGCAATAAAAACTGTCAATACCAACATTCAACATTTTTACTCCACAAAAATAGACGTAACTGCCTGAAGAGATGAGCACCCACAAGATGCCACATGCGGGAAGGTTTTCAGTTTGCCAAGTGAGTTTCAGAAGGGTTTTTGACACACGGGCAGGTAGGCGGTTGTACTTAAGTGGTCATGTTGAAAAAAAAAAAAAAAACCTCTGCTGAGACTGAAGTGTGTTTTGGTCGTATTTAGAGGCGTGCAGCTTCTGTTGTCCTGCTGAAGCTGGTCTGAGTTTGATGTGGTGCATTCAGTGGAAGTCAGACACTGTGGGTTTTCCTAGTAAAAATACTGGATACCATCCACATTGAACGTGATGTTCAGCTCAGGTCCACCTTGAACTCTGCCAAATATCGTTTCATTCTCCAAACCCACATGCTCCCTTCTGCACATGCTCAGTGTCATTAAGGTCAAAACTGGATGTTTCAGCAGATAATGAAACACATCTGGGACATGACACGTTGAAACTGTCAAGATTTTTATTTTTTTTTCCATTTGTTCTTGTTGACAATAAAAAAAAGCATTTGTTTGTGTCTGTCTGATGCAGTCACACCTTGTGAAAGAAAAAAAAGGTTTTTCCTCAAATGTTTCATGATGATATTTGAGATTGTGTGAGTCTGTAAGGGCGTCCAGGAAGTGTTTCCCACTACTGTATTTTAATAGCTGGAAAGAAGTAGTGTGATAATAGTTTTCTGGCGTATCACCGAGTTCTTAAGAGCATTTTCAGACAGCGTACTCGAGTCCGTATCCAAATATGCTGGACCCCCAAGTCCACTTAATTTTATCCATGTGAATGCAGCCGTTCAGTGCTCCAGTACCGCGCCCGAGTCCAGTTGAGAAGGTAGTCCTGGGTCTGGACTTTCCGTACTTCAGCACGGTACGATGCCGTGAGAATGCGACATGTGCCCGAGTCTGGAAGTGACCAGTCACCACTCCGACAACGAAAGTGGGTTAATCACCACCAGACCATAGATGGTGCTCCTGTTGTCTCCTGAAAAAGCCTCGGACCGTGGCACGGGCTCACCTTATCAACCGAACCACTGGCTGATAAATCAGGGACAACGAAGGTGGCTCTGCTTCACTTTGCCTCAAACAGGATAACAGATAGGTAAGGGTTTGTCTTCTTCTGCACTGTAAGACCGGATAGTTGAGTTTACGTCAAAAATCTCAGGTAACTCCTTGCCTTAAAAAATTTCAGTAATGAGTAATGAAAACTTGAGTGTATTGAACTTAAATGCTTGATTTGAATGGAATTGGTATTTTTAGTACAACACACTAAATGCCCAGTTAATTGAACTTTAAATTTATTGCAATGTCAATTGCTTTGTATAATCATTAGACTTAATATCATCAGTTCATTGTTCTATATTCCAAGTTGATTTAAATTAAAATATTTTGCAATATTAAGTGCTTTGTATAATTATTCAATTTAATATATTGTAGCATGGATGGAAGTTAGTGCGACGTCATCTCCCAGAACAGGAAATGCTTTTAATTTAGCAAGGCATTAAGATTCCATTGTACAAAAACATATGAGATGAACAGGAAAGCTGTTGTTGGGCCTATGGCTGTGACTCATGGTGCAGCTGTACAATAATACAAAAACAAACACAAAAAGGCCAAAAAACACTGCCATACACACATTAAGTCAAAATTAACGCTAACACCACAACCCCACTGAACCCCTGCACTAAAAATAATTTTCAACAACATGCCCAATACCCACAATGCAATGCACAGATAAAAAGGTGTGGTCATGACTAAAACTGAGTGATTTAATTCCATTCAGCTAAAACTTTTTCATACTTTCAACTACGTCTACAAATTAGTAGAATATACTGAACATTTTATAGTAATGTCATAAAACTTAAATCATTTAAGTACATTGTATTTAAAGCATTTTAGTCAATACAACTTCCAGGCTTACAGTGTGACTTCTGCATTTGTAGGACAGCGACAGAGTTCCTTCCACACCACCACCTACTGTTTCGGCCCTGGAACACCCATTCGTACTCAAAAGGTGTGAACGTATCCAAGTACGGTACGAACTTCAGTACACTGTGTGAAAACACCCTAAAGCTGCGTATGACTTTCGTCACTAATTTTTCATTAAATCTGTAAAACCTGAATCATAGCCGTTAGTCTTTCTGTGATTATGCACCTGAATCACTTCCCTCACGGTGAACAACTTTGAAGTGTGCTCCTCCACAAGCAGTCCATTTGTTTAAATAACAAACTGAAACCAAACCGTCACTTGGGCCTTTTCGGAATTCCGCACAGCCACAGCAGCAAGAAGCAATGAAGCCGTCGCCATCCTTTGTCGGGAAGGGGGAAAATCGGGACAAAAACAACCCGATTACACTGGTCAACAACAAATTTGTTTCAGTTTTTTGAGCTGATTTAGGATAACTTTGGTGTGCTGAATCCAAAAATCACATTCATTTTGCTCAATCAGGTCAACTTTCTGAACTATGCTACATATTGGCTTTTGAACATTTTTGCTTACATTTATGGGCATTTTCACATCACATGATACAAAGTTCTTTCAGATTTCTTGCAATAAACGAGTTCTGAAGATTTTACTTTTGCCAATTTATGATGAATGTTTTTTTTTTAATATTACAGGTGAATGAAATGGCTTCGACTAGAAGATCTTGCAAAAATAAGCCTGACGTATTCTGCTACATCTGCGGTGAATACACCATTGTACCTAACAGGAATCAAGTCACAAGTTTCATAAAGTGTGCTTACCAATCTTATTTTGGTATTAATTATTATATTTTGTGAGAAGATCAAATTTTTCAAAATCAAGTTAGCAAAAAAACCTGATCTGATTGAGAAAAACAGATGTCATTTTTGGATTTAGCGGTGCAAAATGGTCCGAATTCAGTTGAAAAAACCTAGACAAGTTGCAAAAAACATTTTTTTGTAAGTGTCTACCCCGCTTTAGTTATGGACCACAGCCCCACATATAAAACTGCCCCCCCCCCCCCCCCACACACACACACACACACACACAAAAACAACCCCCCTCTGTTTTTTTGACAAATTATACCCTGTGAACGAGCACATAAAAAAATCGTATTTGGCCAAAAAAATCTGTCTTGTGCCTTCAGACCTGCTGTGTGAACGTAGCCTAAGTTTGCACATTCAGTAGCAGTGAAAACATCCTGACAGATGAAATTGCTAAGCTCTGGCATGAAGCTGTGCTCATGCCCAGCAGGAGAGGCCAGAGTCTGAGACACTCCTGACCATTTCACATTCGAGTCGGGGCACCTTGAAGACAAGTGTGAGGCAGGCTGAGAGCTGCCTCCACCCAGAGCCCACGTTTTCCCTTCGCCTGGGCTCCGTCGCTCACCAGATGCAGACAAACCAGACCTCGTTTCAGCATCTGCCACATGTGTTTTTGTCAACTGAAACCTCACAATCCCGGTCCTCCTGTAATTAATCAGCACATCTCGTCTCAGATCAGTTGTGTTGTTTGCGTCCCCGTCTGTCAAAACGACAGCGATCGGTGACAGGAATTGTCTTGCGATTGTGTCAGTTTGGGCGCAGCAGCTCGGAGGCTGTTAAAGCATGCGGCGCAGTGGATTCGGAAAACGGTCGAAAGCATTCAGGGTGTTACCTCGGCTTAAAACACAAAAACTGACAGAGGTATCTGTGTGAAGAATGCAGAACAAGAAGATAGGATACTTTAAATCCTGCTCACTTTCTCGCCTTTCTGAAGTTTGTGCGCTCAGATTGTCAGTTTTGAAAAGTTCCACAAAACTGTAGCAGAATCCTGCAATTCTGATAAAAATAAATAAATAAATAAATAAATAAATAAATGAAAAGGACGGGCTGAGAGGGGCTTTACATGATCTCCCATCTGACAGACACTTCATTTGGAGCTTCCCCGGGCCTTCAGATGTTCCTGCTTAAATAACGGTTTGGTGAAAGGTTACAACTGCCAACTCAGTGTGCATCACACAAACCTACTGCTTCTCCTCTAAAGATAGACTTAGAGTAATTACACTGGAAAATAAGACAAAGTACATGCATTTCTGTGGCGAGTTTGAATTTGAATATGTTGCACTTTAAAATGATCTTGCGTTCCTCAATCAACAGCCGTGCCGCCGCCATGTTTTGGACGTCACTTGTTGATGCTACATTCATGCGGGTAAAGCCATCTGATGGGAAAACATCGTACAACAGTACACAGTGTTATCGTAATTTGATCAAACTTCCAATGAGGTATCTATATGTATGGAAGTACTTATATAAATTAAATATTTATGCACATTTTCCTTTTCCTGGTGTGTGTATACATTATTTTTGGCTGACTCTGTATATTGCAACATGAAAAAATACTCAGGAGGATATAACAGCTGTGTGGCACCGATGGAAACGGTCAGACTAATTAGTTGTGTTTCCTCTCGTTGTGGTGGAAGGTACTGTCGACAACATGTGTTTGAAGCCGAAATACTTCCAAATAACTGACGTTGCTTTTCTTTGTGGCACCAAGTGTTTGTTTTTGGTGATTTTCTCTTGTTTGTTGCTCATTTTTCAATAGCGACTCACTCCAAACTGATTAAGAACGATTGTGACTGGTGGATCGCTGAGTGCAGCAAAGTTATTATCGTTAACGAAAACTAATGAAATGAGGAAAACTAGAATTGAAAAAACATTTTCGTTAACAGAAATAAATAAAATAAAAACTAAAATTAAAAGAAAAAAATGATAACTAACTGAAACTGTATTGTGTGTTTATAAAACTAACTAAAACGGATAAAAATTATGGATAAAATTCTCTTCATTTTTCGTCTTTGTCAATGTTGGATTGATACGAAAGCGATTTATTTCGCTCTAGCAATTTTATCTGTTGTAGTAGTAGTAGTTTATTTCAAGCACATAGAATCATCAGATAACAAAGAATCATACAACATGGTCAAAACAAATAAATAAATAAAAAATGTTTGCACTCGAAAAGGAGTGGGAAGAAGTGTAACTTATTGACTCCCACCCCCTTTTTACAATCTAATAATCAAACTAGATCCGCCTCCTTTGCTTTGTTAACACACATTTTCCTCTGTATATTTTTTTACAATAACACAAAAGTTATTGTTATTGTCACCATACGACACTTGACGGTCCGTCACTTGTGGTTTCCAGTCGTCTTCTGGTCCCCACTCTACCTGGAAACATGGAGACTAAAGTTGGGAGAAAGCAGCAGAGTCCTGTCTGGGATTTATGTGAATACGACGACAGAGAAGAAGAGAAAAGAGACGACTAAACTAAAACTAAACTAAAACTAAGCATTTAGAAAAAAATGAGAACTAATAAAAACGAGCAAACCTGCTCTAAAAACAAATTAAAACGAACTGAATCAGAGAAAAAAAAAAGTCAAAACTAAATAAAAATAAAATAAAATTTAAAGATTCATAAAGTACGCACTACGTTAAAAAGTTTCTGTATCACCATCTGTGGAGTAAAATTGTGGAACAAATTGTGTGTGGAGATAAAACAAATATCAAACATAATTCAGTTTAAAAAAAATATAAAAAAAATGATTCTTGAGAGGTCCAGTATTAAATAATGACAATAAGGACTGTTTGTTTATGGATGATGTTGTACTGATAAATCTGCTGGAATTATTGAAGAAAATTGGTTGAATTGTTGAGTCTGTTTGTATGACTGGACTGACATGAACATGTTGTTGGGTGTAATTCAGTCACTGCATTATGGATTTGTTGTGGTTTGATGTTAAAATTAGGAAAATAGTATAGTTTGACTCTTGTATCAAGTTAGTGATAAAGGTGTAAAAGCACTGAGGGGTTGGATTAAATAAGTTTAGACTTCTTCCTACTCCTTTTCGACCATGCAAAATTCAGACTTGTATGTGCTTGGAGATAGATTCTGTCCTTTTGAATGTTTTATTTTGTTTTTATTTTGTTTTGGGTTTTTTTGTTTGTTTTTTTTTTTTTTTTTTTTTTTTTTGCATGTTTGAAATAAATAAATTATTAGTGCTATTATTATTATTATTATTATTATTATTATTATTATTATTATTAAAACTAAACTATAATGAACTACAAAAGCACTCAGGGAGCGCAAACCTCCTCCAAGGCAGATCAGTGCCCCCCCCCCATCACCACCAAAATTTAATCATTTGTTCCTTGTGCCAGTATCAACATTCCCTGAAATTTTCATCCAAATCCATCCATAACTTTTTGAGTTATTTTGCACACGGACAGACGGACAGACAGACAGACAGACAGACAGACCAACGCTGGCAAAAACAGAACCTTCTTGGTGGAGGTAACAATCCAAAACTATTAGAACCTTGGTGTGCAGTGTGTGTCAGGTACCCAGGTTGAACTTAGATGAAAACACGTTCAGTTCATTTGCCTCCTACATTGCAGGACCTGCGATGTGACTATTGCGCACACGTACATTGCGATGTCGACGCTCAAACGATCTATTGTGCAGAATGACGTGGATTTGGTGTTACTTTGAAACACCAGTACACGTTATCTCTCCCAGTACGATCCCGTTCTGCGTCTGCTCTCGTTATCTTCCTTCTCTGTTTTGTGGTTCACGTCGGTTATCACCTCTCTGTGTCCTTGCCAGATATGAGTGTGTAGACGTCCTGGCGGCAGCTGCCTCGTCGCTGACCTGTGTGTGCGGGTCACACAGTGAAAACAAGCTCAGCAGTATCCTGTCCAGCAGGTGGACCGCAGCGCCACTTGACTTCACCTCGCCTTCTTTATGAGCTCCTGCGCTCACGGGGACGCGTTCTCTCACCACATCTGTTGTCTTTTATTTTCCTGAAGGTGTCTGGCTGAAGTCAGAGGACACGGTGGCCATGAAAACCAAGAGGGCTGACTTCGCCGCCGCCTTCCTGCGTGGCCGGATGATAGTAGCAGGGGGTCTGGGTAAGAGCCCACTCATGCTTTAAGCTGATAAGTACTAGAAGAACCTGTTTTAAATATGAGTGAACCTTAACCCATAGAGCTCACAGGGTTTTTTCTTGATTTCTACATACTGTCTTAAATTCATCTTTTTTTTTTTTTTTTTTTTTTTTTAATTTATCTTTTTATGAGCAATGTAACAGAACATACAAAGGAGCAGAATTACAATGCATTCATTATACATTGCCTTTTTATATCATTTTCCCCCATCCCCAATCCAACCCCAAGGCCCTCCAAGAAGGGGCAACAGCAGAAACAAGAACATAACTGGAAAAGTGCTCGGAGAGCGCAGACCTCCGCCAAGCACAAAAATTCCCCACATAATCGGTGATACAAATCCTACATTTATTTTTTAAAATAAAATCTGCCTTCTGGATCAGATCCGGATCAGCCTTTGAAATGTGATAGAGGACCCCATTGTCAATTCCTGAGTTAAATTTCATGAGTTTTGGTCAATAATTAAGCGAGATATTGGGAAACGAAAATTTTGGCCCCATTTACCACAATGTTAACGAAAATTTCAAAGTGATCCAGAATTCAGGATTTCTTCCGGATCACCCCCAAAAGTTAATCATTTCTTCCTTATCCCATTTCCAACAAACCCTGAAATTTCATCAAAATCTGTCCATAACTTTTTGAGTTATGTTGCACACTAACGGACAGACAAACAGACAGACAGACAAACAAACCCTGGCAAAAACATAACCTCCTTGGCGGAGGTAACAACAGTCTCTGAGCAGTAGAAAATCAAATAAATACAAGCAGTATCAAATCTGTGGTGTACAAGAATATTAACTGAGCTAATGGAAACAAAAGAAAACAAAAATAAATAAATAAATAAATTAATTAATTACAAAAAAAAAAAAGTCATAGCTTGTAGATACCTGTTTACTTTTAAATATTAGACATTAAATTCATCTTTTAAGATACTTGCAAATAACAATATTTTATATCAAATGTTTAAGACACAGGTGTCAAACATGCGTCCCGGGGGCCAGATCTGGTCCGCCAAAGGGTCCGATTTTGTGAAATGCAAAAATTGCAGTTTAGATATTAACAATCAATGGTGTCAAAATCATTTTAATTCAGGTTCCACATACAGACACATACAGTCTAATTAGATTTCAAGTGGGTCAGAACCAGTAAAATATTATCATAATAACCTATAAATAATGACAATCCCAAATTTTCTGTTTTTTTTTTTTGTTTTTTTTATGTAAAAAAGTTAAATTACATGAAAATGTTTACATTACCAAACTATACTTTTACAAAAAATGTGAATGACCTCAACAAATATGAACAAACGGAAATGTCTTAAGAAAAGTAAATGCAATTGTACCCATATTCTGCCTGTTAATAAATGTTTTGTTCGATTGTAATGCACATGTGTAAATGATAAACTGATAAACTGAGGAAGAATATTGTTAAAACTGCACTTGTTTTTCTTGAGACAATTCAAATTGTTCATGTTATTCAGATTTTTAAGGAAACTTTGTAATATAATTTGACTTTTTTCACTGGTATTATTTTACTGGTCCAGCTCACTGGAGATCAAATTCGGCTAAATGAGGAACTGAACTAAAATAAGTTTGACAGCCCTGGTTTAAGACAATAACTGCAATACAGCCACAGAAAAAATTATTAGACCATCAAAAGTCATCAAAAACAATGGTTATGCAATCAAATACTGACCACACAGGAGTTTCTGGAGTTGGTATACATTCATTGATGTCTAAAATGTCATGTGTACAATGTCCAAATTTTGTACAAAACCATTGTTTGTAAGAATGTTTGTGACCCAGGCATTAGCCCGGACCCAGGGATACACGGGACATCAATCCATTTCCTTCATCTGCTCTTTATTTGACTGGTGTTTGTTTTCATATCCAGCTAATTCTGTAAATCCCTGTGAGGAAACCTTGTGGTGATATAGGTCTGTACAAATAAAACTGAATTGAACTGAATTGAATTGAATTAGCGCTCTTTCCTTGAAAATGACAATATTCGGTCTCAGAAAATGAAAAAAAAAAAAAGTGTTGTTGACCTGTTTTCCATTTCTGTCAGGTAGTAACTTTCTTTTTTGTTATTAGAGAAAATGAAGATCAATCCATTTTTAAAATTTGTTTTATCGGTTTAGACACAGAAAAAGAAAAATGCCTTGATATTCAATTTCAATTCTTCTATTTTAAAGTGAAAATCAATTCACCAGTAATTTTTCTTTTGTTTCTGGAAAGAAAATCCGATTACCAAAAGATACACTGACCCAAACGGACCAGAAAAACCCCTGTTTTTTCCTTTTCTCAGACCGCATGTTGTCATTTTCAAGGAAACGGTGCTAATGCCTAGGTCTCAAAGATTCTTATGAACAATGGGTTTGTATGAAATTTCGTATTCACTGGAAGACTCGTACAAACTCATTGTTCGTAAGAATCTTTGTGACCAAGGCATTAGCGCTATTTCCTTGAAAATGACAACATCGGGTCTGAGAAAATGAAAAAATGGTACGTTTTTCCATTTCTGTCAGGTAGTAACTTTCTTTTTTGTTAGTAGAAAAAGAAGATGAAACTCAATCTGTTTTTTAAATTCGGTTTATCTGTTTTGACACTGAAAAAGAAAAATGCCTTGAAATTCAATTTTAATTCTTCTATTATAAAGTGAAAATCAATTCACCACCAATTTTTATTTTGTTTCTAAAAAGAAAATCCAATTACCAAAAGATACACAGATCTAATGCCTCGGTCCCAAAGATTCTTACGAATGATGGGTTTGTTCGAGTCTTCCAGTTCGTATGAAATCTGGCATTTGTAGACATTCGTGGAGGGAGCATGTCTACGATGTCCAGATTTGGTACAAACCCAATATTTGTGAGAATCTTTGGGACCGAGGCATCAGCACTATTTCCTTAAAAATTATAACATCTGGTCTCAGAAAATGAAAAAAACAGACATTTTTGGTCTGTTTTTCCATTTCTGTCAGGTAGTAACTTTTTTTTTTTTTTGTTGGTAGAAACAGAAAATGAAAATCAATCCTTTTTTTAAAAAAAATTTGGATGATCTGAAAATGCCTTGAAATTCAATTTTCATTCTTCTATTATAAAGTGAAAGTCAAGTCACCACCAATTTTTCTTTTGTTTCTGAAAAGACAATCCAATTACCAAAAGACACACTGACCGCAAAAACATGCCAGAGGGTTTTTAAAACTATCATCTCTCAGGTTTCGAAGATGAAAAAATACATTTTGTAAAGCCAGAAGATGTGACCTATAAAACCCCCCCCCCAGGATGTCCATATAAGGACTTGTATATTATTTCAGTTTACCCAGGGTGCACCTGCAGCATGAATGCTAAGGGTTAATAAGCTGTGATTTGTCCAACACCTGAATGTCCACTGTGGTCCACCAGGTCATGAACCCACGGCGTTGGACACCGTGGACGCCTTCCATCCCGAGAGGAAGAAGTGGGAGAGGCTGGCCCCCATGACCTTCCCCCGATGCTCCGCCTCCTCCATCGTCATCAGAGACCGGCTCCTAGTGGTGGGAGGAGTCAACCAGGTAATCTGATGGAACAGGTTTTACATTTACACGTCAACACCGTGTCAGTCCATCGAGCTGATGGGAGGAGTGAGAAAGATGATCATTAGTATCCATGGCGACCGCTATTTATGGCTGTACTGTATGTGATGTACTGTATATGAGCGTCTGTCGTTTGGCCTTATCCGTCTGCGAAGATAACCTGTGAGTAATGAGCGATGTCGTGATTTACTGCTCATATTAAAGAAGCAATAACTGCAGCTCAGGAGGTTGAATTATTCTGTTTCAGTCATTAAAGATAAAACCAGTGTCGTGTGATGAAGTGGTAGAAAGTTACAGTCGGCAGAAGTTTTAGGCTGTTTTTATTCACATTTTCAGTTTGTGGAAACACTGAAAATTGAAGAAACCTTGATATAGAGCTGGGAAATATGGCCGGAAAGTTAAATCTAAATTTTTTTTAGTTTTAAAGATCAATTTAAGATTAAAATTTTGCATGAACTAACGATACTTTATTCAAAAACACTCTTTCTTTACGAAAACTATATCTTATTTTTAACTAGAGAAACAAAGTGACTATTAATATATTACATATTACGATATATTACAGGTTGCATTTACAATATTTGTTGAGCAACAAAAGTCTCCAGAGGAACGTTCTCCATTTTGTGATATACTGTAGGTATTTTTCATGATGTTCAGAAAGCAAAACTTTTAGGAAAGGAACTCATACATATATTTATTTTATTTTTTTATTTATATTGGCAAGTCCTCCCATGAAATGTTGAAAAATTGTGGAAAAGTAGTATTATCAATAAAAAAGTAAGTGGTTGAGCAAATAACCATATATGTTGGAGTAATAAGGAGTGACATTCACTGAATTAATAAGAAATAAGATAAGATAAGATAAGATAAGATAAGATAAGATAAGATAAGATAAGATAAGATAAGATAAGATAAGATAAGATAAGATAAGATAGAAGCCAAAAAAGGCTTATATAAATACCTCCCTGGAAATAAACAATACACAAAAAAGAAATAAAGAATAAAAATACAATATAACTGAAATACTTTTTTTCATAAATTAAAGTCCTTTTCAGATGCTTTTTAAATAATGCTAAAGAAAATGTTGACTGAAGTTCAGGACATAGATTATTCCAAAGATGTGGTCCACGATATTTTAGAGAATACTGACTTTTTTTTTTTTTTACTTTTTTTTTTCATTTAGATTTTGATTGATTTTTATCATATTTTAAGACATTTACAAAAAGGGGAAAAAAGGGAGAAAAAAGGAAAGACAAAAAGAAATAGCAAAACAACCCACAAATTAGAAACTTTGAAACTTAACTTTTTAAATTTTTACTTCTATATTTTTACTTCTATATTCTTGTAATTACAGTCTGTCTGGACAATATAGTTTCGTTGTACATATCTATAATGACAATAAAGGCATTCTATTCTATTCTATTCTATTCTATTCTATTCTATATAATGCATTTACTCATTAATCCATTTTTCTACTCTAATCTTAAAAATGCACAAATTCCAAAATTATGATCACTTTTTCCCTTTTGTTTTTGCTCAACAGACATTCCAAATGCAGCTCATTTGTTGTAATATTCATGTGAATATGTTCCACTGAAACTGTATTTTATTTGACTTTTTTCTTTTCTGTCAAATGATGCATATTAACATCCTCACAAATGCTACTGTTTTGGTAATTACTTCTTATTATTGCTGCTTTTCCAGCTTTTTTTTTAGTCATGTTTTATCTTGATGTCTTCATACAAGCAGAAAAACGCATTAAATATTAGAAAAATTGTTTATTTAATTTTTGGGCTGTATCATCCCGCAGAGGCTTAGGGATATAATATGAATGCTTTGGGTTTCTTCAGCATCATCTTACATTATTATTGCATGCAAGTGTGAAAAAATGGCAAGACAGATGTTTTTATTTTATCTTCCACAGTATTAAGTTACAGCCAAAACTGAATGTAAAAGTGAAGATAAAACCATGTGAATTGACAGCACCATGGAAAAACACACAGCGTGAAAGTGGTGAAAAAGATAAAACATGATGTAAATTTCCGGAGGAACAATGCAGACTCACAAAATAATCTCCTTAAATAATGAAATGCATGTTTAGTATTCTAAACATGTAAGACTATTTCCATGCATTAGTTGTGTTTCTGGCTGACAGTAGCAGCTGCAATTCAGCAATAAAAGCAAATGGCTTTAGTTATCTTTACTGTTTAAATATCAGATTTAATTAAAATTATTAAAGCTTTACCTCCATCCACACAGTCTCTATCTTCACTAATCACCATCAACAGGAAATGAAACGTACAATTCAGTCGTTGGGAGGACTTTAATAAGTCAAAGTTAACTGGAGGAGTTGTTTAGAGTCTCATTCAGACTAAAACTCATCGGTTCTCATGTTTTTTCACTGTTTCACTGTTTCCAAATTCATCTAAAATCTCAGTTTCTTCCTTAAAGATCTGTGAATTTTCCTTCACATTTAACCTTTCCCAAGGGATTTATCATCATTTATTATTATATTATTGTCCTTAATTTGAATTTTTCAGCTAAAATCAGGTATTTTTCTATATTTAATTCGGTTCATCTACTGCTATTGTATGGAATTTTTGTGCCAATATATTCAAACAAAACTTTTTAATTCTCAAACAAAATATATGAATTTGAAAGAGAATAAAACTCACCCAAGCAAAAACCTTTTTTTCTTTTTTTGCTTGGGTATTGGCACACAAAAATTCCAAACTATTGCAGTGAGTGTCTTCAACTAAAGAAGAAGGGAACGTAGAATCGTCCCAAAGCAAAGTCCTTATTTATGATGGACCACGCAGAATGGGAATACAAAAGCAAGTGCAAAATTACATTATATCTATTGCATCTAATTGTATACATCAGGTTTTTCAAGAAAAAAATCTCACACTGATCAGGCAGAGCAGTGGTCTCCAACCTTTTTTGTACTACGGACCGGGTTCATGCATGAACATTTTCTGCGGACCGGGTAGAGGTGTGGGGGTTCTAATAACAAAAACCCTTTGTCAGTTCAGAGCATGTGATCTGGAACACTTCCACTGTAGATCAGGTAATTCCAATGATTCTACAGCAGAAGATCAACTCACCCTAATGCAGAACCAGTGGGACCCTGGACTGGTTTAACTGCAACTAGATGATCCCATCTTGGGGAGGTGTTCCATAGATCCAGTCTAGTACTTGGTAATTCATCATCGCAGAAAACCCAGACACACAAACATGTGAGGTTGGAAACAGAAGAAGGACTTTCAGGGCTTTTGTGGCGATATCCGCATGTTCTGCTTTGACTTGAATCCAGAACGAACAGAGGTTTGAATTTGTCTCAAACATGGATGGATGTGTCGCAGCAGTTTGGAGGAGCTGGTGTGTCACCTGTAGGACCTGAGGAACCTGGAACTGAGACAGACTGTGACCCTTCTGCATTCTGTGACCCTTCTACAGACTGTGACCCTTCTACAGACTGTGACCCTTCTGTGACCCTTCTACAGTCTGTGACCCTTCTGTGACCCTTCAGTCTGTGACCCTTCTACAGTCTGTGACCCTTCTACAGACTGTGACCCTTCTGTGACCCTTCAGTCTGTGACCCTTCTACAGTCTGTGACCCTTCTACAGTCTGTGACCCTTCAGTCTGTGACCCTTCTACAGTCTGTGACCCTTCAGTCTGTGACCCTACAGTCTGTGACCCTACAGTCTGTGACCCTTCTACAGTCTGTGACCCTTCTACAGTCTGTGACCCTTCAGTCTGTGACCCTACATTCTGTGACCCTTCAGTCTGTGACCCTTCTACAGTCTGTGACCCTTCAGTCTGTGACCCTTCAGTCTGTGACCCTTCTACAGTCTGTGACCCTTCAGTCTGTGACCCTACAGTCTGTGACCCTTCTACAGTCTGTGACCCTTCTACAGTCTGTGACCCTTCAGTCTGTGACTCTTCTGCAGTCTGTGACCCTTCTACAGTCTGTGACCCTTCAGTCTGTGACCCTTCTACAGTCTGTGACCCTTCTACAGTCTGTGACCCTACAGTCTGTGACCCTTCTACAGTCTGTGACCCTTCAGTCTGTGACCCTTCAGTCTGTGACCCCTCTACAGTCTGTGACCCTTCTACAGTCTGTGACCCTTCTACAGTCTGTGACCCTTCAGTCTGTGACCCTACAGTCTGTGACCCTACAGTCTGTGACCCTTCTACAGTCTGTGACCCTTCTGTGACCCTTCTACAGTCTGTGACCCTTCAGTCTGTGACCCTTCTACAGTCTGTGACCCTTCTACAGTCTGTGACCCTTCAGTCTGTGACCCTTCTACAGTCTGTGACCCTTCAGTCTGTGACCCTTCTACAGTCTGTGACCCTTCTACAGACTGTGACCCTTCTACAGTCTGTGACCCTTCAGTCTGTGACCCTTCTACAGTCTGTGACCCTTCAGTCTGTGACCCTTCTACAGTCTGTGACCCTTCTGTGACCCTTCTACAGTCTGTGACCCTACAGTCTGTGACCCTTCTACAGTCTGTGACCCTTCTACAGTCTGTGACCCTTCAGTCTGTGACCCTTCTACAGTCTGTGACCCTTCTGTGACCCTTCTACAGTCTGTGACCCTTCTACAGTCTGTGACCCTTCTACAGTCTGTGACCCTTCAGTCTGTGACCCTTCTACAGTCTGTGACCCTACAGTCTGTGACCCTTCTACAGTCTGTGACCCTTCTACAGTCTGTGACCCTTCAGTCTGTGACCCTTCTACAGTCTGTGACCCTTCTCTGACCCTTCAGTCTGTGACCCTTCTACAGTCTGTGACCCTTCTACAGTCTGTGACCCTTCAGTCTGTGACCCTACAGTCTGTGACCCTACAGTCTGTGACCCTTCTACAGTCTGTGACCCTTCTACAGTCTGTGACCCTTCAGTCTGTGACTCTTCTGCAGTCTGTGACCCTTCAGTCTGTGACCCTTCTACAGTCTGTGACCCTTCAGTCTGTGACCCTTCTACAGTCTGTGACCCTTCAGTCTGTGACCCTACAGTCTGTGACCCTTCAGTCTGTGACCCTTCTACAGTCTGTGACCCTTCAGTCTGTGACCCTTCAGTCTGTGACCCTTCTACAGTCTGTGACCCTTCAGTCTGTGACCCTACAGTCTGTGACCCTTCTACAGTCTGTGACCCTTCTACAGTCTGTGACCCTTCAGTCTGTGACTCTTCTGCAGTCTGTGACCCTTCTACAGTCTGTGACCCTTCAGTCTGTGACCCTTCTACAGTCTGTGACCCTTCTACAGTCTGTGACCCTACAGTCTGTGACCCTACAGTCTGTGACCCTACAGTCTGTGACCCTTCTACAGTCTGTGACCCTTCAGTCTGTGACCCCTCTACAGTCTGTGACCCTTCTACAGTCTGTGACCCTTCTACAGTCTGTGACCCTTCAGTCTGTGACCCTACAGTCTGTGACCCTACAGTCTGTGACCCTTCTACAGTCTGTGACCCTTCTGTGACCCTTCTACAGTCTGTGACCCTTCAGTCTGTGACCCTTCAGTCTGTGACCCTTCTACAGTCTGTGACCCTTCTACAGTCTGTGACCCTTCAGTCTGTGACCCTTCTACAGTCTGTGACCCTTCAGTCTGTGACCCTTCTACAGTCTGTGACCCTTCTGTGACCCTTCTACAGTCTGTGACCCTACAGTCTGTGACCCTTCTACAGTCTGTGACCCTTCTACAGTCTGTGACCCTTCAGTCTGTGACCCTTCTACAGTCTGTGACCCTTCTGTGACCCTTCTACAGTCTGTGACCCTTCTACAGTCTGTGACCCTTCAGTCTGTGACCCTTCTACAGTCTGTGACCCTACAGTCTGTGACCCTTCTACAGTCTGTGACCCTTCTACAGTCTGTGACCCTTCAGTCTGTGACCCTTCTACAGTCTGTGACCCTTCTGTGACCCTTCTACAGTCTGTGACCCTTCTACAGTCTGTGACCCTTCAGTCTGTGACCCTTCTACAGTCTGTGACCCTTCTACAGTCTGTGACCCTTCAGTCTGTGACCCTTCTACAGTCTGTGACCCTTCTACAGTCTGTGACCCTTCAGTCTGTGACCCTTCTACAGTCTGTGACCCTTCTGTGACCCTTCTACAGTCTGTGACCCTACAGTCTGTGACCCTTCTACAGTCTGTGACCCTTCTACAGTCTGTGACCCTTCAGTCTGTGACCCTTCTACAGTCTGTGACCCTTCTGTGACCCTTCTACAGTCTGTGACCCTTCTACAGTCTGTGACCCTTCAGTCTGTGACCCTTCTACAGTCTGTGACCCTACAGTCTGTGACCCTTCTACAGTCTGTGACCCTTCTACAGTCTGTGACCCTTCAGTCTGTGACCCTTCTACAGTCTGTGACCCTTCTCTGACCCTTCAGTCTGTGACCCTTCTACAGTCTGTGACCCTTCTACAGTCTGTGACCCTTCAGTCTGTGACCCTACAGTCTGTGACCCTACAGTCTGTGACCCTTCTACAGTCTGTGACCCTTCTACAGTCTGTGACCCTTCAGTCTGTGACTCTTCTGCAGTCTGTGACCCTTCAGTCTGTGACCCTTCTACAGTCTGTGACCCTTCAGTCTGTGACCCTTCTACAGTCTGTGACCCTTCAGTCTGTGACCCTACAGTCTGTGACCCTTCAGTCTGTGACCCTTCTACAGTCTGTGACCCTTCAGTCTGTGACCCTTCAGTCTGTGACCCTTCTACAGTCTGTGACCCTTCAGTCTGTGACCCTACAGTCTGTGACCCTACAGTCTGTGACCCTTCTACAGTCTGTGACCCTTCTACAGTCTGTGACCCTTCAGTCTGTGACTCTTCTGCAGTCTGTGACCCTTCTACAGTCTGTGACCCTTCAGTCTGTGACCCTTCTACAGTCTGTGACCCTTCTACAGTCTGTGACCCTACAGTCTGTGACCCTACAGTCTGTGACCCTACAGTCTGTGACCCTTCTACAGTCTGTGACCCTTCAGTCTGTGACCCCTCTACAGTCTGTGACCCTTCTACAGTCTGTGACCCTTCTACAGTCTGTGACCCTTCAGTCTGTGACCCTTCTACAGTCTGTGACCCTACAGTCTGTGACCCTTCTGTGACCCTTCTACAGTCTGTGACCCTTCAGTCTGTGACCCTTCAGTCTGTGACCCTTCTACAGTCTGTGACCCTTCTACAGTCTGTGACCCTTCAGTCTGTGACCCTTCTACAGTCTGTGACCCTTCAGTCTGTGACCCTTCTACAGTCTGTGACCCTTCTGTGACCCTTCTACAGTCTGTGACCCTACAGTCTGTGACCCTTCTACAGTCTGTGACCCTTCTACAGTCTGTGACCCTTCAGTCTGTGACCCTTCTACAGTCTGTGACCCTTCTGTGACCCTTCTACAGTCTGTGACCCTTCAGTCTGTGACCCTTCTACAGTCTGTGACCCTACAGTCTGTGACCCTTCTACAGTCTGTGACCCTTCTACAGTCTGTGACCCTTCAGTCTGTGACCCTTCTACAGTCTGTGACCCTTCTGTGACCCTTCTACAGTCTGTGACCCTTCTACAGTCTGTGACCCTTCAGTCTGTGACCCTTCTACAGTCTGTGACCCTTCTACAGTCTGTGACCCTTCTACAGTCTGTGACCCTTCAGTCTGTGACCCTTCTACAGTCTGTGACCCTTCTGTGACCCTTCTACAGTCTGTGACCCTACAGTCTGTGACCCTTCTACAGTCTGTGACCCTTCTACAGTCTGTGACCCTTCAGTCTGTGACCCTTCTACAGTCTGTGACCCTTCTGTGACCCTTCTACAGTCTGTGACCCTTCTACAGTCTGTGACCCTTCTACAGTCTGTGACCCTTCTACAGTCTGTGACCCTTCTACAGTCTCATCGTTTCCTCATTTCTTCCTGAAAAAGTTCTCCAGTGAATTTTGTTTTTGGTTCATTTCTTTCGCTTGTGTTTCTGCTGATTCATGAAATGGCGCCTGAGTTTAGCGGTTGTGAGGCGAGGGCAGAAACGGTCACTTTTCAAAATAAAATCTCCGCAAGACTAATGGAAAAATTGCTTTAATATTAACCACAATTTTTTTTCTTTGTGGCCCAGTACCAAATGATCCACGGACTGGTACCAGTCTGGGGACCGGGGTTTGGGGACCACTGATGTAGAGGACTTCAAAACACATGTATCAAATATGATACATTTGGCGTTATAGGGTTAAGTATCATTTCTCCTGACCATGTAGTCACTCCGATGTGGACATCTCAAATGATGTTAATTTTTTGGGGACACCCTGTACTTCTAAATCAAAATGTTTCAAAAACCACCTCATGACAGCGTAAAAACTTTTTCGCAATCTTTGACAGTTTTCGTGACATTTTGGTGTTTCCATTACCAGTTTTTTATTGCAGAATTTACATTTTGCACATTTCTGAGGGTAATTTAAATCCAGCTAGTGTCTTATAATGTGTACAGAAATTACCAAAATTGGTCACTTGCCCAATAAAGGGTTAACTAATTAAACTTAACAGTATCCAACATGTATTTTACAGTGTCTCGTAGTGTAACTGAAGCAGATTTTCAGTTCTAAAGCTCTTATGTGTGAAAATACTGAGTATCGTGTTTCTCAGTCTCCACTGGAGCTGATGCTGCAGCCTTTCACTGTTAGAAAACAAGGACACAGTGTCATCCATGCAAAACACCAGAGTCCAGGTCCAGCCACTATCAGGCGGCTCCAGAGACACGGCAGCGTCAGCAGTTTCAGACCTGCAGCTCCGGCCCAGACTGCACCACCTGTCAGCAGGCGGAGGTGCAGATGTGTGGCATCAACAAGCACAACACAGGCATAAAACAGGCACAAAACAGGTACAAAACAGGCATAAAACAGGCACAAAACAGGTACAAAACAGGCATAAAACAGGTACAAAACAGGCACAACACAGGCACAAAACAGGCATAAAACAGGCATAGAACAGGCACAAAACAGACACAAAACAGGCATAAAACAGGCACAAAACAGGTACAAAACAGGCATAAAACAGGTACAAAACAGGCACAACACAGGCACAAAACAGGCATAAAACAGGCATAAAACAGGTACAAAACAGGCACAACACAGGCACAACACAGGCATAAAACAGGCACAAAACAGATACAAAACAGGCATAAAACAGGTACAAAACAGGCACAACACAGGCACAAAACAGGCATAAAACAGGTACAAAACAGGCACAACACAGGCACAAAACAGGCATAAAACAGGCATAGAACAGGTACAAAACAGGCACAAAACAGGTACAAAACAGGCATAAAACAGGTACAAAACAGGCACAACACAGGCACAAAACAGGCATAAAACAGGCATAAAACAGGTACAAAACAGGCACAACACAGGCACAAAACAGGCATAAAACAGGCATAAAACAGGTACAAAACAGGCACAAAACAGGTACAAAACAGGCATAAAACAGATACAAAACAGGCACAACACAGGCACAAAACAGGCATAAAACAGGCATAGAACAGGCACAAAACAGACACAAAACAGGCATAAAACAGGCACAAAACAGGCATAGAACAGGCACAAAACAGGCACAAAACAGGTACAACACAGGCATAAAACAGGTACAAAACAGGCACAACACAGGCACAAAACAGGCATAAAACAGGCATAGAACAGGCACAAAACAGACACAAAACAGGCATAAAACAGGCATAGAACAGGCACAAAACAGGCACAAAACAGGTACAACACAGGTACAAAACAGGCATAAAACAGGCACAAAACAGGCACAACACAGGTACAAAACAGGCACAAAACAGGCACAACACAGGTACAAAACAGGCACAACACAGGTACAAAACAGGCACAAAACAGGCATAGAACAGGCACAAAACAGACACAAAACAGGCATAAAACAGGCACAAAACAGGCACAAAACAGGCACAACACAGGCACAAAACAGGTATAAAACAGGCACAAAACAGGTACAAAAGAGGCACAAAACAGGCACAAAACAGGTACAAAACAGGGCACAACACAGGCACAAAACAGGCATAAAACAGGCACAAAACAGGCACAACACAGGTGCAAAACAGGCATAAAACAGGCACAAAACAGGCACAACACAGGTACAAAACAGGCATAAAACAGAGACAAAACAGGCATAGAACAGGCACAAAACAGGCACAACACAGGCACAAAACAGGTACAAAACAGGCACAAAACAGGTACAAAAGAGGCACAAAACAGGCACAAAACAGGTACAAAACAGGGCACAAAACAGGCACAAAACAGGCATAAAACAGGCACAAAACAGGCACAACACAGGTACAAAACAGGCATAGAACAGGCACAAAACAGGCACAAAACAGGCATAAAACAGGCACAAAACAGGCACAAAACAGGTACAACACAGGTACAAAACAGGCACAAAACAGGCACAACACAGGTACAAAACAGGCACAAAACAGGCACAAAACAGACACAAAACAGGCATAAAACAGGCACAAAACAGGCACAAAACAGGTACAACACAGGTACAAAACAGGCATAAAACAGGCACAAAACAGGCACAACACAGGTACAAAACAGGCACAACACAGGCACAACACAGGTACAAAACAGGCATAAAACAGAGACAAAACAGGCATAGAACAGGCACAAAACAGGCACAACACAGGCACAAAACAGGTACAAAAGAGGCACAAAACAGGCACAAAACAGGTACAAAACAGGGCACAAAACAGGCACAAAACAGGCATAAAACAGGCACAAAACAGGCACAACACAGGTACAAAACAGGCATAAAACAGAGACAAAACAGGCATAGAACAGGCACAAAACAGGCACAACACAGGCACAAAACAGGTACAAAAGAGGCACAAAACAGGCACAAAACAGGTACAAAACAGGGCACAAAACAGGCACAAAACAGGCATAAAACAGGCACAAAACAGGCACAACACAGGTACAAAACAGGCATAAAACAGAGACAAAACAGGCATAGAACAGGCACAAAACAGGCACAACACAGGCACAAAACAGGTACAAAACAGGCACAAAACGGGTACAAAAGAGGCACAAAACAGGCACAAAACAGGTACAAAACAGGGCACAAAATAGGCACAAAACAGGCATAAAACATGGCACAAAACAGGCACAAAACAGGTATAAAACAGGCGCAAAACAGACATAAAACAGGTACAAAACGGGCACAAAACGGCACAAAACAGGCACAAAACAGGGCACAAAACAGGCACAAAACAGGCATAAAACAGGCACAAAACAGGCACAACACAGGTACAAAACAGGCATAAAACAGAGACAAAACAGGCATAGAACAGGCACAAAACAGGCACAACACAGGCACAAAACAGGTACAAAACAGGCACAAAATGTGTACAAAAGAGGCACAAAACAGGCACAAAACAGGTACAAAACAGGGCACAAAACAGGCACAAAACAGGCATAAAACATGGCACAAAACAGGCACAAAACAGGTATAAAACAGGCGCAAAACAGACATAAAACAGGTACAAAACAGGCACAAAATGGGCACAAAACAGGCACAAAACGGCACAAAACAGGCACAAAACAGGGCACAAAACAGGCACAAAACAGGCACAAAAAAGGGCACAAAACAGGGCACAAAACTGGCACAAAACTGGCACAAAACAGGCACAACACAGGCACAAAACAGACACAAAACAGGCACAAAACAGGCACAACACAGGGCACAGTGAGTCCTGCCTTTGTGTTCCAGCCCTGGCCCACACCGTAGTGGGTGTTTCTGTGACACTGATGCTCTGAATATGATGGTTATTAAGCCTCAAAGACCTGAATATCCACCAGTGACCAAAAGCACCTACTGATTTAAAATGTTTAATACCTGTTTATCCATTAAACCTATCAATACATGTCAATAAATTGAGGTAAACACAGCTTGTCATGGTCATCAGATATGACCCATTTGGACGTTCAGAAGCTCCGTACTGAAGCATATTGACATGAGGGATGTAACGAAATGAAAATTTCATATCTCGGTTATTGCGATCAAAATGATCATGGTTATCATTATTATTGCAGTATTGTTGAAATTGTGCTCAAAATGTTCCACAAGTACTTATACACATACTGAAATAATTAAACCAAATTGTAATTTGGAAAAAAAATGAATAAATGAATAAAATAAAATAATAGGCACAATGTACTTTCTGTTGCAGAAACATTCAAATGTTAACATGTAAACATCAAACATACAAATGTGCATTAAAGATGGAACCATATGGACACTGTTTGACCATTTTCCAGATCAAGTTTGCGTTTTTAGTTTCTTTTTCATAGATAGATAGATAGATAGATGATTAGAATTTAAACGGCAATACTAACTGGAAATCAGGAATTTTACCGCGGTTTATCATCATACCGGTAATCATTGTATCCCTAATTGAAACACCGTCATCTTCTACAGCATTGATTCACCAGTCAAACCCATGGAGTTGGATCAATGACAGTGGATGGACGCACTGGGTTTATGTTCAGTTAATGAGAGATTTTACTGAAAAAGTCACTTTTTCTTCCATTTTCTCTGTTTTTCATATAATAACCCTCTACTTTAATCTGAGCTTTTATGAACATCTACATGATCAGTAAATTGCATATTGGAAAACACATGATTTACACTGAGAAAACACAAAATACAGTGGGTAGTGTTGTAATAAATGGCGATAAATCACTTTAGAAAAGTCAAATGTAGAGAAAAGACTGTTTTGGAAGTGCCATCAAAGTAGCCCTGGGTCTGTATGGGTTAATCTAAATGTCCATATTTAAGCTCATTTTTATAGAACACATCTTAGAAGGACTCACATAAATGACAGTATGATTGAATTAACGTCCACCCGTTTAGATCCTGTCACTGTTTATTGGTACGGTGTTTCTGTGCCAGGGATTATTAGGTATTAAAGTTAAGAAGTTACTGATATCTGTGCTGAAAAGTCACTTTTTCTTCAGTTTTCTGTTTCTGATTTAATAACCTTTGAATTTACTCTGAGCTTTTATCAACATCTGTGTGATCAGTGAATTAAATATCAGAAAATACATGATTTTCACTGAAAAAAGGCAAATTACAGAGGATATTATTATTATTATTATTATTATTATTATTATTATTATTATTATTATTATTATTTATTAGTGATAGTTAACAAGACAATGTGGACAGAAAAACAACAACAATGACAACATCATATTACAATGAAAAGGGTCATAAATGTAAATAGCAACTAAACAATATACTGCAGTTAAGAAGTTATTGATATCTTTGCTGAAATGTCACTTTTTCTTCAGTTTTCTGTTTCTGATTTAATAACCTTTGAATTTCCTCTGAGTTTTTGTCAACATCTACATGATCAGTGAATTAAATATCAGAAAATTCCTGATTTTTTTTTTTTTTAAAAAGGCAAAATACAGAGGATTTTTTTGTTTGTTTGTTTGTTTTTAAATTAGTGATAGTTAACAGGACAATGTGGACAGAAAAACAACACATAAACAAAGGGAAAATCAAACAAATAAACAAAAAACAACAACAACGACAGTATTCACAAACAACTACATCACATTACAATGAAAAAGATCATTAATGTAAATAGCAACTAAACAATATACTATAGTTAAGAAGTTATTGATATCTTTGCTGAAAAGTCACTTTTTCTTCAGTTTTCTGTTTCTGATTTAAAAACCTTTGAATTTACTGAGTTTATGTCAACATCTACATGATCAGTGAATTAAATTTCAGAAAATACATGATTTTCATTGATAAAAAGGCAAAATACAGAGAATAACGTTTTTATTATTATTATTATTATTATTTATTAGTGATAATTAACAAGACAGTGTGGACAGAAAAACAACAACACAAACAAAGGGAAAATCAAACAAACAAACAACAATAACAACAACAGAGTATTGACAAACAATAACATCACATCACAATGAAAAAGATCATAAATGTAAATAGCAACTAAACAATATGGTATAATTGAGAATTTATGGATAGCTTTGCTGAAAAAGTCTCTTTTTCTTCAGTTTTCTGTTTCTGATTTAATAACCTTTGAATTTACTCTGAATTTTTATCAACATCTGCATGATCAGTGAATTAAATACCAGAAAATACATGATTTTCACTGAAAAAAAGGCAAAATACAAAGGATAATGTTTTTTTATTGTTTGTTTATTAATTAGTGATAGTTAACAGGACAATGTGGACAGAAAAACAACAACACATAAACAAAGGGAAAATCAAACAAATAAACAAACTAACAAACCAAAAACAACAACGACAGAGTATTGACAAACAACATCATATTACAAGGAAAAAGATCATTAATGTAAATAGCAACTAAACAATATACTATAGTTTAGAAGTTATTGATATCTTTGCTGAAATGTCACTTTTTCTTCAGTTTTCTGTTTCTGATTTAATGACCTTTGAATTTTCTGAGTTTTTATCAACATCTACATGATCAGTATTTAAAGTTCAGAAAATACATGATTTTTGGTGAAAAAAAGCAAAATACAGAGAATATTTATTTATTTATTTTTATTATTTATTAGTGATAGTTAACAACACAATATGGACAGAAAAACAACAATGACAACATCATATTACGATGAAAAAGATCATTAATGTAAATAGCAACTAAACAATATACTATAGTTTAGAAGTTATTGATATCTTTGCTGAAATGTCACTTTTTCTTCAGTTTTCTGTTTCTGATTTAATGACCTTTGAATTTACTGAGTTTTTATCAACATCTACATGATCAGTATTTAAATTTCAGAAAATACATGATTTTTGGTGAAAAAAAAGCAAAATACAGAGAATTTTTTTTTTTTTTAGTGATAGTTAACAACACAATGTGGACAGAAAAACAACAATGACAACATCACATTACAATGAAAAGGATCATAAATGTAAATAGCAACTAAACAATATACTATAGTTTAGAAGTTATTGATATCTTTGCTGAAATGTCACTTTTCCTTCAGTTTTCTGTTTCTGATTTAATAACCTTTGAATTTCCTCTGAGTTTTTATCAACATCTACATGATCAGTGAATTAAATATCAGAAAATACATGATTTTGGGTGAAAAAAGGCATAATACAGAGAATAGTATTATAATAAATGATGATAAATCACTCAAGAACGGTTGAATATAGAGAAAAACAAAGTCCTTTGGGAACGGCCACAAAAGTAACACTGGGTTTTAATGGGTTAATGTGGAAAATGAACCTCCAAGCCTATCAGATATACCTACTGTCTTTATTTTTTCATCTCCCTGATTTAAATTCAGAGCACTTTCCAACCTTTAACTGTCCGTTGTTTCATTAAATCTCCGTCAGGTTCCCAGCTCGGCCCACGAGATCCTCTACGTCAAAGAAGAGGAGTATCTGTAGAGTGAGAAGTGACTGACAGCACCTGAATGCAGCACAACAGTGGTTCCACTTCCTCTCTTCTGTACACGTCTCCTAAATCCAACTGTGCAATATGTAGGAAGTTATAAAAAAAAAAAAAAAAGAAAAAAAAAAAGCACTGGGACAGATGGAGTCTGGCTGAAAAGCACCGTCTGATGTAATGTAACAGATAACAGTGCCCCCTGCTGGACTGGACTGACACTTCTACCCATAATGGAAGGAAACCCATGGACGCACCGTGGAGGAGCTGGCTCTTTCTTTGCTGGGGGGTTTTGGTGAGGAACACTTCTGCGTTGTATGTCGTAGTGCAGGGGTGTCAAACTCATTGTAGTTTAGGGCTCAGACCAGTAAAATAATAGCAAAATAACCTATAAATAATGACAACACCGAATTTTTGTTCTGTTTTAGTGCAAAAAAAAAGTCAAATTTACAGTGTGAACCTTCCTCTGGTGTTAGCCTTCTGTTAGCATCTGTTATGTTAGCGGGTCCGTTTAAATCAGCTGCAAAATACACAGAAAACAATTATCTGTGATGCATTTTGTCTCATCTCTTGGTTACCATGTTAGGCGTCCTCACACTGGAAAAAAATCCAAATCTTACCAAGTTTGTGTTTTTTTTTTTCTCATTTCTAGTCCAAATATCTCATCACACTTAAAATCAGACAGAATCACCTAAAGAGGAACTTTTCAGTGAGATAGAAGAACTGATTTTTAGACAATAGATCTGGAAAATCTGATTTCAACAAATCTTACCAAGATAATTTTCACTTTTTTTGCTTAATTCAAGATTTTTATTTTTTTTGTTTTTTATTCTTGCTTAATTCAAGATTTGTATTTTTTTTTTTTTTTTATTCTCACTTAATTCAAGATTTTTTTTTTTTTTTTTTTTGCTTAATTCAAGATTTTTTTTTTTTTTTTGCTTAATTCAAGATTTTTTTTTGCTTAAATGAAGATTTTTTTTTTTTTGCTTAATTCAAGATTTTTTGTTTGGCTGAATTCAAGAATGTGAAATATGCTGAGGTTAGTGGTCGGTGACGTGCATCATGGGAGAAAACAGATGCCATCTGTCGAGTCGTCTCACGCAAAATTAAATGTTGCATGACTCGACTTGTAAAATACTGCATTAATGAGAAATTAAAGAAATTCAAGATTTTTTTTGCTTAATTCAAGATTTTTTTTGCTTAATTCAAGATTTTTTTTTTTTTTTTGCTTAATTCAAGAGTTTTTTGCTTAATTCAAGACTTTTTTTGCTTAATTCAAGATTTTTTTTTTTGCTCAATTCAAGATTTTTTTTTACTTAAAGATTTTTTTTTTTTTTGGCTTAATTCAAGATTTTTTTTTTTGCTTAATTCAAGATTTTTTTTTCTTAATTCAATATTTTTTTTGCTTAATTCAAGATTTCTTTGCTGAATTCAAGATTTTTATTTATTTTTTTTCTTAATTCAAGATTTTTTTTTTTTGCTTAATTCAGGAATGTGAAATATGCTGAGGTTAGTGATCGGTGACGTGCATCATGGGAGAAAACAGATGCCATCCGTTGAGTCGTCTCATGCAAAATTAAATGTTGCATGACTCGACTTGTAAAATACTACATTAATGAGAAACATCATGTGTAGTTAATGACATAATTGAAACAGGGTCAACATTTGTACGTCATCACTGAACCAGCACCGCAACAATCTAAATCTGACCAAGTGGATTTTTCTCATTTCTAGTCCAAATATCTCATCACACTTAAAATCAGACAGAATCACCTAAAGAGGAACTTTTCAGTGAGATTTAAGAACTGATTTATAGACAATAGATCTGGAAAATCTGATTTCAACAAATCTTACCAAGATAATTTTCACTTGTTCCATTGGCAGATATTTTTGCTTAATTCAAGATATTTTTTATTTTTATTTTTTATTTTTGCTTAATTCAAATTCTTTACCAATTCTTGATAAGATTTCTTGAAATAAGATTTTCACGATAGATTTCACACTTAAAATATAGATTAGAAGGGACGTAATTTAAAAGTTTTAGTTTTAGTGTAAAGCCTGACATTTCAGGACAATATCGCAGTGAGATTTGAGGCTGTCCTTAACCAAGAAATTAAAAAAAAAGAAAAAAGGCTCAACAAAAAAAAAAAAAAAAAGAGACCCATTAAAACTTGGTTAAAAGTCGTTGCGATAATGTAAACTTTACTACAAACATTTCTACATTAAAAACGGGGTCTGCACTGTACAATCTAAGTCTTACCCAGTGGATTTTTCTCATTTCTAGTCCAAATATCTCATCACACTTAAAATCAGACAGAATCACCTCAAGAGGAACTTTTCGGTGAAATATAAGAACTGATTTATAGACAACAGATCTGGAAAATCTGATTTCAACAAATCTTACCAAGATAATTTTTACTTGTTCCATTGGCAGATTTTTTTGCTTAATTCAAGCAAAAATATCTTGTATTATTTATTTATTTTTTTTTTTTTTTACTTGTTTTTAGAGGGGCATTTTTTCCAGCGTATCCATGAAAATATTGGTTCTAATATTTCTGTTGTGAGCCTCTGGGTTGTTTTTTTTTTTTGTTTTTTTTTTGTCAGTCTTCCCCTGGATGTGCACTCTGTAAGTCACCAGCTCTGTACTGAGCTGACCTCATATGTGCGGACACGCCTGTCTTTGCTTGTTTTTGTTTTTGTGCAGGTTTACTGGATAACAAGGCAAAATGAGAATCCCCAACAGCGGACATGATTTTTCAGAGGAGCTGGTGTCAGTGTGACGGCTGACAGTGCACTTATGGTTTCAGTTTGGCCTCTAATTATTGCTTTTTAATCTTATTTTTCTTCTCTTTTCTCTTATTTTTATAATCTTATTTTTCTTTTAACTTCCTCAGACTCAGCTATGGGTTTTCTGTTCACATTTGAGAACAAGAGTTTCACAACTTTATACAAAAAAAAAAAAAAGAAAACTAAATATACTTTTTTCTTTTGTTCAGACACGGTATAGTTTTTAGATGTTACCTGCTTGACAGTTTCATCTGTGACTCCAGTCTTCCTCAGAGGCTTATATTATTCAGATAAATTAAAGAAATTACTTAAATGACATGATTATCTTCTTCAGTATATACGCTTCTGAGGAAGACTGGAGTCACAGTCCAAACTGTCAAGCAGGCAACATCTACAAACTACACCTTGTCTGAACAAAAGAAAATAGTGTATTTACATAAACAGAAGACAAAATGAACGTCTTTAGCCTTAGAAAAGAAAACTGTCCACCACAAAGGACATTTCAATAAAAATTTTTAGAAACTGCATCTGAAAAAAACTGTTGCATCATGTTTCCAGTATAGGCACTTATTTAATAAAAAACAACAAAAGCTGGTCCTTTGCTGACATTTCCTGGGTCTCAGGAGGTTAAGTCACTTTTATTCTCCAGCTTTCAACTCCACGTGAGTTGTGTGGTCTTGTCTTTTTTTTTCTTTTTTTTTTTTATTACTTTTAACTAACTATACTTTTAAGCTAACTAACTATGTAGCTGGGATAGGCTCCAAGCGACCCCCGTGACCCTAGTGAGGATAAAGCAGGTTCAGAAAATGAATGAATGCATGAAAATAAATTACTTTTAACTATTTGATTTGATTTGATTGTTTTATTTAGAGCATTGTAGTAGTTTTATGTACTTATTTATTGTTTTTCGTGTGTTTCTTTGAATTGTTTTATTGTTTTTATAATGTGCAGCCCTTTGGAAAAATTCTTCTTGTTTAAATGGGTTTTATAAATAAAGTGGATTGAACTGGATTTTTATAACCGGGTCAAAACTGACCCTAACAACACAAAGGTCATAATTTCAACCAGAGCATTTCATAATTTAGTGAAAAAACTTTTTTTTTTCCTTGTATGTTTTTGTTGAAATAGAGGTTCATGGCAAAGTCAAAAAGCCTTGATGCAATAAACTAATTTTCTGTGGTTCTTTTACGCATTTAAAACCTAAAATGGGTCGGTGCCGATCCTAGCACAAGAGGAAGGTTAAAATGCAATTATGAGAATGTGAATAACCTGAAAAATAATCATGAACAACCTGAAAAATAAGTGAATTTCAATAATATTATGCCTCACTTTATCATTTATGTATGTATATGATAACATACAGATCTACAAAAGCACAAAACATTTAGTACCAGGCGTCTGGAACTGAAGAATATTAATTAATTAACTTTGTGGTCAAAACAATTATTCAAGACTCAGTGCGACCCTGGACTGTTAATGTACTTTACAAATTCATCCCACGGCCGAACTGGAGCCTTCAGCCGAACATGTTTGACACCCCTACTGTAGCACATACGAGGAGGAGGAACTCTTTTGTAGCCTTTATGTCTAGTAACGTAGACAGAAAACACACACAGAGGACGTCTTTTCTAACATTTACGCATTCTGTGTTCGTTGGATTCATTGTTGATTTGTTCACATACGATCTGGTTTAGTTTGATTCTGTGACGGGAAGTTTTATACGTCTGTCCAAAAAAAAGGTTCTAAAAGTTGAAGATGAAGTTTGTGCAGAAGAGGATTAGGGCCACTGGAAAAAAAATAAAATAAAAATTAAGGTCTTATATATTTTTTTATTATTGTTATTATAAGAAAAAAGTGACTTTTTTTCTCAGAATTCAAACTTTTTTCTAAGAATTCTGACTTTTTCTCAGACTTCTATTTTTTCCTCAGAATTCTAACTTTTTTCTCAGAATTCCGACTATTTTTTCCTCAGAATTCTAACTTTTTTCTCAGAACCCTGACGTTAATCTCAGAATTCTAACTTTTTTCTCAGAATTCTGACTTTTTCCTCAGAATTCTGACAATTTTTTCTCTGAATTTTGACTTTTTTTTCCCTCAGAATCCTGACTTTAATCTCAGAATTCTGATTTTTTTTTTCTCAGAATTCTGACTTTTTTCTCAGAATTCAGACTTTTTCTCAAAATGCTGACTTTAAATTTAGAATTATGACATTTTCTCAGAATTCTGACTATTTTTTCCGCAGAATTCTAACTTTTTTTCTCAGAATTCTGGCTTTTTCTCAGAATTCTGACTTTTTCTCATAAAAAAAAATAAAATTAAAAATAAAATTATGTTTATGTTTATGTTTACGCATTTGGCAGACGCTTTTTTCCAAAGCGACTTACAGAGGAAAACCAATTAAATCACTCAATCAATCAAATTTTATTTATATAGCGCCAGATCACAAAAAAAGTTATCTCTTGACATTTTATATATAGAGTTGGTCAAAACCAGACTCTAAGTCAATTTACCCAAACCCAACAGAACCCAACAAAAAAAATTAAAATAATAATAATAATAATAATAATAATAATAATGATAATAATAATAATAATAATAATAATAATAATAATATTGGACCTTAACTTACATTTTTTTCTAGTGGCCTTCATCCTCTTCCGTAAGTTTGACTGCTTAAATAACTACTGTGTAAAAAAAAAAAAAAAAAAAAAAAAGCACTAAAGCAGATAACATGATTTTAACCTCCATATTTTGTAGTGAAATGTGTCATGGTGATTGCAGTTATGATGCTTTTCTATCATTATTCAGTGCAAACGTGCGATCCTCCAGTGTTTATTATTGCATTAATGAAAAGAACCTGCTTTCATCGACTTTATGATGTTCGTTCATTACCAGACTGCTGTTGTAGGCAAAAAAAACAAGACTCTTTTCTATTTTATTCCTGCAGCAATACAACTTTTTCAGTGTCGTGCATCACGTGCTGTGTGGTATGAAGACCATTACACTCAGGTTGTGATGTTTCATGTGTTTCTGTGACTGTATTGTGTTTAAACCGGTTCTAGTCTGGTTTCTTTATGTAACAGACAAAAAAATAATAATAATGTTTGTGTCGGATATCTGATGCATCTTCTGCAGATATTATTATTTCATCCTTTAAATCAATTTCTCTTGCGTCCACTCGTGTGTTGTGATACTGAGGATATGAGTCATATTCTATGAAATAAATGGAATGTGTAGTTTTTATTGTATGTGTTGTCCACTAGATGGCAGCAAACACACACGAAGCAGTGGAGAGGATTTCACTGAAACATCTCAGAGTTTCAGTTTGTGTTGAGGAAAATGACATCTTTTACTTAGGATTTTTTTTTTTTTTTTCTCTCTCATTTTTTGGTCATTTTTGCCCTTTGTAAGTAAAACTATGTCTGGTCATTAAAAAAAATGTGTTTCAATTCAATTCAATTCAATTCACACAAACAAAAGTAAAAAAGTGTTGTGCAAGAATCCCAACTGAAAAAAATAGCCCAAAAATTAAAAATATCCTTAACTTTTTGTTTGTAGTGTATATAATAGTCATAAAAATAAGAATTTTTTACATGTTATAAATAAAAGGAAGAATTCAGGCTCCCACCTCAGAGACAAACAAGAAGAAACAACACAATTTAATATAAAATAAACTGTATAAAAGTAATATTTAAGTACATTTAACATAAATTAAAGCAGACTGTATTCGTTTAAACTTTATTTTATTCATTTATTGTATCATGTAGTTTGGTTTTTGGTTTAATTTCATGAGTTTTTAGTCATTTTAACTGAGGATTTCACAAGTTTTTATTTTCAGGTTTGTTTTGGGTCCTATGAAGAAGGTGAAGATGATTCATAGAAGCTGAAAAGGTTGGATGAAAATTTAATTGTATATCATGGAATATCATTTTACCAAACTGTTATTTGTCAGAGAACTTCTGTTGTACAATTTACAAACCATTAGCGTTAACACTGAGAGAAATGAAACTGATTTTACCTGTAGTTTAGTTTTTCTTTAGGTCGCGGTTAAATTGTTCATTGTAGTTTTATTTTAGTGTTGCATTTTGCAAAATAATTACATTTACAGAAATAGAAAACATGACTTAAAACAAAAGAAAAACACAAATTGTCATGTTTTCTATTTCACTTTATTCATTTATTTTACATTGTTTTTAGTTTGTTTTTTGTTTTTTTAAATATAACAACTCCAGTATTAGACCACCAAAAAAAATTCAATATAATGAAACTAAATTTAAACCTAAAAAGACCATTTTCAATCGTTGGAAGAATTTTGGTCCTTTTTAATAACAATTATTACCAAAAAAAAAAAAAAAACATGAGTAAGAGGAGCTAAATATTTGTATTATTGCATTTCTAATTCTTATTTCTTCACTATATGTTCTACAGCCACTAAAGAAAAATAAACTTGACACATAAGCTCATAATTAAAATTTTTGTCATTCTGGAAAATATCTGAATATTTGTAATTATGAGTGAAGTTGAGTCTAGTTTTCGAAAACTGTCATTGGAATCTACTGAAAAATCCTGATTTTTACATAAAAACATAAACAAGAAAAACAGATTTGTCTCATTTGTGCGGTGTAATAATATCTGTTGTAGATTCAGAGACAAAGAAAATACATAAATCACAATTGTTGATTACTGATGTGAAACTATTGTATCTGATTTTAATACTATACTGACAACATAAGCCTTTTTATTGAATTTTAATGCTTCTTGTGTTTTAATGTGAAAAAAAAGTAATATAATGTAAAAATAAATAAATAAATAAATACATTTAAATATAATGTAACTAAATTTAAGTCTAAATAGTCCATATTCAGTTATTAGAAGAATTTTCATCACTTTTAATAACAATTATTACCAAAAAGAAAACATGACTAAGAGGAGCTAAATATTTGTTCTTTTTGTGTTTCTGATTCTTATTTCTTCACTATACGTTCTACAGCCTTCAGTAAATAAACATAAACTCGACACAAAAGCTCATAGTTAAAACTGTCATTTTAGAAAATACATAAATGTTTGTAATTATGAGACAAGTTGAGTCTAGTTTTCAAAGACTGTCATTGGAATCTACTGAAAAATCCTGATTTTTTATATAAAAAATATTAATATAAAATCAGATGTCTCCGTAATAATGTCTGTTGTAGATTTAGAGACAAAGAAAATACATAAATCATAATTGTGGATTACTGATGTGAAATTATCGTATCTGATATTAGTACTGTACTGACAACATAAGCCTTTTTTTAATTTAATTTTAATGCTTCTTGTGTTTTAATATGAAAAAAAATGTAATATAATGATAGATAAATAAATAAATAAATTTAAATATAATATAACTACATATAAGTCTAAATAGACCATATTCAGTTATTAGAAGAATTTTCATCACTTTTAATAACAATTATTACCAAAAAGAAAACATGACTAAGAGGAGCTAAGTATTTGTTTTATTGTGCTTCTGATTCTTATTTCTTCACTATATGTTCTACAGCCACTAAAGAAAAATAAACTCGACACATAGGTTCATAATTAAAACTCTCATTTTAGAAAATATGTAAATATTTGTAATTATGAGACAAGTTGAGTCTAGTTTTCAAAGATTGTCATTGGAGTCTATTCAAAAATCCTGATTTTTACATAAAAATATGAACATAAAATCAGATTTGTCTCCGTAACAATATCTGTTGTAGATTCAGAGACACAGAAAAAACATAAATCATATTTGTGGATTACTGATGTGAAATTATTGTATCTGATATTAGTACTGTACTGACAACATGAGGCTTTTTAAATTTAATTTTAATGCTTCTTGTGTTTTTATATGAAAAAAATGTAATATAATGTAAAAAACAAAACAAAACCAAAAAAAAGATCAATTTAAATATAACGTAACTAAATTTAAGTCTAAATAGACCATATTCAGTTATTAGAAGAATTTTCATCACTTTTAATAACAATTATTACCAAACAAAAAAGACTAAGAGGAGCTAAATATTTGTTTTTATTGTGTTTCTGATTCTTATTTCTTCACTATATGTTCTACAGCCACTAAAGAAAAATAAACACGACACATAAGCTCATAATTAAAACTCTCATTTTAGAAAATATGTAAATATTTGTAATTATGAGACAAGTTGAGTTTAGTTTTCAAAGATTGTCATTGGAATCGACTGAAAAATCCTGATTTTTACATAAAAATATAAACATAAAATCAGATTTGTCTCCGTAATAATATCTGTTGTAGATTCAGAGACAAAGAAAATACATAAATCATAAATGTTGATTACTGATGTGAAATGATTGTATCTAATATTAGTACTATACTGACAACATAAGGCTTTTTTAAATTTAATTTTAATGCTTCTTGTGTTTTATATGAACAATATTAAGACAAAACAAACTCAGGAATACATTTAATACAAGATAAGGTGTGTTCATGTATTATTCTTAAGGGAATGTGTCTTTTTCTTGTGTTTTCAGTGCTGTCTGGAGCTGCTGCACAGTGGAAGTTAAAGGTTGTGGACCATCAGAGGTGATTTATTGCACAATAACGGCTGCACTTCCAATGTTACAGCAGGTTTAATAATAGATGGCCCTGCTCTTTAGATAATGCTTATTCACGCTTTTCTTTATCTGCGCTGATTTCCTCTGTGAGGCATTTTCTGCTGCCCACTAAACATCGGACTTGTCTGTATAAATGACCCTCACATACACACATCCTGCGTCTAAAATGGGCCGATGGCGTTCAGGTGAGGCCGGCGGTCTGTCGGTGGGCGACCTCTACGACCCGCTGCATCGGCCTGACTGTTTTTTCCACATTAACTCGGTCAAACTAATTACAAAGGGCAGCAGAGACGCCATTTATTACAGCCCATCCAGTCTGAGGTACTGACTCACTTTAACATTACAGGACTTTTATCAGGGTTTTTTTCACAATATCTTTATTTGTTTTCAAGTTTTATAACGAAAGGTAAACAAAGTAAATAATAATAATATACATAAAGAACATGAAGCAAAACGACACAGATAGAAAGAAAAGGACAGAATGTGGTGTGAATAGAAAACATCTATATAAATCCAATAATAATAATAATAATAATAATAATAATAATAATAATAATTATTATTATTATTATTATTATTATTATTATTATTATTACATTTATTATATATCATTCGATAGATAGATAGATAGATAGATAGATAGATAGATAGATAGATAGATAGATAGATAGATAGATAGATAGATAGATAGATAGATAGATAGATAGATTCTTTATTGTCATGATTATACCATGAAATTTTGTTTGACAGTGATCCCTGTCATGGTAGGTAAAAGTATAGATACAAACAAAATAGATTTTAAGTATTAAAAAAAATTAAATATATAAATAAATTAAATTAGAATGGAAATATACAAAAAATATGGAAATGTGCCAAGAAAAGGACAGAATGTGGCGTGAAAAGAAAACATCTACATAAATCAAATAATAATAATAATAATAATAATAATAATTATTATTACTATTATTATTATTATTATTATTATTATTATTACATTTATCATATATCATTAGATAGATAGATAGATAGATAGATAGATAGATAGATAGATAGATAGATAGATAGATAGATAGATAGATAGATAGATAGATAGCAGAAAAATGAACAAAATAGGCAAGAAAATTGAGAAAAATGAACACAAATCAGTAGCACAATGAACAAATTGATCATATTAACATTTTGTTGCTATAGAGAGATAGATAACAGGGGAAAAATGCTTGTTTAATTTATAAAAGTGAAAAAAAAAAATGAATGTGACCAAAATAAACAAACATAATCATCAAAATGGGCAAAGACCACAAATAAGCAGCAAAATGAGTGAAACATTAACAAAATTAGACAAAATTAATTTAAAAATGAACAAAATAGGCAAGAAAATGGACAAAAAAAGAGATAGATAGATAGATAGATAGATAGATAGATAGATAGATAGATAGATAGATAGATAGATAGATAGATAGATAGATAGATAGATAGATAGATAGATAGATAGATAGATAGATAGATAGATAGATAGATAGATAGATAGATAGATAGATAGATAGATAGATAGATAGAGCAAACATGAGAAAAGACAAGTATACATAAGAGCAAAACTTACATCAAATTATATATATATAAATATAAATAACATACATATACATATATTCTCATAAACATGTATACATATATGGAAAAATACATTTAAAATGCAGCAGTCATAATAATAAAGAATAAAAGTCATCATTTGGATGCCATGGCCCTATTTTCCAGATACCATAATGTTCATATAAGTTTCCTTTAATACTTTTAGAAGCTTTTAATGGCAAAGTCTTTTAATGTGTCTAATGTAAAATCCCCCCCTCCCAAAAAAAAGGGGGGTGGGGGGTATATTTATGTATTTCAACCATGTTACTGCTTCATGGAATGGAACTGACTTAGAACTCTGTTTGAGATGGTACTTTTTAAACTTTCAAAGCTCAATAGTGAGTCAGTGTTTGCTGACATTAAAGAACAGGACGTCGACTACCCCGGATCTGCCACAGGTTCATCAAATATAAAGACAGAACTGATAATTATGTTTAATTAAGTGAGAACTTAGTCTTAATGTTGGGGTGATGTGCAGTGATGGAAAATAAAAATAATGTATAATCATATACATTATCCCATAAAGACCCAGTGCTAATTTTGTGGCAGTTCCCAAATTATTTTTTCTCTATGTTTAACTTTCCTTAAATGATTTATCATCATTGATTGTAATATTATCCTCCTTATTTTGTATTTTTTCAGTGTACATCATTTATTTTCCTATGTTTAATTCACAGATCATATAGATGTTTATTAAAGCTCAGATTAAAGGTAAGGGTAATTATTTCAAAAACAGAGAAAACTCCAGAAAAAGTGACTTTTTCAATAAAATTTATCATTAACTGAACATAAACCCAGTGTGTCCATCCACTGTCATTGATCCAACTCCATGGGTTTTACTGGTGAATCAATGTTGTAGAAGATGACGACGTTTCCATGGTAACTACGGAGCCTCTGAACGTCCAAATGGGTCATATCTGATGACCATGAAAAGATGAAGAACTGTATTTTACACCAATTACTTACTTTTAATCTGAGCTTTAATGAACACCTACATGATCAGTTTATTTACAGATAGAAAAACACATGATTTACACCGAGAAAAAACAAAATACTAAGGATAATATTAGAAATGGTGATAAATCACAACAACCAAGGAAAGTCAAATATAGAGAAAAAACTATATTTAACTTTATTTAATCTCATTTTTATAGAATACATCTTAGAAGGACTCACACAAATGACAGTATGATTAAATTAATGTCCACTAGTTTAGATCCTGTCAGTGCCGTCATTGTTTATTGGTAGGGTGTTTGTTTGTCAGGGATTATTGGGTTATTATAATGTGTCAGACCTTTTTTATTTTTACAGTTAGATGCAGAAATTCTGACAGAACAACCAAAGAGGAGTTTTAAAACTGAATCGACCCGACGCAGGGTCATCGATCATTTGATCCCTCTCGGTTTTCTGCTTGTCCTCTAAATCTGATCTGAGCACGAGGCTCCGAACCTGTTGCATAATTTGTGAGAACAAGTGTATTTGCATAGTGTATACAGTCTGTAACAGTGTAAACGCAGAGGGCAGCGGAGGCAGTCGATCAAAGTTCATGGTCGCCCACTTTGCTTTAAATTACCATACATTTAACACCTTAAAAAGGAAAAAGGAAATACAGCACATTCATATTATCTTATCTTATATTACTGTGTGTAAAGCAAAATTGTGTTTTCTATTCTAAACTCATATCTTAGGTCAGTGTATCTTTTGGTAATTGGATTTTCCTTTCAGAAACAAAAGAAAAACAAGTGGTTAACTGATTTTTGTTTTAAAATAGAAGAATTAAAATTGAATTTCAAGGCGTTTTTCTTTTCAGCATCAAAACAGATAAACCAAATTTTTTTTAAAAAGATTGATTTTCATTTTCTCATTTTAATAACAAAAAATAAAGTTACTACCATTACAAAATTGGAAAAACAGACCAAAAATGTGTTTTTTTTTCATTTTTTGACGTTGATGATTTCTGTTTTTGGATGTTGTTATTTTCAAGGAAAGAGCACCAATGCCTCGGTCACACAGATTCTTACAAACAATGGGTTTGTATGAAATCTTGACATTGTAGACATGCTCCTACCAGGAATGTCTACGAACTCCAGATTTCATACGTACTAGAAGATTGGTCTGTGTATCTTCTGGTAATTGGATTTTCTTTTCAGAAACAAAAGGAAAACTAGTGGTTAATTTGATTTTCATTTTAAAATAGAAGAATTAAAATTGAATATCAAGGCTTTTTTTTTTTTTTTCAGTTTGAAAACAGATAAACCAAATTTAAAAAAACGGATTGATTTTGGTTTTGTCTTTCTAATAACAAAAAAAGAAAGTTACTACCTGACAGAAATGGAAAAACAGAACAAAAACGCTGTTTTTTTTTTTATTTTCTGAGATCAGATGTTGTCTTTCCCAAGGATTGAGCACTAATGCCTAGGTCACAAAGATTCTTACGAACGAGGAGTTTGTATGAAACTTCTCCTTCATACGAAATCTGGAGTTCGTAGAGATTCATGGAGGGAGTATGTCTACAATGTCCAGATTTCGTACAAACCCATCGTTCGTAAGAATCTTTGTGACCTAGGCATTAGCGCTCTTGAAAATGACAACATCTGGTCTCAGAAAATTAAAAAAACAGGCCTTTTTGGCTTGTTTTTCCATTTCTGTCAGGTAGTAACTTTCTTTTTTGTTATTAGAAAAAGAAAAAACAAAAATCAAACTGTTTTTTAAATTTGGTTTATCTGTCTTGACACTGAATAAGAAAAACACCTTGAAATTCAATTTTAATTCTTGTATTTTAAAAGGAAAATGAGTTAACCACTAGTTTTTCTTTTGTTCCTGGAAAGAAAGAATCTTTGTGACTGAGGCATTAGCGCTCTTTCCTTGAAAATGACAACATCTGGTCTCAGAAAATGAAAAAAAAACAGGCATTTTTGGTCCATTTTTCCAAAAACAGACCTCTGGAGTTGAATGAATGAATTCAGACCCAAGCAGAGCATTTACAGTTTATGGAGACCACAGGGAAATGTTTGAAAATGCATAATTCCATTTAAAAAAGCAAAATATCACTCTTTTAAGAGCTGATATCTATCCATTTTCCATGTTTTCTTGATAAAAACCAAAATCACTTCAGTTCTTCCATCAATATCTATGACTGACAAAAACAGTGCTTTTATTCATTCCATGTTTTCTTTTCTGTCTGTTTTAGTCACATGACACACACAGGAGTTAGGACTGGATTGCAGAACCATTGTTTTTGATGACTTTTGGTGGTCTGCATAGTTCCCTTTAAAAAAAAGCAAAATATCACTTCTTACACTAACTTTCTCAGAGCCTCATATGCGGCTGAAGCGTCTGATTCTCTGATTTACAAGATGTCCCTGAACTACCCCTGTTCCACATCCACACCTGACATCCAGACTCTGATCGCCTCCACCTCCACCTCCACCTCCACCTGTTTCCACTTCTGTTTTCAGTCATGTGTTGGAGTTCTATCCAGAACATGGTAAAGTTACACTTTAATTTCCTCCTCTTCTTTTATTTCATGGATGATACTTTGCATTACCATAATTTATTGTGTTTTTAAGGGTAATATCCACTTAAATAAAAATATAAATATAAATATACTAAAATATAAAGCCATAACTGACCAAACAAACAGCCTTTAATATGGGACTTTCAATTCACAGTTGCAGGTCCTTAATTATTACATGTAGAGCCTTTAATAAAATCTTAAAATTAATTCAAGGTTTGACTGGTAGTTTGTGAAGTGCAGCTAAAACCAGACTAATGTGTTTGTTTGACATCATAATAAATAGAATCTAGATAGATTAGACAGATTCTTTATCATTATTGCACATGATTATACAATTAAATTAAATTTCACAGCAATCCCTGTCACGGCAGATAAAAGTACAAATACAAACAAAATAGACTTAAAGTATAAAATGTAAATATATAAATGGTTAAGTTAAAATAGGAAAATACGGAAAATTTGAAACGAAAAGGACAGAAGGTGTTTAGTTAAATTTCTATCAGCTGCATTCTGTAATTGTTCAGTATAAAGATTTATTTTCAGGTGTTGGAGATGTTCCATTTAACCTCTTCTAGAGCAAGGATTTGTGTTAAATATCAGATACTAAAAACATGACCTTTGATAATGGATTTGCAAAAGCGTCAAATGTAAAATAAATAGCATCGGTGGATACACACACACGCACACACACACACACACATGTCCTACTGTGTACACTGATCCTCGCCTTTATTATATAACATCATTAAAAACTATGCTAATCCATATTTATATGACCACAGCCTATGTGAAAACAGCTCTAAAGATGGAGTTTTGTTCTTTTTTCCAATGAAAATCAACACAACATTGAGTTACATTCACAAACCTGCATGTGTTACTGTTCGACTGAATGAAATTAAAGCTGAATTTTGTTCTGTCTCACTGTAATAAGGTCATGGTTTTTAAAATAAATGAAAATTAAGACTAAAACTAAGACTAGCAGAAAAAAATGATGTCATTAACATCATCAGAAACATGAAAACTAAATAAAAATGACAAAGAATGTAACATTTAACAAAATGACACTAAATTAGATTTTTTTTTTGGGGTAAAATCTCCAATGTCAGCTTTTTTTATTATTATTATTTCAGCAAGCATTTGATTAAACAGGAGCTATACAACTAATATACTTGTGTGTTTTTAGTCTTTTCCTCTATATTTTTATGTATTTTATTGTGTTTAACTGTTGTTTTTATGTTATATTTTATTATTTATTCTGCACTAGTTTTATTGTGAATCACTTTGTGACGTTGTCTGTGAAAGCTGCTACATAGATAAACCTCATTTACTTACTTTTTTTGTTTTTGTTTTTTTTTTTTTACAATTTTGATGTCATGCTTTTTTTATACTTCACTCTTTTTAGCTTCTCGAAATCAAGGCTTTCCTCAAAATGCTGGAAAAAGTCAATCAAGTAAATTAAACTGAACAAAATAAGTTTGCAAATTCAGATTAAAACTAAAACACTTTAACTCTTAACACTAACTAAAATTAACACTGATCTACAAATAAAATCCCTCCAGAATGAAAGTAGTGAAACTTTACCAAGTCTGAGTTACCAATAAATAAAAAAAAAGTCAAAGTACTGGGTCTGTAGTTTCCAAGATACAGTCTGGGGTTAAAAGGTCAATTAATGAGAGAATGTGGAACATTTGTGTCAGAGCTACACGTTCTACAGAAAAACACTGTCTGCACATCATTAATATAACAGTTCATTCACTTTACAGGCTCTTTCTAGCAGAAGATGTATAAATCTATTATATAAATGTACATGAACCAATATGTGAAACAACACTTTATGTACTTTAGAAACATATATATGTTGGAAACATCAGCTAAGCAGCACATGTGTCATTTTTTCCCCAATTCATCTTATTAAAGTATGTGAAATTTAGCACATTTAGTCTCTGCAGATCATTTCTAATACAATACAATACCTAAAAACAGTACTCCTAGCCTCCCCTTCAGGGGGCGGGGTAATAAATATGTAGACAAGTGTAAGAAAAACAGTAAAAAACTACAAAAAATGCCAGTATCTGGATAATTCACTGCAAGTTTTGAGTGTCTGGTTGTTTTTAGCTCAACAACCGATAGGCCATGAGCTACTGGGAAGGGATCGTCTTCGCCGTCATCTTTGTCGTTGTCGTCGTCTTTGTCGTCATCTTTGTTGTTGTCTTCGTGTTTGTCGCTGTCTTCATCTTCATCTTCGTCGTCATCTTCGTCTTCATCATCATTTTCATCATTGTCTTCATCACCGCTGTCATCGTCGTCTTTGTCTTTGCCATTTTTGTCTTCATCTTCATCGTCATCTTCATCTTTGTCATTGCCGTCTTCGTCATCTTCGTCATCTTTGCCACCTTTGCCGCCTTCGCTGTCATCTTTGTTGTTTTCGTTGTTGTCTTCGTCGTCATCTTTGTCTTCGTCAAAATTTTGATTAAAAAAAAAAAACTTATAATGGTCCATATTTTAATTGTGTAATTTTAAATGGTTACAGATGTCAGTGTAGTTATTATTGAGCCCCAATAGGAAGTTGTATATAGACTTTCATTTGGGTCCGTGACCTTTGACCTTGGTAATGAAGGGTCAAAATTAAGGTCACCAATGTCTAGACTTCCACAATCTTCTCCCCTGAAACTACTGGTCAGATTCATTTCAAAAAATTTTTATGTAACTTTCTTGGGATAATGTCGACAACGTTTGCTCACAGTTTTGACAAAGTTTGATTTGTGATTTTGACGAATTTTTGAAATATTAAAAATTTGCCTTTACTTATAATGGGCTGTATTTTGATGGTTTAGAACATTAAAATGGTTACAGTTATCAGTATAGTTACTACTGAGCAATGAAAATACTGGTCGGGTTCATTTTGAAATTTATATGTAGCTTTCTTGGGACAATGTGTACAAAGTTTGCTCACAGTTTTAGATCATTAAAAAGTGTCTTTACTTATAATGGTTGATTATTGAATGGTTGAATTGATGGCAAATATCATGAAAATGGATTGGAAGTCATATATGGACTTTCATTTAATTAGTTGAGTGGAGAACTCCAGTCAAAGTACCACCCACTTCTATTGGGAGATTGATCTCCTGCATCAACACCACAGGACTCTAACATCCTCACAAATTCACTTGGAATTGATTCTTGATAGAGCAAGACAGATACAGAGACATTGGTCCTATTTTTGTTACATAATCTTGAGTAAACGTGTTCTGCAGTGTGTGGTATTGGTTATGAAGCTGAAACAGGTTTGGTCCACACCCAGTCCTGACCTGAACTAACTGTTTTTGTCTCCATTCTGCAGTTTTCCATGTCCCGGTGCTGTGATGATGGTGTCTGTTTTGTTTAATGGGTGAACCATGCGCTGCCTGCAGGAGGTTACTCTTCACCCACCCATGGAAACACACACAACCCCAGAGCAGTTAATCGATAAAACCGTGCGTTATTCTCTAACGCCCAACAAGTTGATGTTTCCTCCACTTCCAGCAGCTTCTTAATGCAGTCGTTTCAGCCTGAATAAGTCACTTGTATAATCATCAAGGTCGTCCTGTCATGTTTCACGTTCACGTCTCCCACTCTGTCTGTTATGTTATGTATAGCAACCATTTGGAACGGACACAGCTCATTCATTACAAGAGCCTGAGGTCAAAGGTCAAGACACCATCCATGTTAAATCTAAGACACAAAATACAAGGGGCGACTGAAAAGTTTTGAGCCTAGGATTAAGATATGAAGACCAGATTTGGTCCGTGAAATCTTTCACATATCTTAATCCTATCCACTAACTTTCTTGGTCATAACAGTCTTTGTCCCTGTTTTCCAGGTCCCTGAACTTTCTGTGTAGTGTTTCCTGACAAAGGACAAACTGGAGTATGGGGCTGTCATCAAGTACATGTACGACCTTTGCCTTCTTCGGCGTTGGGATGTTTCCATTGTTTGGACTTAGGGATGGGAATCGAGAACCGGTTCTTTTTGAGAACCGGTTCCCAGTAGCTCGATTCCTTGGAATCATTTGCCTGCCTGCTTAACGATTCTGCTTATCGATTCCGCCTTCATTGTGCATGCGTGATGACATCACACGTACGCTGCATTGTTTTGGTCAGAACGTAGCCAACATGGCGTTGAGGCAGAAACGGTCTAAACAGACCACACCAGGTCCACTGGAACACTGTCAAAGCTTCCATGTCTTCAGAAGGGTGGAACCCCTCCAGTATCCTCAAACATTTGTCCACAGCATGTGAATCATTTACAGGAATGTCATGTATTTGATTTGCTACTTAGCGGCGGTTGTGAATGTAGCAGCAGAGTGAACGCTGGTTCCGGTTCTGGTTCTGGTTCTGGTTCCGATGTGGGCAAGAAATGTCGTAACTCCTCAAATACAAGTTTCCAATGGTAAGAAAGGAAAGGAAATGAGGTGCACAACAACAGGAGACAAGCTGAGCCGAGTCGAACTGGTTCCACATTGTAGAAATGCAGCAATAGAGGAATTAGTAAAGAGTCTGTAGTTTCACTTTCATAGTACGCCCCCCCCCCCCCCCCCGAACCAGGCCCGGCGTCTTCTGTTATTATTTGTACATGTATTTGTATATGTTATATTTTCTGTGCAGATGGAAATATAAAAGACAGTTAATGCAAACACACCCATTTGTACTCTTTTATTCCCTCACCCAATGAAAATCGATAAGGAATCGTATCGATAAGCAATATCGATAATGAAATCGGAATCATTAAATTCTTAACGATTCCCATCCCTGTTTGGACTGCTCCTTGGTCTCGGGCTGATAGTGATGGACCCAAGTCTCATCCATAGTCACAAATCAGCCCCATACTCAAGTTTGTCAATTTTTCGGGAAACACTTGATACAGAAAGTTCAGGGACCTGGAAAACAGGGAAAAGACTGTTATGACCAAGAAATTTAGTGGATAGGGTTAAGATATGTGAAAGATTTCATGGACCAAATCTGGTCTTGATATCTTAATCCTTTCCATGTTAGGCTAAAAACTTTTCAGTCGTCCCTCGTATGTAAGTCATTTACATTTCCGGCCTTTCTCTATGTTTTTTTGTTTGATAATAGTCACATCCATCTTCTACATTTCCCACAAAGGGCCGAATTATACTAAGATCCTAATCTGCATGGAGTAAGTTACACGCGCAATCTAGAATTTTATGGTTGAACTGTGGTTTGCGGGTGATTTACAGATTGCTTGCGTAAATGACAACAGCTGCAAAGTCATTTAATTGTAGATTATTTGATATACTTAAGTACAGTAAATACTACATACTTAACCCCGAGAAGCCTGAACCATTAATTTTTTTAATTTTTTTATTTTGCACATCATAAAACAACAAGAGAAAATAAAAAACAACAACATTCAAACAAGTAACATTATTGTGCAGGAGAGGTAAGAAGCCAAAAAAGGCTTATATGAATACACAGAAAAAAAGAAAAATTAAAAATGCAATATAACTAAATTAATAAACTAAAGTAAAAGCAATAAAAATGCAAATCACATTACAAATCATCAAATCAAATGATCTACAGCCTTACATTTTTTCATGAATTCCAGTCCTTTTCAGATGCTTTTTAAATAATGATAAAGAAGATGTTGATTGAAGTTCAGGTTGTAGATTATTCCACAGATTTGGTCCATGATATTTCAGAGAATACTGACAGAAGTTCGGCAGTACGGAAGATAAAATTTGCTTGATCATGTAGGATAATTGTGAATAACAGAAGGCAACATAAAGAAATTCTGAAAAACTTTGGGAAGAATATGAGTGAAGTGAACATATTTGTACATGAAGACACAGGTCTGGGAAACATTCACATCAAAAACTGAGAGAAGTTGTAATTTTTTGAAAAGAGGAGCAGATGAGTCGAGTCTCTTAAATTCTTAATTTCACTGACAGAAAATTCCAGTTCTTTGAAACCAAAGCCTTCTGAACAACCAAAAAAAATTAGTTTTCAAATATCAATTTCCATGTATGATTTTCAATTTTGTATCATATTTGATCCATCGGGTCTTAATGCTCAAATATTATTATTTTTGAACAAAGAAAAACATAATATAACACAAACATGTCGAACAAATTGATAATATCTTTTCAAAATTGTCCCAGTTCTTCCTCCTTCCTCATTAATGACGGTCTTTTAGTGTCACTGGAAAGGCCTCTGGTGAATGAATTCCTCCCCCTGGTGGATTATCTGTGTATTGCATGTATCTAATTGATTACATTAGGTTTTTCAAGAAAAAAAATATGACACTGATCATGTAGAGGACTTCAAAACTCATGTATCAAATATGATACGTTCAGCGTTATAGGGTTGAAGACTTGAACTTGAGTAGCATTTCAGTTGGTGACTTGAACTTCTACCAAAGTCATTTTTTGGTAGAGTTCCTGAACTTCTACTCAAGTGTGCCTTTCCAGTACTCCATACAACACTGAGCTAATAGCACACACTAGCGGTTTCATGGGGACTTTATCAAGCTCCAACCTGAACTTCAAGTTTAGCTGAATCTTAGCAACTGAATGATGTTTCCATGACCCAAAACTTTCAACAACAGATGTACAGACTTCAAGGAGAAGCAGAAGGAGTGTTCAGATCCAGGCCCGTTGCAGTTCCTGCCTCTCCTCTGTGTGAGTTGAACGAAGGTTGGACGGTGGAGCAGAGAGAGGGAAGGGGAGTGTGTTTGGTGGACAGCCATTCATCCTGAGCTGAGGGAAGGCTTCCAAATCTCCCCCCTGACATTCTTCTGGGCTCAAAGAAGCTCCGGGACAGAAGTGGCCCAAAACTGGCACAGACCGCCTCGGCGTTGCCAGGGACAGCCACTCTGCCGAGGCGTTGCTGGGGCCCACCGCTGTTTTGTCTTCCGTTCTCACCTCACTTCCTGGTTTGGGAAACGAGGCCTGAGGATCATTAACCCCCAGAAACAGCGCGTACAATACTGTAAGTTCACATGGAACCCCAGCAGAACCACGGTTACGTTCAGTTTGGCCTGTCGACGATGTGGCTGTTCCGTTTATGAACACATCGAACATCTCGCTAGATCTGTCGTCAGGTACATTTGTCAACCTGAAGCTGATTCCTTGGGCCAATGTCTGCAAAGTTTGTTCACAGTTTTGAGAAATTTAGATTTTTTTCAGTATTTACACACTTTTGAATTATTAAAAATTTGCCTTTACTTATAATGGTCCATATTTAGATGGTTTATAGCATGGAAATGGTTAGAGATATCAATATATTTACTACTGAGCACTGATAGGAAGTCATAAATGGACTTCATTTAATTGGTGATTGATTTATCCTTCAGTGAAGCGACCATCCTCTTCTATTGGGAGATTGATCTCCTGCATCAAAACCCCAGGTGTTGATTCCGTGGCTGTTCCTTTTATAAACACATCGAAGATTTCGCTAGATCTGTCATCAAGTACATTTGTCAGTCTGAAGCTGATTAATCATATCTCGAGTTACACATCTCGGAAGATTGATAAATCCATTCTATAAATGTACATAAGCCAATATGTGTAATAATACTTTATCTTACACTTTTGAAACATCAGCTAAGCAGCTCTTTGGTATTTTTTTTTTTTTTTTTTTTCCCACTTCGTCTTTTTAAAGTATGAAAGATTTAGCACATTTAATCTGTTCATCTTCATCATTTCCTTCGTTGTTGTCTTCGTTAGCAGTTTCTTCAAACATCTTCAAAATTTCGAATGTATCTTCTTTGGGACAAGTTTGTTCACAGTTTTGAGAGATTTTGATTTATCCCTTATTTACATATTTTTGAATTATTAAAAATTTGCCTTATAATGGTCCATATTTTGATGGTTTATATCATGGAAATGATTAGAGATATCAATATAGTTACTGTTGAGCACTGGTAGGAAGGCATATGGACTTTCCTTTAACCCAAATGAATTTTTCTCTATATTTAACCTTTCTTGAGAGATTAATCACCATTTAGTATAATATTATCCTCTGTGTATTGTGGTTTGAATTGAAAAATCAGGTATTTCCCTATATTTACTTTTTTGATCATGTAGATGTTCATAAAATATCAGATTAAAGTTGAGGGTTAATATAACAAAAACAGAGGAAACAGCAGAAAAAGTGACTTTTTCAGCAAAATCTCTCAATACCTGAACATAAACCCAGTGTGTCCATCCACTGTCATTGATCCAACTCCATGGGTTTTACTGGTGAATTAATGTTGTAGAAGATGACAGTGTTTCCACATTTACTACGGAGCCTCTGAACGTCCAAATGGGTCATATCTGATGACCAAGAAAAGATGAAGAACTGTATTTTACACCAATTATTTACATGTATTGATAGGATTAAAGGATCAGAAACTATTAAACATTTTAGATCAGTAGATGGTTATGGTCGTCAGCAGCTGTTTGGGTCTTTTTGGGTTAATTAGTTGAGTTCTCCTCCAGTGAAAGTACCACCCACTTCTATTGGGAGATTGATCTCCTGCATCAAAACCCCAGGTGTTGATTCCTTCACTGTTCCTTTTATAAACACATCAACCATCTCGCTAGATCTCTCGTTAAGTCCATTTCTCAACCCGAAGTTGATTAATCATATCTGGAGTTACACGTCTCGGTTACTAAATGAGACACTGTGCCCTGTCCCGTCTCTGACTTTGCAGCTTAAAATATAACTTTTAGATTGAGATTGTCACCTTCTATACCCCGTGGATCAGTGTAGCTGTAGACATTCAGGAGGTTTCCGGTCATGTTGACACATTAACTGTACAAATACAACTGTTACTGTCATTCATAAAGGTGGTTTAAGAGACACAGTAGAAGTAAGAATGCAATGCATGTAAGAAATGCTGGGTTGAATATAATAGGAATCACCATCTTGTTCATTCAATACTGTATCATGTGTGCTAAAGCTAAGAATGAATCCTCTTAGCCTCTGAATCCTCTTAAGGACAACCCGTGAGTTTCCATTCTCCCTGAATACATTCCAGGAGTCAGTGTGCAGCACTAAGCCACCAGAACAACTACACAAAAAATATTTACATATTCGTACGTCAGCATATTTACACAGAAAAAATTCATGTTAGGTGAAATATAATAAGGATTTCTATTAAAGGGATGCCTGTTTTATCATATACCCCCCCCCCCCCCTTCACACCATCTGCATGTTCAACCACAATGTAAATAATAGATTTTTTTAAATTAATCTTTTTATTACATTTTTCATACATGCATAGCAATATCTGACATTTACAATGTTTCCAGGTGTTGTAGTTGAAAAGTAATAGGAATTTGTTTCATACAATTTGTCTTGAGAACAACAGTTTTTATCTATCTATCTATCTATCTATCTATCTATCTATCTATCTATCTATCTATCTATCTATCTATCTATCTATCTATCTATCTATCTATCTATCTATCTATCTATCTATCTATCTATCTACATACATACATGGGGGGTATCTAGTCACTCTGTGTGACTAGTAAATAATGTGTAAATGATATTTAACTTTAATTTTATATTTATTTAAATATTTATATAAATACCAGATTTCTTATTTTTCTCTTTAGATTTCATTTTTCAGTCATTTGTGGTTTTTCTACCTGTCTTTTTCTCTGCACTTGCTTGTTGTATTTTGCTGCTCTTAACTGTGAAATGTCCTTATCGCATCTCATCCATTTTGGGTGTCACCAAGAAAACAATGATTCCATCCAGTATGCATATTTAATATATATACAGTGAATTTCCATGTGTTTATGCACATATGAAATGAAAACATATGTAAATAGTATGTATAAAAAAAAAAACTAGTGAAAATGTGCCAGTTCCATGTATTGATATATATGTGTAGCCAATAAAAATACATTTATGTTTTCTGTGATTATGTCATGTACTGTATGTTATTCATTAAATCTCTGTGTATCCAGCTAAAGTACAGTCTGCATGTGATGATAATAATAAATCAGATGTGGATTAAATAAATATAAATCTAAAGATCAATAATAAGACGGCGTTTCATGTCTCTGTTATGGAAAGTAAAGCCAAAATAATAGTTACAGGAGGTATCATGCTACTTCTGAGTCACAGATTAAAGAATCTGACAGAAACGTGATAGGCTTCTTTATTAAAGCTGTCAGTCACACATTTAACCCTGACCCACGCTGTAAAAACACCTGTAGTGTTTTAGTCACACCCTCGTTGAAAGTTTCCATCGTGGGGACAGTTTTCTACAACCTGAAAAGAGTCGAGGAGATGTAGAAGTCTAGTTTCATGTCAGATCACTTGAATAATGTGCTGATTTTTTCTCCAGTGATGCAAAAAAGTATAATGTGCACTGACAGGTTTAAACGATAAACACACATATAGTAAAGTCACTGTTGATATGGGTGCTTCTATGAAACTGGGTACATTTTGGTATCTGACTATTTTCCAGCTTTTTAGAACCAAAAATAAAAGAGAAATTTAGACATATTTCCCCCCAGGATGTACATAATAATGACCTCAGATAAATCCCCCAAAAATGATGCTCTTGCTCTGAGCCATCACAAAATTAATGAATTTTTAATAAAATATTGGGGCCAAAAATAGGACCTAAATTGGTACATGAAAAGCTACCTTAGTGTCAGTGCATTAAGTCTGAAAACATATCTGTAATTGGTCTTGTATCAGCCATAAATAAAGACACTGTGTTAAATTTGATGATCCTAGTGTTTTTTCTAATGCAGACATGTGGGTTTTTCACTAATCTCAGTCTCATTCCAGGTTTCGTGTGTAACCCATCTTGTCCACACATGTAACATACAGAACCTGCCCAGTTAAACACAAATAAATCACAAATGATTTTGCAACAGCAGTCATTTTTGTGAAACACTGTCTTGCATAATTACTTCAATTCCCAAAATGTACCTGTGAGAGAATAGAGAGCTATTCAAAAAAATAGTAGTGCATAATTTTTGTGTCCTTTTTACTACATGTGGATTTTTGCATAAAAATAGTGTCAAATATAAAAATGTGTTTTATCTGAAAAATAGTTTTTCTTTTAATTCAATTTCAATTCAACTTTATTTGTATAGCCCAATATCACAACATCTTAAATATTTATTTGTAGAATAGACCCAAACTGCTTCCAAAGTTGCATCATAACATTAGTCTACATCTGGTCGGAATTTTTAGCCCCTCTGTCCTGTTTTTAGGAACCAGTTTCATAGATTCACCCATATGAAAAATATATTTAATGATTGTGTTTCTGATTCTTTTATGATATCTCACAGTGAGGTTGTTTCTTCAGATTTGGCACAAACGTTAACTTGGAGTTAAAGATGAACTGAATTGGTTGGCCAAAGGTCAAGGGTCATTGTGACAAAACAAAACACTTTTTTTTTTTTTTTTTTACCATACCACAAGAAGTCATTGCAGTTATTATGAAAAAATGAAACACACATCTGTAATAGGATAAAATAAATAAGGGATTACATTTTACATTCAAAAGGTCAAAGGTCACATTTCTGATAATGTTGTAATATGTATATGAAAAACGCTTTCAACATCCTTTTTAAAAACAGTGGGCAAATGAAGACATGTTCCTCAAAGGAAATGATTCACTTGAACTTCCATTTCACCAAGATCAGGATTACTTTATTTGTCCTGAAGGAAATTTGTGTTAGACACAGACTGCCACATATACAGACACCCACCATCCCACACACAAATTATGAAATGTATTGTTTTAAACATAAAAAAATTAAAATAAAAATCATCATCATCTTCAGGGTTGCATTTCCTTCCAGAGGTTGGATGCCATAGTCTTCTACTTTTGTTGATCCATTGCCAAAACACAAAATAAACATTAAATAATTGTCAGAATATATTAATTTATTCCTTCAAAGTCTTCAGGTCATATATTACATGAGTCTGGACTGGAGTCTGATTGGTTGATGATGCTAATTTCTATATTTCTCTCCCATAACATGTGTACATTTATCTGATCTATCCAACATAGTCCCCTCAGTTCCATAACTCACTTACTTTTTATTAATTATATTTACTCTTTAGTCCTTTGTTTGTATATAATCCTGTGTTTTATGTTTATGTTGTATTCTTTTACTGATAGTGTTCAGATTTTTTCTACAGTGACCCAGATTGTTTTGAAAGGCACTTGTAACCTGTTAAACTCTGGGCCATATGTTTCCAGTGGGAATCATTTCAACGTAACACAAAACTATGAATTGGCCAAAAGCAGAGGCCTCATTTGTATTAAAACAGTTATCCTCAGAAAACAGCAAAGGTAGGATGATATTCGTACACATGGCTTCATAATGTGACCTTTATTTTTGCTCTTCTTTGTCTCCTTCAGTGAGTTTTATTGGTAAAGAAGTAGCTAATCCTTGAACTGTTGGAGCTGATTAGCATTAGCTTAGCGCTGCCAAGTTTGTCTCATTGGTTTGTAGTTTAATTAAAATATTCATGACTTACGCTGATCCCAGATGGTTAGACTGGTTTAGAAATTTGCCCATTTAAGTTTAAATTGTGTGTTTGTTGAGCATTTAGGTGTTTATGTGGTTATGTGGATGTATAGCATGTGCATATTACTATAAGCGACACAGACAGAATTGTGGTTACTTCCGGTGTTGTGTCAAGGTTGTTATTCCCGCTCGACTTTTTTTTCTCATAATTCTGACTTTTTGTTATAATTATTACTCATTAGCTCATAATTTTGACTTTTTATGTCATAACTATGATATTTTTTCTCATAACTATGACGTTTTATCTCATAATTGTGACTTTTTATCTCATAATTATGACTTATCTCATAATTTTGACTTTTTTATGACATACTTATGACGTTTTATCTCGTAATTTTGACTTTTTGTATCATAATTATGAGGTTTTATTTCATAATTATGCCTTTTTATCTCATAATTATTACTTTCTTATCTCATAATTAGGACTCTTTATCTCATAAATTCAACTTTCTTTGCTCATAATTATGACTTTCTTATCTTATGATTGTGATGTTTTATCTCATCATTATGACTTTTTTCTTACAATTATGACTTTTTGTCTCATAATTATGACTTTTTATTTCATAATTTCGATTTTTTAATCTCGTAATTATAACTTTTTATCTCATAATTATGATTTTTATCTCAGAATTATGATGTTTTATCTCATAATTATGACGTTTTATCTCATTATGACTTTTTTAATCTAATAATTATGACTTTTTGTCAAACAATCATGACTTTTTATCTCACATTTTTTACTTTTTCCTCATAATTATGACTTTTATCTCATAATTTCAACTTTTAAATCTCATAATTATGACTTTTTAGCTCACATTTATGACTTTTTAGCTCATAATTATGACTTAGAAGTCTGTTTCTGTCACTGAAAAAATATCCCCATAATTGTGATATAAAAAGTCATAATTATGACATAAGAAAGTCCTAATTATGATATAAAAATCATAATTATGAGAGAAGAAAGTCATAATTATGAGATAAGAAAGTTATAATTATGAGATAAAAATCATAATAATGAGATTAAAATTCCTAATTATGAGATTAATCGTCATACTTATGAGATAAGAAAGTCATAATAATGAGATAAAAAGTTGAAATTATGCTCCCGTGTCCAGGGGAACCAATTCTGAGTGGGGATACGTATTTTGGCACAATACTTGTTTGTTCCGAGGCTTAATTAAGAGGTTACAATTACTATTTTAGTTAAATTGTTGTTTAACTGGTTGTCATATCTCTTCTAAAATCACCTCAAATATGAAACCAGTCAACATAACAACAGATAATCATCACAACAACAGTCATGTGTGCACTTCTGGTGACTCTTGCATGATTTGCATTCTTCTATTACAACAGTCCTGTTCTTGCCGGACCTGCTGTGTGTGTTTTTCTTGGTGTTCAGCTATTGTTATGCAGGTATGGTGGGCGGGGCTTATGGGCGCCCTTGGGCACACCTCACAGATCCCCATGAGTCCATTACAGACCCTGACTCCCTCTGAGCCCAGTGCTTTGTCAGGTTTAGTTTTGCCTTGTTAGAGCAGTTTTTGCTGATATTTGTGTTAAAATGCAGGGAACAAAAGTAAGAAGTCATCAGAAATATAATCCTGAAACTCAGTACAGAGTAGACACCTGGAAAATCTATTTAAGCATCGAACTTCGTACTTCCACCTCTGTGATCCAGATTCAGGCTTTGACACTTGGCCCATTGTTCGCCTGCTATAAGAAACTTAAATGTATTTCAATATAACTCATTACATATTACCCTCATGTCTAACCGGTTACATAACCTGAATACAACCATCAGCTTATATAATCGTCTGTAACCACTGTAAACAAGTAACTGCTCAGACACCTTTAGGGACAGGCACATGTTTAGTAATGGATACATGCAGACATTGTACTGCAGGTACATTTCAGATAAAGCAGAGTTTATTGTCATAAAACCTACACAATGAGCTTAAAGACGTTAAAAGGAGCGCTCAATGGAGCTGTGGAAACCTGATAACTTATGAGTTTCTACAAGTGACCTGTTTTTGTTGCACATTTTAATATGATCCATGTGGTTCAACTGTAATAATAATAACAATAATAATAATAATAATAATAATAATAATAATAATAATAATAATAATAATAATAATAATAATAGGGGTGAGGTCAAGGGTGTCACAGATGGACCGTCCACTACTTTTTGATTCACAATTTTTAAACCACACAAGTTTATATACAAGTTTACTATTATTTACATAATAGTAAAGGTCTAAATGCCATCTTAAACATACTCAAAGGGCAAAATTTTGTTTCAAATATTTTTAAATGAAAAATATCAAAAACTACTGCGTCACGGGTGGACAAATAATTAATGTCTATTTTTTGCAAGAATTATAAAGTTCTCAAAAGTGAAGTTCCTCTGACATTTTCATCCTCAAATTCATTCAGTGTAAACCTTAAACCCTCTATTTTACAACCTAATAACTGGTTAGAGGAAAAAATATTTGATCAGACCTAAATAGCAAGAGTTTGGACAAATGGCAGCGTCACAGATGGACAACAGAAGTAAATATCAAATTAAATATTTTTTATTTCAATTATCAATATCATATACTTTTTTTTTTTTTTTTTTTTATACAATATTTACATTCATTCATTATCTGAACCCACTTTATCCTCACTAGGGTCACGGGGGTCGCTTGGAGCCTATCCCTGCTCCTTATAGGCGAAGGTGGGGTACACCCTGGACATTTCGCCAGTTCATCTCAGGGCTGAACATGTAGAGACAATCACTCTCACATTCACACCTATGGGCAATTTAGATTAACCACTTAACCTATCAGTGCATGTCTTTGGATTGTGGGAGGAAGCCGGAGTACCCGGAGAGAACCCATGCACACAGGGAGAACTCCACACAGAAGGCCCCACCCCCCATTGACTGGTGTTGGAATCGAACCCAGGACCTTCTTGCTGTGAGGCACGAGTGCTATCCACTGCACCACCGTGTTGCACAATATTTACAACATACAAATAAAAAAATAAAATTAATAAATGCATATATCTATGCAAAATGCATTTGAATGCAATGTTAATATTATTTGTATATTCAATATTTACAACATACAAATAATATTAACATTGTATTCAAATGTATTTTGCATAGATATATGCATTTATTAATTTTAAACTGTGTGTTTAGAAGATGACATTTACAATATAATAGTCAAATATCAATGTATTTGGAATAAATGTAGTTTATTTATTAGAGTTTATAAAATGAACCTAGAATGATGGCACAAAATTTTGTCACTTTACAAACATTCACACTCAGAAAAATCCTCAAATTTTTTTCTCAATTCAAAATACATTTTCCTGAAAATATACCCAAAATATAACTTTGGTGTTGATTATTGTAATTTTTTTTTTTTTTTTTTTTTTTTACCAGATGTTAACCTTCCTTTGACTTCATCCATAGGTAATTATATGACAATGTAAAGAACACCAGCTCATGTGTTCACTTCACTTTTCCTGTAGTCTTACATATATCTGCTAGTTATATATTATTCTGTTGCGTGCTCTTCTTTTTCCAGAAATGAGAAAACTACTGTTATACTCCGAATGCATGCTGGAACATATTTGATAAAACAATAAATTTTGGTGTAAGACATCCTGTTCAGTCAATGAATGTTAGACTTAGTACAAATGTAGCTGTGACTTTACATTTAGATTTGTTTAATGAGGTAGTGTGCCCTGAACTTTTACCAAAAAGGAGTCAGTGAGTGGAAGATAGACTAATCTTTCACAAACCACTGACTTTATTAATCATGGGGCAAAAATGATAAAACTTGTAGAAATGACCATTTTTAACTGAAAAGTCAAGGGTTATGAGTCGAATTCTAACGCCCATGAAATAAATTCCAAGATGCAGCCTAATCAGCATTTGCATTTGTGAGTTAGAAACTCTTATATTTGGTGTTATAGTACAATTTTTTATTTATATTTTAAGTAATATCCACTGAAATTCATTAAAATCTTTAATTATCGACTATTCCTAGTTGATTCACAAATGATTTAACAGTACATATTTCCAAACAAATGCTGTAAAAATATTGCAGTTTACAGCATTTTTTTTTTCTACATGCACACACAAAAAAAAAAATATCAGACCACCCCTTGTTTTCTTCAATTTCTTGTTCATTTTAATGCCTGGTCCAACTAAAGGTACATTTGTTTCGACAAATATAATGATACCAACAAAAATAGCTCATAGTAGTTTAATTTCAGAGCTGATGTCTATCCATTTTCCATGGTTTTCTTGATAATAACCAAAATCACTTCAATATCCAATCACCATCAATATCTATGACATACTGACAAAAACAGTGCTTTTATTCATTCCATGTTTTCTTTTCTGTCTGTTTTAGTCACATGATACATACAGGAGTTAGGAATGGATTGCAGAACCATTGTTTTTAATGACTTTTGATGGTCTAATAATTTTTTGTGCAACTGTAAGTAAAGGTCAAATGTGTGTGTTGTCACTGCCTGAATATCACAGCGGTTGTCTATCTATCTATCTATCTATCTATCTATCTATCTATCTATCTATCTATCTATCTATCTATCTATCTATCTATCTATCTATCTATCTATCTATCTATCTATCTATCTATCTATCTATCTATCTATCTATCGTCCATTTTCTTGCCTATTTTGTTCATTTTTAAATTAATTTTGTCTCATTTTGTTGATGTTTCACTAATTTTGCTGCTTATTTGTTGTCTTTACCCATTTTGATGATTACGTTTGTTTATTTTGGTCACATTTTTTTCTTATTTTTTTCACTTTTATTAATTAATCAAGCATTTTTCACCCATTATCTATCTATCTATAGCAACAAAATGTTAATATTATCAATTTGTTCATTGTGCTACTGATTTGTGTTCATTTTTCTCCATTTTCTTGCCTATTTTATTCATTTTTCCACTATCTATCTATCTATCTATCTATCTATCTATCTATCTATCTATCTATCTATCGATCTATCGATCTATCGATCTATCTGTTAATGCATAGAGTTATTGAATGAACTATTTTTATTTTAAATGCATCTGCAAAGACAGTAACAAACTAAGACAAACTTGCACTTTATATTTTTATATAGCATTGATTTATCGACGTCACTTCATAAGGTTGCGGCCTCTTTAGCAAAGTAAAGTCGCTACAATCAGAATGTTCTCGAACAGGTTACATGACATGAGTTCATTTTAATTCACAGTCAGACTGCTGACTTACATCTGGAAAAGCAAACAACAGTAAAGATTTACTTATGTAAGCGAATGGAACAGAAAATAAATGAATAACAAGCTGAAGTCGAGTTCCACGTCTGCAAAAGGCTGATGATTTATCAAACATTTCACTCACATGTCCTGGGAATGGTAGATTTATTGGCTCAGTGTCTTATCAATGAAAAGCTACGAGACTAGATTTTAGATAAACTGTTTCGTTCCGAGTGCATCCTCTGACTGAGCTTTTACTCATAATAATCTTATGGAACACATGTGGTGTATGTGAGTCAGAGGAAAATGCAGACGTCAATAACTGTAAAGCAGAGGTGTCAAACCCTCTTAAGAGTTACTACTAATAATAATTATTAGCCCAGTATAATATGCCGGATGTGCCGGATCAGTAAATAATAACAGTGAAATTAGTGTCATGAAGTAAAATTATATAATTAAAATGTTTACATCTACAAACTATCCTCTAAAAAAAATGTGAATTACATGAACAACACTTAACAACCTGAAATTTCTTAAGAAAAATAGGTGCAATTTTATTTATTTTATGTCTTACTTTTTCATTTACACATGAGATCACAGTGGATCTTAGACAGACTTAGAGAAAACTTTATTGATCCACAAGGGAAATTACTTGGTCACAGTAGCTTGGCTGCATATAAAAACAAAACAAAACAAGACAAAAACACTAGTAAAAAGAAAGTAAGTGTGAAGAGATTAAAAGCAATAAATGATAGAAATAGAATACATTATTAAAGCAGAAAAAATGCAAGATCTGCTTATGTATAGGAAAATTTACACAAAATAAATACAGGGTGTCCCATAAGTCTCCATACATAGGAAAAATAAACGTTTCTTGACATAAACCATTTTTATTTATATAATATGCTCTATATGACTGCCATTTTGTCGGGAACACATTTCAATGCATGTCCTCCACTGCTGAAGAACTATAAAGAAGAAATATAAAGAAATACATGTTAGAACCATGGAATGTATTATGTCTCCTATGTATGGAGACTTATGGGACACCCTGTACATGAAACATTCAGTAACAGGCAGAATGTTGTTAAAATTTCTCTTGACATTTCAGGTTTTTCATATTTGTTCAGGTTATTTACTTTATTTGTGAAAGGTAATAAACAGAGAGTCACTTTAGCTCTTTGAGAGTTTAATTTAACTCTGTTTCAGATAACATTTAGTCTCACTCAAAATTAGAGTACAATTTACTCTATGGCCTGTGTCAGTTTCAGAGTTAATTCTACTCAATTCAGTGTCAAAATTAACACTGTGGTTTTTTCATACTGTTGAGAGTAATATGATTACACTTTATAGAGCTATTGTTACTCCAAATGTAGTTATTAATATTAATTAATTAATATTGAAACAATGTAGAATTGCAGGAGTTCCCAAAGCAGTGGTTGTGAGATGACCTTCAGAATTTTGTTGGAGTTATTCTTTGGATAATATTGATAGATTGTGTATTTTATTGTAACACTCATAAGGGAGAATATTTGGTTTACGGGTTGCTAACACTCCAGGAAGTGCTTTTACTTTGAATTAGCAAAGTACTCCCTGCTTGTGATACAAGGTCAACTTTCTAGTGACAATCAGGTTCGTCATTGTTCTGCCTACAGGTTTGACTAATGGTGTCACATTAATAAAAAATAAACATAAAAAGGCCAATAAACGTTCTAAAACAGGCACATTAACCTAAATAAACATTAACACAGAACCCCTCTTAAACCCCTGCACATAAAATAGAACACAATGAGCAAAAAATCCAGTACCCACAATGCAATGTGGCAGACTGGCGCTAATCATCACTCTGTAGAGTTGAATTTTACACTGCATCTGTGCAGAACTTTACACTGACTTTTAACTCTACTGTTAGAGCTGGTTTACTCTCCACAGAGCTAAAAATACTCTATCTAGGTTAAAATAGTTTGACTCTGAAATACTGACACTGCATTTTTTACTGGGTAGTTTGTAAATGTACACATTTTCATGTAATTACATTTTTTACACTAAAACTAAGAGAAAAATGTGGAGTTGTCATTATTTGTAGGTTATTATGGTAGTATTTTACTGGTCTGACCCACCTGAGACCAAAGTAGGGCTTTATATTTGCCCAAAACTAAAAAAACATTGATTGTTCGCCTAATATCCTCAGTGTAATTTTTGCATTTTACAAATTCATCAGATGGGTTGGATTGAACCCTTTTGGCGTGCCAGTTTTGGTCCCCGGGCTGTATTGTTTGACACCCCCGCTCTACAGTGAGTAACGTAACCCAAGTTTGCGGGACTTTATTTTCACACAGGAAATGCCTGACAAACACATCCACCCACAGACCACAGAGCGCCACAGTGTGACTGGTTCTGATTCTGATCCTTCTGTCGTTACTAGAAGTTCATTCTCCGCTCGCTCCTCCTGCTCTGGACCATGTGGATGGGTTACAGTCGACGCTCCCTGGGCGATGGAGCTGATGCTGCTGCTGAGCCAGGACGCTGTATAGCAACAGGAATGACAACAAAGCAGCTCCTCTGGGGAAGGAGTAAGTGTCGCTGAACTCTCAGGAGCAGCACTATTTACACTGCTGAGCAGAAGTCTGTCCACCTTGAGCTTTGTTTTTTTCAGGGTTGAAATGATCATACATATTTATTTCCCATTCTCTATTCTTTAGATACACGGAGAAAATACAGGAAATATGTGCACAGCCTTAAAAGACAAACAAAAAACTGCATTAACCCTTTAACCCCTGATGTGTCAGTGGTGAACGTTCTGAATGTATTACTTATTTTAAATATTCATAAAAATTCAACTGTTTGCTCAATAAGAAAAATTTCCAAATGTGTTGATAGAATAGATCTTGTTCTTTCCATGGACATCTGAGCATGCTCAGTGCACCCCCCGCTGCCTGTGGAATGGGGAGCAAAACAAAGAGCAGTGAGTGAGAGTGATTCACTGTAAAAATAGATGGTTTGGGCTTTTGTTTTTTTTTTTTTTTACACTTTTTTCCTTGTGGTATTTTGTTTTCACTGTTTGCAGTGTTTTGCTGATTACAGAAGACAATTAGGGCCACTGGGAAAAAAAAGGTCTAATATATATATATATATATATATATATATATATATATATATATATATATATTATTATTATTATTATCCTGAGAAAAAAGTCTGACTTTTGTCTTTAATCTGAGAATTCTGACTTTAAACTTAGAATTCTGTCTTTTTTTCCTCGGAATTCTGACTTAAAACTCAGAATTCTGCCTTTTTTTCCCTCAGAATTTTGACTTTAAACTGAGAATTCTGACTTTTTCCTCAGAATTCTGACTTTAATCTCATAATAATAATAAAAAAATATGTACTGGACCTTTTTTTTTTTTCCTCCTGATTTCCTGATTCCTGATTTACTTTATTTAGAATAAATAAATTAATAAATAAAATTTTAAAAACTACAAAATAAAAAAAAGCAGCCCAAAACAAAAACTACTTAGCCCAAATTCAAATCCTTGTTGTTCAGTGTGTTCCAGTTCACAGTTCATGTTCAACATCTTAAATCTCTTATTGATTATTTTATTTTGTAAAAACCTGTCATACTTCTATTCCTCTCTTTGTCTTTTTTCTGTTATTCCACCTGTTTTGACCCTAAAACACACAGTAAAACAAAACCACTGAAGAAAAGGAACACAAGCACATACTCACTGCAGCTTTTTTACGATACTTAAACAGATGACAGTTCACAGCAGCGCCTTAACCTGGAAAAATGTCTCAGGGGTTAAAGGGTTAAATGGGTTGCAAAGGTCAAAGTCACTATTATTGTGACCTCTGACCCCATGGCAAGACACAGCACAAACAGAAGCATCTGACGTGTTGAATGAACCCTGGTATAAAATTTCAGAAAAATTAATGCAATAAATCTCATATTGTCTGAACTAAAGGGTTAAAGACATGCTAATTGCAAAGGAGGTCAGTAATTACAACCACTTTTTTTTAAAATAAAACTTTAGTTTTTATTGCTGTACATACTTCACATATATCCAGATTGGACCTAAATACAGAGACTGACAACTGTATATATGTGGTCGTTAGAACTTCACTAATCCAACAAACCTAATGTTGGACCAGGACATTTGGATAGAACTGTATCCACTGGTGCAGTCCAGGGTATGCGGCGGTACACGGTGTATACCTACTTATTTTTCAGTCATTGGGTATACCCACTTCTATATCCCCCCTGATACACACCATTCAGTAGTCTGAGCCAAATTGCCCATTTTTTCCTGTAGGATGGTGAAGCTATGACCCGCCCTACTCTGCCTCTAATTGGCTAGTACTCGGTGCCTTCACTGATTACATTGGTTAACTTTAGGCATGAGGACTGATGGGCCAATCAGAGGCAGAGTTGGGCAGGTCATGCCAGGAAAATATTGCTAACTAGCGCTGGCCATCTCTGGAACCTGATTGGACACCTCAGGTGCTAGTGCCACCCCAGTTGATTGACAGGCATGTCTCTTTGAAAGATGCACGATTATGGGAAATGCAAATGAGAAAGGCAGAATTAATGTCTTTCAAGTGAGTGACACATATTGAGAGAACCTACTTTCATGGAAGACAGAATTGTGAGGTCAGTTTTAAGGTGGTTTCAGAGTGAGTCACTGTTTTAAACTACTGTCTGTATGACTGCACATGTAGAGAAGAGATGTTGTTGCCAATAGGTAAACTGTGTGAGTAGGCTAACGTTATGACAGGCCAACGTTATAAAAGGCTGACATTATCCTATGTTTGCCTCATGTTGAATCCATTTCCATTCATGCAGCTGCTTGTGTGACCAGTAAAACCTACAAACTGCTCCTGATCAAGTCATGATAATTTTGTAATTGTGAGCAAATACTACTGATGGATTTTTGGGTAAACTAAATACAGTAGTCTTACATGTCACTATTTCTAAAACAGGGTATTTTTCTGGACTGCTTATAAAAAAAAAAATAAAAAAAAATAAGGCAAAAATTGAGGGACCACTACACTGACTGTATCTGTCAGATAAACCTGATCATCTCCTACCTTCTTGTGATTAAAAGTGGCTTAGTATCTCCCAAACCTTTCCCAAACTTTACAAGAATGGGTTTCAGACCTATTTTTATTTGGTCCTCAATGGACAAGATGCTGGTCATAAACACTGTTAACCCATAAAAACCCAAACATCCACTGCTGACCAAAAGCATCTACCGATTTAAACTGTTTAATTGCTTCTATTTGTATAAGTTTGGACATATTTTCAGTTTTTACTACAACCGCTGCCGCTGACAAACAATTATGTCGTACTCGGAGCAATGTTCGGCAGAGGTCTTTACCTTATATGTGCAAATGTCATGATGAAACTAGTTATAGGTGTAACAAATTAAGAAGGAATTAAAGCAGGTTGTAGAAATCCACTGGATTTTTGCCAAAATGAAGATAAAGATAGCTTCGCAGCACCTGGAGGGTTCAAATTCAAATTTTTTTAACTATTAAGGTTCAAATACACAAATAAATGAACCAAAGACTAATAAAAGTGGGTTTAGAGAAATATGACCCTTTTAAAACTGAACAAAATGGACAAACTCTCTGTATCATAAGTCATAAACATCATTCAAGTGCAGACACCTTTCTGAAACGGGAAAAGTAAATGAGTCGACTTTGTACACGTTGACATTAGGTTTTGTGTTGGTATCGTTACTTGTCAGTTTTAACTGTGACTGTAATTCTACATTTACTACCCATCTCATTTCAAATGTGGTTTAATTTGGAAAAATATAGGAAAAATATGCATGTTCAGGTAATTCATACATATATATATATATATATATATATATATATATATATATATATATATATATATATATATATAAGAGGACCTTGGAGATTTCCTGTGTACAGAATAGAATAGAATAGAATAGAATAGAATAGAATAGAATAGAATAGAATAGAATAGACCTTTCATGTCAACATAGTGGATATTTTCTTTTTCTTCTTTCTTTTTCTTTCTTTTCTTTAGCTCACCAGATACAGGGAGCAACAACACTAACTCCCTGTTAGTAAAACAAGGCCGTAATCGATATTACATTGTGCATTAAGAGCAGTTCATGTCATTGTTTGTGGCTTAAAATCTCATCAATATTGATGGCACTAGTGATGTATCTAAAAGGTCAGAAAATTCCCAGGGTTATTCTAAAAATAAAATATTTACATAACAGTTTGATGACAAAATAAGTGGAAAGTCAAAGTGGGTGGTTCTGATAAAGTGCAGAGATGTAAATTTTTCCAATGTAGTTCTGATATTACATGTTTATATGACTCAAATCAGTTCCTATTTTAACCCATAAAGACTCAAACAGCCACCAACGACCAAAACCATCCACTGATCTAAAATGTGCAGTAACTTTTGAACCACTGATCCTATCATTACATGTAAACAACTGGTGTAAAATGCAGTTTGTCATCTTTTCATGGTCATCAGATATGACCCATTTGGACATTCAGAGGCTCCGTAGTTACCATGGAAACACTGTCATCTTCTACAACATTGATTCACCAGTAAAAGCCATGGAGTTGGATCAATGACAGTGGATGGAAACAGTTGTTTTTTGTTCAGTTATTGATATATTTTGCAAAAAAGTCACTTTTTCTTCAGTTTTCTCTGTTTTTGATAAAATAATTCTCAACTTTAATCTGAGCTTCTACGAACATCTACATGATCAGTGAATTAAATAGATGAAAATACCTGATGTTCACTGAAAAAATGCAAAATACAGAGGATAACGTCATAATAAATTGGGATAAATCCCTTAGGAAAACTTCAGTATAAAGGAAAAAAAATATTGCCACAAAAGTAATACTGGCTCTTTATGGGTTAAGTATATGATGTGAATACCACAAGACCACTTTTATTTTGTCTTGTTACACTGGAGTAATTTCATGACTTTAATCCAGTGTTTTTCAACCTTGGGGTCAGGACCCCACGTGGGGTCGCCTGGAATTTAAATGGGGTCGCCTGAAATTTCTAGTAATTGATAAAAACAAAACTTACTAATAAAAAATATATGGTGAGATGACAGACAATCACAATACATAACAGACATGACAAACTGTGAGTCTGAAACTGCAGCACTGTGGTTCTGTTTATCTGTCAAATGTTCATTGTGGTCAGTTTCAGATGCTGCAGCTCCTTCAGAATTCATAGTTTCAGTTCTTGTTTGTTCAGTATTAATTGTCCTCCTTGTAAATCACAGCTGGACTGACTGGACAGATCCTGACCAAGGAAAATAAAATTCTCCCTTTGTGCAGTCATCTACACCTGGATTTACTGCCTCTGTCCACAATAATATATATTATATTAGGGATGCACCGATACCGATACTCATATCGGTATCGGCTCAGTGTGTGTACTCGTACTCATAAAAGACATCCGATACAAATGCACCAATACCACTTATGCCCGTATGACATTCCCAGTTCAGTGCAGTAGGTACGTGGTGGTGGAATAATGTGTGTGGAGTGTGAAGAGTGTGGAGATTTTTCAAAATAAATGATGGTGATAAAAGTAACGCTGACTGCAAGTAACGTTAGACACAGACAGATATGGACGCAGTGTTCTGTCCGTCCTCCGCGTACATTCCGTCCGTTTACCAGCTGCTCGCGGATGCGTAAACAGAATGAGAATACCAGGAAGCTTACGAAGCAGTGCGGACCGCCACCAACAGAAGTGAAAACGAAAGTAAGCACTCATTTGTCTTTTCTCTTCCTGCTGAAGCTAAACTTTTAAACCTTACCAGTGAAAACGCTGCAACATTAGTATCACATTAGTGTTACCTCTGTCGTCTCCATGTTTGTTATTACTGACTTTCTTCTTCTTCTTCTCAAAAAACTTTCCTCTTCTTCGTGGTATTTGTCCAGTATGATTAATTCAGAGTGGCGCCCCCTGGTGGATTAATTGCCAAACGCTCATTCCAACACATTAAATGTCAGTAGCAGCACTTTGTTCCAGTCAGACTAATGACAACGGCAATAAAGCACATTTACAAAAGGAACTAAGAACTGGAATAGGATTATTAAGTACTGGTATCGGTACTCGGTATCGGCAAGTACTCAAATGTAAGTACTCGTACTCGGTCTGGAAAAAAGTGGTATCGGTGCATCCCTACATTATATAGACTAAATGTCCTCTAAAATTTACATTTATTTGCAACATAGTATAGCAAACTATTACATGATCAAAAACAAATTAATTAAATAAAAAAAAAGTCTCTGTTTTGAATGTCTGGGGTGTCCAGAAATTTGGAATGTTAAAATGGGGTCACGAGCCAAAAAAGGTTGGGAACCACTGCTTTAACCCTCTGGTATCTGGGTGCGCCTTTTAGGCACACTTTGCACTTCGTGTTAAAAAACTTTATACTATTTTTCACAATTTAAATCAGGTTAGAATTCAAAAGTTGTTCATTTTTGCATGATCTTTAAAATTCTGGCCACCAACTAAAATTTGCACATTGTAAAAAAAAAAAAGAAAATGACCAGACTAGCATCTGTCTCCCCAAGGAGGAGATGGGGTGGGGGGTGTACGACGTGCCTGTACGCACTATTTCTTCCATTTGATCTGTATGATTAGGGCTGACCTGGATTTACAAAAATAAAATCAAATTAGAGCAGAAAAATAAATCAATATATAATATTTAATAGTTTGATATATAGGTGTGCCTTTTTGGCACACTTGGTGACAGATGCTGGTATTTTTGAACATTTGACCTAGCACCAAAAATAATAATGCAAATAAACCACTGTTGCTGTTAATCATTGACATATGCCAGGATGAAAAAATCAAATAATATGTGGTCCACTTTTTATGTAGTATATTGAAAAAAAAATATTTTGTGTGTTTTTTTCATCCAAAAAAATGGTTTGTTTACAATACAAACATGGCATTTAAAGGCTTAAAAAATGTGACAATTATTGAGTATTTGGTATTTTTATTTATGGCTCAAGTTGATGAAATAGAAAATAGTGTAAAAGAATTAAAAATAAACTGTATGAAAATTTTTTGACATTATTCCACAAGTGTGCCAAAAAGGCATACTTGGTGCTTAGTAAGGGCCTTACTGGACGGGATACCGGAGGGTTAATCCATATTATTTATTTGTGCGTATTTTTTCCGGTGGTGGATCAGTGACCAAACCTCCACCCGGACCCGGTTATACTGTACGGATATGCGTGTGTGCTCATTCATTCAGGAATCTAGGCCTATTGTTAAAATCAAACTTGTATCTCTGCGCCCTTGGTAGTAAATTAGTAGGCTTGTGGAGGAGACTGGCACCGCACGGGTACAAACTTCCACACACACGGGACGGAGGAGGAGGAGATGGGGCGGGGGGAGGTTACGACGTGCCTGTGCGCAATGGAGACGGAGGAGGTGGGAGGGAGGAGGGTGGATGTGTGTGGTGCCAGTGGGAGGGGGGAGGGCCGTATCGTCAGCTCAGAGCGTGGAGGGAGGGCCCGCCTTGTGGCTTCCTGGCCCCCTGCACCGGACGGGTGTATTATAGATGCGCATCCAAGCAGCCGGGCGGCGGGGGCCACTGGACGGGTGCAATGTGACGGGGGTCGGGGAGAGACTGGGACGCAGCCTTTAACCACGCGGGAGGGTTGGGTTAACCATTAACAACCATTAACTATTGGGGGGCAGCTGTGCGGAGCCGGTACCGTACATAAGGCGTGCGCACCGGCGTCCACGCCTCAGCCTGAGCGCGTTACCAGGAGGCGGTGGATACACGGAGTTCCTCTGCTGGACTCTGGAACGATCATCACTCCTCTCCGGAAAGCTGACACTGAAAAGGTAACCACCGCCGAGGAGCGTTTTACTCTGACAACCTGTGGGACATTTTTAATTTCATTTAAGAGAAATTAAAAAAGAGCGCATGTAAGAGTCGCGCGTCTGACGGAATGTGGCACTTTGACGATTCACGCAGACAAAAAAAAAAAAAAACAAAAAAAAACGGCTAGATTTGTGTGCGCATGATGGAGATAAGATAAAGAGCGGGATATTACAGTGCGTTTGCGATCATTTTCATGTGTTTCTACTCGTGGAGATAGCGGCAGTGACACGGGCTCCAGCCGGGCAGTTGGAACACTGAGCCCTCTGCCCTGGTTTAAATGAGCAGTAGAATAGAAAAGGAGGGCTCGTCTATTCAGTCCTGACCAGGGGAGCACTAATTTACGCCTTTGCTATGTTGAGTTCGGGTGGTATTGGTCCTGACTACTAAGCAGAGGATTGTTTCAGCGGGGAAAGCCAAAGTCTGTGTGCGGATGTCGCAACATGCGGGCGGAGGAAAGATGCGTCAAGGCAGACAGGGTAAAGAATGAGACCCTGAGGATGGATTTCAAAGTAAAAGCTCGGAGGGATTTGGAACTTTAGAGAAGGTTTTTGTGCACAGTTAGGTTTCCACATAAGTTTTTTTATATTTGATCTTGTAGCAATGAACAGAATATCTGATTTAGATTATCTGACTTTAATCAAGTTTACATTGTAGTGTGTAAATGGAATGAATGAATTGATGTGTATAGAAAAATACTGTATAAATCCATTATTATTATTTACTATTATGTTGCTAGTCTTTGCTTCCTGAATCAGTCCACTTATGACCAACCTCCTAATTTCAGAATGACACAATGAAATAAGGGCAATTTCACCATTACTGGCATTTATGGTCCTATTCAAAGAGTGACGATTCCATATTTGATGCATAAAATCATTTATTATCACATAAATAGTCGCAGAAAAAATTATTAGGCTATCAAAAGTAATCAAAAGCAATGGTTATGCAATCAAGTACTAACTCCTGTGTGTATCATGTGACTAAAACAGACAGAAAAGAAAACATGGAATGTCTAAAAGCACTGTTTGACATTACATTGCCATAGATATTAAAGTGATTTTGGTTATTATTAAGAAAAACATGGAAAATGGATCGATATCAGCTCTTAAATTAAACTCTTATGAGCTATTTTTGTTGTTATCATTATATTTGTCTAAACAGATATACCTTTAGTTGGACCAGACATTAAAATGAACAAGAAATTGAAGAAAACAAGGGGTGGTCTAATAATTTTTTCCACAACTGTATTTTACCACACATACATATACCTACATATTTTGTGTATCTGTAAATATGTGATTTTGTTCCATTTTTTAATAGTTTGCTCAGATATGTTTTCACTTCTGAATATGTTCTGTATATGCTCTACATATTTTCTTTTGTATTTGTTTTATCGAGATGTCAGTCTATTTCTGGTCATGCAAATCGAGGCCAGAGTCTTAAAAACCAGTTTGTCTACTGTAAAAGAGAAAAGGAAAAACATATCTCAAGTTATGATCAGTATTTGCTGTTGCTGTTCTACTTCTGTAAGCTGAGAAGACTAAAGTTAACGTCTACACTGGAACAGAACTGGTGAATATCCCAGTAACAGGCTTCAGTATTTATATTTTGAAGGGGTCTAACAGGACTTGTTGGGATCATGTTGCGCTGGTCTTGACAGTGGTGTGACTCTGCTTCTAGAGGATGTGCAGCACCTCTGTTAATAGTAGAAATAGGACTATTTTTAGCTGCAGGGAGGAAATCTGGCGCTTGATCAAACTGTTTTTATCTCACAGTTGATTCCTCCTTCTTCCCCTCTGCCATAATGTGAGTGGGGAAAAAACTTGTTGCATGGCTTGAGTTGTTTCAGAAGTTTATCCAGAACATTTTAGGACCTTAATGTGCTTTTATAAAACCTGAAGCAAAGCATATAAGTGTGTAGAAGTGAGTGGAAGTTGGAATAATACTTTTATCATTATAATGATAATAATGATGCCATATTAATAGTTTTAAATCACAATATAATCGTTATTTGTCCTTGTCACAGTGACACATGACCTTTTTTTCCTTCAGATATTTTTTTCCTATCTATCCTGGCTGTTGTATATTATATTATCATATCTCTAAAAATACTTTTAAAGCGATAGGTGCCTTCATTGTAAAATTTTAGCAACTGAGATTTAAAGCAGTAGGACCCAAATCTTGTCAAAAGTTATATAATTCCAGGTTATGTAATGCTGTTTATGTATAGGTCATTATCTCAGATTTATACGCTTAGAAAAGGCCTCGGTTTGTTCGGCGTTGCTGTTTGGAAATCTACTTTATGTTACATTATGACTGATAATTAATGATTTTGTTCTTTTCCTAGGTGACGGCCCCATCTGATTGAAGAGGTACTTTTCCGCAGCTTCGTAATTCAATCCTCATACTGCAGGCCTTTAAATATCACTTCTGAAAACCTCCCAGCCACGTGCTGTAAGGTGAGACATTCCCGGGCCGGTACACCGACCAGTCAGTCATGACCGGTGGACTGAGAGCATGACCAGTCTCAGCAGCAATCTGGCCCCTTCAGACCTGATGTCTTTTTCCTTTAAGTGAACTTTAAAGGGCTGTTAACAAGTGACTGGAGCAGCAGGAGGAGGGGGTTTCTGTGGTGAGTCCCCCCCAGCTGATTGTTTTCACTTCTTTGTTTTGTACGAGTATGCTTTCTTCTTTTTTTTGCCGGCCTAACCTGAGCACCTTGCAGTGAATGGAGAACATACTGGTTCTGCTCCCGAAGCACCGACAGGAACACGGGCTCTGCAGACCCACGGCTGCATGTGCCTCACTGCAGGTTTTTTCCTACAGAGCTGTTTTCTCCTTCTTTAATAGTGACCACCACTCCTTGTAAGCCTTTTTAATGGGATAAATCAATTGGACTGATCAGGTTCAAAACCAGATCAGGTGGCCAGTTCTGTTCTAACGTCCCCAAAACTGTCCAAACAGGCCAAGGCAATCTGACCTTTTCTTGTTAAACCAACTGTGTTCCAAAAGGCTTCCGCATGGTACTTTGGTCGAAAGAACAAGACAAACTCCCCGACATCGACATGTCCTCTGGGGCCATTGAGATGAAGAAGGAGGGAGGCCCTCTGACACCGGCCTTCCTCAACTCCAACTGCTCCGTCCACCCGGTGATCCTCACCAACGGCCCCGAAGAGATGGGACCAGAGACCGGGGGTGAGTTCGAGCTGAAAGAAGTCACATCCTTCTCAGAGAGGGCCAGTGAGACCGGGGAGGATGAAGACAGGTCAGAGATCGTGGTGGCCATGGACTGCCGGGCCAATGCCAAAGGTCAGAGGGAGGAGGACGCTCTCCTGGAGAACGCCAGCCAGAGCAACGAGAGTGATGACACCAGCACTGACCAGAGCCCAGAACCACCAGCGCCCCTCAAGGAGACGTCCTTCTCCATCGGCCTGCAGGTGGTCTTCCCTTTCCTGCTGGCCGGGTTCGGGACAGTGGCAGCCGGAATGGTGTTGGACATTGTCCAGGTGAGCGACTCTGAAACTTAATAAGCAGTTTTTGCTCTTTTTTTGCAAACTAAGAGATGATACAAATCTGGAACAGAGCCCAATGCACTTTGAAAGTATTATTAAAAGAGCATGAACCTAAAAACAGAGGAACATGAGAAAGAAGTTATGAGAAGTAGACTGTTTGTACATACTTTGTCTCATATCTATTGAAACCTTCATCCCTTTTAAGGAACACTTACATTAAGTGAAAGTTCCCTGATGTTTTGCTTAGGATTAGAAGAGAATTATAATGTAATAGACTTTATTTGCATGTAATAAACTTTGCATTTTAATGGAATTCATTTGAAAGGCAACCTCTTCTAGTTTCTGTGTTTGCTAAAACACACCTAAATGTAACCCTCCCCTATCCCAAACAGTCAATGGGTCACTGGTGACTTAATGGATATTAAAGGTTTTTAATCAACCCTTGTTGCAGGTTAAAATATTCGAGTTTTATAATTGTGCAAACCATAGACACATATAATCTTAATGTCTTAATAATCTGAACCAAAAATACATTTCATATTAGCACATAAGAACAAGTAATTAACATCGTCATGCAAAGTTATTGCTTCTTTAATGTCACATTACATAAAGAGTGTAGAGTTCTTTGCAGAAACATACAATGGGATTTTATTCTGGAATCTGGCAGATAGAAGTTAAATTTTTATTTTCTCATGATGTAGACAATTTGAACACGAGCAGTTGTATTTCTCAGCAGAGCAGCAGAGCTTCAGGCATCTCATTATCCCTGAGTCACTCTCAGATAGTCAGGCCCTTGAAGCATTTTAATGAACTGGTTTCCTGAACCCTGTTCATCTCAGCATGTGTCTGTCATTGTTTCTGATGGCATGTTTTTGGGGTTGGGCAGAAGGTGTAGCTGTCAGACACAAAAGTGGGATTTACGTACCTTTTGTCTAGTGCCTACCTGTCCACAGGACTGGCACATACCTGTACACAGTTTCATCTGAAATGTGACATACCCTGATGTAACAGGGGGAATTAAATTGTTTAATCTGGTGAAGGCTGTCTCCAGGGAAACGGTCAACTTGGCTTAAAAAAAGAGACTATAACTCATCTAGTAACTGCTCTCTCCACCTCTTCTTACTGTCTGAAGTGTGTATGGCCTTGTGTGGTTTATACTGTGTTTGCGCGGTGTAGAAATGCAGGCTGAGGCCAAGCTGACAGGTCATATATTTCTTTAAAGTCAGCTTGTGATGGAGATAAAGCTGGAGGTGTCAGGCTGCCAGGAGACCAGTCCGGGCACATTGTGTACACTCATACTGATGCCAACATGGTGGACCCTAGTAACTCAGCACAGAGAGACTTAGAAAAGAGGCAGATGAATAAGGGAAAGTGTACTTTCTTTGAGCACCTGGAATTGACGCACAGTATGCTTCAGTAAAGTCAAAGTGAAAACAAAATAAAATGTGGTGTCAGAGCCTCCATTACCGTGTGGTTAGGTATCCTCACTAATCCAGGAATGCAGAGGTTTGAGGTCAAAAAGTTTTCATGCTGCCTCAACTTAGGCACCATGCTGCTCGGGTCTCTCCAATTTCCAAAACACTCAGTACACCATTCCTTTAGAGGTGATGCTGAGAACAATGAGACCTCGAAGGTACAGTGTCTCGTCTTTCCTTTCCACAACACCGAAGGCAAACCTCAAAGAAAAGCTGGCAGTGATTTGTCAAATGAGGCTTGATGGTCAGTCTAAAACGGCCGTTCTAGCAAGTTTGGCTTAGCATCTAGCAGGTTCTCTCACTGCTTAATTCCCCCTTCATGACACAGTGAAACGCTAACTCAGCTAATCCCCCCCGTCCTTGCAGGAAGGTAATTGTCTAACTGTCTCACACTCTCTCACCCTCTCCCTTTCGTTTGGTTAGACTGCACCAGTTCATTTGCTAAAAGTAAGCTAGAAAACTTTAATATGCTCTGGAGCCTTTAGTTAATGTGTCTGCCTGGCCAGAGTTTAGACGTTGTGGCTTGGATGGCTGCATGACTTGGCTTTTTGCATCACTCTCTAAAAGACATTTTTTTTTGTTTTTTTTTCTGAAATGTGACCTCTTTAACATTGGTCACTTGACTATCTACAGCACACACACACACACACACTCACTGAGTGTCTGGCCTTATTCCCACACGAGGTTGGCCCAGAAAGGACGGTCCAGGCTGGTATGGAGGAGTGAATCGTCTGCATAGTTCTGCTCAGCGACTTGGCAGCAGAATGACCTAAAACCGTCAGTCTTCAGCTAACAGGCCAGAAACTTAGGACTCTGAGGGTGATCAGCTTACTTGAACTAAAGGTTAGACATAGTTTGTAAAGGTCATGCAGTGCTTTCACGGGAATATCCGCCATTAACGACTGCGCTTCAGTTACAAGACACAAGGCAGTTTTTCTCCTGATGCTAAAAGTTGGTCATAAGTCTAGCCGTCTGTCCTGTGCTGTGGTGTCTGCAGACGTAAAACCCCAAAATATGGCAAACAAGTGGGTCAGAGATTCAGCCTCAAAAACAAACACTCTAAAAATACAGACACCGGTAAACAGGAAATCGTAGTCAACACAAAGGTTTCACACCAGCCAAGCCCACGCTGCCCACTAGACACCATTTATGTCTGACCACATCCACTTGCTCGGCTTCAACTCAAGCGCCACTGTGAAACCAAAGCGTGGGCTTATTCCCTCAAACTCAGTCATCATTTCAACTGCCGGCTTTCAGTTGTTTTCCCCAGTGCCAAAATGTATTTTCAACACCAGCTTCTACTTTTGATATTTTCTCATCGTTTGTCGTGGTTGAGGAATAGCGTGAAATCTCTTTCTCATGTTTTAAGATCTGCATCGGAGATACAATGACAGAAAAATGGTTTAACAACTCTTTTTTTCTTACACCTCCACAAATACCTGCTGATATATTGCATAATATTTGCTTATGCACACTATGTCCTTGTGAAAATTAGCCTAAGGCACAAATCCTTGCTTTGCTGTGGAACAATATTGGGTCTAAAATTGGAAGATGTGATGTTTTGTCTTTCAAATCTTATTACAGAATATTAACTGGTTGGTTGTTTGGTTTATTGGATGCAGTGTCAGAGTCAGAATGAATCAGACAAAGACTTTCTGATCTGGAACCCTGATGAAATTAGGGAATGACTTTCTTACTTTATCTTTGAAATATGCATAAATGGCAGCCGAGATCAGAGGACATTCTCTTGTCTGTTATACCGTCTAAAATTTGATGTCCCCATTGATCTTTTTTCTGATTCCTCTGATCGTCTTCTCTTTTCCAGACCTTTCCTGAAAGCTAGCCTGCCATTTCTGTAGGCCTCATATGTTATTCCCCAGCCAATCATTAACAACATGTCAGCTCAATTAACATCAATCACCACCTGGCTGAACATCCTATCAACATGGTTAGGATGTGAGTGATAGAGATTGAAAGCTGACAGGTTGAAGGCGTTTGGGTTCCTCTAAACCCTGGCTAATCTTTTACTATGTCTGGAGTCTTGAGGAATTTTTGCAGGGTTGCTGGTTGTTCAAATAATTTACCATCATTCCACTTTTATTTAGAACTGAAATGCCAACAGCGTATTGGGTTTCTTTTAGACACAGCTTTACGCTTGTATGTGAGTGTCAGTAAATGTCACATGTTTGAATCATGTTTGTCTTTTAGTTTTGACTCATTTCACACATGACGAATTACAAATTACAGCCTCCAAGGCGCAGTAGCACATAACATCGCACCAAAACTGTCCCTGTTCCAGCGTCAATGAAATGAACTTACGCCACCTTATGTCATTTGCGTGATGCTGCCAAAAGTTGCATTGACATTGCATGCCATAAGCACTCAGCCTCCCACTCAGTACAGCAAGTACAGTGATCGCAAATAAAATGGGGCCATGTTACTCAACTGGGCAACCTGACCCTTGTGGGGCTTGCATACCAGAACTCCTATAGGTCTGTACACAGAGGTACTGGGGTTGACCAGTAGAGTTCCTAGAACTGAGGAGGTGGCCATGGGAAGGGAGGGCTTATTTGGCTCCGAGCCAGTCCTCCATGGAGACAACAACATATATCACCACAGGGGAGGCAAAGAGGCAGATAGGGGAGTGAGACAGAAGTAGAGAGCGAGGGAGTAAGCTTGAAAACATGCGGCAGTGAAAGAAGAGAGGAGTGCTCACAGAGGTGCTCACAAGGCTGCTTGGTTGGCAGAAGGCAGCGAGCCAAGCCGAGGGGCTGACCGATTCAAAGGAGCTCTACATGGCCTGATGACAGCGAGGGGACAGACAGAAGGGCTTTAACCCATAGCGCCGTCTGAGAGCCACACCTACCGACAGAAAACACGCCGTCCTGCCCTTATCAGTCTTGTACATCTGGATGCACAGTGGGAGCATCACAGTCAAACAGAAACGAGAGCCTGCTAGTTTGAGAAATGCAGGCCAGCAGTGTGTGTAGCCTCAGCGTCCGTCAGCTACTCCTCTGTTGTCCTCCCCTCTCTATTTTCTCCTCTCCTTCTCTTTTCTTTTCTGTGTCAGCCTCTGTGAATATTGATTCAGCTCTGGGCAGACTGGACTGTAAGTGCTGTGGGCCTGTGGGACCGGCTCCAAAGATAAGCACTTTTACTGGAGAAAGATCGATGGCCTCAGTCTCAGCAATAGCCTTGTTTCTGGCCACAGTAGACCGCAAACCTGCTATCACTGCATGAACTCTAATGGAGGCACAGCAGGGAGAGGCTCTTCAACTCCACGACAAACCCAGGGACGTACATAGATCAGCAGTCAGGGAGAAGGTTATCAAGGGTCAACCCTAGTACCACCAAAAAATACATTTCATTTAACTTCAGTGACTATATTCTCAGATTGTGACACGCTGTTTCCTAAGAAAGCAGATCGCAGATACAAGTTGTCCAAGGTTCAAGGTGACTTTATTAATGCCCGTAGGTAGAGTTGTTCTGCAGTCTGGAGAGGGCATCTCAAACACAAAAAACATTAAAACCACAGGACATTGCGCCCCAGCATTCCTGTTCTAGGGAGTTTAGTTCTTAATTTTGTATTGTAAAAATTACATCTTTGATATTGCTGAGAAGACCAACCATCCGTATTTGTATTGTCAGTGGAGTCACGGAAGTATCACTGCGAAATTCAATTGTAATTTTCAGATGAATGGTGAAGTGTTATGTGAATATGTGAACCATGGAAACTACCAATAAAAATAGCATTGAATAATATAAAATAAAACCACATGACATGCACAGGAGACAGATGTAAAACAGCACAGACAAAAGACATGGACAGGTACTCCCAGTAGCTCCCTGATCATGATTAAAACAGACTACAAATAAATATGTAAAAAAAAACAGACTAAAATAAATAAAAGTCATCAGATATCACTAAAAATGCCAATATAAAACCTGTAAAAAGCATGATAAAAACATCATGATTATAATGATATAATACCATTGAATTTATCCCATCAACTCTTGACGACTTTGTAACCGATTACTGTATGTCAGTCCTTTTAGACGTAACACAAACCACGTGAGAGGGTTTAATGTTTGACTTAAAAGGGGTATGTACTGTCATAAAATTGTAATGACTGTAATTATTTTGTTTATTTAACAACAGAAATGTGTGTCTTAGTCGTCAGAGCTAATATTTGTACAGCGATTCAACAAAAGTAACTGGATACACAGACGACCACTGATGCTTAACATGCTACCTGCCTTGCTAGCTGCGGAAAAAAAAAAAAAAATCCATATAAACATGTGACATGCACTCATAAGATGGATAAAGATGTAGGCTGTGTAAACTGACATGAATATCTCTAAGCTAAGTGCTCTGAACAAAAGCTATTTCACCTAAAATGTCACCTGAGACCAAGTGAACAGAAAAGAAACATGAACGACTCTTTGACTTTTTGACTGTGATGCCGGTTGTTAAGGGTTCCCATGTCAAATTACAAAAGCTACATCTACGCCCAGCTCATGCACTCGTCACATTGTCTTTTGATTTTTTTCCCACAGGTGTAGCAGCATAGCTAGCTTGTAGGCAAATACAGGGGGGTGCATCAGCATTTAGCACTGGGCATGGAGCCATACCTTATTTAATATGTGTTGGTCTAATTTAGAGACGTTGACAAGTAGGTCGAATTACACAACAAAAATTTACAGTTTGGAGTCATGTTATGTCATGTTGTGCACTGTACATTCATGTTACATAATGTTTGATGTCTGACCCATTTTTACATCTGACAGCAGTGAAATGCCATAAATTACAGTTACATTTAGCCAACTTTTGCACAGGTTAAATGCAAATTCTCATACGCTGAAGCAGGATTGAATCTGACTGAATGTTTAAGGGTTTTTAGGTTTCAGCTTAAACATCTATTTAAGTCATTGTGTTAATTTATATGTCTGAGGTAAAAAATGGACATTATATTGATTGCTATTGGCTGTTTTTCTCCAAAGACAAACTATCTGAAGCATTATGTTGGAATTGATTGACCACTCATTTGTTAACATCAGAGAGCATAGTCATGCATTTTAATATTTGATTTTGAGGGGAATTTTTAGTTTCTTGAACCAGGTCAAATGTGAGCTGGACAAGACTCTGGAGGTCAGAACAGTATGTCAGGGTTAATACAATAATATAACGAAGGGCATATTAAAGAAATGTGCTTTAGTAATATTATTGTTATCATAGATAATATGTGCATTACACGCTTTTCAATACATAACTACAGGAAGCTTAGGTTTCATTTTAGCAAGAGGTTGATTTTTTTAAGACCAACATAATTATATATACCCTCAACAAAAATATAAACACACCACTTTTGTTTTTGCTCCCATTTGTCATGAGCTGAACTCAAAGATCTAAAACTTTTTCTGTGTACACACAAGGTTTATTTCTCTCAAATATTGTTCACAAATCTGTCTAAATTTGTGTTAGTGAACACTTCTTCTTTGCTGAGATAATCCACCTCACAGGTGTGGCATATCAAGATGCTGATTAGACAGCAGGATTATTGCACAGGTGTGCCTTAGGCTGGCCACAATAAAAGGCCACTCCAAAATGGGCAGTTTTGTCACACAGCACAATACCACAGATGTCACAAGTTTTGAGGGAATATGCAATTGGCATGCTGACTTCAGGAATCTCCACCAGAGCTTCTGCCTGTGAATTGAATGTTCATTTCTCTACCATAAGCCATCTCCAAAGCTGTTTCAGAGAATTCATGAAGAAGACTGTGTGAGGAAAATGGTGGTCACACCAAATACTGACTGGTTTTCTGACCCCCCTGGACCACCCAATACAGTAAAAGTGCACATTTTAGAGTGGCCTTTTATTGTGGCCAGCCTAAGTCACACCTGTGCAATAATCCTGCTGTCTAATCAGCATCTTGATATGCCACACCTGTGAGGTGGATGGATTATCTCAGCAAAGGACAAAGGAGAAGTGCTCACTAACACAGATTTAGACAAATTTATGAACAATATTTGAGAGAAATATGCCTTTTGTGTACATAGAAAAAGTTTTAGATCTTTGAGTTCAGCTCATGAAAAATGGGAGCAAAAACAAAAGTGGTGCGTTTATATTTTTGTTCAGTGTATATTCTAACATACTGTTGGGTTATGATTATTGTTTTATATATATTAAAACATAATTACATAGAATTATGATAGTAAACATTTTGGAGCAGGGAAAACCTGATCACTGGTTAATCATCCAATATCATCCCAAAAGAAAGTCTGGAACTGACTATTTCAGTTTATTAAAAACAAATTGACTCTTGAAATGAATGATAAGTCAAAATAATGAATAGGTAAATGAATCTGAATCATTTAAACCAATCAAATTCAATCAGTTAATAAATTAATGTGAGAATTACTATCAAAATAACTAAAAAGGAGTGATTTTTATTTGTTTAGTTTAGTAATATTTACTCTTGAAATCAGTATTTCCAATAAAAAACCTAATATTAACCATAGATTAAAGACCCTAAAGGCCTAGATTTGTTTTTGTGGCGACTTACAAATGAATTTTCCTCAGTGTTTAACCTTTCCTAAAGATTTATCACCATGCATTTTTCAATGAAATAATGTATTCTCCTATGTTTCATTTAATAAATGTGTAGATTACTATAGAAGCTCAGAGTAAATTCAAAGGTTATTATATCAGAAGAACACAGAAGACTGTAGAAAAGGGGACTTTTTCAGCAAAATGTGTCATTAACTGAAAATAAAAACATGTCTACAACACATCTGATGCTGCTGAAAAACTGAGAAACTACATTTTGCCTGAATGATTTCAATGTAATGACAGAAGAAGTTCTTCGAAAGGGATTAAACATTTTAGATCAGTAGATGCTTTTGGTTTAAAGGGCTCACATTTCTCTAAACCCACTTTATTAGTCTGTGGTTCATTTATTTGTGTATTTGGACCCAAATAGTTCATACAGTTTGAATTTGAACCCTCCAGCTGCTGCAAAACTATCTTTAGATTCATATTGGTTAAAATCGAGTGGATTTCTACAACCTGTTTTAATTCCTCCTTAATTTGTTACATTTTATAACTAGTTATGTCACGACATTTGCACATATAAGGTCCAGACTTTACAAACATTTCTTTGAGTACGACATAATTGTTTGTCAGCAGCAGCGGTTGTAGTCCAGACTGAAAATATGTCCAAACTTTGAGTCGATTTCCTAAAATGTTCAGTTGTTGGTTGAACAGGACAGAGCAGCACAGCCACCAACCTGGAGGGGGCGGGGCCTGAAGTATCTCATGTACATTTAAAGGGCCAGCGCTCCAAACCACCTTTCTGGTGTCATTACTCAGAAATAGGGTTGAAGATGGACCTGTGGAGTTGAATGAATGAAGAATTCAGACCCAAGTAGAGTTTACAGAGACCACAGGGAAATGTTTTAAAATGCATAATTCCATTTATTAAAAAAAACGCAAAATATCACTCCTTTAAGATAAAAATGTATCTGGATTCAACCTGAGAACACCTGGTAATTTTCTTTTTTGACATAAAGTTTTGTTTTTAAAAAAAATATCATCTGTCTGTAAGTAGCTTTGGCTGGACCTCTAATCTGGCAGAGTTAATATGAAAAATAAATAAATCAATCACATCACAGGGAAATGTTTTAAAATGCATAATTCCATTTAAAAAACCAAAATGTCACTCCTTTAAGGATTAACATAGTAGAGCAAACCGGTCAGTCAGTCTTTCTCTAGTTTTATCTGCAATGGATGAGAGTTGTTGGGTAAAGGTGGAACAGTGGAATCACAAGGGGAAATAAAACAATAGAGGACACAAACAGAATGATAAATCATTGCAGTCCCAGTGACCGTGTTCCCCTTAAAGAAGAGCTGATATGATACATTGTGTAAAGGTCTGTAGAGACACACCAGCCGCTCCATCATACAGGTCTGGTTTCACTACTGGATCAATATTAACATACAAGGTCACAGAAACCTGGACCGACTCGGATCCCCTCTAAGAATAAATTCCATGTATGTCGGCAGCACTGCACCATGTTACTGTGAATCTGATCTGAATCTTATGTCTCTCGTTTCAGCATGGAGGCGTGTTCATTACAAATACGTTATTTATATTTCACATGTGTCGTTTCAGCACTGGACGGTGTTTACTGAGGTGACGGAGGTTTTATCCTGGTTCCAGCGCTACTGGGGCTCAAGGGCAACCTGGAGATGACGCTGGCCTCCAGACTCTCCACAGCGGTAAGAAATCTGTGTATGTTTGAGATGTTTTCACCTCAGCAGTTGTGCAATCAAGCAAACCTCATTTGGCAACATCTAAGAGTCTCAGAACAATTAAAACCTGTTCCTGGGGTCAGAGGTCAGATTGACAATGGTGACACAGGTTTAACAAAACTGATAACAACATTCCTTTGTTAACATTTGGGTCTTTCCATTAAACTGGGTTTATTTTGGCTTTTTAGACCCAATAATAAAAGAGAAATTTAGACGCATTCCCCCCCAGGATGTACCTAATGACGACCTCAGATATTTTTCTTTTTTTTTTTAATCTTTTTTATTGGATTTTTTGTACACACATAGCAATATCTGACATGTACAATGTTTCCAGGTGTTCTAGTTGAAAGGTAATAGGCATTTGTCTTATATAATGTATATTGAGAACAGCAGTTTCAATCAAAACCTGAACGGCTTCTATGAACAAACCATAATTAACCATTATCCCTTCCCACCCACCATTAAGAGAAAAAACAAAATAAAACAAAACACAAAAAAACAAACAAAAAAAAAAACACATGACCACTGCTGGATTTACAATAAAATAAATGAAATTAAAATAGGTGACCTCAGATAAATTAAAAAAAAATTTTACTCTTGTTCTGAGCCATCCCCTAATTAATAAGTTTGTAATCAAATATTGGGGCCAAAAATAGGACCCAAATTGGGACGTGAAAAGCTACCTAGGTGTCAGTGCATTTGATCGGAAAACATTGCTTGAAATGGTCTTGTATAGTGCTATTAATAAAGACACTGTGTTAAATGTGTCGATCCTAGTGGTTTTTCTAAACCAGACATGCGGGTTTTTCATGAATTTCAGTCTCATTCAAGGTTGTTGGTATGTAATAACTCCAACAATCATTCATGGGCATGCAGCATGAACGTCAGTTGCAGAGATATTAGTCACAGACAAATAAAAATGCAACGCTAGGGGATTGAAACATGGTTCAGACTGGCTCAACACAATACCTATGAGGCCTGTTGGACATTATTTATGTGAATGTAAGGTTTAAAATTTGAGTAGACACCTTTAAAATGTCTTAGAAAGTCATAAATTCAGCCTCATCAAACCTGCAGATTTGCTGTTTTTGTATTTAGCATGTTTTTTGTGTATTTTAGTGTCATTTTAGTGTGTTTTTGCATATTTTCTTATATATTTTCACATATTTCTGTTTATTTTAGCATATTTTGTACAAATGTTACAATACTTTTTGTACATTTTAGTGCATTTTTTTGTTTTTTAATGTATTTTTTGTGCATGTTGGTATGTAATAAGTCCAACATTCATTAATGGGCTTGCAACGTGAACATCAGTTGCATAGATATTAGTCATAAACAAATAGAAATGTAACGTTAGTGGATTGAAACATGGCTGAGACTGGCTCAACCCTATAACTACTTCACCACTCACTTATCCTCAACCGCCTCCATGTGTCTCCCCCTACTCCCCCCTTCTCCCCCTCTCCCCCAGTCCCTATCTCTATCGCTCTCTCTTTTTCCCCTTCTCTACTCTCTCTCTTTAACCCCAACTGGTCAAGGCAGACGGCCATCCTCCAGGAGTCTGGGTCTGCTCGAGGTTTCTGCCTGTTAAAGGGAAGTTTTTCCTCGCCACTGTCACCAGTCACAAGTGTTTGCTCCTGGAGGATTCTGTTGGGTTTCTGTAGAATTGACTTAGAGTCTGGTTTTGACCAACTCTATATATAAAATGTCAAGAGATAACTTTCTTGTGATCTGGCGCTATATAAATAAAATTTGATTGATTGAGTGATTTAATTGGTTTTCCCCTGTAAGTCGCTTTGGAAAAAAGCGTCTGCCAAATGCGTAAACATAAACATAAACATAAACTATGAGGCCTGTTGGACATTATTTATGTAATGTTACGTCTAAAATTTGACTGGACACCCTGGAAAATGTCTTAAAAATTCATAAATTCAGCCTCCTCAAACTTCCAGAAATGCTGTTTTTGTATTGAGCATATTTTTTGTGTATTTTTGTGTCATTTTAGTGTATTTTTGCATATTTTCTTATATATTTTCACATATTTATGTGCATTTTAGCATATTTTGTATGTATTTTTCCATACTTTTTGTACATTTTAGTGCATTTTTTTTTAATGTACTTTTTGTGCATGTTGGTATATAATAGGTCAAACAATCATTCATGGGCAGCTTGTCTTTAAAGTTAAAATTCAGCCTCATCAAACCTGCAGATATGCTTTTTTTGTATTTAGCATATTTTTGTGTATTTTAGTGTCATTTTTAAAATATATTTTAGCATATTTTCATCTATTTTAGCATATTTTGTACGTATTTACCATACTTTTTGTACATTTTAGTGCTTTTTTTAAAAACATTTTTTAACGTATTTCTTGTGCATGTTGGTATATAATAACTCCCACAATCATTCATGGGCATGCAGCGTGAATGTCAGTTGCAGAAATAGTAGTCATAGACAAATAGAAATGTAACGTTATTATTGCATTAAACACCGCTTTAGTCTGTTAACATTACTATGTTAAATCTTATAGGTCCTTTCATGTAGTGCTAAATTCCCAGCTTAGTGCATTAACTGTACCATGGTTGCTCGTAGCCTGAAGGTCAATGACCTAACGGCGCGGTTAGCCTGAGGTTAGCATCACTTACAGGTATGAAAGCATTAGAGCATTAGTCCAGTATTCATCTTAAGCGCACCAATCCTCAAATTCTTTCCACTGGCCTGAGGGAAACAGGTGACAAAGCTGATTAGCATTGCTTGTAGCGGCCCACCCAGCGTGAAAATTCGAGTTTTAAGTCATTCACACTTGGAAAAAAAATGCCTTTTGGACTTAAAGTGACATTTTCCAAGGATTTTCCAGGCATTAATGTTGGACGTAGGCCATTTATGACATAGTTGTATTACATATCTGTAGGAATTCAATCCATACATGTAATTTTCTAGCACGTTATCGTGTACAAAAGTCAGAAACTATTATTATGTGTTAAATTATTTGGTTAATTCACATTTGCACATGCACAACTGGTAATGTCAGACAGTCTTTAAGTAAGTTTTAACCTGTAAAGACCCAGGGTTACTTTTCCGGCAGTTCCCAAATGAATTTTTCTCTCTATTTAACCTTTCTTAATTGATTTATCACTATTTATTCTAATTTTGTCCTCTGTATTTTGTGTTTATTCAGTAAAAATCAGGTATTTTCCCGTATTTAATTCACTGATCATTTAGATGTTCATAAAAGCTCAGATTAAAAGTTAATTGTCATAATATCAGAAACAGAGAAAAATTAAGAAAACGTGACTTTTTCAGCAAAATATATCTTTAATTGAACATGAACCCAGTGTGTCCATCCACTGTCATTGATCCAGCTCCATGGGTTTTAGTGGTGAATCAATGTTGTAGAAGATGATGTTGTTACCACAACGGTAACTACGGAGTCTCTGAATGTCCAAATGGGTCATATCTGATGACCATGAAAAGATGACAAACTGTATTTTACACCAATTATTTACATGGATTGGTAGAATTAATGGATCAGAAGTTATTAAACGTTTTATATTGGTAGATGATTTTGGTTGCCAGTGGTTGTTTGGGTCTTTATGGGTTAAATTATTATGCTGATCATAGTTTTCGTATATAATCATACTCTTTATATAACTTTAGATATGCTGTTTAAGTCAAACAAGAGCAGAAATGTTGACGGTAACTAATTGTGGGTAAAGATTAAACTTCTCTCACTATTAATTCAGTGAGCAGTTGGAAAGTGAATTCAACAATGTTTGTGTTTCCCTCTTGGTTTCATTCTTTGGTCAATAATTGTTGCTGTTTGGTTACCGTATCAACCGTTGTATTGAAGTCGGGCTTTTTCTAAATCTCTGTTCACAGTTTATTTAGCATCAGTTAAACAGAAATCATGGAGACGCTCAGTTCACATGGAAAATTTGACGTCACATTCACTTAACTGTCTTTTGAATTGAATTATTTTCCATCGCGACTAAAATTCACATGGTCCCAGAAGAGCTCCGGTCAGTCCGCACACTTTTTCATTTCACTGTAGCATCAAACAATTCTCACATCCATCATGTCAAACTAGGCCAGAGTCTGATTCTTGTCCTGAGACATGACTGTTAGCGCTCTGTTGGCTGACCCCAGCAGGACCACGTTTCTTTCCACGCCGCTACTAATTATGAGCAGATTAAGACCACTGTAAGTTTCCTAATGCGCTTATTACTGAAAAAATAATGTAATCCCTAGTACTGGCTGGCTGTGAGAGTTCTCACTTCACATGACCATTTTTCCTTTTTGATTTTTTTTTTTTTTTTTCACATTTTTTGTCTGTTTAGATCAGTGGCTTCAAACCTTTTTTGGCTCGTGACCCCATTTTAACATCACACACTTGTGGCAACCCCAGACGCTTTTTTATTTTGCTAAAATTAATTTGTTTTTGATCATGTAATAGTTTGCTATACTATGTTGCAAATAAACATTAATTTTAGACCACATTTAGGCTATATAATGTATATTATTATTAGGGGTGTAAGAAAATATCGGTTCTGCAATATATCGTGATATTTCATTTCACAATACTGTATCGATATTTAAAAGTACTGTATTGATATTTTTAGGTATTTATTCAAATGCAGATATTGTGGAGGTTCATTTTTGTTTTTTGTTTTTCTTTTTTGTTTAGATTTTATTTATTATTATTTAACACTCTTTTATTAAATAATGTTAGTTCCTTTGTTGGGATTGAACTCAAATACTGTTCTGATGTTAGTTGTGAACTAATAGAATATGAACATTTGAACAGGATCTTAAACTGTAATGTCTGTAAAACAGAATATCAGTTTGAACAGAGGAACACTTTGTGATATAACATTGGATCCTTCTGGGATCAAATAAAAATGTGTTTAGTATTTGTGCAGATTTCTGGTGTAATTAAATTCTTCAAGGAAATAATCATTAAAAAAATAATAATAATAATAAAGAAAAAATTGCCTTTTCCACAGTATCATGATATATCGTGATATATTGTATCGTGATCCTAGTATTGTGATTTGTATCGTATCGCCAGATTCTTGCCAATACACAGCCCTAGTTATTATGGACAGAGGCAGTAAATCTAGGTGTAGATTACTGCACAAAGTTAGAATTGGATTTTCCTTGGTCAGGGTATGTACAGTCAGTCCAGCTGTGATTTACAAGGAGAACAATTAATACTGAACAAACAAGAACTGAAACTATGAATTATGAAAGAGCTGCAGCATCTGAAACTGACCACAATGAATATTTTTTTTGTTTATTTATTTATTTCGAACATTATTTCGAGCATTAAAACCAAACAACAAAAGGATTTTATAAGCGATAGTCAAACATTCAAAAAGGAGCGGGATGAAGTTTAATTTGTAACCTCCCGCCCCCTTACCCCATCCTTTCACCTACCCTAAATTCCTGTCAGATCCTATAATTAACTCAAAAATCCTACACATCTCAGACTAAATTCTGACTAAGCACAAAACACAAAATTGCTATACTTATCAAGAATAGACTCTGTCCATTTTGCAGCAGCATTTCACATTAAAGTAAACTCTGTCCTTTTTGTAGCAGTAATAGTGCACGCATCAAAAACAAAAATAAACTCTGTCCATTTCATAACAATAATACACACATTAAAAAATAATGAACAGTGAAATCAACGAACATTTGACAGATAAACAGTTCCACAGTGCTTCAGTTTCAGCTTCACAGTTTGTCATGTCTTTATGTATTGGGATTGTCTCTGTCAACTCACCGTATATTTTTTTAGTAGTAAGTTTTTTTTAATTTATTCATTTATTTTTTGTCAATTACTAGAAATTTCAGGTAACCCCATTTGAATTCCAGGCGACCCCACATCACTTATGGGTTAAGTGCTTGCAATTATAACTCTTTGATGTGATTTATTTTTAATATTAACTCTGCCAGGTTAGATGTCAAGCTAACCCTAAAAAGTGCTTGAAAAGTACTTGAATTTGACCTTGAAAAATGTGTGTGAACCCTGAAAAAGCAACTTTACCCTCATTTTATGTGTGTTAGACCTTTCACGTTTTGCACATAAGTATCTTCAGGTTTCAGTCTTTTTTTTTTTTTTTTTTTAAATAAAACTCTACAATAAATAGATGCATGTGGTTCTCAGTGTGTTTCAGCTTCTCGTCTGTCTTATATCACCCATGATTCTTTTACAACATCCATCCTGGTTCATCTCCGTAATGATCCAAACGCCACTAATCCTACCGCCCACATGCCAACACACACACACACACACACACACACACATGCACACACACTCACACACACAGACACCCAAATCTGGGGACTTGGCATCGTCATCGCACATCATCACATAACACCAGGCGATGTTTCTGTGAATTTCTGCGCGTCATCTCTAAACTGACTGAGCAGGTTTGTCCGCGATGTGTTATTTTTTCAAAGCCGCTCAGACATTACGGTATAAAATCATCCTTTTGTGAACTGTTTGGTGATTCTCTGGGTCCATTATCAGTCTTACAAAGCCCTCATTTCTTTGCACAGATGTTTGACTTCACCTTATCTGTCTGTTATTAAGCGTCTTATCAGTATTCGTGGCAGTCTGGCCCTTAACCGTTGTCACTGTGTCCTGGTTGTGACTGTCACAGCAGGAGGAAGTGTAGGCGCTCGATTGTGAAGGTTAAGGAGGTGCTTTTATTTGAGCTACAATGACGTACAGCCCTGCACACATGATCATCATATCAGGTCGATTTGGGAGTTTTGGGCCGACTCGATGCCAGGTTTATCCGTCCAGAGGGCACGGAGCCAGATTATGACATGTTTGAGCAGAATACACACACACACAATCACACATACTGAAAAAACAGCGGACTATTAAGACGGTAATGCTTCAAATCTGAAATGTTCTTCACCAGTAGACGTGTACCTTTAGAGGATAATTATAATTACATAACAAGTGGTGCCAGGCACAACAAACCCTGCCCTTCGCACATATTTCGCCCATTATAAGTAAATGGGTAGATTTTAAAAATTCATAATAAAATTTGAACTTTGACCTACTTTTCCCCAAAATGTAATGAGATCCATTCTAGGTCACTGGCAATATATGAAGTTAATTTGGTATGAATTCCACCAATAGTTTTGCTGCTACAGACATGTGAAATTTCACCCATTATAAGTACATGGGAGAAAAAAAAAAATCATAAAAAATTGTAACTTTGACCTACTTTTCCCAAAATGTAATCACATCTTTTCTGGGTCACTGGCAATCTATAAACCAAATTTGGTTTGAATTTAACCTATAGTTTTGCTGCTACAGACATTTGAAATTTCACCCATTATAAGTAAATGGGGGAAAAAATGATTTAAAAAATTCATAGAAAATTTGAACTTTGACCTACTTTTCCCAAAATGTAATCAGATCTATTCTAGGTCACTGGCAATCTATAAAGTCAATTTGGTGTGAATTCAGTCAATAGTGTTGCTGCTACAGATATTTGACATTTTGCCCATTGTAAGTAAATGGGAGAAAAAAAAAAAAAAATCATAAAAAATTGTAACTTTGACCTACTTGTCCCAAAATGTAATGACATCTATTCTGCATCACTGGCAATCTAGAACCCAAATTCAGTATGAATTCAACCAATGGTTTTGCTGCTAGAGACGTTTGAAATTTCACCCATTATAAGTAAATGGGGAAAAAAAAAAGATTTTAAAAATTCATAAAAAGAATTGTAACTTTAACCTACTTTTCCCAAAATGTAATCAGAAGTATTCTGGGTCACTGGCAATATATAAACCAAATTTGGTATGAATTCAACCAATAGTTTTGCTGCTACAGACATTTGACATTTTGCCCATTGTAAGTAAATGGGAGGGGAAAAAAAATCATAAAAAATTGTAACTTTGACCTACTTTTCCCAAAATGTAATGACATCTATTCTGCATCACTGGCAATCTATAACCCAAATTTAGTATGAATTCAACCAACAGTTTTGCTGCTACAGACATTTGAAATTTCACCCATTAGAAGTAAATGGGGAAAAAAAAAGATTTTTGAAATTCATAAAAAAAAATTGTAACTTTGACCTACTTTTCCCAAAATGTAATCAGATGTATTCTGGGTCACTGGTAATATATAAACCAAATTTGGGATGAATTCAACCAATAGTTTTGCTGCTAAAGTGTTAACAAACAAACCAAATCAAAAACAATAGCCCTTGCCTCCTCTTCAGGGGGCGGGGTAATAATAAACTTATACTATACAGACTATTATGTCCTCCTGAGACCCAGGAAAGTAAAAGTTTTGGTGTTTTTACAATAAGTATTTGCCTTGATTTGAAACCCCATAGGGCATACTGTTTTTTTTTTATCAAGGCCTTTTTATTTTTAATTTTCAAATGTACAAGAGACATCCAACTTGAACATGAAACTGTTGTATCCAGTTCCTATCCACCTAATTTTGTGGTCCATCTTTAATTTTTTCCTCCATGAATTTAATCTCAGGACAAATATGACACTTTGACATCTACCGTGTCTGATTTTGATTGACATGTCTGTTGTAGTTATTAGGATCCACTAACAAGACTGTAACATGATTTGTTATGTAACCCTGTAGGGAGTTTACTGTTGTACCACATCAGTAAGCTGGTGCTTAGCATTAGCTGACCTCTGACCCCTCAATCTCTCATAGTTCTGCCCATTTTGCCCAAATATAGTCACTTCTGGCTCCAAAAAGACAAGATTGAAACTGCTGAATCACAATCTAATGCCTTGAAAACGACAGCTGACAAACCAGTGGGTGACGACGTGTCCAGTCTATGAGCTTTTATCAACTCATATACACATTTTTTTGGTATGAGGTATAATTTCCAACATTATCCTGCAGGTTAGCTTGTTTTTTTCAGTTTTTCCTCAAGTAAAGGAGCTTAGATCAAACTTCTAGCCAAACATTTCTGGGAAAAGTATTAATTAAACAGCATCATTTTTTAACCCTTGTGTGGTGTTCAGATTTTTGTTATTCAGCCATTGTTCGTGGGTATGTTAGACCTGCTGCGTCTGTTGGTTTTTAATTCAACATAATCAAACAATTTAACGTTAAAATACTCAACAGATGTTTACTTCATCCCAATTACAAGCAACATAAAAATCATATATATTTAATATTTGCCTTTTGCCTTTGTTAGATCACAATATGAGTTGAAGTGCTGCTCATTTTTAGTTGTTTTTTTTTTTTTTATAAAATGTAATATAATCAAGATATGACAGGGAAAAATTAATTAAAAAATAACTACTCATCATTTTTCTTTTAATAAAAAATGAAAACGAGTTCCACAGACCAAAACACCATACAAGGGTTAAATATTAACATCCTAGGGTTAAAATGCAACTAAATTCTGTGTCTGCTTGTCTTTGTTTTCACTTTGATTGTAAAGAAATAACATTCTTGATTCACATACTTATGTTTTTTATTTTACTATAAGATATGAGCTATTGTGCAAACATAATATACTACCTCAGTATATTACATAAACCAGTCCTGTGGTGTCATTATAATTCAAATTTTACAGACTGTTTTTATGTTTGTTTGTTTACTGTTTGTAAAGTTATCAATAAACTTAAATAGATAATCTTCGCATATGCTGCAAGGAAAAATATTTTCATGTCTTGGATCAATGACAAACCTCCCACTAAAACAACTTGGCATAAAATTCTTCTGGAATGCGTTCCTATGGAATATTTGACCTGTTTACTTCACTCCTCAAAGGGACAGTTTATGAAAATTTGGACTCCATACTTTCGTTTCACTAACTCATCAGTCACTTCTGTGCTTTCAGACGTTATCAGTGACTGAGAATCTTTGGTGCCTGTTCACAGTTAGATCACTATTGATCTCACCTGGCACGGCTTGATTGTCTGATCTTTGTTTTATCCTCACTATAAGTCCATACTGTGGACTATTTGCTTTATCTTGGTTTAGCCTACTCTTTTTTTTTCTTACTCTGCTTATCTTCCAACAGCTTCGTATTTTATTTTCATATAGACCAGGTGTTGTGCTGAGCCATTTGTTGTTGTAAAAATGTAATAAAATCTAATAAAAATAATTGGGGGAAAAAAATTTTGAATAAATAGAAGTTTAAAAAAAAAGAACTAATTTCTGTAAAACTCCATTATATTTTAAAGCCATAAAGATGTGGATATTCTCATACAACTCGTATGTATTTCGATGTGTCCAGATGTTTCTCTTCCCTCTGCATATGTAAATGTGAGGGGACACAGAGGAAGAGGAGATCCTCTGTTTGTGTCCTCTCACTGTGGATGAGCATCAGGATCATAGCTCCGGATAAACAGTGGCCTAGTGTAGCCACAGCCACTCCACTCTCCAGACCCTAAGTGTGTGTGTGTGTGTGCGTGCATTAAAGAGGGAAGATGAGATAAGTGGTGTCGGCCGCAGGGTGGGGGATCACAGATCAGAAGGCCTTTGTCCACGGAGAACTGACATCGTATTGTTCTGATGGGACAACAAACAACACACAGACACACACACACACACGCCTATACATAATCTGTTGACCTAATGTGTTCTTGTCTCTTTTCAGGCTAATATTGGCCAGATGGACACGGCTAAGGACATGTGGAAGATGATAATGGGGAACTTGGCCCTCATTCAGGTAAAACAATCACAAGAGGAAACGTCTACATGCACTTAACAAACTAGGCTACAGGGAGAAATCAGGTTAAAGCAACACAATCGGATCAGTCTTTACACCGATTCAGTTGTGAGGAGTAGGATTTATGTCTACTTTTGAGATGGGACAGTCCTTAGAACAAGAAGGTCAAACTCATTTTAGTTCAGGGGACACAAACAGCACAATTTGATCTCAACTGGGCCGTATCAGCAAAATAATAAAAGTTAAAAAAAAAAGTAAAATTATGTCGTGGAATTGTTTACATCTACTAAGTATCCTTTTAAAAAAAAAGGTGAATAACATGAACAACCACAAACAAGCTGAAATTTCTACATTCTTTTTTCTATTATGCTTCAGCTTTTCATTTAAGCATGTGAATTACAATTTACAGATTACAGTGGAACTACAAAAGCACAAAATATTTAATAAAAAGTGTAATATTGTCAAAATTGCACTCAATATTTGTTCAGGTTTCTTAAATTTGTAGCTTGTAAATGTGAATATTTTCATTTAATTGAACTTTTTTTACGCAACCTTTTTAGAACAACCGCCCCTTAATGTCATCATGAGCCCCCCCGACTCCCGAAATTCTGTTTGTGAGCGGGGTGGTGGTGGAATGGACATTATATCGCTCCGTAGGTAAAGCCCCCCTTACCTCATCATTATCCTCCTTGTCACCCACCATCCAAATTGCCGGGGGGGGGGGGGGGGGGGCAGTAAGTAACTATCGAGATGGAAGACCTTGGGGGGGTGCACTACATTTGCCATTGCTGGTTGTTGATAAGCGCCAGCAAAAGCAGCGCTGGAAACAAACTTTCCTCTGATATGGATATTTATACACTGTGAGGAATAACACCGACTAACATTTGTGCCTCAAACGCCCCCCCAACGTTGACCCAATGTCCCCTGGGGGACAGTACCGCTCCCACTGAGAAACACGGACATAAAAGAAGGAGAAAAATTTGGATTTTTCATTATTTATAGGTTATTATGGTCAAATTTTACTGGTCTAATACACCTAAAATCATATTGATCTGTATGTAGAACCTGAACTAAAATGATTTTAACATCCTTGATTGTTAATATCTTCAATGTAACTTTTGCATTTCACCAATCGGGCCCTTTGGCGCACGGGCCATATGTTTGACACCCATGCTATAGGCAAAAATCAGGTTAAAGCTACAAATCTGATGGTCTTTATCGATTCAGTTCTGAGGTTAGTCCTAAACAGTGGGTGATGAGTCAGATTTATGTGTACTTTTCAGTGATGAGTCACAGTCCATATGATGATCGGCGTCTTTTGGTTTCGCTGTTATATCAGAGCCTGGATCTTATTGCACTGATCGAAGGTTTATGCGATCAAATAATCAGGTTTCTCCAGCAGAAATGTCATTAGGCAGTTTTCTTTTACAGCAAACCAGGTTTTCTCATTTACATGGCCGTTCAGTTACTGTGTAAACCTGGGGGCGGTCATGTTTTATACGTCATTGCAGTGAATCTACAGTAAACACAGCATCTGAACATTAGCTCTGATGAGAATCCACCGAAACGCTTCAGCTCCATCCACAAAGCCTTGGTTATGCCCCTATAATCTGGTGTCTTTTTATAAAGTCAGGGTTAGGATGGGCCACCTCTGCTGATGGTTTGTCATTTTAAGTGGGTTTGGGATTATGTAATATTTGGTGAGTCCATAGTTCCTGGAACACTTTCAGCCGGCGCTGGCTGGATATTTAGGGTCAGCCTGCACTCACGCCAGGTCACAACGGTAGCTCCTTTTACAGGGTTGTGTTTGAGCTTCTGCTTGTTTTAATCCTGTGTGCAGATGAATTCTCTGTTTGGGGAAAAAATAAAGGCATCATGGTTGTTCATGTACAAAATGTAGTCATGTCAATACAGTAAAAACCCACAGGAGATTCACATCATTGTTTTTGCATCAGAAATATTAATAGATAGAATATTAAACACATGGATTAAAATGAACAAATACAGATGTCAAAGTCATTTTAGTCACATACAGCCCAATATGACCTGAAGTGGGCCAGACCAGTAAAATAATAGCATAATAACCAATAAATGAGGATAACTCCAAACTTTTGTCTTTGTTTCAGTGCAAAAAAAGTTAAATTAAATCATGAAAATGTTTAAATTATATATAAAAAAGTGTGAATAACCTGAACATCCATGAACAACTTGAAATAGCTTCAGAAAAATAAGTGCAATTAAACAATATTAAGGTACAAAACATTTAGTAATAGGTAATCATTTGGAGTTTGAATTTGTCATTATTTATAGGTTCTTTTACTATTATTAGGTTCCATGTATTTACTTGTAACAGAAGAAGACTAAAACAAAAATGCATGTATTAAACTTACATCAGGGGTGTCAGAATTCATATACAGCCCAATATGATCTCAACCGGTAAAACAGTAACACACTAACTTATAAAAAGTAACTCAAAATAATTCTTTTTTTTGGTATAAAAATAGTAAAAGTGCAGTTTAACAATATTCTGCCTCAGCTTCTCATTCACAACTTTCAGACACGGTGGATCTACAAATGCATAAAACATGTAGTAACAGGCTGAATATTATTAAAATCCCACTAAGTTTTATAATGAAATTTCAGGTTTTGTGGTTGTTTAGATTATTCACATTTTATCGAGAAGGATAATTTGTAAATGTAAAACATTTTCATCACATAATTTTCCTTTTTTTAACTCTAAAATAAAGACATAAATATGTAGTTATTATTTTTCATAGGTTGTTATGCAATTATTTTTCTGCTTCGACCCATTAGAAATCAAATTAAACCAAATTCAACTGGGGTGACTTGCTTTTTGGTTATATTTACTCATTGAACACAACTAAGGACACTAAATGTTTGTTTGGAATGTTGAGTATAGCTGCTCAGAAAGCTATTACTAAAAAATGGTTAAACATAAATGCTCCAACCCTGGAAGACTGGCATCAAATTGTTTACATGATTTTTGTGATGGAGCGACATCACATTTTACAACAGAGTCCAAAATGATAGATTTGATCAAATATGGGAGAAATGGATGACATGTATCTTACTAAGACAACCGGACTTTGCCTAAATCTTTTTTTTATTTTTTATTTTTTTATTTATATATTCTCTTTTATTGTATTTCCCTGTACATTGTTATTGTAATTTATTTGATTATGTACACCCCTCTTTAAATATTCTTGTTATTTCACTGTTTTTCTGTACTAAACCTTCTTGAAAAATAAAATTATAAAAAAAAGAAATCAATTTGAGCTAAAATAAGTTTGACCGTTAATATCTTCAGATTCACAAATTTATCCCGCGGGCCAGATTTGACCCTTTGTAGGGTCGGTTTTGGTCCACGGGCCGTATGTTTGACACCTGTGCTTCAAAGACTACTCCTCAATAAGCAGCCCTGTGTCCCTGTGTTGTGTTCAGGTCCAGGCCACAGTGGTGGGTTTTCTGGCTTCCATAGCTGCTGTGATATTTGGCTGGATCCCAGAGGGCCACTTCAGGCTGGGCCATGCGGTGCTGCTGTGTGCGTCCAGCGTGGCCACCGCCTTCATCGCCTCTCTGCTGCTAGGTACGCCAACCACGCAGGATGTGACACACACACACTGTACTGACAGAGTAAACAGTTACCCATCAGCCTCTGGGATCAAGTCCACTGGACAGATTAGAAAACAGGAGCTACGTTTACTAGCAACCGCACGCTAGCTCAGCCAACATACATAACTGATATAGAAGGGACTAGAGTAGTTTAGAATAGACTAGAGGAGTAGAGAAGAGTTTAGAAGAGAAAAGAAGAGTTTAGAATAGACTAGAATAGAAGAGAAGAGTATAGAATAGATTAGAATAGAAGAGTTTAGAATACACTAGAATAGAAGAGAAGAGTTTAGAAAAGACCAGAATAGAAGAGTATAGAACAGACTAGAAGAGAAGAGTTTAGAATAGACTAGAAGAAAAGAGATTATAATACAATAGACTAAAACAGATGAGAAGAGATAAGAATAGACTAGAAGAGAAGAGATTAAAATAGACTAGAAGAGAATAGAAGAGATTAGAATAGACACGATAGAAGAGATTAGAATAGACTAGAAGAGAATAGTTTAGAATAGATAAGATAGAAGAGAAGAGATTAGACTAGAATAGAATTGAAGAGATAAGAATAGAAGAGATTAGAAGAGAAGAGAATAGAATAGAATAGAATAGAATAGAATAGAATAGAATAGAATAGAATAGAATAGAATAGAACAGGAACAAAAAAAATCCATTTAGCAGTAAACACATGCAGAAACAACTGTATAGGATACAAATACTACTAAAATACTACTAATTACTACTAAAATATACAAAAAACTAACTTTATACTACAGAAAAGAAATATGTACAACATATAAGTATATATACAGGTAATAAAGAATATACACAAGGTAAAATTTAAAACAATTTAGTGCATGAGTGTTGCTGTCAGAGGTGAGTTAAAGACTTTAGTCTTTTTAATCATTAAGACAGCTGGAATTATAGTCACAGTCAAAACAGGTGAACACAAACAGGACATTTTGGATCATTTATGATATAAATAGATGTACTGATTAAAAGGTTTGGCTGATTAATTCCTACTTTTAACATGTTTTACAAAACTACGTGTAAAGAGCAACAGTCCTGCATCTTCCCCTGTGCCTCATGGAGGTCAGTAGTGAGAGACGGATAATTGTTTGATCCTGTTTGAATAAGATAAGACTTTATTGATCCCACCGTGGGGAAACTTCCCAGTTGGTGGCAGCAAGTTATAAAAAATACAGTGCAGGGAGAATATACAGTGAAAAGAAATCTGCCATTTATCCAAATATTTATATAAATTTAGGCTTAAATCATATATAAATATTTACAATATAGGTACAAGTTGTGTCTCCATTTAGAAATATGATGGTTGTTAATGAAAAAGACAAATTTATGAGCCAAAAGTCACAGTTTGTGGTAAAGATAGTAAAGTCTCATCCCCAACATTAAAACAGCTTTTACTTTGGTACATTTTAACTTCGTTCTTTGAGAGTGAGGTGAAAACAGATCATAAAGACAGAATTTTACGGTGATTTTCTGCTGTTTAGTCTTTAAATTTACGCATTTTCACAGTCTGGTACTTAAGCTGTTTTACAACAAACTATGACTTTCTCGACTCGTAAAATTACAAAGACAAAAGATATCTGGGTTATTTTGGTCGGTGTCGGCCTTTGCTGATGCTTTCAGGATGCTGCAAAATAGTGTCAGGATTGAAGCTGATTTGGTGGAACATGTGCACAAAAGGAAGTGTATTATTGTATTAAATTTATGAAATTTTACTTGTAAACCAAGTACTTCAAAAGACACATATTTGTCAAAACTTGCCATTCTGAGAGTTTAATTGCAGCTCAGAGGTTGTTGTTGTTCCACGTAGAGAGAGACAGAGATGGCAGAAGGAAGAAGGATGATGAAATACTCGGAAATATTCGGGAAAATAAACAAAACAGAAATATTCACCTTTATTTTGACAGAGTACGACCAGTACACCAGATGAGTTCTCACCTATCCCAGCTCTAAAGTTAATCAAAAGTCTCCCCAGATGTTTTAGAACAGATGGGTGGTTACACATTTAGTTTGATCAAATGTGTTTATTTAGGTTTTGCTTACTTTAAGTCAGATGTCTAGTTCATCAGTTATCTGGTTTGTAATAGTCAAAGGCAGTTCATTTCTTAGATACATAATGCATTTTTATTGACACTGTTTTATAGGAGGGGAGGTATGATGTCATTCAGCACTGGAAAAAATCTAAATCTTCACTTGTTTCATTGCCAGATTTTTTGTTTTGCTTGAATTAAGCAAAAAAATCTGAAATAAGCAAAAAATCTGCCAATGGAACAAGTGAAAATTATCTTGGTAAGATTTCTTGAAATCAGATTTTCTAGATCTATTGTATATAAATCAGTTCTTATATCTCACTGAAAAGTTCCTCTGTAGGTGATTATGTCTTATTTTAAGTGTGATGAGATATTTGGACTAGAAATGAGAAAAATACACTTGGTAAGATTTCAATTTTTCCAGTGAGTTCAATCAGCTATTTCAGGCTTTTTCCTGTTCCAAGTTATTATATCTGAATATAATAATACAAATACTGATCAGCAAAACACTGGCATTCCCTGGATTCATATTTGTTAATATCAAAAATACAGATTCGACCACACACTAGACAAAAAAAAAAAAAAAAAACAATATGAAACTCACAATACTATATGTCATTATAAAGGGATCAGTGATTTATTAAGACAAGTCATTATTTTCATCTGTACAATATGTTTTTATAGAATGGTGTTCAACTTACCAGTGGCGTTGAATGCCAAGGATTCTTATCCAGTAAAAAAATCGTTTTCATTTTTACTACTTATGAACTGGTAAATTTGTATTCTTCATGCTTGAAATAGGCAAACGTTCTATTTCTATTTCTATAATCTATTTCCATGAAGCTAAATTTGACAACTGATGCGTGTCATGACTTTCTGATGCAGTTGGGATGCCGACCATGAACCACAGTGTGTCAGACTGGAATCCAACCACATTCCAGCCTGTGTAGGACACCACCACTTCCTCTTTTTCACTTCCTGCCCATGACAATGTTTTGCAATGACTAAGTGTATTTGTAGCAGTGAACGTGGTCCCAGTGTCCTGAAGGTCGATGCTGATAATATCATTCCTGATCCTCAGGTCTCATCATGATCGGCGTCATCGTTGCGTCCAGGAAAGTTGGCATCAACCCGGACAACGTGGCCACACCGATCGCTGCGAGCCTTGGAGACCTGATCACCCTGTCCCTGCTGGCTGGCATCTCCACAGGACTGTACAAGGAGCTGGGTAAGACGCCTCAGTTTACCCTCTGGTGTCCCACTTAGAGGCTCTGACCCCCAAGAGGGTGTAATCTGCACAGCGCCATAGTAATGTCAAAATGTTTTTTTTTTGGTTTTTTTTGGGGGTTTTTTTTTTATCAAGATCTTTTTATTGACGTTTTCTCAATATAATACAAGTGCATTACTGAATGGTCCTTACAGAAATCTTAAGTAAGCATGGGTGTAAATCAAACGCAGCTAGCACCATAAAAAAAAACAAAAACAGAACAAAACAAAGCAAAACAGAGCAAACAACAAACTGTACTTAAAATAATCCCTCCTCAATCATTGCCAGTGCAGTAGAAATAATAAAGGATCACTATTAGAACAGAAACCTGCACTAGGAGTAAGTACAGAGTAAGCAAAAATGTTTTTTATACAGTTGGTTTTGAATTTTTTTTTTTTAACACACATCTTTATTACATTTTAACACATTACATATCTTTTCTGACATGAACTGGTAACACTGTGTGAGTCTCCCCTGAGCATAAACCCCCAGAACCACAAGCCCCCCCGCCCTCCCGAAACAGCAATGAAAGTAAATAACAGAATTACAATTGGCAGACAATATAACAAATAGTGACATGAATACTTGTCAACATCCATTTGGTTTTGAACTTTTCAACATTTTTTTGTATTTCATCAACTTGAGCTGGAAACAAAAATACCAAATACTCACTAGCTGTCCTATTTTTTTTAACCCACTTTAGTTCACTTAAATAAATACTCTGAAATTCAAAATCTCAACTGTAGTGTGTTATTGGACAACATAAGACTTTATTACTTATGTGAAATTTTTCAGAAATATTTTATTGTCATGTAAAAAATCAAGGTCAGTGAAGTTACCATATTTGGTTCCTTTCCTATAGCCTATGTGGCCAAAAAAAAACCAACAAAAAAATACATATATTGTTTATTTATTTAGTTAGTTTACTTTATTTTGAATATGCAACGAAACAAAGTAATCCCACTTACTTTTTACAAATGAAACAGATAAGAAAACAAAACAAACAAACAAAACCTGTTCCTTTGAAAGGAACATTACTTTAGAACATAAGAACAACATACAGTCATGGAAAAAATTATTAGACCGTCAAAAGTCATCAAAAACAATGGTTATGCAATGAAGTACTTACTTCACATCTATCAGATTGGATCAAATACAGACACAAATGCATATTTGTGGACATTAGAACTTCACTAAACTAACATAATGTTGGTCTTTTCTGTGCAGTACTGGATATACAGTCACGGAAAAAATTATTAGACCATCAAAAGTCATCGAAAACAAAGGTTATGCAATCCAGTCCTAACTCCTGTGTGTGTCATGTGACTAAAACAGACAGAAAAGAAGACATGGAATGTCTAAAAGCACTGTTTTTGTCAGTACAGTGACATAGATATTGATGGAAGAACTGAAGTGATTTTGGTTTTTATCAAGAAAACATGTTAAATGGGTAGATATCTGCTCTGAAATTAAACAGTTTTGAGCTAAAATGTGTGAATGCCCATTTTTTACTCAATTCAGAGAAACTTTCCATTGTTGTTTACAGTGGGCTGGTTTTAGTGGCCTCTGACCTGACTCAAATTGTGAAAAACAATATGACGTTTTATAATCTGAAGTATAAAGTGTGCATAATATGCTCACCTGGATACCAGAAGGTTAATGTTGATTTGTTGGGACACGTTATTGGAAAATGCTTTATTTAGTCGTCACGCAGTAACAGGCTGTTCGGACAGTGGCTCCAGCTGCATGTGCATATGAGCCTAACATGTGACACTGTGGTAAATAAAGATATCACCCAACAACACCTGACCTCACTGCGTTTTAGGAATGAATTCCACAGCTATTTGACTTTGTCGTCAGCGCCACCGCCTCCTCCACACCCATCTGTATTAAACTGTTTCCTCCTCTTAGCACAGACAGATTCACAGAAAAGCAATGAAACCATCCTGACCCAAATCCCATAAGTCCTCCCTCTGTCTGGAAGGCCACAAACTTTACTCACTCCAAATACCGCAGAGACGGACTATATTCAGCTCATTGGGCTTGTTTTGGTTGAAACACGTTAAAACACAGCTGGTGTCTGGGTCTTGTGTACAAACCGTATGTGGTCTGTCTACTTATATATATGTTGGGTGGTTGTACTCGCCTCCAACAGACACTATAACAGCAACACTGCCCCCTACAGACAACATGGAGGATTATCAGTCAGTACATGAGGTCATAAGAGTTCAGCTCACAGACTTAAAATGAACTTAATCCATAAAGACCCACTGCTACTTTTGTGGCAGATCCCAAATTAATTTTTCACTCTATTTAACCTTTTGTATGTAATTATTCTCCATTTATTATGATATTATCCTCAGCATTTTGCATTTTTCACTGTAAATCAGAGGTCTCAAACATGCCAAATCCGGCCCCCCAAAGGGTCCAGTCTGGCCCGTTGAATGAATTTGTGAAATGCAAAAATTACACTGAAGATATTAATCATTTTAGTTCAGGTTCCACATACAGACCAATTTAATCTCAAGTGGTCAGATCAGTAAAATACTATCAGAACTAGAAAAGCACTCGGAAAGCGCAGACCTCCACCAAAGTAGACACCCCCCCCCCCCCCCCCCCCCCCCCCGACCACCACCAAATCATTTCATTAATCATTTCATTAATCATTAATCATTTAATCATTTGTTCCTTGTGCCGTTATCAACATTTACTGAAAATTTAATCAAAATCCTTCCATAACTTTTTGAGTTATCTTGCTAACAGACAAACCCCAATGAAAACATAACCTCCTTATCAGAGGTAATAACCTATAAATACACACAACTCCAATTTTTTTTCTCTTTGTAAATATAAACATTTTCATGTCATTTTACTGTATTTACACTAAAACAAACTATCATTTCACAAAAACACAAATAACCTGAACAAATATGAATATTTTGAATTGTCTGAAGTGCAAGTTTACCCATTTTCTGCCTGTTATTGGATGTTTTGTGTATTTGTAGATCCACTGTGATCTGTACTTTGTAATGTACACGTGTAAATGATAAACTGAGACAGAATATTGTTAAAATTGTACTTAGTTCTCTTAAGAAATTTCAGTTTGTTCATGTTGTTCACATTGTTTTAAAGGATAGCTGGTAGATGTAAACGTTTTCATTGCATAATTTAACTTTTTCCACTCTAAAACATAGAAGAACATTTGGAGTTGACATTATTTATATATGATTATGTTATTGTTTCGCTGGTCTGGCCCACTTCAGATCAAATTTGGCTGAATGTGGATAAGATAAGATCATAACCAATGAAAAGTGCGTTACAGTAAAAACAAGAATATTGAATTATTATTATTATTATGAATTATCCCCAATATTCATTCTTTTCTTTCTTTTTCAGAGTTCAACAACTACGCCAACCCACTGGTGTGTGCTGCGTTCGTGGCCATGTGTCCCCTGTGGGTCCTTATCGCCAGGAAGATCCCATCCACGAGGGAGGTCCTCTACTCTGGATGGGAGCCCGTCATCATTGCCATGGCCATCAGCAGGTAGGACACAGCAGGAGAACTCTGCTTATGCAAACTTTACCCAGTTATGGTACATTAAACCTGGTAGCATCTGCACACCCACAGCGACTGGTTTTAGGTAAATATTAGACACATGAACTATGAGCGGATGTAACTCAGGGGTGTCAGAACCGAACCGCCAGAGGGTCCAGTCTGACCCATGGGAGGGATTTGTGAGTTGCACTGAAGGTATTAACTCTCAAGAGGGTTGGACCGGTAAAATAATAGCATAAATGATGACAAACTCCAAAGGTTTGTCTTAGTTTCAGTGTAAAAAGTAAAATTCTGTAACATTATATGATGAAATATTTAATATTTACAAACTATGCTTTCACAATAAAATGTGAATATTCTAAACAATCATGAACAACCTGAAATTTCTTCAGAAGAATGAGTGGAATTTTATTAATATCATTAAAATTGCGCTTTTACTTTTTTGCACTAAAACACGAAAAAATTAGTTATTATTTACATTAGATTAGATTAAATTAGATTAGATTAGATAGAACTTTATTGATCCCGTGGGTAGAGCCTCAGGAAATTAATGTTCCAGTAACAGCACAACACCAAATATATACACATATAAGAAATATTACAAGACAAAAAGGAAAGAAACAGACACAACAAACCCCACCCCTTGTGTATATTGTATCTTATTTTGTCATCGATCCAGCTGATGTCATCACGTCTATGCATGTGCTGATGTCACATCAGTGGCCTCTATATATGTGCCAAGTCTGAAGTAAACTGAAACAAAATTTATGTTTTTATAGACGTTTGAAATTTTGCCCATTATAAGTAAATGGGAGAGGAAAAAAATTTGAAAAATTCATAAAAATTTCAACTTAGATCTACTGTTCCCAAAATGCAATCAGAGCTATTCTTGGTTACTGGTAATCTATAAACCCAATTTGGTATGAATTCAACCAATAGTTTTGCTGCTAGAGCTGTGTTTTGTTTATGAAATTCATATGAGGTCGCCTGAAATTTCTAGTAATTGTTAAAAAAAAAAAAAAAAGTAAAATGATTCACTATATATTTTATTATAATTAAAACACCACACATTTTTCGTAATAAAAATCAAGTTCAAATAAAATGCAGGATGTAATATCTGAGAGGACCAAACAGAGAATGGGAAAATTTCTTTACCCGCCTGGCCCCACTAAGACATCTCCAAGAGAAAAATGTCTCCGTTTTGAATGTCTGGGAACGCCAGAAATTTGTGATGTTAAAATGTGGTCATGAGCCAAAAAAGGTTGGGAACCGCTGTGCTAGAGTGTCAACAAAGAAACAGAACAAACCGAACTGAATGGGGTAACAATAACTAAAAAAATATATGTAGTGAAAAATGGGCAATTGCATATTAGAAAGTACTAGTGGAAATAAATAATAAAATAGGGATAATTTCTAAGTTAATTTATAATATATTATGTTATAATTTTACTGCTCTGACCTGCTTGAGATTACAATGAAACCCCTGATGTAAGTTTAATTCATTTTTGTCTCAGTAGGTTTACAGAAGCTTGGATGCTGCTTAATACAGATAATTATTCAATTTAATTATTTTCATTTTCTCAGTGGAATAGTTTTTGCCTAGAATATTATAAGTGTATTTCCAAGCCCAACCTAAATTCAGTCTGTTTTATTGCTGCTCTAACGGTTAAATCTTCTGTTCTTCCAGTGTCGGTGGACTGATCCTCGACAAGACTGTTACCAACCCAAACTTCGCTGGTATGGCTGTTTTCACCCCCGTCATCAATGGTAAGCCACAACACCACTGAGTGCATTTAGAGGAAACATTATTAATGTGAGTGTGAAACGCTGGAGATTACAGCAGCTGAAAATAACACATAACAAAGGATTAATGTCAGTGTGAAAAGTAAAAATAGAAAAATTTGTTCTCACGTGATAGATATTCATGTCATCGCATCCATCTGTTACTAAAAGCAAAGGATGACAAATGTGTTCCAGAATTAGATGATGTGTAAAGTGATCATTTAGAGCTGATAGAGGGAGGTGGAATTAAGGGCTCATTAGGTGGAAAATAACAAGCAGCTCTTTATAATGACATATTCCTGAGTGTAACACCGTCTATTTATTTATTCACTGTTTTTTTTTTTTAAATAATGTACAATATCCCTGTATTATACATTAACTCACACTGCTGTAAATGCACCAGAGTTAATCTAATGGTTATTTTTATCTGCAGTCCCTGGACAGATATTAACCCTTAAAGACCCAAACATCCATCGCTGACCAAAACCATCTACTGATCTAAACTGTTTAATACATGTTGAGCCACTAATCCTATCAATACATGTAAATAATTGGTGTAAAACAACAAAAAAATTAAAGACTAGAGAGACCAGGGTGTTTTGATAGAGCAAGGGTCAATCAGTGTAAAATATTTAATAATTGCTGAACCCCTAATTCTATCAATACTTGTAAATAATTGGTGTAAAATACAGTTCTTCATCTTTTCATGGTCATCAGATATGACCCATTTGGACGTTCAGAGGCTCCGTAGTTACCATGGAAACACCGTCATCTTCTACAACATTGATTCACAAGTAAAACCCACAGACTCGGATTAATGACTGGTTGGAAATGCTTGGTTTACGTTCAGTTAATGATAGATTTTTCCTGGAAAAGTCCCTTTTTCTTCAGTTTTCTCTATTTTTGACATAATAACCCTCAACTTTAATCTGACTTTATGAACATCTCCATGATCAGCGAATTAACTACAGGAAGAAAACAGATTTTTACTGATAAAATACAACAATACAGAGGATAATAACATAAATAAATGGTGATAAATCACTTAAGAAATGTTTGATATAGAGAAAATTCCATTTGAGAATTGACACAAAAGTAGTGCTGAGTGTTTATTGATTTATTTTTGATTGATTTTGCACAGTGCCGGTAGGTCACTGGGGCATTTTCGGAAATTTGTTGCGATGTGCATTGTGGGAAGCAGAACTCCACGCAGCTGCAGTACCAAGAGGCAATGAAGCCGTTTCTGTGTTTGTTGCTGCTGCAGCCATAATGCGGCTGTGTGGAGCTCTGCTTCCCACAGTGTACGTTGCGACAAATTTCTGAAAATGCGAGCCTTCCCTCTATGTATATGTATACAAGCAAGGAATGAATGAACATGTGAATATGAAGTTGGAGATTGTTACTTAAACACAAGCTGTAATTAAAAATAAAGTTGACCTCTGAAGAGTGGTGGTGGTGGTAGGTTTAGGAAAAGCAAAAAAAAAAAAAAAAAATTCCGAAACTGCCCGACTGACCTACCAGCTCTGTTGTAAACAAATTGGTTGTTTATGGTGGAGTACACTTCAAAATTGTTCACCGTGAGAAAAGAGATTCAGGTGAGTAATCACAAAAAGACGTGATACTTGGGCTATGACTGGGGTTTTACAGATTTAATGAAAAATAGGTGACAAAAATCATACGCAGCTTTAAACTTAACTTGTAGAAACCTGCAGGAACCCTTTATAAGTACAGTCTCAGAAAAAATTATTAGACCACCCCTTGTTTTCTGCAATTTCTTGTTCATTTTAATGCCTGGTACAACTAAAAGTGCATTTGTTTGGACAAATATAATGATAACAGCAAAAATAGCTCATAGTTGTTTAATTTCAGAGCTGATACCTATCCATTTAACGTGTTTTCTTGATAATAACCAAAATTAATCAATATATATGGCATTGTATTGACAAAAACAGTGCTTTTAGGTATTCCATGTTTTTTTTCTGTCGGTTTTAGTCACATGATACACACAGGAGTTAGAACTGGATTGCAGAACCATTGTTTTTGATTACTTTTGATGGTCTAATAATTTTTTCCGCAGCTGTATATTTTAGTTTAGTTTAGTTTATTTCAGACACAAACATAATACAAAACATATGAAAGAAAAAAAAAAAAAAAAACAATACAAAAATTAAAAATCCAATAATAGAAATATATGTTTGTGTTCTGGACTCACGGTGTCGTATTCTGTTTGTGTTTCCGTGTTTGTGCGTTCCACAGGTGTGGGCGGTAACCTGGTCGCCGTTCAGGCCAGTCGGATCTCCACCTATTTGCACATGAACGGTCTGCCCATGGGGGATCCCAACCCCACCCCCAGGAAGTGCCCCACACCCTGCTCATCCTTCTTCGGTTCCAGTAAGTGTCTGGGCGGCTGCGGAACATTCCACTGTTTTATCCTCATTGTTTTATCCCATAAAACTAGAGTTTTCCAGGGTTGTTTTTTATTGTGTTTCATAAAACCCATCCTGCAATTAGAGGTTTAAATTTAGAAGAGACCACAAAGTACACATTAAACATTTACTGTGTTTATACAGAAAATATTTCTTCAACATGATCAGAGATTCCAATTTCTAAATAAAGCGATCCAACAAGTATTTATTTTAAAATAATGTGCATTTTCTGAGGTAAATGTGTTTTACTCCACTTAGCATTTTATTCTAAGATTTTATGCATAGTTTTTTACTTTCCATCATCATCATTTGTTTAATTCTCATGTTTTTTTTTTTTTTTTTTTTCTGTTGCAATTTGAGATTTAATATATGAAACATGCTTTATAAATTACATGTATTTGTATTCATTTATTATACTTTTTTTTTTTACATAAATCAGCCAATCTGTTGGAAGTACATTAATCGCTTTTCCATTGACCCTCAAATTGTGTGAATATAACTTGAGCATAAAAATTTACTTTATAGAAAATTCTATATTTGACTGAAAAAGTCACTTTTTCCTCCATTTTCTCTGTTTTTGATATAATAACGTTCAACTTCAATTTGAGCTTTTATGGACATGTCATGATCTGTTAATTAAATATAGGAAAATACCAAATTTTCACTTAAGAATGCAACATTTTGAGCATAATATTCAAATAAATGGTGATAAATAACTTAAGAAAAGTTAAAAAAAATAGAGGAAAAATCATTTGGGAACTGCCACAAAAGTAGCTCTGGGTCTTTATGGGTTAAAGAACAGACACAATAGACCTTGACCATCACTGACTCTATTCAACTTCATTCCTTTTTTTTTTTAAACCTTCTGTTTACTGGGTTTTTTTCACATATAAAAACAAAGAACATAGTTCCGTTGTTCGATCCGAAAGTCAAACAAATAGACAAACAACATACAGAACAAACCCCCCTCCCCTGGCACACATCCCCTCCAGCTTACAGGAAAAACAAAAATAAATAAACAGTAAACAAATACAAAATAAAAGTACAAAATTCCCACTTTAAATTTTACCAAAAAAAAAAACTCCAAACAAAATAAATAAATAAATAATAAGTAGTGATAAATCCAAACTGCTAGGCACACCAATATTGTATAATACAATACTCAGTCAAGAGAAACATGACAGATTGTACTATTAACATAGTTCAGAAAAGGAGTCCATGTCTTTTCAAATGTGTTAAAGGCTCCAGTTTTCCAGTTTGTGAAAATAGAGCACCTCCTTGATCCATTTTGAGAAGGCTGGTGGAGATGAGGATTTCCACTTTAACAATATAAGCCTCCTGGCCAATAAAGATGTAAATGCAATCAAGTCATTATTAACGGAGGAAAATTTAAGTGGAGCAGGCACAACACCAAATAGAACTGTAAAAACATTAGGAACAATTTTCTTTCCTGTTTCCGTAACTTCTTTCCTAAACTAGAAGCACTCGGAGAGCGCAGACCTCCACCAAGGCTGATCAGTGGGCCCCCCCGTGGGCCCCCCCGTGGGCCCCCCCACCCCCGATCACCCCCAAAAGTTAATCATTTCTTCCTTATCCCATTTCCAACAAACCCTGAAAATTTCATCAAAATCTGTCTATAACTTTTTGAGTTATGTTGCACACTAACGGACAGACAAACAGACAAACAAACCCTGGCAAAAACATAACCTCCTTGGCGGAGGTAACAAGTGAGATCACATTCTATATGTGTGAGGAGTGCAGTCTGAGGTGGTAAATCTGGACCCTTTCCTCTGTTCCAGCTGTGAACTCTCGCTCTGCTCGTGTGCTCTTCCTCCTCGTGGCCCCGGGTCACCTGGTCTTCCTCTACACCATCAACTCTCTGAGGGGAGGCCACACCACCCTGACCCCCATCTTCATCACCTTCTACCTGGCTGCTGCACTACTGCAGGTACACACTCAGAAACACCTCAGATTATGTAACCACTGGGAATCTAAACCAAGTTAAGGAGGAATGATCACCAGGTTCTGAAGCTCATGTGTGAATGTCGTGAATTGAACCTACAGAAAAATAACAACTGCAGAGTCATATACTAGGGAGTATAATCATTTTAAGGGACTGGGTTTAAATAGACTGGACTTCTACCATGAACAGAGTAGAACTTTAGCAGCACTTTATGCTACTTCTAAAAATATAATTTACTGACTTCATAGAGCCAAAGTCTTGCTTCTCCCAGTCTGATCCACGGGACTTTTTTTTTTTATTTAACTTTTATTTAAACAGTAAACAGAGACATTTTGAGATTAAAATCTGCTTTGCCTAAATATTGTTAAAATTGCACTTATTTCTCTTAAGACATTTCAGGTTATTTAAAATGTATCTAATATTCTTTTTTTTTTTTTTTGTGAAAAGATAGTTTGTAAATGTAAACATTTTCATGTCATATAAAAAATCTGGAGCCCAATATGATCTCAAGTGGGCTGGACCAGTGAAATAATAACAGTGGAAAAGTAAAATTACATTATGAAAATATTTACATCTACAAAGCATACTTCCAAAAATGTGAATAACAAACAACCACGAACAACCTGAAATTTCTTCAGAAAAATTAGTGCAATTTTAACATATCATACCTCAGTTTATCATTTATACATGTACATTACACGTTACAGTGGATCTACAAAGGTACAAAACATTTAGTAACAGGCAGAAATTGCATTTGATTCTTTTAAGACATTTCAGGTTGCTCATATTTGTTCAGGTTATTCACATTCTGTGAAAGGATAGTTTGTAAATGTAAACATTTTCATTTAATTTAACATTTTTACACTAATACAAAGACAAAAAATTGGAGTTGTCATTATTTATTTATGGGCCAGATTGGACCCTTTGGCGGGCCGTATGTTTGACACCCCTGTTTTGAAAGTTAAACTCCTCTTAAACTCATGTAGTTGCAGCAACGGGAAACTTTATAGTGTTTATAGTGTCATTAAAATTCTTGCTTCTTCGACTCCATAATAGCAGTTGAGGGGTTGGAACACAATCATCAGTAGATTTCCACCTTCCGTTTTGAACCATCTGCATGTGTTCACCCTCTGCGCTCCGTCTGAATCTGTCTCCAGGTGATGATCCTCCTCTACCTGGCCGACTGGATGGTTCACTGGATGTGGGGTCGAGGCATGGACCCCGACAACTTCTCCATCCCGTACCTGACGGCCCTGGGCGACCTGCTGGGGACCGGCTTCCTCGCCCTCTGCTTCCACATGCGCTGGTTCATCGGGGACAGAGACAGTAATTTGGGCAATTGAATGCATGCACCAACACGTGCGCACACACAAAAAAAAAACAAAAGAAAGAAAAATTTGAATCGGCTTGTACGAACAGCGACAAACATCACCCTTATGCCTGAACTTTATGTGACTCTGTGAACAGTACAAGGGCTATTCTTCTGTGGGGCTCTGACTGACGGACATGACAGGCCAGTAGTGTTTGATCCTCATCGTATCAGGACGACACTGATGCGCCGCAGCCCGCTACTCGCCGCAGCGACCGTGGAACAAACCCCCCTCGTATGACGGATCCAGCCCCACAGACTTCTACTACTCCTCTACTTTACGTAATAAGAGTCCTACTACTTTTGTTGTTGTTATACTATTGAAATTATTATTTTTGGTAAATAATGCTTTTAATATGAATCCATATCTCGGTTAAGGGCAAAGTCTTCATTATTTTCAATGGGGACGTTCCCGTTTATAAATGATTTAATTTTAACACTTGAAACAAAAACGGAGAAAAAAAAACAAAACAAAAGAGAGCAAAAATTTTATCCAGACAGGCCTAGAATGCTTAATCACCAAGTGCTATATGATGTAAACAGAAGCGAATGGATGTTTATGTACAAATGAAAATTATTCTTGACGTAGTGCATAGGGCTAGCTGTTGTCTCTCTTTTACTTTGGTCTCGCCGCGTGTACGAAACAGGAGTTGGCGTTTACTACAGGGGACTGGACCACAAACATAACAGCTCAAATCCCTTCTGGCGTAGCTCCAATCATTGCTTAATTCCAGTCAGAACAGAAAGTGGAGGTCGTCATTCCTGTACCTCCTGTACTCCCTCACAATCCTGGCTTTTGAGAATTGTCAATATCAGATTAGAACGAACACTTACATCAGCCACTAAAAGGATTAATTGACCTCTTACATTAAGACTTGCCTAATAATCGCCTGTTCTCAACTATTTATTAGCGAGGATTGCTTGTAATTAACACAATAGCCTTTTGTAATCCCTCCAAAAAAACACACACAAAAAAAAAAAACCTTCGCTTCACGGAGGTTTGGCGTCCTTCCTACCAAATTCTGAGGTTATGCAAGAATCCGAAGTCCAGTTGTATTTTGTCTTGGCTTTTCGTTGTGAGCAAACACACAGAAACTGCGGAAAAATAGTAAGTGGAACATGTTGAAAAGTATCGGCGAGGAACAAAGACGCACACTTTACTGTTTGTTGAGCTCACTATAGGTTTATTGGAGGATGCCATGGGTGATGGTGGTGGTGGGTGGAGGGTTGTCGAAGTCTGGTTTCGTCCCAGACTGTTCTAGGTGAGAATAGTACCAGTCCCATCCTGCCTGAAACCATCGGCCACATTAGTACTAGTTGCTGTGTTTCCCATGCCAGGCTTACTGTAAGTGACAAGAGGCTCAACATGCTTCCACACACCGGAACAAACCTGCAGAGCTCAGCCCGATGATCGGAGTCGGTCCAAAGTGTGGACGTGTGTTGCGTTAGCGTAGCCAGGATGTACTCATTAGTGTTCAGCAGGTGGTACAGTCTGACACCAGGGGAAAGCTACTGATTACCCAGGTTGGTTTTTGGGCAATGATTGTTTACCAGTTGTAGTCTGTTGTCTGATGGAGAAAGTCAGACGTCTACATCCAGCTTCTACGGATAAAAATTGCAAATTGGTTTCCATTTCAGACTATTGAAACGTCAGAGTAGTTGTTAAACGTGACTAAAAGGTTCAGTCACACCAGAAGTTAGAAATAACACTGACAGCTGCTGAATTTGGGCTCAAAACGTCCTTAGACTTCCATTAAAGGGGTCATATTTATCTAAACCCACTTTTATTAGTCTTTAGTTCATTTATTTGTGTATTTGGGGACAATAATAGTTCGGAAAATTTGAATTTGAACCCTCCAGGTGCTGCATAGCTATCTTTATAATAATTTTAACAAAAATCAAGTGGATTTCTACAACCTGTTTGAATTCCTTCTTAATTTGTTGCATCTATAACTAGTTACGTCACAAAATTTGCACATATCAGGTCCAGCCTTCAGACGAACATTTCTCCAAGTTCGACATATTTGTTTGTCAGCAGCAGCAGTTGTAGTAAAAACTGAAAATATGTCCAAACTTGGAGCTCATTACCTAAAATGTTCAGTTGTTGGTTGTATTAATGAACTCAAGTGGCTGAACGGGACAGAAAACACGGTTCAGTTAATGATATATTTTACTGAAAAGTACCTTTTTCGTAAGTTTTCTCTGCTTTTTATATAATACTTCTCAACTGTTATCTCATCATGATGATTAAAATACATGATCAGTAAATTAAATATAGAAAAAGACCTGATTTTCACTGAAAAAAAGGAAAATACAGAGGATAATATGATGATAAATGGAGATAAATCACTTAAAGGGCTCATATTTGTCTAAACCCACTTTTATTAGTCTGTGGTTCATTTATTTGTGTATTTGGACCCTAATAGTTCAGACAGTTTGAATTTGAACCCTCCAGATGCTGCAAAACTATCTTTATATTCATTTTAGCAAAAATCGAGTGGATTTCTACAACCTGTTTTAATTCCTGCTTAATTTGTTACTTATATAACTAGTTACGTTATGAAATTTGCACATATAAGGTCCAGACTTCAGATGAACATTTCTCCGAGTTCAACATAATTGTTTGTCAGCAGCAGCGGTTGTAGTAAAAACTGAAAATATGTCCAAACTTTGAGCCCATTACCTAAAATGTTCAGTTGTTGGTTGAACAGGACAGAGCAGCACAGCCAATAACCTGGAGGGGGCGGGGCCTGAAGTGTCTCCTGTGCATTTAAAGGGCCAGCGCTCCAAACCACCTTTCTGGTGTCATTACTCAGAAATAGGGTTGAAGATGGACCTGTGGAGTTGAATGAATGAAGAATTCAGACCCAAGCAGAGCATTTACAGTTTATGGAGACCACAGAGAAATGAGGGAAAATGAAGAATTCCATTTTAAAAATAGCAAAATATCACTACTTTAAAACTGTCTCCAGAAATAATAACTCAGTAGATTTCATGTAGTCACTCAGTTCCATTATTTAGACCTTCTAATAGTCAAATGGTGATCCTTTTATTAGATCACTCTTACATTAATAATCATTTAAGGCCAATAGAACAGCTAATTCACCTGCCTCTGTTTACTGAATAAATCAGATTTGACAGATAATTCGACTATTGATATGGTTAAGAAGTTCAATTAAAAAGATGCACATGTTGAGCCAAGTTTACTCTTTCACCATATCAGTAAATTAGCATTAGGTAGTTCCGTCAACTTTTATACAATCTATGAGTATTTCCAAATTTACGTTTAAACCATCTGCAAAACATCTGTACATTGATAACATATCAGAATAATATAAAATGGAGAAAGCTATAGTGTCCTTTAATTCTGTATATATTTTGCTCTGAAAGGGGTTTAAACTGGATTCAGAAAGGTTTTAGAGTGAATATCAGTTTGTGGAACAGGTCGGTGGTTGACTTGCGAACTCTGTTAGCATGAATGTAATGTAAAGGATCAGGTCTGTTGGAATAGGCCTGTTATTGGCTGATTGTTTTGGTCGGTCCTCCCTCTGTGCTGACGAGATGTGGTTTGTGCAATAAGGCAGACCTGCTTGTGTCTTTCTAGCATTTTAATTTGCGGAGATTTAACCGTTTTGATGTCAGGTTTGACAGAAGTTCCACCATAAAAAGCCTCCCCCAGGGTTCTATGCAAAGGCTTAGTGTTTCCCAGACAATGTGACTGGTTTAAAGAAAAACAAAGAAAGGATTTCCTTGAAGTTTTCCAGATGTAATCCAGAGCTAAGACCAGGTTTTCCTTTATTTCTAGAGACCAAAATTGAAAGTGAAAAAAACAAATGGTTAAGAATAAATGTATTGTACGGAAGTTGTCTTTAAAAATAAGATGAGAGACTGGATATTTAATCGAACAGCAAAACGACTGATCAAATAGTGACACACACACACACACACACAAACTACCTGCCACCAGATTTTAAGAATCAGCTGGTACGAACCGTAGTCTTCCTCCGGCTGCTCACAGGAAACTGGAAGGTTGAAAGAGGAAGTAAAAGAGAAACAGCCATTTTGGCAGACTGTACCGAGTACAGACGTTGGCCTAGAGGCAAAGTCTTAGAAGAAACACGCATGTGACGCCTGACTTTAGGAGCGTTTGTCAGAGCTCTGTGCTGTTTTGAAGGGGCCAGCAGAATGCATGTGCAGGGCACATAGTGTGAATGTGCAAAACTTGATTATTTTACCTGTTTAAAAAAAAAAAAAAAAATCAGATTTAAAAAAAAAAAAAACTTGTTAATTATGTTAATTGTGATTTTTTTTTTCTATTCCTTTCCTTCTTTCTCTAATCTTTTTAACGTTTAATGATCATTGTTTTGTGTTGAATGAATTTCATCAAGCGAACAACCACTGTAACGAAGAAGTACACTTCTCCACGCTGGTCAAATGCACAAAGTACTGTAATGTTTTGACACAGACACCAGAGGGCGCTGCTGGTGCTGCAGGGATCCTCTCAACTGTATAACTCCTCTGTGCACCTGTACATCCTCTGGATCGAAAAAAAAAACAAAAAAAAACCACCCGAATTCACCCGGAGTGACATCTGATTTCTTTTCTACAGCGTTTTGACTGGTGTCCTGTTGTAAAATCTTTCCATCTGTTCACTCAGTCTGTTATCGTCCACTCTCTTACTGACCAGGTGCCAGCGTTCTGCCTCTTATGTCAATGGAAAGTTGTGAATACTTCTATAAGGGGGCAAGAAATGCTTTGTCTATTTATTTTTAGAAGCACACAAAGCAAATTGTACATACTATATTTATTCTATATATAAGGTTGTTTATTTTGTCATTTCTTTTTGGGTCCTTTTCTTTATTTTTTTGTCCATTTTCTTTGTCTCTTTTACAATTTTTTTTTTTCCCCTTTTATTTCGAGAAAAAAGGCCAGTAGAGCTTGTTGGCACTCGCTGCAGTAGATAACCGGTGAGGCTAATGACTAGCACAGTGCCTAATACCAGTTATATGCACCACACAAACACACATAAACACACACATACACACATAAACACACACACCCTGCCTCAAACAGGGGGACTTACACAACATGTAATGGCCTTAACCTGTCAGAACCAAGCTCGCCTCAGAGTAACCAATCAGGAGCTAGGTTCGCCACGGAGTAGAATCTCTTAAATTAGCGTTGATTACTAAAAGGTGTACAGTGAGTTGATTATGATGCGTATTGTAATGATGACTTTATAAGCAGCAGTGGAGAGGAGGGCTGGTAGCATCAGTTCGAAACCAGGACTCGGACCAGGATCCAGGAATCAACACCAGTTCAAGTTAAGAGAAAAAAAAACAAAAAACAAACACAATTGTAACGTACACAAATGTGCGATTCCAGCTTCGAAAACCCAGCTACTTCCTCGTTAACCTCAGCGCTTCAGAACCCCAAGTCCCTAAACTGACGGGGAAGTGATCCTCAGCCCGCCACGTGGAACCCTCGATGATTCAGGCTCTGATAACCTTTGACCTTTCAGCTCTACTGCTGCTGAGAATCTGTAAAAAACATGTCCAGTCTCACCGGGGCTGAAGTCTTTGTGTTCTGTGTTCTTGTTTTAAGCCCTCCCTCTGTGATGCTGGAGGAAGGCTTTCTCCCTGCAGGACTTTGTAAATTGCTGGAAATAAAGGTCTATATTATTTCATATCATTCCTCCGTGTCGCTGTCTTCTCTGTTCTCTGGAATGTCGGATAGTAGGAAGAAAGAGTTTGTGAATGTTCTCCCTTTTAACTCTAACACCAATACCACTTTTTACCAGACTGAGTACAAGTACTTACATTTGAGTACTTGCCAATACCGAGTACTGATACTAGTACTTAATAATCCCATTCCAGTTGTTAGTTCCTTTTGTAAATGTGCTTTATTGTCGTTGTCATTAGTCTGACTGGAACAAAGTGCTGCTACTGACATTTAATGTGTTGGAATGAGCGTTTGTCAATTAATCCACGCTCTGAATTAACCGTCCTGGATAAATGCCACGGAAAAAAATAAAGTGTTTTGAGAGGAAGAAGAAGAAAGTAGGTAATCATAGAATAGAATCTTTATTTTGTCACACGTGTAAACCAAAATTTGTCTTCTACCTGTAACCCATCACTAGATCATGCATCACACACACTGTATGCTCGGAGCAGTGGGCTGGTCATGTGAGGTGCCTGGGGAACAAACGGGGTGTTAAGTGCCTTGCTCAAGGGTACACCACTCAACAACTCTCTGCAAGGCCAGGGAATGGAACCGGCAACCCTTCGGTCACAAGCCGACTCTTCAACCGACTCCCCAGCCATCTAGGCCACGGCTTCCCCCAATCAATCAAACAATCAAACAAACAAACAAACAAACAAACAAACAAACAAACAAACAAACAAACAAACAAACAAACAAACAAACAAACAAACAAACAAACAAACAAACAAGACAAGACAAGGCAGATTTATTTGTATAGCACAATTCATACACAGGGCAATTCACAGTGCTTTACAAAAATGGAAAAGAGACAGATTAAAAACACAAAATTAAAACATAATCAATAAAACATAAATAATAATTTGTTAAAATAAAGTAAAAACACACAATTACAGTTTAAAAATAATCAATAAAACAATCAGTTAAAATAAAGTAAAAACGCAAAATTATGATTAAAACAATCAATAAAACAAATAATCAGTTAAAGTAAAAATGCAAAATTATGATTAAAACAATCAATAAAACAATAATCAGTTAAAGTAAAAACGCAAAATTATGATTAAAACATAATCAATAAAACAAATAATAATCATTTAAAATAAAGTAAAAATGCAAAATTATGATTAAAACATAATCAATAAAACATAAATAATAATCAGTTAAAATAAAGAGAGGAGAGTGCAGATAGAACCCTTTCAGTTGTTCTATGCACAGTTGAACAGAACTGTTTTCAGCCTGGACTGAAACACTGTCACAGTTCAGGTCTGTCTCACGTCATCAGGAAGACTGTTCCAGAGTTTAGCTTCATAGAACTGAAACACAGCTTCACCTGTTTAGTCCTGACTGGCACCAGCAAAAGACCAGTCCATGAGGTTCTCAGACCAGTCCGTGAGGTTCTCAGACCAGTCTGTGAGGTTCTCAGACCAGTCCGTGAGGTTCTCAGACCAGTCTGTGAGGTTCTCAGACCAGTCCGTGAGGTTCTCAGACCAGTCCGTGAGGTTCTCAGACCAGTCCGTGAGGTTCTCAGACCAGTCTGTGAGGTTCTCAGACCAGTCCATGAGGTTCTCAGGTCCCAGATGGTTCATATGGGACCAACATGTCCCAGATGTACTTTGGTGCTAGACCATGGACAGACTCATAAACGAGCAGAGCTGTTTTAAAGTCTGTTCTCTGAGCCACAGGAGCCAGTGCACAGATCTGAGCACAGGACTGAAGCGGTCGTACTTCCTGGTTCTAGTCTGGACTGGAGCAGCGGCGTTCTGGATGGACCTCTGCTGTCTGACAGCTGGTTTAGAGAGGCCGTTACAGTAGTCTAACCTGGTCCAGATAAATGCATGGTTAAGTCTCTCTAAGTCTGGTTTAGACTGTAAACCTTTGGTTCTGCCAATGTTTTTGAGATGGTAAAAGGCTGATGCAGGCCCTAATTCATCTACCAATCTACCAGTCACAAGTGTTTGGTCCTGGAGGATTCTGCTGGGTCTCTGTAAACTTGACTTGATTCTGATTTGAATTGATAAAGCACTTTGTGACTCTGTCTGTGAAAAGTGCTCTATAAATAAATTTTACTTACTTACCAATTAAACAAACAAACAAACAAACATGGATACAACAGAGGAGGGAACACCACTGTGACACTAATGTTGATATTGATGAGGGGAGTTGTCCTAAATCTGTTCGTAGTTTTTCTCTAACTCACACAGATCCTCTACCTCCACGGTTCCGCTGGTATTCTCCGTCTGGGTACTCATCCTCCAGCACCTGGAAAACAGCTGGAATGTACGCAGAGGACGGACAGAACGTTCCGTCCGTATGCGTCTGTGTCTGGAACGTTACTTACGGTCACCGTTACTTTTATCACCGCCATTTATTCAGTTCATTCTCCACACTGCTGACATTATTCCACCGCCGTGTACCTGCTGAACGTAACTGTGAACGTCACGCTGCCGTAAGTGGTATCGCTGCGGTTGTATTGGAGTACTTTTACAAGTACGAGTACAAGTCCACATGCTGAGTATAGGACCCAATACCCAATACTGGTATTAGTATCGATGCACCCCTACATCCTGCACATATGCAGTTCAGACGGCTGTAACTCTTTCACTGTTTGTGCAATTGGAAAAATTCCAACAGGTTCTGAAACCTGAGACAAGGTGTTTATAGGTTTTATACTTTTATTTTTTTCTTTTGTTCAGACAAAGTATAGTTTTTAGATGTTACCAGCAGCACGTCAGATGATGGTTCTGAGGAAGACTGGAGTCACATTTGAAACTGTCCAGCAGGTAACATCTAAAAACTATACCTTGTCTGAACAAAAGAAAAAAAGAAAGTATAATTACATTAACAGAAGACAAAATGAATGTCATTAGCATTTAAAAGTTTTATTGGGTCATTACAGTAATTTCTCTGTCGTCTGTACTGGAAGCTAGAAGCAGAATTATAACATGCAGTAAATTGTAAATAACTGTTAGATTTTGAAATTAAAAAAAAAAAAAAAAAAAAAAGTGCTGTGGAAGAATGGGCAAACGGACTCACTCACAACATATTTTCTAACCTTTTATTGTCCAAATAAGAAAAAAGTCCAGGCGGACCCTTTCAGGCTCAGGGTTTAAAGCAGGGGTCTCCAGTCCTGGTCTTCTAGGGCTGGTATCCTGCAGGTTTTAGATGTTTCCCTCTTCCAACACACCTGACAGTTGTTATCAGGCTTCTGCAGAGCTTGTAGATAAATTAGGGCCTGTAGATTCATTCACTGGGACTGGAGTTAACAACACACCAACGCCTTCTTCAGGGTGTTACAAAGAAAGAGGAAGACACTAATTTACGTTGATGGACTGCAGGTGCAGCAGCCAAAGAGACAACAGCAACAAGTTTTACAGGCATGAAATGGAAGTAAGACGCCACGTTCTCATAATTAAAGGACAGAGTATGTAGAGAAAAAATAATCCTAATAATAAAAAGTGAAAAATAAATAAATAAAAAATGCTTAATGATAGAATAATTTTTTTTTTTTTAATTAAAGTGTAAAATAAAATTTTAAAAAATTTAATTAAAACTGCAGTTCTAGATTTGAGGAAATAATTTTGATCTCATAAATAACATGATAAATAAATTAGTGTTGTCCTTTTTCTTTGTAACACCCTGAAGAAGGTGTTGGTGTGTTTTTAACTCCAGCACCAATGAATTAACCCACAGGCCCTCATGAAATACAGGCTGTTTACAATTTCTAATGTTTCCAACCCAGTGAGTGCCTGGATTTTTGCTTTTTTTTTTTTTTTTTTTTTTTTACCTCCGCCAAGGAGGTTCTGTTTTTGTCGGCGTTGGTTTGTCTGTCTGTCTGTCTGTGTGCAAGATAACTCCAAAAGTTATGGATGGATTTGGATGAAATTTTCAGGAAATGTTGATACTGGCACAAGGAACAAATAATTCCATTTTGGTGGTGATCACAGGGGGGCACTGATCTGCCTTGGAGGAGGTCTGCGCTCTGCGAGTGCTTCTAGTTTTCCAAATGGAATTAGGTATTCTGCTACAACTCAGATTACATGAAAAATAGTATGTTTCAACTGCAAAAGCACTCAGAAAGCGCAGACCTCCTCCAAGGCAGATCAGTCTCCCCCCCCAATCACCACCAAAATGGAATCATTTGTTCCTTGTGCCAGTATCAACATTTCCTGAAAATTTCAACAAAATTCTTCAATAACTTTTTGAGTTACCTTGCTAACAGACAACCAACCAAAACAACCCCCCCCCCCCCCACACACACACACACACACACACACACCGATCACCACCAAAACTGAATCATTTGTTCCTTGTGCCAGTATTAACATTTCCTGAAAATGTCATGAAAATCCAGCCATAACTTTTTGAGTTACACTATACTGCCAAAAGTCTAGTCTCCTCCATCCCAATAATCAGACTCAGCTGTTCCAGTCCCTTCCATGTCCACAGGTGTATTAAATCCAGCCCTAGGCATGCAGACTGCTTTTACAAACATTTGGGACAGAATGGCTCGCTCTCAGGAGCTCAGTGAATTCCAGCGTGGAACTGTGATAGGATGCCACCTGTGACACAAATCCAGTGGTGAAATTTCCTGGCTCCTAAATATTCCACAGTCAGCTGTCAGCTGGATTAGAAGAAAGTGGAAGTGTTTGGGAACGACAGCAACTCAGCCACGAAGTGGTAGGCCACGGAAACTGACGGAGCGGGGTCAGCAGATGCTGAGGCGCAGAGTGTGAAGAGGTGGACGACTGTCTGCAGAGTCAATGGTACAGACCTCCAAACTTCATGTGGCCTTCAGATTAGCTCCAGAACAGTGCGCACAGAGCTTCATGGAATGGGTTTCCATGGCCGAGAAGCTGCATCCAAGCCATACATCAGCAAGTGCAATGCACAGCGGTGGATGCAGTGGTGTAAAGCACGCCGCCACTGGACTGTAGAGCAGGGGAGGAGCCTTCTCTGGACTGACCAATCGTGCTTCTCCATCTGGCGATCTGACAGACAGGTCTGGGTTTGGCGGTCACCAGGAGAACGATACTTGTGGGAGCGCATTGTGCCAAGTGTAAAGTTTGGTGGAGGGGGGGTTATGGTGTGGGGTTGTTTTTCAGGAGCTGGGCTGGGCCCCTTAGTTCCAGTGAAAGGAACTGGGAATGCTTCAGCAGAACAAGACATTTGGGACAATTCCATGCTCCCAACTTTGTGGGAACAGTTTGGAGCCGGCCCCTTCCTCTTCCAACATGACTGTGCACCAGTGCACAAAGCAAGGTCCATTTGGACATGGAGGACAGAGTCTGGTGTGGATGAACTGGACTGGCCTGCACACAGTCCTGACCTCAACCCCATAGAACACCTTTGGATGAATTAGAGCGCAGACTGAGAGCCAGGCCTTCTGTCCAACATCAGTGTGGGACCTCACAAATGCGCTTCTGGAAGAACGGTCCAAAATTCCCATGAACACACTCCTAAACCTTGTGGACAGCCTTCCCAGAAGAGTTGAAGCTGTTAGAGCTGCAAAGGGTGGAGCCACGTCAGACTGAACCCATAGACTAGGAATGGGATGGACCTGACATTCATATGAGAGTCAAAGCAGGTGAGGGAATACTGTTGGTAATATAGTGTATCTTGTTAATAGACAAACAAACAAACAGACAAACAAACCCTGGTGAAAACATAACCTCCTTGACGAAGGTAAATATTAGTCATCTGGAAGTTTCTGCTAACTGTACAGTTGCATTAATACTAAACTTTCTCCCATAACAGCTCAGTTCGTTGCTGTTTGTGGTTTTAATAGAACAGAGAGAAGAGCTTTTCCCAAAGATAAACAGAAAAAAATGTGAATTGTGATTAAACATCCAACAGAACTGAACTCACTGCCCATTGTTTAATCATAAATGTTTAATAAATAAAATTAAACTGATACAAAATACAACACCAATACATTATAGAAGCAAATAAAATTAATCCATAAAAATTATATGTTAATTTTTGGTGACGCAGCGAGGGAAATTACAAATGGTGCAAAAAAAAGCGACAGACTGAGACTGAAGGAGAAGTGGGACGTGTTGTGTTTGTTAATATGAGATGAGCAGAGGGTTGGAGTTGCCGGTTTGACGCCCTGCAGGCGGCAGCGTTTCCCTCCTCTCTCCTCCTCCATCGTCTCCTCGATCTGACAGGAGATCAGCGGACGACAGACGAACACACAGAGCGTCGGCCACCTGCAGGACCTGGGACGGACCTGGGGCGGGAAATCCGACACAAGTGAGTCCAAACAACAGCGGGAATGAAATACATGTTCTGACCCTGGAACATTTACATTTACAAATTATCCTCTAAAAAAACATGAACAACTTGAAATTTATTAAGAAAAATAAGTGCGATTTTAATAACATTCTGTCTCAGTTTATCATTTAAAAACGTTCATTACAACTTACAGATGACAGTGGATCTACAAATACATAAAACATTTAATAACAGGCAGAATATTGGTAAAATTACACTTAATTCTCTAGGTTGTTCATATTTGTTCACTTTATTCACATTTTTTGTCAAAGGCTAGTTTGTAAATTTACACATTTTCACGTAATTTCATCTTTTTTACACTAAAACAAAGAGGAGTTGTCAGTATTTGTAAATTATTATGATAATATTTGACTGCTCTGACCCACTTTAGAACAAAGTAGGGCTTTAGTCGGCCCTAAACTAAAATGATTGATTGTTAATATCTTCAGTGTAATTTTTGCATTTCACAAAGTCATCCCATGGGTCGGACGTTTGACACTTCTGTAAAAACCTATAAGTAATAACTCCAAATTTCTATCTTTGTTTTCGTGCAAAACTGTAAAAGTGCAGCATTCTGCCTCAGCTTCTCATTTCCACATGTGCAAAGTGGATCTACAAATACACAAAATATTTATTAACAGGCAGAATACCGGTCAAATGTAGTTAAGTTTTAGTTTAATTTATTTCGAATATGCAACAAAACAAACTAATCCTACTTAGTCTTTAAAAATGAAACAGATTATAAGAAAACAAAACAAACAAAAACAAAAACCTGTACATATACATGAAAACAAAGTATGATTTCATTTGCACGTTCAGAAAGGAGTGGGAGGAAGTAGAACTTATTTAATCCCATTACATTTCAATTTGTTCATGATTGTTTTGATTATTCCCATTTTTGTGTGAATTCAAAAATATAAATATTTTCATCCTGTAATTTTGCTATTTTCACACCTAAACAAACAGAAGAATGTGAAGTTGTCATCATGTATTGAGTTATTCAGTAATTGTGTTCAGTTCTCCTGCTGTTATTTTCCTGGTCTGACCCACTTCAGACTGGACTGGTTGGATCAGGTGTGAGTGGATGCACCTGTGGACCCCCCACAGCTGAGGGGGATCATCCTGAGTGGGTGTGGATATAAGGAGGCTGACAGCCACAGCTCTGGTTGGTTGTGACCTCTGAGGATCTCCTGTGTTTGTAATATACTGATTCTATGACTGGAGTCTAGTTTTGTATCTGTGTCACCTCTCATGTATTGTCAGGTGTTAGTCCAGTGTTTTCCAGCCTTGTTTGTCTCCTGACCCAATTTTAACATCACAAGTTTCTGGTGACCCCAGACATTCAAAACAGAGACTTGTTTTTTTTGGCTAAAATTCATTTGTTTTTGATCGTGTAATAGTTTGCTATACTATGTTGCAAATAATAATTAATTTTAGATGCATTTAGTCTATATAATGTATATTATTGTGGACAGAGGCAGTAAATCCAGGTGTAGATTACTGCACAAAGGGAGAATGTGATTTTCCTTGGTCAGGATCTGTCCAGTCAGTCCAGCTGGGATTTACAAGGAGGACAATTAATACTGAACAAACAAGAACTGAAACTATGAATTATGAAAGAGCTGCAGCATCTGAAACTGACCACAGTGAACATGTGACACAGAAACAGAACCACAGTGCTGCAGTTTCACAACCACAGTTTGTCATGTCTGTTATGGATTGGGATTGTCTCGGTCAACTCACCATGTATTTTTTATTAGTAAGTTTTTTGTTTTTTTTTTATTAATTACTAGAAATTTCAGGCGACCCCATGTGGGATCCTAACCCCAAGGTTGAAAAACACTGTGTTAAGTGTTTGACAATATTTGTAAGTTTATATCTACATAAAGTTTGTTTAAAAGAAAAACCTTCCCATATTGCTTTTAACCTGTTAAACCCTGACCATATTTTCAGGGGAAAACCGCCTAAACAGACAAACCCAAAGTAAATGAAGAATTCCTTCACAATAATAAAGTTCATATGGATGTTCTTGGTGTCTATGGACATTTACAGACCTCACCGAATCTATTCCCATTGTCTAAAATATTGTATCTATTACTCTGCCTGAGTAAACTGGAACAAACTAAAAGAGAAATTGGAATTTTTTTATCCTTGCCTGTTTTTTTTTTTTTCAGCTGGATTGACGATGATATGCATAAATTAACTGTTCATGTCGGAGATTTTTAATAGCGTATATTTCACCCCACAAAGATTAAAAATCATGTTTGAACATTAAAGTTTGCACTAAAATACACTTTTGATGTACTTTTATTAACATTGGGGCAGTGGTTCTTAACCTTGTTGGCGGTACTGAACCCCACCAGTTTCATATGCGCATTCACCGAACCCTTCTTTATTAAAAAATACAATATGATTTTTTTCAAATTCAAGACACCGACATATGTTTTACTGGTGCACAAAATGAACCGTGCATTAACATCACTGTGCTCAAAGAACAAAACCAATACAGTGCATGAACTTACAACAAATTCCATACCTTTTCACAAAGACATGATCTTTTTTAATACTACCACACTGAAATGGTTTTAAGTTTTAACCTTATGTATTCCAATAATGAACTTATTGTATTTATGCTATTTATCATTTTTAACATTTTAACACACACCCATCACCTAATTTCCATCAGGCTACAATAATAATGAATATTTACTGCAAAACAGTGTGACTTCTGCTGTTGTGCATATGTATGTGTAGGCCGTCAGGTCAACCTGGTTTTTGTTTCATCTCGCTCCGAACCTTCCAAACCACGCAATTTTGACATAAAAAAAAAGATAATTGCATGTAGTGTATCAAAAAAAAAGTGCTCTTTATACTCCTTCAGTATTTTTGTGATCGTTGTTTTATTACGGCACTAGCTCGGCTTTAGCGTAATATGATTTCTCCGTCCGCGACGGTGCGTCAGTTGTCACATGATTGTAACTGACCAGTGCGGTGACTGAAAAATGTAAACAAACACTACACATGGCTGCCTCCGTGGTTAACAGGAAGTAGCAAAAGTTATAACAACGATGTGGAAAATACTCAAATAATTCATCGTCAGACGAGTGGAAGAGATTATAAACACTTCCGGATGTGTTGTAGTGCTATAAGCAACAACAATACACCGTGTATACTGGATGTCAATCAGAGAAAGAGTCTCTGAAGCCATTTGTTTACATACACAGACCTAGCCCGACACACACACCTGACTAATGAGTCGAGTGTGTGTCTTGACCTCCGCCGAACCCCTGAGACTGACTCACCGAACCCCTAGGGGTTCGATCGAACCCAGGTTAAGAACCACTGCATTAGGGTCTAAACTTTGAGCAAAAGTTGAAAAAAAACATCCATTGTCCTGATTTATTATATTTTTATAATAGATGAATATTAATAGAATTTTTTCAGCCCACGGGCGGGCTGATAGGGCTAAAGGGGTTAAGGAAATACACTGCGTTCAGCCCCCCCCACCCCCCACCCCTGTCTGTGATGTTTTGACTTATGAGAGAACAGACTCAGATGACGTGAAGCAGACGTACTGTCTCCGCTGCGGCTGCAGACGTCCAGAGTGTCCATCACAATCTTCCCCAAAGCTCGTCTGGAGACGTTCTGCAGACACAGACAATGTGTGAACTCATGGTGTTGAGTTTTAGGACGTTCTGCTCTGGTCCTCCTTAATTCAAGATTTTTTTGGTTAATTTAAGCAAAAAAAATCTGCTAATGGAACAAGTGAAAATTATCTTGGGAAGATTTCTTGAAATAAGATTTTCAAGATCTATTGTCTAAAAATAAGTTGTTTTATCTGACCTACACGTTCCTCTTTAGGTGATTGTCTTCTTTTAAGTGTGATGAGATATTTTGACTAGAAATGAGAAAACTACCCTTGGGTAAATTTTAATTTTTGCAGTGTTCAAGTCATTCCAACAAATGTAGACCATCAAATAGGATGGAAGCAGACCTAAGATATATTTATAGATAAAAGAATACCAGTGATTCAGTCTGCATGTAAAAAGATCTGTCCATCCAACTGGAGTGTATAAAAGTATAGTATTAATATTAACCTCCTGAGACTCAGGAAAGTAAACTTTTTTTTTGCTTGTTTTGTTTTACATTAAATAATTACCTAGCTTGGAAACGGCATGATGCAACAATACATTTTTTTCTCCAAATCAAATTTTATTTATCTAGAGCCAAATCATAACAAAAGTTGTCATGACACTTCACCTATAGAGCTGGTCGAACCCAGACTCCTCAGCCAATTGACAGAAACCCAACAGAATTCTGCAGGGGAATCCTTTTTGTATGGAATGTCCTTTGATGTGGACAGCTGTTTTGTTTTTTGTTTGTTTTTTACAGTAAAAGCTGTGAAACTGGTGTCCCCCACAGAGGACATGAGTGCATTGCTGGGTCTCAGGAGGTTAAAAGGTGGATGTAGTCATGTGGAACACCACTCCACTGGGTGCATGATTGTGTGTTTGTGTGATTACGTTGTTGCGTAGCTGCAGCAGGAGTGTCAGCGCATCGGTGAGTTTCTCCTCGAGTAAAGACAAACGCATCCTCTCCTTCTCCTGCGTCCTCCTGTCAGCCTCCTCCTCCTCAGGCCTCTGGGAAACAGGACGCAAAGATCAATTTAAAGACGCAATTTATAATTTTTAAAACTGTTTGTTATTATTGTTTGTATATTTCTGCTTTTTTTCTTTTCTTTTTCTTTTTTTTTTTTTTTTTTTTTTTTTTTTTACATATTTTGTGAATATTTTATAACTGAATAATTGGCTATAATTCAGATTATTTTATTCTCTAAATATGGAATAAGATGTATTTGTTGTTCTTATTATATTGATAGATGTTAAGTAGAGACAAACATGAAATGGTGGAGAAAAGGGTAGAAACGTGCATATATTAAAATGCTATTGTCACATTTTTTCCAGTTCACACCTCAGCTTGGAAGCTTTGACCACAAACCTCTGAACAGGCCATTTTTGACACGGCTGAAATATGAGAACAACACAGAATTCTAATAGATGCACAAAGACTAGTCAGTCAAAAGAAAGCAAACTGGTTTATATTAACTGTCAAAAGTAAGAAAATTATAGTTTTATTAAACAAAACTAGAAATGTAATTCTCTGCATCTAGAATACTGGATCTTTTCTCCTGTTTTTAATAAACAAGGATTTGTCATTTATTTGTTAGTGAGTCTGCCTGCAGTTCCATGTTATTCCACTGACTGACACTGGGTGGCAGTGTTGTACAGAGACAAGAGGGTAATGAACAAGATCCAATCCAACTTTATTTGTAAAGCACTTTAAAACAACTACAGTGGACCAAAGTGCTGTACAGAAGAATAAATAAAACCAAAATAAAAGACTAAAATGCAAAAATAGATTAAAATAATTAGAACTGCACAAAAAAGAAGTCAGTGCTGTGCAGAAGAATAAATCAAACTTAAATAAAAGAATAAAATGCAAGAATAGATTAAAAGACATAAAAAGCTCTACAATTTAACAACAAAAAAATAAGATCAATAAACCAATACCAAATAAAACCTAAGAATAAAAATAATACTAGTATGTAAGTGGAACTGACTAATACTCCTGCCAAGTCTGGGATTAGTTTAGAATTTAGAGATAATTAAAGATAATTGTAAAGTTGATTAAACTAATTTAACTGTCCTTTTTGGGTAGTTCAAACAAAGGTGAACATTAGTCTTAGCTTTCATCTGATCACAGTTTCTCTGCCAAATTAGGTGAATAATCTTCAAGAAATCAGTTCAAATCTTTAAATAATTCAAACTGGAATTAATTTGAAAAGAATCGGGCGAATAGTCTTGGAGAAATCATTGGACAAGAATCTCAGACGAATTCCTGTTTTATTCTACATACCCAGGAGGAGGTATAAAAATAAATATATGTGATTAAAAAGGACAAAAATCAACTCATGTGTTGACTCTGAATGCAAACATAATTTGACTGGAATTATTTAAATTTATTTCTTGCTTTTTGTTTGCAAATGTGTGTAGTTTGATTTCATGAGTATCGTTTTATTTGCATTAAAATGACGTGGGAACAGATTTTATTTTGTATTCTTACAGGAACACATTTTACAGCTGTAAAACATTTGTCATGTATTTTCTTTTTGCTAAAATTTTAATGACAAGTTGTTTTTTTTTTATTCTAACTTTTAAAAGGAGATCTTGCATTTTCTGCGATATTATTTGTATCCCTTGTGCTTGTTTTCTCACCATTTTGTCGTCTTATTGAATTTCGATTTTGCACTATGTATTCAAACAGCTGGACAATAACCTGCATTGAATCCTTCAGCGTAACGAACGATAGACCTGTGTATTTTCTGGACGGACTGAAACATCATTTTTCATTTTTCATCTTATGTGTGTCTGCTTTAAAAGTCCAGTTTGCCCGTTAACCTCTAAACCTTCACCAGGTCTTCATCGTAGTCCCACCTTGTCTTTTCCTGCGCCCCTGTTGGCCTCCTGCTCTGCTTTCGGACCCTTCCAGCGCCCCCTGCTGTCCTTGGAGGTGCTCAGGAGCTCTTTCTCATGTGGTTGCTTCTCAGATGGAAGGTGTTTGACCCCGTGGCTCTGACATCTGCAGGCAGAGCAGGTTCATATGCACCGTGAAAAACAGCCTGTGCTGGTACGTTGTGTTTGCGGACGACGTTTCCTCACCCTTTACCACAGCTGTGCACTGGGTGACTGAGCTTCTTCACCTCCAGCAGACCCCCCCCTCCTTCCTCCCTCAGCCCCCGCTCCTCCTCCTCTTCGTCGGAGGCAGCTCGGCCCTCCACCGCCCTCTGCAGACACTCTGCATCTGGAAACAAACACCACTGAATTTAACCCAGAAAGACCCAGGGCTACACTGTAAAAAAAAATCTGTAATTTAACAGAATTTTCACTGTTTGTCGTACAGATTTTTTCTGTATTTTTAAGATACAGGAAAATATCAATAAATGACAAAAATAGACTGTGATTTTACATGTCAAATGGAAAATAACACGAAAAAACTAACTGTGAATAACCTTAAAATTTTTTAAAAGAATTTTTTTTTTCTTTTTTCACAGAAAAATACAGTTCAAATACATTTGCAAATGTATCATAATTTCACAAATACTTATTTTCTATTCATGAGATTAAACTGTTAATTTAAAGTTTAATACTGTAAAAAGTAAAAATAAAACCAGATAAAATTACTGACAATGAACTGTAACAGAAGTATTTGTTCTGTCAGTTGAACCAGACTTGTTTATTTGACAAATATCTTGTGTAATTACAGGAGGTTTCACAACAAAAATGTTGAATAAATGTATTTTTGTGAATGTATAACATGTATAAGCACTGATAAACTGTCCAAATACAGTTTTTATCAGTGGATTGGACAACTGAGTCTCACTGAAAATTATATATATATATATATATATATATATATATATATATATATATATATATATATAAAGGGAATTGGATTGTTTTAATACATGAAAATATTCTTTATTAAACATTAAAAAGCAAAAAAAAAAAAGCAAAATCTCATGTAAAGTTAGGGCAAAAAACTATATTTTAATTATGGAAAATTACCATATTTTTATGAGATGGTTATTTCCTGTTATTTTACAATATTTTTATGTTTATGTTTATGCATTTGGCAGATGCTTTTTTCCAAAGCGACTTTTTCCGGCACCCCTGCTGCCGGAATATTACTGTTTTTTTACGTTTTTTTTTTTTTTTTTTTTTTTTACAGTGTACTTTTAGGGCAGTTCCCAGATGAATTTTTCTCTCGATTTTTAACCTTTCTAAAGTGATTAATCAGCATTTTAAGATAAGATATTCCTTTATTAATCCTACAATGGGAAATTCCAGAATTATAGCAGCAAGAGTGGAGCACAAACAAAACACAGGAACAAAAAAGAGCAAAATCAAAAATAAAGACAAATCAAAAAAGCTATAAATACTATTTACAGCTTATTATTATATTATCCTCTGTATTTTGCATTTTATCAGTATGAATCAGGAATTTTCCCGTATTTAATCTCACTGATCATGAAGATGTTCATAAACTAACTAGTAAATAAACTAGATAAACTACTTTAATTGAGTTTAACCCATAAAGACCCTGTGCTACGTATGTGGCAGTTTCAAATTTATTTTTTTTTTCTCTATATTTAACTTAAGTGATTTATCACTATTTACTATAATATTATCCTCTGAATTTTGTGTTTTTACAGTAAAAATCTGGTATTTTCCTATGTTTAATTCACTGATCATGTTCATAAAACATCAGATTAAAGTTTAAAGTTATTACATAAAAAACAGAGAAACTGAAGAAAAAGTGACTTTTTCAGGAAAATTTATCATTAATTGAACATAAACCCAGTGTGTCCATCCACTGTCACTGATCCAACTCCATGGGTTTTACTGGTGAGTAAATGTTGTAAAAGATGACGGTGTTTCCATGGTAACTACGGAGCCTCTGAATGTCCAAATATGGTCATATCTGATGACCATGAAAAGATGACGAACTGTATTTTACACCAATTATTTACATGTATTGATAGGATTAATGGAATTATTTACTTATTAATTATTAGATCTTAACAGTTGTAACCTTCAAAATTGCCCTATGTATCTTTTTTTTTTTTTTTTTTTAATCAAAAATGATCTATACATTCGTAAATCCATGCTGGCCTCATTCCATCGTTTAACTCCAACAGCAGATGTGTATCTTTTAGTCTCTTTTCTATCTTTTTGTAGAACAAATTTACAAACATCTTGCAAATCATATTTAGTCTCATGTGTTGAGAAGAACCGTTGTACACAGACAGGGAGTAACTTCAATTTTGCTTTATACGCTATTTTTTCATAGTGGTTTATACTTTGTTTTTAAAAAATAATAGAGATTTAACAAAGATTAAATTTTTATTTCCGTGAAAAAAATCATTTTGCTTCCATTAAAATAAGTTTTCACTAACAATAATAACTTTGGACATACGCTATTAGAAAAAAATGTGAAAAATGTACTAATAAAAGCTGATATTTTCCCCTTTAAAACACACTGTGTCTGATTTTATCACTCACCTGTCTTGCTGCCGGCGTCTTCTGCTTCCACCGGGTAAGAAGGTTCATGAGTGGGGTCAGGGATGCAGCTGCAGCAGGATCTGAGGGTGAAAGTAAAGATCTGTGGGTAAAAGAATCTGAGGGTGAAAGTAAAGATCTGTGGGTAAAAGAATCTGAGGGTGAAAGTAAATTTCACACTTCAAATACTGCAAAAACATACAGTTCACAGTCGTGGAAAAAATTATGAGACCACCCCTCGTTGTTTGTCCAAATTTTTATTTATAGTTTAAGTAATATCCACTGAAATTCATTCAAATCTTTAATTATCGACTCTTCCTTATTGATTCGCAAATGATTTTACAGTTAATATTTCCAAATGCTGTAAAACTATTGCAGTTTACCGCAGTTTTTTTTCTACACGCAGACAAAAAATTCTTCGCCCACCCCTTGTTTTCTTCATTTTCTTGTTCATTTTAATGTCTGGTCCAACTAAAGGTCCATTTGTTTGGACAAATATAAGACTGGTCAACAACAAACTTATTGTTTCAGTTTTTTGAGCTGATTTAAGATAATTTTGGTGTGCTGAATCCAAAAATCACATTCATTTTGCTCAATCAGGTCAACTTTCTGAACTATGCTACATATTGGCTTTTGAACATTTTTGCTTACATTTATGGGCATTTTCACATCATATGATACAAAATTCTTTCATATTTCTTGCAATAAACAAGTTCTGAAGATTTTACTTTTGCCAATTAATGATTCATGTTTTTTTTAATATTACAGGTGAATGAAATGGCTTCGACTAGAAGATCTTGCAAAAATAAGCCTAACGTATTCTGCTACATCTGCGCTGAATACACCATTGTACCTAACAGGAATCAAGTCACAAGCTTCATAAAGTGTGCTTACCAATCTTGTTTTGGTATTAATTATTATATTTTGTGAGAAGATAAAATTTTTCAAAATCAAATTAGCAAAAAAAACCTGACCTGATTGAGAAAAACAGATGTCATTGTTGGATTTAGCGGTGCAAAATGGTCCGAATTCAGTTGAAAAAACGTAGACAAGTTGCAAAAAACATTTTTTTTGTAACCCAGTGTAATGATACCAAGAAAAATAGCTCATAGTAGTTGAATTTCAGAGCTGATATCTATCTATTTAACATGTTTTCTTGATGAAAACCAAAATCTCTTCAGTTCTTCCATCAGTATCTGTGTCATTGTACTGACAAAAACAGTGCTTTTATTCATTCCATGTTTTCTTTTCTGTCTGTTTTTAGTCACATGACACACAGGAGTTAGGACTGGATTGCAGAACCATTGTTTTGGATGACGTTTGATGGTCTAATAAGTTTTTATGCAACTGTATTTCCAGTACTGCACAGAAAAGACCAACATTATGTTAGTTTAGTAAAACTCTAATGACCGCACATATGCATTTACATCCAATCTGATAGATGTGATGTATGAACAGCAGGAAAAACTCAAGTTTCAGGGTAAAAACTGCTTCTCATATTAATCACTGCAGTATTTATTCTATGGAATGAGCTGAAGTATTTGCAGAGTTAAATCCAGGTGGGACTGTGGTGTTTTTGACCAGGCTGTGAACTCAGCTCCGACCTAATGACCACGTAAGTAGGACTGTAAATATTTACAGAGCAGGTGAAATTAGGTCAGGCTCTAATCTGAGCCGTCAAGATTCGGGTTGATTGGTAGCACATCAGTGTTGTTTTTATTTTATGTGTGTGAGTGTGTGTGTGTGTATGTGTGTGAACAGCCAGGATGTCCGTTCATGTTTGGACCAAGGTAATTATCGTTAACGAAAACTAACGAAATGACAAAAACTAGAATTGTAAAAACATCTTCATTAACTGAAATACATAAAAACTGTAATTAAAAGAAAAAAAAACGATAACTAACTGAAACTGTATTGTGTGTTTACAAAACGACATTAAAGCTACCTAAGTGTCAGTGCATTAGGTCTGAAAACGTGTCTGTATATGGTCTTCTATAGATTCTAAAGACATTGTGTTAAATGTGTCAGTCCTAGTGGTTTTTCTAATCCACACACGTGGGTTTTTCATCAATCTCAGTCTCACTCCAGGTTTTGCATGTAACCCATCGTGTCCACTGGTGTTACATGCAGAACCTGCCCATTTAAACACAAAATAATTGCGAATGATTTTGCAACAGCGGCCATTTTTGTGAAACACTCTGCGTTGAATAATTAGTTCAATTCCCGAAATGCACCTGTGAGAGAATAAAATTATTTTTTTTAAAAAAGCATGTAATTTTCGTGTCCTTTTTGACCATGTTACATGCAGATTTTTGTATTAAATATAATATAAAACAATATGAAAATGTGTTTTATCTGAAAAATTGTCTCTCTTTTATCTCAGTAAGTCTAAGATTGTTATGATTCTTGATATTTGTATTCTTACGTATGTTTTGCGACTTTGCATATTTGTTAAATTTCATTGCATGTTCGGAATAAATCACTAAAATCACAAATCACAAAAATATAGATCCAAAGTACTTCCAAACTTGCTTCATAACATTAGTCTACATCTGGTTTGAATTTTCAGCCCCATGTCCTGTTGTTTAGGACCAGTTTGATAGGAGCACATATATGAGAAGCAAAAACAACTCACTGGTCAACAACACATTTATTGTTTCAGTTTTTTGAGCTGATTTAAGATAATTTTGGTGCTGAATCCAAAAATCACATTCATTTTGCTCAATCAGGTCAACTTTCTGAACTATGCTACATATTGGCTTTTGAACATTTTTGCTTACATTTATGGGCATTTTCACATCATATGATACAAAATTCTTTCATATTTCTTGCAATAAACGAGTTCTGAAGAGTTTACTTTTGCCAATTTATGATTAATGTTTTTTTTAATATTACAGGTGAATGAAATGGCTTCGACTAGAAGATCTTGCAAAAATAAGCCTGACGTATTCTGCTACATCTGCGGCGAATACACCATTGTACCTAACAGGAATCCTGTTAGAAAATGATTTAGTTTCTCTTAAAACCTATTTTGGGTGAGAACTATATAAAAAATCAACTGATAAAATCACAAAAATGTAATCAATTTTGTGAGAAGATCAAATTTTTCAAAATCAAATTAGCAAAAAAACCTGACCTGACTGAGAAAAACAGATGTCATTTTTGGATTTAGCGGTGCAAAATGGTCCGAATTCAGTTGAAAAAACCCAGACAACTTGCAAAAAACATTTTTTTGTAACCCAGTGTAATGATAAATAATTGTGAAGAGCTGACAGAGTTCAGTCATAATTCCTGCTTTTTATTACACACATGTCATTTCCCATTAGACGCAGTCGTCTGATCTGCTGTTGAAATGAACATACTTTAATATTAGTGGTCACGTTTCACATCTCGTGGTCACATTTGTCACATTTGTTCTTTCATGTGATGTGCGAGTCAAATAACTGAACTATTAATACGCAGCGTGTGCAAATGGAAGGAATCTGAGAACAATCTGTTTACTGTCAGCGTTAGAAAGAGCGTCTTTGTTCAACATTAAAACAGCAGCTAAGTGCGTTCATCCATTATTACGTATAGTTTGTAACTTAACCTGAGAGCTGCAGTGCATTGAATTACAAATGAGCAGCGCACACAGGCAAATGTTGTGTGAATGCTTGAACAGACACACCCATGGACTTCCCCTGATTCAGTCCAAACCACAGTTGTATAAGACCTGGACCTGGACCTGGACTTGTACCTGTACTGGAGCAGCTCTGACTCCAGCTGGTTGATCCTGGACTGGAGCTGGGGTACCGCCTGGGCCTGTTCCTGGATCATCCGGACCCTCTGGAGCCCCAAACTCAGAGCCTCCCTGGCCTCCTCCGCCCGCCTCCTGATCGACATCAACAAGGGTTAGCATCAAGTCATCCAAGCCTGCCTTCCACGATGCAAAGCTGGACGAATAAATTACATAACAGCGCTGTGTGTGCACCTGGAGTCGATGCTCAGGGCCAGTTTTAACCCGTTAAGACCCAGTGTTACTTATGTGGCAATTCCAAGATAGTTTTTTTCTCTAAACATGGTATTTGAAATCTATCTGATGGGACATTTTAGAGACAATTTGACAGATTAGTGTTGTTAATGACCCACATTTTTACTTTTAAATTAATTTTTGCTTTAATTGGACCATAAGGGATTATCCAAAACAAGGAGCTACTTTATATTGAATTTAACAGGTGGAAAATCTCCTGATCGATCAGCTGTTTGTTGTGTCTTCCTACATATTCTGGTAACCCTTTCATGCATACTGGTCACTGCAGTGGACAGTTATTCTACAGCTGTTCTCTTGTATATTCGTGGATTTTTTATTTTTTATTTTTTTTACTTATTTTTTCAAACATATCTTTATTAAACTTTTAAGACACTACATATCTTTTCTGACATGAATTGGTAACATTATGTAGATCTCTCCTGAGCAAAAAACCCAGAATCACAACTCCTCCCCAGTTTTCACACAATTTATCAGTAAATACATGTTTCTGTGCATCAAAAATTAAACGTGTGGTGTCCAGCTGAGTGGACATTTTTGCAACTTCATGAAAAATAGGTTTATAAGAATTTTTTTTTTTTTCATTATTATTTTTTTTTATTTTTATTTTTTTTTAAATTATTTTTATTTTATTTATTTATTTTTTAAATTTATTTTTCAGAAGAAAATTTTCAAATGCATTGTTTTTTTCATGCCTAAAGAGGAATAAAAACACTCAGGAAAAAATTTTGATTAAGGTTCTCATAATTCGTGCATGAAAGGGTTAAAAACACGACTGATACGAAATAGTCTGGTTTGTTTGTTAACACTTTAGCAGCAAAACTATTGGTTGAATTCATACCAAACTGGGTTTATAGATTTCCAGTGACTCAGACGAGATGTGGTTACATTTTGGGAAAAGTAGGTCAAAGTTAAAATTTTTTAGGAATTTTTCAAATCCCCCCCCCACCACCCATTTACTTAAAATGGCCAAAATTTGTCTATGCTGTCTAAGTCTATGTTGACATCAGCACATGCACATGTAACATAGTTATTATAGTACTTTTAAATCCTGATAAACTGGGAGGTAGCGCCCCCTTGTGGTGCAGGATGTTTGTTAAGTATAAGTTTATTGATTTGAATAATAATGTTATTTTTGTAATTATTCTGATTATTCTTTTAATTTAAGTGTGTTATCTGGCATTGTTTTAGTCGTAGTCCTGTGTTGTGTTTGGTCCTCCACCCTCTTCTTCATTGGTTTATGTCCGGTCTTCTTCATCTACTTCCAGGGGTACCCCAATATAAAGTCGGGGTCCTCCCCTTCCTCTTCCCTTTTGTAATGTGTCGTTACGGGAAGAGGTAGGTCATTTGTTTTTATCTATTGTCATCGTGCATTATTAAGTGATTTTCTGTTCCTTTTTGGCATTTAACTGGATCTATGTTGTTGTCTGTGTGGTGTTCCAGTGGATTGTGTGCCAGTACTGATTGACTGTGCATGTGTTTGACGGGTGAATGGAGTACGAGTGTTGAGAACATGCTAACCGCTGTCTTCTCATTATAGTTTTGGGCTGGACTGTAGTCGGACTGACTGTATTTTAATTTACATGTTCTCAGGAAATAAACGGAGTGCGAGTGTCCATTACTCCTCCAGTCTCAACGTTGTGTCCTGTGGGTCCATCTTGCATCACAACACAAAGAAACACAACGCAGAGAAAATACCAGCGGTCACACATAGACATGATGACATCAGCTGGATCGATGCCAAAATAAGATACAGCAGTGTTTCTCAAAAAGTGGGGTGGGCCCTCCCGGGGGGGCGCGAAGGGTTGCTGGGGGGCATGGAATCATTCCTAGGTGTTTATTTTTTCTTCAGGTTAGAACATGTAGCAGGTGGAACTAATGTTTTAGCGTTGGAGCATTCTGGACTCATTTTAGGGACGTACAACAAACAAATCTACTGCCATGGTGATCTGTCACTAGACTGGACCAAGAGTTTAGGTTTGGAGAGTGGACAAGGACTGGACTGGAAAAGAAAAATGTGCAATGTTTCTGGTTTTGCACAGGTTGTACAGTTTGCACTTTTATGTTCTGAGATGTGCAACATAAACGGGCTCACTGCAGCCACTGATATTGTTAAAATGTTCATCTTTGTTATCAAAATGTGTTTGTTGTTCTACAAAAAAAATGTACCTTATTGTCATAGTTGTAAGATAATTACACATTTTCTATTTTAAATTGGAAAAATGATGTCTCAGGGAGCAGTCTTGTTGAGTTCATTTATATTGTTCAATCAAAAATCTACGTTATTTTTAATTTGCACAACAAATTATTCAAGGAAAAGCAAAAAGTATTTTTACAATATTGATGTTTCTTTCAATAAAAGTAATAATTGCACCACAGGTACAATGTTGTTGGGGTTGAGGGGGGGCTTGGAGATTTTTCATGCTCCAAAGGGGGGCCCGACAGAAAAAGACTGAGAACCACTGAGATACAGTCTGTGTGAGGGGCGGCGTTTGTTGTGCCTGGAACCACTTGTTTGCATTTTTGTGATTTTTCTCAAGTTTTCTGAAGAATACTCATCAAAATTTAGATGTGAGGTGAATTCGTGGTAGATTTCTGTAAATTTGAATCTCCAGGATCAAAAATTAACTTTGTGGCTCGAGTTGAAGAAGTTTGGGAACCCCTTCCATTGACCAAAGAACATCCAACATCATCGTAAACCCTGGACCACCACGGGACCCTCAGTCCAACCTGATCTGTGCGTTCTCCTTCCTCAGCGCAGACTCGATGCCTTGCAGTTTGCGGACTTCACGGTACGCCCAGCGAAGCTCCTCCTCCAGACGTTCATTGAACTTCATGGCCTCCTCCAGCTGACCGTCACGGGAGGAGCGGATCAGCTTCAGCTCCCGGAGGAGGGGGTCCCTGATGTCCCGCCTCCTGGCCGCCCTCCTGGCCGCCTCTCCAGCAGCTCCTTTAATCCTGTGAGTGGGGACCAGTTTCCCCTGGATGAAGGTGATGGATGTAGCAGGAGACGAAGCTTTGGAGCTCAGACTGGAAGGAGGATGGAGGCTACGAGCTCTTTCCCTTCGCAGAGCCACCTCCAGGGCCAAACAACGGGCGTCACTGCCCTGAAGAGCAGAGCGGAGGTCCTCCACCAGCTCCCTGAGAGCCTCTGGACAAGACAGGACAGCTGATGTTAGCCGTTAGCTCTGAGATGAACTGTCAAACCCAGACACTGCACATGTTAAATATGAATGGATGAATTTAGTTCAATATTGGGTAACGCTTTATATTTATGTACCTGTAATGATTTAATAGTAATAAACCATTATAACTCCCTAAAATATGCACATTGTTGATATTATTTCATAGAATATAATGACCTTGAACTATTTTTGTGATCACTTTCAAACTCCTTTTTGTAGTGATTTAAAACTTATGAATTATCACCATTTCATATAATATTATTCTCTGCATTTAGGATTTTTCAGCGAAAATCAGGTATTTTCCTATATTTAATATTTCACTAGATCCATGTTTTTCAACCTTGGGGTCGTGACCCCCTGTGGGGTCGTCTGGAATTAAAATGGGGTCGCCTGAAATTTCTAGTATTTGATAAAAAAAAAAAAATTCTAATAAAAATATTTTTAATAATTCAATATACATTTCATTATAGTTAAAACACAACACACTTTTCCTAATAAAAATCAAGTCCAAATAAACTGCAGGTTATAATATCTGAGAGGGCAAATCCTGACTGATCCGATCATGTGACTGCATGCTCATAGTTTCAGTTCTTGTTTGTTCAGTATTAATTGTCCTCCTTGTAAATCACAGCTGGACTGACTGGACAGATCCTGACCAAGGAAAATCAAATTCTCCTTTTGTGCAGTAATCTACACCTGGATTTACTGCCTCTGTTCATAATAATATACATTATATAGACTAAATGTGTCTAAAATTAACATTTATTTGCAACATAGTATAGCAAACTATTACATGATCAAAAACAAATAAATTTTTTGCAAAAAAAAAAAAAAGTCTACATTTTGAATGTCTGGGGTCATCAGAAATGTGTGATGTTATGAGCCAAAAAAGGCTGGGAACCACAAGACTAGATGTTCACAAAAAGTGTAAATTCAAAGGTTATTAAATCCAAATGGGGAAAACTGGAGAAAATGTGTTTTTGAGCAAAATATATCATCATTTCACATCATAATCCATTTATGTTCAGTTAATAAGTGGTTGTAGATGATTGTTTTTGTTAAACTCCGTGGCTTTTACTGGTGAATCAATGTTGTAGAAGATGACGGTGTTTCCATGGTAACTACAGAGCCTCTGAACGTCCAAATGGGTCATATCTGATGACCATGAAAAGATGAAGAACTGTATTTTACACCAATGTATTGATAGGATTAATGATCAACAATTATTACATATTTTACACTGCCTGACTCTTGCTCTATCAAAACACCCTGGTCTCTTTCGTCTCTCTTAATTTTTTTTTTTTTTGTTTTTTACATTTTCGTCTACAACTGAGGCCTGTCCTTTACATTTCACATTGATTTACTGTAATTAAATAAATGAATGAAATGAATTCCCAAATTATATTGTTGCTGTAAATGGGTGACCCAATAAAAACAGCTCCATGACTCTTTTTTGGCCCCAACTCTGAGTTTAGGAAACACTGTACCTGTTATTAACAGTAAGCTGATTTAGTTTGATAAGCTGACTGATTAACATTATTAAATATAACAGGATAAGGCTTTAAGTCCACTGGCCTGGGTCTAAATAAATACAAAACAAATATTCTATCAACACAGAATATATTCAACTCTAAAGGTTTGTATGTTAATTTGTGTAAGTGATTATAAGTGTCTTGTGATTTCAATATAAGCATGTTCATGATGCTAATTATGCTAATTAACATGCACATACTGTTTACAGGAAATACTTAGGAGGACCTTAATATAAATATAGATACAACTCTTGAAACAGAAATGCATAAAGAACTATTACATCAACTCTCAGTGGCTTTAGATCAGATGTGTCAAACTCATTTTAGTTCAGGGGCCACATTCAGCCTAATATGTTCTAAAGTGGGACAGACCAATAAAATAATAGGATAAGAACTTATAAATAATATCAGTTCCAGAGTTTTCTCTATGTTTTTGAAATAAAAAAGTAAAATTTCTTAATGAAAATGTTTACATCGACAAACTATACTTGAACATAACATAAAAAATATATGAACAACCTGAAAATTCTGAAGAAAAATCAGTGCAATTTTAACAATTTTGCAGCATAGTTTATCATTTATACATGTGCATCACAACTTACAGATCCCAGTGGATCTACAAATACACAAAACATTTAATAACAGACAGAATATTATTAAAATTTCAATTACTTCTATCAAGACATTTCAGGCTGTTCTTATTTGTTCAGGTTATTCACATTTTTTGTAAAAGGCTAGTCTGTAAATGCAAACATTTTTGTATAATTTTACTTTGTTTACACTAAAACAAAGAGGAAAAAAAGCTTTTTTCATTATTTATACTGTAGGTTATTATGGTAGTATTTTACTGGTCTTACTCACTTAAGATTGAATTGACCTAAAATGATTTTAACATCCCTGACTGTTAATATCTTCAGTGTAATTTTTTATCTATCTATCTATCTATCTATCTATCTATCTATCTATCTATCTATCTATCTATCTATCTATCTATCTATCTATCTATCTATCTATCTATCTATCTATCTATCTATCTATCTCTTTTTTGTCCATTTTCTTGCCTATTTTGTTCATTTTTAAATTAATTTGGTCTCGTTTTGTTGATGTTTCACTCATTTTGCTGCTTATTTGTTGTCTTTACACATCTTGATGATTATGTTTGTTTATTTTGGTCACTTTTTTTTCTTATTTTGTTAACTTTAATGACTTAATGTAGCACCCCCCCCCCCCCCCCCATTATCTATCTATCTATAGCAACAAAATGTTGATATTACCAATGTGTTCATTGTGCTACTGATTTATGTTCATTTTTCTCCATTTTCTTGCCTTTTTTTTTTATCAGTTTTTATCTCGTCTTGTACATTTTTCATTAACTTGGCTGCTTATTTTTTTGTCTTTACTCATTTTGATTCTTATGTTTGTCCATTTTTGGCAACTTTATTCTTTATTTTGTGAACTTTTTTTGTAATCAATTTTAATCTATCTATCTATCTATCTATCTATCTATCTATCTATCTATCTATCTATCTATCTATCTATCTATCTATCTATCTATCTATCTATCTATCTATGTCTTTTTTTGTCCATTTTCTTGCCTATTTTGTTCATTTTTAAATTAATTTTGTCTCATTTTGTTCATCTTTCACTCATTTTGCTGTTTATTTGTTGTCTTTACACATTTTGATGATTATGTTTGTTCATTTGGTCACATTTTTTTCTTATTTTGTTAACTTTTATTAATTAATCTAGCACCCCCCCCCCCCCCCCCCCCAGTTATCTATCTATAGCATCAAAATGTTAATATTACCAATTTGTTCATTGTGCCACTGATTTGTGTTCATTTTTCTCCATTTTCTTGCCTATTTTGTTCAGTTTTTGTCTCGTTTTGTTCCTTTTTCACTAACTTTACTGCTTTTTTTTTTCTTTACTCATTCTGATGTTTATGTTTGTCCATTTTTGGCAACTTTATTCTTTATTGTGTGAACTTTTTTAATTAGTCATACATTTTTCCTATCTATCTATCTATGTCTGTCTGTCTGTCTGTCTGTCTGTCTGTCTATCCTTTCTTTCTTTCTTTCTTTCTTTCTTTCTTTCTTCCTTCCTTCCTTCCTTCCTTCCTTCCTTCCTTCCTTCCTTCCTTCCTTTCTTTCTTTCTTTCTTTCTTTCTTTCTTTCTTTCTTTCTTTCTTTCTTTCTTCCTTCCTTCCTTCCTTCCTTCCTTCCTTCCTTCCTTTCTTTCTTTCTTTCTTTCTTCCTTCCTTCCTTCCTTCCTTCCTTCCTTCCTTCCTTTCTTCCTTCCTTCCTTCCTTCCTTCCTTCCCTCCTTGGATGCTTTAGTCCACAGTACCTGTCTCTCGCTCCTCTGCAGTCGGACCTTTCTCTGCTCTGGTTCCAGGTCCATTCTGATCCCTGTTCAGATCAAAGCTCACGCACTTTCTCCTCCTGACGCGCGGCCACCGGAGCCGGATGCGCCTCTCCACCAGCTCGGTGTCTTCAGTCAGGGGCAGACGCCAGGCGCACTGTCCGGTGCCTTTACGCGCAGTGCGCACACGGAAGTACCCACAGAGCCTGGAGTGGAAGTCTTTAAAGCCCAGCTGAGAGGGCAGCCCCGAACACACGTCCTCAAACTCCTCATCTTCCTCCAGTTTTTCTCGCTCTTTGTTCCTCCTGTCTCCGGTCAGACCCAGCACGGCGCACAGGGCGGTGAAGTCCGCCGCAGACACCGTGTCGTCCCGGTTTGGGTAGGCCAGGTGGTGGAAGACCTCCTGCAGGTACTGGTCTATTCCAGTGGCCAGAACCACGATTTCGTTCTCCACGCCGGGGTCGGGGCAGTGGTGGTGGGCCAGCGCGCTCCGGAGCCACTCGCTTTTACGCGCGGTTCTCGGTGAGGACCGGACGCACGGCGGAGGCTCCATACCTGCACTGGGGCTTCTGGACATGAACACCAGTAGGATGTCTTTACATAATAAGAAAGACACACCCCAAGTGGCTCCGAGGTACAGAAATTCCCAAGAAACCCCGCATTAGGAGCCTTCCCGGAGCGTCAAGTCAGGATCTGATGCCCCAGGGTGGAGAAAAGAGTCCCTGTCCACGGACTCCACCCTCTGGAGCCACACACACCGACCACATGTGTGTGCGCTCCAGTGTGTTACACCCATAGTAATGCATGAGGAACCCTGAAGAACACCAGAACCCAGCTGTGGCCAGCATGATTAGAACAGATGTTATATTTATTTTCTTTTTTCTACATTTTTTTTATTTGGTAGTGGTTTGTTGTTCTTATTTATCTGTTCTATTCTATTTATTTGTTTATTTTATTTTATTTATATTGTTGTTTTTAATTGTGTGGCTTTTAACTCTTTCATGCATGAATTATGAGAACCTTAATCAAGATTTTTTTTTTGTTCCTGAGTGTTTTTATTCCTCTTTAGGCATGAAAAAAAAAAACAAAAAAAAAACAAAAAAAAAAAAACCATGCCTAAGGAAAATTTTCTTATGAACCTTTTTTTCATGGAGTTCCAAAAATCTCCACTCAGCTGGACACCATGCATTTCATTGCTGAAGCAAAGAAACGTGTATTTACTGATATACCATGTGAAAACTATGAAATAAAAACATTTTGAATGCTTATTCTAGGTCATTCATTTCTCAGACAGGGGTAGTTGTTTGTTTACCTGCTTTACTAGTTTGTCTGATAAATGAATTATCTAAAAAATTATATGTGGAAGACAGTATGAACCTTTAGCAGACATTTTTAATGCTGCTAATCTGAAGTTTTCTCACATTTTAACACTCTAATACCAGTCAGTACTCACTTTATGGTGATAAAAAAAAAAAAAAAAAAAAAAAAGGTGGTTTTTGACCAATTTTTAGGTGGTTTTGGGGTCATTTTGGAGTGATTTATAGGTAGTTTTGAGTCATTTTTAGCTGATTTTAGGGTAATTTTTGGGTGAATTTGGTGATTTTTGAGTAGTAACTTATCATTTCTACATTAAAAAAAAGACAACTTTAAAAAAAAAAAAAAAAACCCAACCTGTTAATTACAGACTTATAACTAATAGTATGAATGTCAGTGTATGGGATGGTGCGTAAGTGTCCACAAACAACAAAACAAACAACAAAATCCATGAATATACAAGAGAACAGCTGGAGAAGAACTGTCCACTGGAGTGACCACTGTGCATGAAAGGGTTAATCTATTCTTGTATTTTATTCTTTTTATTTGGGTTTTATTTATTCTTCTGTATAGCACTATTTTTTTTTTTTTGGTTTGTTTTTTGGTTTGTTTTTGTACAGTTTCTGTGTCTTTAAATCTATTCTGTATTTTATACTTTTATTTTGGTTTGAATTTTTCTTCTGTACAGCACTTTGGTCCACTGCAGTTGTTTTAAAGTGCTTTACAAAGAAAGTTGGATTGGATTGAATTTAGGAGGTTTCATCTGAATTTTTTTTTTTTTTTTTTGTCCATTAAAATACCCATAACCATAACCGTGACCAAAACCATCTACTAATGTAAACTGTTTAATACCTGTTGTTCCATTAATCCTATCAATACATGTAAATAATTGGTGTAAAATACAGTTCTTCATCTTTTCATGGTCATCAGATATGACCCATTCAGAGGCTCTGTAGTTACCGTGGAAACACCGTCATCTTCTACAACATTGATTCACCAGTAAAACCAGTAGAGTTGGATCAATGACAGAGGATGGACACACTGGGTTTATGTTCAGTTATTGAAATCTTTACTGGAAAAGTCACTTTTTCCCTCAGTTTTCTGTTTCTGATATAATAACCCTCAACTTTAATCTGATCTTAAATGAACATCTACATGATCAGTGAATTAAATATAAAAAATACCTGATTTACACTGAAAAAAACATAAAACAAAAAGGATAATTGTTATAATAATAATAAATGGTGATAAAACATTTAAGAAAGGTTATATATAGGTTGAAAAAATATATTTTGGAAGTGCCACAGAAGTAACACTGGGTCTTTCCTGGTGAAATTGAAGCTGATTGTGAGTCTTAGAACACAGCTGTGATTCTGTTGAAGGTACAAATCTTCCTATCCTGCTCATTACATAAATATTACAGTGGATAATAACTCACTTCATCTGATATTTGTTGTGCTCAGAGTAAACATCTGCATGTTTCATGAGCATTAGCAAATGAAAGCCAGTATTTGAGTCAGTATTTTCAGCTCTGTCAGGTGTTGGAATAGTTTTTAGTTTAGTTTAGTTTATTTCAGACACAGACATAATACAAAACATATGAAACAAAAAAAAAAAACCCAAAACAAAAAAAATAAATGAATAAATAAATAAATAAATAAATAAATAAATAATAATAATAATAATAATAATAATAATAATAATAATAATAATAATAATAATAATAATAATAATAATAATAATGATAAACAATACACAAATAGAAAATCAAACAATTTTGATCACCACTGTGTTACAAATTTGACAGATTTTCAAGTTTTTAACCTTTTATACACTCAAAAAAATGATTCTTGGCTCTAATAAACATGAAGTAATATTTTAAAGTAAAATGTAACTGAAATATATGAAATTTAAAGTTTATTTATCTGAAAAAGTCAAACATAATGTGAATATGCTTAGTATAAAATGAATCTAAACAAATAAAGTAAACTTTATTTACTAGATCACATAAAAAGGCTGAACGTCACAGTCAAATACAGTTTATGTAAAAGTTTGCATTAACTAAATCAAATCTGACTGAAGGTATTTAATTTACTCATATTGACTCAATATGATAGAAAAAAACATTGTATTAAATGCAACTCTTTACATTAAACTTATGTAATAAAATTACATGGAAAATTTACATGTAATTAAAATACATAAAGTCAACATTTTTGGCTTAATTATTTTTTTGAATGTAGTTCGCTCATGGAATACTCTGAAATACAAAACGTCAACCTTAGTGTGTTACTGGAGGACATAACAAGACTGTATTACTTTTGAGAATTTTTTTCAAACATTTTTTTTTTATTATGTAGAAGATCGAGGTTATTATGTTCAGCTATTTGATGATGAGAACGGGGGTGAGATTAAATAAGTGTTTCTTCTTCCCACTCCTTTTCTAGTGTAGATGAAGGATTTTGGAATTTTAAATTGCATGTATTATGTAAATGCTCAAAATAAACAAACAATGATGAAATGAAAAGGTGAATGAAGTTACCATATTTGGTTCCTTATCCATAAGTGGCAAAAAAAAAAAAAAAAAAAATTAAATCCAACAAGTATATATAAAAAATACAAGAAAAACACATGTAAGGTGAAAAGAACATGCATTTTTGAATATTACAACATCACTTTTAAAACACTAGAACAATGTAGAAGTAACTTTTCTGTTGGACATGTGTGCAGAACTTTACCGATATTTTCTAAATGTTGAAAAAACTTAAGGGTGTGATGTCAGTTTTTCCATTAAATCCCAAATGCGATAATTTGTTTATTATTGCGAGATGACACGAGAAGTCCTTCCATAAACATGGCAGCAAATGTAAATATGGCGTTAATTTACAGATATATTCATTATTATTATATTTTACCCCTCTGTCTCCTACTAAATTAAAAAATGATTCAGTTTCCTGCTGTTTCCACACATACCACACCATGTTTTTCCTAAAACTCTTCTTCTTCGCTTGTTTTAACGTCCGTCAACATCTGTTTGTTTTTATTCATGTGACTCTAGTTGCAGAAATTTGCAGTTGTGTGTGATATACCATTTGTGCTACGCCTGAAAAAAACCACCTCTTGCCAGCACAAAAACTTTTAATCGAAAACAAGAGTTTTGGTGAAATTTTTTTTTTCCATTAGGTAAACTTTTGTGCGTAAATTATGTTCGCGTAATTTGGAGGGTCGATGGAAAAGCGACTACAGTCAGTGCTGGTCCAGACCCCTGTCCACATCCACATGACCCCTTTGAACATCAGTCCTTACATTAGTTCCATTACTGCATGGAACTGAACAAAGCAGGTGGACCTGACAGACCCTGGAGACCACATTGGACCTGATAGACCCTGGAGACCACATTGGACCTGATAGACCCTGGAGACCACATTGGACCTGATAGACCCTGGAGACCACATTGGACCTGACAGACCCTGGAGACCACATTAGACCTGATAGACCCTGGAGACCACATTGGACCTTACAGACCCTGGAGACCACATTAGACCTGATAGACCCTGGAGACCACATTGGACCTGACAGACCCTGGAGACCACATTGGACCTTACAGACCCTGGAGACCACATTAGACCTGATAGACCCTGGAGACCACATTGGACCTTACAGACCCTGGAGACCACATTGGACCTTACAGACCCTGGAGACCACATTAGACCTGATAGACCCTGGAGACCACATTGGACCTTACAGACCCTGGAGACCACATTTGACCTGATAGACCCTGGAGACCACATTGGACCTTACAGACCCTGGAGACCACATTAGACCTGATAGACCCTGGAGACCACATTGGACCTTACAGACCCTGGAGACCACATTAGACCTTACAGACCCTGGAGACCACATTGGACCTGACAGACTTTGGAGACCACATTGGACCTTACAGACCCTGGAGACCACATTGGACCTTACAGACCCTGGAGACCACATTGGACCTTACAGACCCTGGAGACCACATTGGACCTTACAGACCCTGGAGACCACATTAGACCTTACAGACCCTAGAGACCACATTGGATCTTACAAACCCTGGAGACCACATTGGACCTGAGACTGCTCCCTCACTGACTGTTGCTGTCACTGTTTCATAATGTGTGCAGAAATGACCAGAAATAGTCACTTGCCCAACAAAAAGTTAAAGACACAGACTCAAACTATGGAAAATATTACCTCTCCACATCAGAGTATCTTGTGCGGCAGAGGTACAGTAAATGATCTCATCTGGTCCGGTACTTTAGGGGATCATGTGGCCTCTGTCATCCAGTCACCAAACCAAAGTGCTGAAGCCCAGAATGAGTCATGCACATGTTTCTATTTGCACCTCCAACAAAGTGAATCTTAAGTGGACCTGAGTCACCGCCTGTGTGACAGCAACAACAAAAAGACTAAATAACTCCAGATCTTGCGTCCTCGTGTCAGACAGCAGTCGTCCAGCGCTCCCACACCCTCACAGCGGAGTTAAACTTTAACTCTTTCCCTGGAAACCCAGCAGCTCCCAGCGGAAATACCTTTCTCCACCCTGAGCTCAGCACTTGTCACATACCTGACAGCCATAACAATGAGGAGATGTTTGTCATGTTCACCTGGGCATGACCCAACCTGACAAATTACACAAAAATAGGCACATTTAGATAGCCATAACATATAGTGTCCTGAGCAAAAGTCTACAAACACCATTAGAATTGTTGTTTTTGCAAAGTTTATATGAATGAATGAATTCATATAAGCTAAAAAAAAAGAATTCAATCCTCTCTCTGTTTTTTTTTCATATGAACGTTTACCAGACCTGTGTCTTCATGTCCAAATATGTTCACTTAACTCATATTCTTCCTAAAGTTTTTCCACAATTTCTTTATGTTGTCTTCTGTTATTCACAACTTTCCGACATGATTTTCAAGCAAATTGTATCTTCCGTAGTGCCGAACTTCAGTCTGTCAGTATTCTCTGAAATATCCTGGACCAAATCTGTGGAATAATCTAAGACCTGAACTTCAGTCAACATCTACTTTATCATTGTTTAAAAAGCATCTGAAAAGGACTTTAATTCATGAAAAAATGTAAGGCCGTATATTACTTAATTTGTATTTGATGATTTGTAATGTGGATTACATTTTTATTGTTTTTACTTTATTTTATTATTCTAGTTATATTGTATTTTTTAATTCTTTTTTTTGTGTGTATTGTTCATTTCAGGGGAGGTATTCATATCAGCCTTCTTTTTGGCTTCTAACCTCTCCTGCACAATTTTGTTACTTGTTTGAAAGTTGTTGTGTTTTTCTATTGCTGTTTTATTTTGTGCAAATAAATTAACAAATTCCCATCAGGATATTGAAGTCTGGTCCTTCTGTCTGCAGCACATTTCATATGCATATATTTATTTATTTCCTGTACCAAATGTTTGCATGGAACAGCTTATAATAATAATAATAATAATAATAATAATAATAATAATAATAATAATAATAATACATTTTAATACATTTCTCTGACTATCCAATCACAGGGTGTGAATACGCTGATGTCACCGTACGCCTGCTAGAAGGCCCTGGTGTCGCTAACTCAAAGTCTGATTAGTTGAAGCAACAGTTTCATCAACACTTACTACCAGGAAACATTCAGAAATTATTCAGTGAAAGGGAAGGGAGTTCTAATTTAAGAGGTAGATTTAATTTCAAAATTCAGAGGGTGCGCACTGCTAGGAAAAGTTTGAGCATATGTGTGTGTGCTGTTAACGTCTGGAATAGACTGAGAGAGGAGCACAAGGAATGTTCAAACAGAAGACAATTCAAAAACACTTAGAAGAACATGTTTTTCACAAGATATAGAAGAGGGTTATTAATTGTCACCATATGTTCACTGTTGTTTATGTAGATATTTCCTTCCTTGAGTTAGTTATTATTTGTTTATTTATTCGCCAGCACAACAAAGAAAGGCACTGGTAAAAGATTATATGTGTATTTGTATGTGTGTATATGTATAAACGTATATATGTGTATATGGATGAATGAGTGTGTGTGTATGTGTGTTTGTGTGTGTGTGAATAGATATATAAATATAGAAGAGTAATGTGAAAGGAAGAGGGACATATATTATTGATAATATTGTAGGGAGAGGGAGTGGGTTTAAATAAATTATACTTCTTCCCACCCCTTTTCGGGTAAATGTAAATGGAATTATTGTGCTTTTTCTTCTGACTTAGATTGTTATGATTTTTGATATTTGTATTATTATGTATGTTTTGCAAGTGCATATATGTTAAATTTCATTGCATGTTCAGAATAAATCACAAAAAATCCCACTTATGTTTTGCTCGAGGGCCTGCAGAACTGACTGTGAAGGCCTCCAGGCAGAGTTCTGTGACTGTGACCTTGCCCGGCAACAAATGACGGCTGAAATGTGATTGGTTAAATGCTTTAATATGAAAATCCATGTGTTGAAGCAGCACAACCTGGGGAAAAGCTATGAAAGGAAGCGGACAGACCATTTGGAATGATTTAATAAGTATTCATGGACAAAATATAATTAAATCTGTGATTCAGGTATTTTTTTTAGGCCAGCAGAGAAGGCCTTGAAGGCCCTGACGGCCCACCACTGGTTAAACTTCATAAAGCTGCTTAGGACTGAACAACACAGATGCTGCATGTAAAATAAGTCCAAATGTCTCACTCCAAACTCGACTCTCTACAGTTTCAGAGCTTTGTGTGCTGCACTTGTAAATGACTCATCTGAACACATGAGCTGACAGAGGGAAGCCACACGTATTGTTTAGTCTGTGTTTTGGTTTCCAGTTCTAATCTGATTCTGTTTGCACTGCGGCACTCTCAGTGACTCACCTGGACCTTTTACCTGCGGAAAGGTGTGTGTGAGTGTACTGTTTCATTGCTACTTTAGGCTATCCGAGTATTCTACTACTTCCCTCAAGGTTCGTCCACACACACACATCCCATATACAGACACTTTATCTCAGACGCACATCAATTGTCTGCAGATATTAAAAGAGGCTCTTCGCCAGTGGCCTGTTTCAGCGACATGTGGAGGCAGGCACAGCGTAGGAATCACATCACCTCCTCTGGCTCTGACTTGGAAACTATGTTTTCTCTTCCACGCCTCTGGGAAAAATCTGAGATAAGGCAGCCAAGGTCAACGATTCCTCTGCTGAAGTCACTGTAGTTTTCTGAGCTAATGCACTTTATATGGAAAACGCTTCCGAACAGCGAGAACGTAATTCTGCAAAAGACGTAACTGTTGCGTCTGTCTGGGTGGAAGGGATGGGCAAAATGAAAAATGAAAAATGAAATGTTGGAGCTGATCCACAAATAACTACAAAACCTGTTCAATTTTTTTTTTTTTTCGCTTTTTGGATGGTAACTCCTACACTTTATAACAAAATACAGATACTAGTCAGTGGTTTGTTTATGGTTTATATTAATGTTGTGGAGGGTGTAAAAGACTGGACCGTTGTTCCTGTGGTAAAGGTCTGCGCACCATCTTAATAAAAACAAGTAAAAAAAAAAGTTTCATGGCAGCAACACACCTCTAAATGATTAGAAGAGGGTCATGTGTAGCATTCTGTCTTCTTTTAACAATGAACTATTACACTTTATATGGAAAACTGTGTCAAATACTGTCATTAGCATCATTTTGCAAAGGAGGTAACTGTGTATGTCTGCAGGATTAATCGATAACTCCTGCACTGATGTTCATGAAACTTGGTGGAGGGGTTGGACATGGGCATAAAACATTGGACCTGATCCACAAATATCTGCCAAACCTTTTTATTTTTTTTTTTGTACTTTTTTTTTCTTATCTTAGAGTGGTAACTGCTACACTTTATAACAAAATACAGATACTAGTCAGTTGTTTGTTTATGGTTTAATAATGTTGTGGAAGGAGTAAAAGACAGGACTGTTGTCTCTGTGGTAAAGGTCTGTGCTCTCAAATATCCCAACCTAATTTACAAAAATATAACAGAATATAAAGAAATTTAAGCTGAGAAAATGCACCATCTCAATTAAAAAAAAAAAAAAAAGTTTCATGGCAGCAATGCACCTCTAAAAGTTTGGAACAGGGTCATGTTTTGCATTCTCTCTTCTTTTAACAATGAACTATTACACTTTTTATTAAATTCTGCTGAACACTGTCATTAACATAATTCTGCAAAAGAGGTCATTCTGTCCGTCTGCAGGATTAATCTATAACTACTGCACTGATGTTCATGAAACTTGGTAGAAGGGTTGGACATGGGCATAAAATGTTGGAGCTGATTCACAAATATCTGCCAAACCTGTTTATTATAATTATTATTATTTTTATTATTTTTTTTAAACTTTTTTTTCTTATCTTAGAATGGTAACTGCTACACTTTAAATACAAAATACAGATTGTAGTCAGTGGTTTGTTTATGGTTTTTATAATGTTGTGGAAGGAGTAAAAGACTGGACTGTTGTTTCTGTCGTAAAGATCTGCAGTCTCAAATATACCAACCTAATTTACAGAAATATAACACAACATAAATAAGTCTAAACTGAAAATGCACCATCTTGATTTTAAAAAAATGTGTTTAATGTCAGCAATGCACCTCTAAAAGTTTGGAACAGGGTCATGTTTAGCATTCTTTCTGCTTTTAACAATGAACTATTACACTTTTTTTATGGAAAACTGTGTCAAACACTCTCATTAGCATAATTCTGCAAAAGAGGTAATTCTGTCTGCAGGGTTAATCGATAACTACTGCACCGATGTTCATGAAACTTGGTGGAAGGGTTGGGCATGGGCATAAAATGTTGGAGCTGATCCACAAATATCTGCCAAACCTGTCTGCTTTTTTTACCTCCGCCAAGGTGGTTATGTTTTTTTTTTGTTGGTGTTGGTTTGTCTGTCTGTGTGCAAGATAACTCAAAAAGTTATGGACGGATTTGGATGAAAATTTCAAGAAATGTTGATACTGGCACAAGGAACAAATGATTAAATTTTGGTGGTGATGGGGGGGGGCACTGATCTGTCTTGGCAGAGGTCTGCTGCTTTTCTAGTTTTTATCATAGAATGGTAACTGCTACACGTTATAACAAATACAGATACTAGTCAGTGGTTTGTTTATGGTTTAATAATGTTGTGAAGAGAGTAAAGACAGGACTGTTGTTCCTGTGGTAAAGGTCTGCACTCTCAAATATACCGACCTAATTTACAGAAATATAACAGAATATAAAGAAGTTTAAACCGAGAAAATGCACTGTCTGGATAAAAAAATAATAACTAGGTTCATGGCAGCACCACACCTCTAAATGTTTGGAACAGGGTCATGTTTACTACTGTTTAGCATTCTATCTTTTTTTTTTTTTTAACAATGATAAATATCTGGAATACTGTACAGTTGTCTCATATCAGATTCTAGCAGCTCAACTGTCCTGTGTCATCTTTGCTGTATCTTTTTTGTTCCATGATCTGCCAAATATTTTCCGTTTGTGAACAGTCTGGACCACAAACAGGCCAGTTCAGAACCCAGACTCTATTACATGCTGTTGTAACACATGAAGTATCACTGTAAGACCGGATAGTTGAGTTTACTTAAAAAAAAATCTCAGGTGATTCGTTGCCTTAAAAAAGTTAAGTAATGAGTAATGAAACCTTGAGTGTATTAAACTTTAATGCTTAATTTGAATATAACTGCTATTTTCAGTACAACACACTAAATGTCAAGTTAATTTAGTTTAAAATTTGTTACAATGTCAATAGCTTTGTATAATCACTAGACTTCATATAAGTTCATCTTGCGAAAAATCATAATAATTTATATTGATATTTTTTGTAATGCAGAGCACTTTGAAGTGTTCTTCATTTTACTATATTGTAGCGTAAATGGAAATTTACTTGATGTAATTTACTAGTACAGAAAGTATTTCTAACATTGTCAGACACTGTAATTTTCATTTTACAATGAACAAACAGAGCTGAACAGTAAAGCCATTGTTGGGCCTATGTCTGTGACTCATGGTGCAGCTCTACAAAAATACAAAAACAAACACAAAAAGGCCAAGAAACACTGACATACACACATTAAGTCCAAATGAACACTAACACCACAACCCCGCTGAACCCCTGCACAGAAAAAGAACACATTTTCAACAACATGAACAATACCCACAATGCAATGCACAGATAAAAAGGTGTGGTCATGACTAAAACTGAGTGATTTAAATCCATTCAACTGAAACTTCTTCATAATTTCAACCATGTCTACAAATTAGTCGACTATACTGAAGATTTTATAGTAATGTCATAAAACTTAAATCATTTAAGTACATTGTAATTAAAGCATTTTAGTAAATACAAATTCCAGAGTGTATGTGGTTTATTGTTGCTTTGTTGAAATATGAAAGGACTGCCCAGAGAAAGACACTGGTTGAATGGGGCATATTGATCTCAAACCTGTATGTCCCTTTCAGCATCGACGGTGCCTCTCCAGATGTCCGAGCTGCTCAGTCCACAGCACTAATGCACCCCCACACCATCACAGATGCAGACTTTTGAACTGAGCGCTGATAATAATAATAATAATAATAATAATAATAATAATAATAATAATAATAATAATAATAATAATAATAGTAATAATAACAGTCCATGGCAGTGTTCTAGAGTCCATGCAGTGACCTCCATTAGAGTCCTGTCTGGTTTTAATGCAGTGCTGCTTGAGGACAAGAAGATGATAGATAATAATAATAATAATAATAATAATAATAATAATAATAATAATAATAATAATAATAATAATAATAATAATAATAATGATAAACTTTATTTGTACAGCACCTTTCATACAGAAATTGTAGCCCAAAGTGCTTCACATTGATTGAAAAAAATACAATATTAAAATACATTTAGATTTGATTAGAAATACAATAAAATAAAAATAAATATAAAAACAGCGCACATTAAAATATTTGATTATGCATAGAATTTTTGAAGTGCAAGAAATAAGATGAAATGTGAGAGAAATACAATAAAATAAAAATAAAAGCAGCGCACATTAAAATATTTGATTATACATAGAATTTTTGAAGTGCAAGAAATAAGATGAAATTTGAAATACAGTAAAATAAAAAATAAAAACAGAAATACAATAAAATAAAATAAAAATGAAAAACCGCACATTCCTGGTTCCTGAATTGTGACCCCATTTTTATCTCCTTTCATATCCAATATTGATATCCAGTCTTGTGTGGGTTCTTTGTTTGACCCATAAAGACCCAGTGCTACTTTTGTGTTAGTTCCCAAATGCATGTTTCTCTATTTAAGTTTGTCACCATTTGTCACAATCTTACCCTTTCCATTTAGCTTTTTCAGTGAAAATCAGATATTTTCAGTTATTTATTTTACTAATCATATACTTAAACCCATAAAGACCCAAACTGTCACTGGTGACACAAACCATCACAGATATTCAGCTGTTTAATACCGCTAGATCCACTAATCCTACTAATGCATGGAAATAATTGGTGTAAAATGCAGTTTGTCGTCTTTTCATGGTCATCAGATATGACCCATTCAGAGGCTCTGTAGTTGCCACGGAAACACCGTCATCTTCTACAACATTGATTCACCAGTAAAAACCCATGGAGTTGGATCAGTGACAGTGGATGGACACACTGGGTTTATGATCAATTATCGACATCTTTGCTGGAAAAGTCCCTTTTTCTTCAGTTTTTCCTCTATTTTGACGTAATAACCTTTGAATGTTTTCTCTGTTTTGATAAAATTAACTTTGAATTTAATCTGAGTTTTCATGAACGTCTACATGATCTGTGAAATAAATATAGGAAAATACATAACTTGCACCAAAAAATGCAAAATACAGAGGATAATATTGTAAAAACAGTCGGTAATAAATCAGTTAAGAAAGGTAGAAATAGAGGAAAATTCATTTGGGAACTGACACAAAAGTAGCGCTGGATCTTTCTGGGTTAATCATCATGCTGAGATTACATTTGAGGGGTGTCACACCAAAACCAGAGAAAACTTGAGAAAGTGATTTTTCAGCAAATATATCATTAACTGAACATAAACTAAGTGTCTAGAACCACTGTCATTGATCCAACTCCATGGGTTTTACCGGTGAATCAATGTTGTAGAAGATGACGGTGTTTCCACGGTAACTACGGAGCCTCTGAACGTCCAAACGGGTCATATCTGATGACCATGAAAAGATGAAGAACTGTATTTTACACCAATTATTTACATGGATTGATAGGATTAGTGGCTCTAAAGTTATTACATGTTTTTGATCACTGGTGTATATTTGGTGAAATCCTCATCGGTATTTCAAGACTGACCTGTTTTAGAGAACACAGACTTCTCCATATTCTAGAACTATTCTAATTATTTTATTTACTGTAGATGATGAGTAAATCCACCTTCACAGTTTTCTGAGGAATATTGTTCTAACATTGTTCCATAGTTTCTAGACACTGTTTTTTTGCAGCTTGATGAATCTCTACCAACATTTACGAGAGTCTGCCTCCCGAAGATACTATTTTTATACTGAATCATGTTGTTGACGTATTGCCAGTTGACACAGTTAGTTGTAAAATGTTCGTCCAGATGTTCCTTTTTAGCACCACTTACTTTTCCAGCCTTGTTTTGCTCCTCTTCTAACATTTATGGCCATCAGGTTCTAAATGTTAATAGTTTTTTTCTTCATTTTGTCTGTTTTCTATCGTCTACTGTGAATAAAACACAGGTTTATGAGAACTACAAATTGTTGCATTCTGTTTTTATCTACATTTTTCATACTTTTTTTGGAATTGGAATTATTCTATTCCAGTTATTCATTTATTGAGAATCACAGAAGCGTATAGATAATACAATGGCAATGTTCTTTCTTTGGGTTGAATTTGCATACACTTATTTTTTTTTTTCTGTTCAGTTTTTTTTTTTTATATATTTTCATTGTGCATCTCCAGAAGTACAATACAAAAAAAGAAAGAAATTCACATTTTATGATGTAAGATTTTGTGACACACAAAGTATAAACCTCACCCCCCCAGAACCAATGGCAACCCCCATACTAAGGATATTATCGTTAACGAAAACCAACGAAATGACGGAAACTAGAATTGAAAAAACATTTTCGTTAACTGAAATAAATAAAAACTATAATTAAAAGAAAAACAACATAACGAACTGAAACTGTATTGTGTGTTTACAAAACTAACTAAAACAGGATAAAAATTATGGATAAAATTCCCTTCGTTTTCATCTTTGCCAATGTCGGATTGATACAAAAGTGATTTATTTCGCTCTAGCAATTTTAGCTAGCGGCACCATATGACACTTTTTGGTCCGTCACTTGTGTTCACTTGTGGTTTCCAGTCGTCTTCTGGTCCCCACTCTACCTGGAAACATGGAGACTAAAGTTGGGAGAAAGCAGCAGAGTCCTGTCTGGGATTTATTTGAATACGACCACAGAGAAGAAGAGAAAAGAGACGACAAAACTAAAATTAATACTAAAACTAAACTAAAATTAAGCATTTAGAAAAAAAATGAAAACTAATAAAAACTAGCAAACCTGCTCTAAAAACGAATTAAAATTAACTGAATTAGAGAAAAAAAAAAGTTAAAACTAAATAAAACTAAACAATAATGAAGAATCCAAAACTATTGGAACCTTGCCCCATACCACCCCACATTTGCATACACTCACACAGAACCTCCACAGATTCAGTGAATGCCCTTGGGTGCACTTATCACACTTCAACCTGCTGCCGCACATCCACTCCCAGCTGCAGAAACACTGGAATGTTTCACACAAATCAGTCGTCACTGAAGGATTTCACGTAAAACTCTGAAGCTCCTGAATGTGAGACCCTCCATGTCTCCTGAGGCAGTTTTTTTTTTTTCATCTGAAAATATTTTTTTTCTCCACCGAGATGCATCCAAAGCCAGTGTGGGCTTATGTAAATCACATAATAGGTGTTTTGGTGAGATAAACGGCATTATCTGGTCTTGCCATAGTGTAATTAGTAGTTAATGTGCAGCCCAGGCAGGACTACACTGTAAAAAAAAAAACCTGTAAAAAAACCGGTAATATTCCGGCAGCTGGGGCACCAAAATAATACTGTTAAATAACGGAAAAAAACCATCTCGTAAAAATACGGTAATTTTCCAAAATTAAAATACAGCTTTTTGCCCTAACTTTACATGAGATTTTACTTTTTTTTTTTTTTTTTACTTTTTAATGTTTAATAAAGAATATTTACATGTATTAAAACAATCAAATTACCTATAAATACATATATAAATAATTTTCAGTGAGACTCAGTTGTCCAATCCACTGATAAAAACTGTATTTGGACAGTTTATCAGTGCTTACACATGTTATACATTCACAAAAATACATTTATTCAACATTTTTGTTGTGAAACCTCCTGTAATTACACAAGATATTTGTCAATTAACAAACAAGTGTGGTTCAACTGACAGAACAAATACTTCTTTTCCGGTTAATTGTCAGTAATTTTATCTGTTTTTTTTTTTTTTTAATTTTTAAAGTATTAAACTTTAAATTAACAGTTTAATTTCATGAATAGAAAAGAGATATTTGTGAAATTATGATACATTTGCAAATATATTTTAACTGTATTTTTCTGTGAAAAAAGAAAACATTTCTTTTAAAAAATGGAAATTTTATGGTTATTCACAGTTCCAGTTTTTTTGTGTTATTTTCCATTTGACGTGTAAAATCACAGTCTGTTTTTGTTATTTCACTGATATTTTCCTGTATCTTAAAAATACAGGACAAATCTGTAAAATAAACAGTGAATATTCTGTTAAATTATAGAGGTTTTTTTTACAGTGTCGTCTCCTCAGTGCTGCCTCCCTCTCAGATCAGGTCCTCCAGCTGCCGCCGGCTCCAGGTGAAAGGACCCCATCTGAAAATGAAAGGACGGTGGCTGTAAATGAAGGGGGGCGGGGCTGTGGGGTGGCGTCCTGGTGTTCACCTTTGACAGGAGGAGTGGGCCAGTGTCAGTACTGATAGGAGCTGGTGCAGGCTTTGTGTTGGATGCCATATGCTCTTCTGTGGGTCAACAAAAGACAAACACAACCACACACACACACACACACACACACACACAATCGTACCTCGTCTTTGAAGTGGTGACGCTGACTGATATGTGCTGAAACCTCATCCACTTTAACCCTGAAGGCGTGTGAGGGTCTCTAAACACTCAGACACATGTGTTCATGTATTTTCAGCTTTTCTTTGACATCAATACTGAGCAAAAATATAAACGCACCATGTACAGTATTTGTGTGAGTCAAGACGAGCGTCCCAAAATGAGCTCATGATGTTTTATAGTTGTAAAACAAGGTTAATTCTCTTGACTTATAAACAAACTTGGTATAAATATGTATTTACATATATGTGTTATTACCTCCGCCAAGGAGGTTATGTTTTGACAGGGTTTGTTTGTTTGTTTGTTTGTTTGTTGGTTAGCTAGCAACATAACTGAAAAAGTTATGGACGGATTTTGATGAAATTTTCAGGAAATGTCTGAAATGGGATGAGTAACAAATGATTACATTTTGGGAATGATCCGGATCACTGTCTAGATCCAGGAATTTTTAAAAGGATTTTTTATCATTGGGAGATCGGGATATTTTTAACATATGTATGTGGAACTCCACAATGAATGGTCAGCGTGCTTGGTAAAAAAAAAAAAAAAAAAAATACAAAATAAGTTCCCAACAGATTCTACAAGATATTGAAGATTGAGGATCCGAATTAATTTTTTTTTTTTTTTTTTTTTGGGGGGGGAGAGGGGGTTGTTTGTTCGTCTGTCTGTGTGCAAGATAACTCAAAAAGTTATGGAAGGACTTGGATGAAATTTTCAGGAAATGTTGATACTGGCACAAGGAACAAATGATTCAGTTTTGGTAGTGATGGGGGTGGGGACTGATCTGCCTTGGTGGAGGTCTGCGCTCTCCAAGTGCTTTTCTAGTTGTATTATGTGTTTATGTAAATCATATTATATTTGTTCATAATAACATAAAGCCGGAAACCAAATTATTTAATAACACTGGGGTACAAGGAAAATGCTTCCAGGATAAAAGTAATGAAATTTTACCGCATGAGAGTCACTGATAAAGAAAAATCCAGTCAAAAATGCTGGTTGGCTGAACTTTCCAAGATACAGCCTTGGGTCAAAATGTGAAATTCAGGAATTAACAAGAGAATGGGTTTGACTCAAAAGGAATATTTGTCTCAGAGCTACAAGATCTACTTCAAAACACTGTCTGCACATTAGAATACATTCACTTTACAGCTTCTATTTAGTGGAAGATTTATAAAACTATTATATAAATGTACATAAACCAATATATATGTGGAATAACACTTAATCATATACCTTGAAAACATCAGCAAACCGGCACTTTTGTCATTTATTTTCCAATTAATCTTATTAAAATACGTAACATTTAGCACATTTAATCTCTGAAGCAAATCATTTCTAAAAAATTGTAGACCAGTGTTATTAGCTTGAAGTTTGGACATGTTTTCAGTTTTTACTACAACCGCTGCTGCTGACAAACAATTATGTTGAACTGGAGAAATGTTCTTCAGAAGTCTGGACCTTATATGTGCAAATGTCGTGATGTAACTAGTTATAAACGTAACAAATTGAGAAGAAATTAAGTTCAAATTCAAACTGTATGAACTATTAGGGTCCAAATACACAAATAAATGAACCACAGACTAAGAAAAGTGGGTTTAGACAAATATGAGTCCTTTAAAACTAAAACTCTAGAGACAGAGAAGTCAGTAAAGAGTAGATTCATGGTAATTAATGACATATTTTTGTAAGTTTGGGAAATGCTGATTTACAATAAAATACTGTAAATAACAGTGGGTTACAAAAAAATGTTTTTTGCAAGTTATCTAGGTTTTTTCAACTGAACTAGGACCATTTTGCACCGCTAAATCCAAAAATGACATCTGTTTTTCTCAATCAGGTCAGGTTTTTTGGCTAATTTGATTTTGAAAAATTTGATCTTCTCACAAAATTGATTACATTTTTGTGACTTTATCAGTTGATTTTTTTATATAGTTCTCACCCAAAATAGGTTTTAAGAGAAAAAAAAATCATTTTTTAACAGAATTCCTGTTAGGTACAATGGTGTATTCACCGCAGATGTAGCAGAATACGTCAGGCTTATTTTTGCACGATCTTCTAGTCCAGGGGTGTCAAACTCATTTTAATTCAGGGGCCACATCCAGTCTAATAAGATATAATGTGGGCCGGACCAGTAAAATAATATAAATAATGTTGTCAACTCCAAAGTTTTTGCTATGTTTTTGACTGAAAAAAAGTAAAATTCCGTAATTAAATTGTTTCCATCTATGAACTGTACTGGAACATAACATGAACAAATATGAACCTGGAAATTCTTAAGAAAAATAAGTATAATTTTAAAAAATATTACACCTTAGTTTATCATTTATACCTGTGCATTACAACTTACAGATCACAGTGGATCTACAAATACACCAAACATTTAGTAACAGGCAGAATACTGGTACAACTCCACATACTACTCTTAAGACATTTGAGGTTATTCATATTTTGTTTGTAAAAGGCTAGTCTGTAAATGTAAACATTTTTGTGTAGTTTTCCTTTTTTTTTCAGTTGTCATTATTTACAGGTTATTCTGATAGTATTTTACTGCTCTGACCCACTTTAGGTTGAATTGACCTAAAATTATTTGAACATCATTGATTGTTAATATCTTCAGTGTAATTATTGCATTTCATAAATTCATCCCATGGGCCGGACTGGACCCTTTGGTGGGCCGGTTTTGGCCCACGGGCCGCATGTTTGACACCTGTGTTCTAGTCGAAGCCATTTCATTCACCTGTAATATTAAAAAAAACATTAATCATAAATTGGCAAAAATAAAATCTTCAGAACCCATTTATTGCAAGAAATATGAAAGAATTTTGTATCATATGATGTGAAAATGCCCATAAATGTAAGCAAAAATGTTCAAAAGCCAATATGTAGCATAGTTCAGAAAGTTGACCTGATTGAGCAAAATGAATGTGATTTTTGGATTCAGCACCAAAATGATCCTAAATCAGCTCAAAAAACTGAAACAATAACTTTGTTGACCAGTGTAATTCATATGGTACGAAACTGTTGAGACCAGAGGACTGAGAATAAAAATCCCTGCAGCAGTGATACCACATGTGTTTTATGAGTCACCTTCATGTTAAATCTGTCGACTCTTCTGGTGTTTACCTGAGGTGGAAGTTCTAGGCTGAGTATTATTGTTCGGTAGACTATACATTTTCCTACTTCTATTAGAAAAGTCAACAAACATTATTCACAGTCATGTATTCAGCTGAGGATGTAATCCTTTATTTTGTGGTTGAACAAACAGGCTTTTGTTGGAGAAATGTAATCTCTAAGTGCTTTGTTGATCTCACTTCTCTGTGTGTTCAGGTGTGGATATCCAAAGTATCTGGAGTGGGACAATCTCTGACCTACATCTGACGAACCTGCAGCGCTGAAAGGCCACGAAATGGAAAAGAAGAAAAGAAGAAGAAGGAAACCATGATAAGGAAAGGAACAACAGAGAGAAAAAGCTGGTCCAAAGGAGATGTTTTGGTGAAGAGACCTAACGATATGTGACCTCGGTCTAAAAATAGTCACATTTATCCTCTTTCATTTTCATTTCTGCACATTTTCACAAGATTCTAAGAAACAGAGGTCAGCAAAAACCCTCCTTGTCGCAGGTTTTTAAAATCATAAGCGCAATTTCCCACTGACTTCAAGATGAATCCACTGGTTTCCATCTTCATCAGTCGTAACCTGACATGTTCCTCCTCAGACACACATTTGTAAGCTGTCAAACTGTTAAAGGGTTCAGCCAAACTGCTGTCATTTCTGTTTTATGACTCTTTTGTGACCCTCCTCATCCTCCTCAGCTCTGTTTTCTGCTCCTAGTTTCAGTCCTGGTCTGTTCAATATGTACAAAAAAAATAAAATAAAATAAAATAAATAAATAAATAAATGAATGAATGAATGAATGAATAAATAAATAAATAAATAAATAAATAAAAAGTTCAACACAATTATGATATACTTGAACTGGGAACTTTTAGGTTAAACTCAAAGGTTTGGAGAAAAAAAATGGTATAGACTGTCACACTGCAAAAAAGAAAAAAAAAAAAAAAAAGCACAAAAAAAAGTAAAAAAAAAAAAAAAGAAAAAAGAAAATCAATGAAATTATTGAACTAAATTGAAAAAAGAAAAAAAAAAAAACCCTGCAAAAAATTGAAAACAAAAAATGAGAAAAGAATTGGGGAAAATTTTAAAACAAAATTTGAAAGAAATGAAAAATGGAAAACAAAAATAAAAAAAAAAGCCATTGAAAACAAGAATTGAAAAAAGGGTTGGGGAAAATTTAAATCAAAATTTGAAAAAAATGAGTAAATTGAAAACAAAACTAAAAAACAAACAAACAAAAAAAACCACTGAAAACCAAAACTGAAGAAAAAAAAAAAAAAAACAAAGCTGAAGAAAATTTCAAAAATAAAGTTGAAATAAATTTTCAAAATTGAACAAGTCTGACCATTTTTATTGTCAGTCATTGTTTTAATCAGAAAAGTAATCTGAATTTAATAAAATATATCGAATTTTGTCCCAGTGACGTATTCATGCTAATATCAACCTAGCTACCAACTAAAATAACGGTTTGCAAAACATCAGAGTACGAGGACTGTTTTCCTTGTTTTAGACGATTTGCACCGCTTCTCAATATAAGAAAAGAAAGTTTTTGTCAAATAATTGATTTTAATAAATACAACTTAAACTTTAAACTTGAGACTTTAACAAAAGCTGTGGTCCTTCATAGTTTTTAGCATCACTTTGCAAACATTCCATACTCACTTTTCAGGATATTGGAATTGAACATTTGTGACAGTACAAGCCACTTCATCTAGCCTCTGTTTTCAGGCTGTAGAAAATGTACCTTGTGACAGATGTTTTGTCAAATCCACGGTACAAGGACCTCAGACCCTGAATAATATCAGGTGAAGTAGCACCCCCCCCCCCCCCATATGACCCCCACAGGATTAACTGATTCAGGAAATGAATCAATGACTGAATTTCTCTCTGACAGGCAGCTCCACTGTAGTTGTGGTTCATAATAACTCACCTCTGACGCCTCAGGCTCCCATAGCTCCGCCCCTTCTGTCCAAATATAGTGACTTCTGGCTCCGAAAATCCAACCTGGTGATGGCCAAATTGCAAACTACTGCTAAAACCGGAGACGCCGATGGATGACGTCAGTGTTCCTGTTTCCTTTAATTATATACTTTCTTTGTGCGAATCACAGACGTTTTTCAGACAGAAAGGAGATTAAATATATAAGAGTGACAGCTTTAATTACAGATAACTGATCAGACACAACACGGACAGGATTGTACTGATGTTTGTTTTTGTTTTTTTTTGTCCTTTTGGGTTTTTTACTAAGAGAAGAGGAATGTGTGTATTTCTAGATTCTGACTTCATGTCTTACACCTTTAAATGCTTTCATTTTTCACTACTTCTTTTGTAGTTCTAATGAATCCAGCTGAGTTTTCTTCATACAACACAATTTTTTCATATCCCTGAATGTTTGGCTTCTTTCTAGTGGGGCTGTTTTTGCCAAAATGGTCCCTTCACTGCAAAAAACATACAGTTTTTACATATTAATATACAGTATATGTAAGCCTGTAGTGAGCAGTGGTTATAATGTGCAGGGGATTTTAATAGTTAAACTCATAGGATTGAACAAAAATAAACAAAAAAAAGGGTATGGACTGTCACACTGCAAAAAAAAAAAAAAAAAGAAAAAAAAAGAAAAAAGAAAAAAAGAAAAAAGAAAAATAGCAACAAAAAAAATGTTGAACAAAAATTGAAAAACAATGAAGCTATTTTAAAAAAATTTAAACAAAAAGTGTGAAAACTTGAATTTCTGAATGTTTGGTTTCTTTCTAGTGGGGCTGTTTTTTGCAAAAGGTCCCTTCACTGCAAAAAAACTTACAGTTATTACATATTAATATACAGTATATAAGCCTGTAGTGAGCAGTGCTTATAATGTGCAGGGGATTTTAATACTTAAACTCAAAGGGTTGAACAAAAATAAACAAAAAAAGGGTATGGACTGTCACACTGCAAAAAAAAAAAAAAAAAAGGAAAAAAGAAAATATTGAACAAAAATTGAAAAACAATGAAGCTGTTTTTTTAAAAAAAAAATTAAACAAGAAGTGTAAAAATATGAATTTCTGAATGTTTGGTTTCTTTCTAGTGGGGCTGTTTTTTTGTAAAAAAGGTGCCTTCACTGCAAAAAACTTAGTTATTACATATTAATATCCAGTGTATGTAAGCCTGTAGTGAGCAGTGCTTATAATGTGCAGGGGATTTTTATAGTTAAACTCAAAGGGTTGAACAAAAACAAACATTAAATGGTATGGACTGTCACACTGCAAAAAAAAGACGAAGAAAAAAAAAGAAAAATAGTGACCAAAAAAAAAAAAAAAAAAAATTGAAACCAAAAATTGAAAACAATGAAATTATTAAAAAAAAAAAAAAAAAAAAAAATCGAACTTGAATTTCTGAATATTTGGTTTCTATCTACTGGGGCTGTTTGTGCAGAAACCGTCCCTTCAGTGCACAAAACATAGTTATTATATATCATTATGTATGTAAGCCTACAGTGAACAATGCTTTAAATCTATCCAAGTGTTACTGGCATTTTTATTTTAGTTTTACATGTAGTAATTAAGATATTTATACATCTCAGACACATTCCTGCTGAACTTTTACAATCTACTGACTGTTCATTTTCAATTGGTTACATTTACAGAGAATACAGACAAAAGTATGAAGAAGCAGAATTCCAACTGGACTGTGAAGCTTCACCTCTTGTCCAAGTTACTTCTCATTTTCAGTGGACGAGCAGCGATGTCTCCTCAAATCCATCACACTTGTAAAGTTTCATTCTAACTCCAAAATATTTGTGTTTCCGTCCTTTAAACTGAGGTTGTAGGTGACCACGCTCTTCCACATTCATCAGATGAGAATGAAAACATCCTGACAGGACATTATTTAACTCAAAGTTCAGACTGGTTCAGACAGTACTGGTGTGAGGAGGGAGGAACGTGTTATAAAAGTAATGCATTACTGTATAATAATGGAATATTTTCAGTGTAATTTTTTCTTTTTTTTTTTTTGTAAATTTTGCAGATTTGCAGAGCTATCTGTCCACACGTACTTTGGGGCACACATTTATGCATTCCAAGGCTCTTCTCTCTCTTGTATGGGGGGGCGGACATGCCAGGCAGTAATATTGTAAGGTAAGGAATTACTTTTAAACAACAGTAACAAGTAATCTGTAATGTATTACAGTTGGGAAGAAACTTTTGAAAAAAATTTTTTTTTTATTGACTTTCTTTATTGGAAGTAATTTCACAGGCAACACCACGACAGTTATTGTAGATAATTAATTTATCAGACAGGGGTCGCTGTTCGTTTACCTGCTGTACTAGTTTCAGCTCCTGTAGCCTCAAAAGCGTCACAATGATGTTGCAGTGACGTGTCTTATACGCCATTAAGGATGTCTTAATAAATGAATGATCTATAATAATTGTATGTGGAGGACGGTATGAAACTCTACCAGACAGACGGAAAACAACATGACAGAGCAATGTGACAGAGAAGACTTCCATTCTTTCATTTTTTTTTAACCCTTTCATGCATAGTGGTCACTCCAGTGGACAGTTCTTCTCCAGCTGTTCTCTTGTATATTCATGGATTTTATTGTTTCAGTTCCATATCAGCCAACACAGTGGACACTTATGCACCATCCCATACACTGACATTCAGACCATTACTGTAACTTTGCTGCTCTTGATAAATCTGATCTGCACTAACATGTTCGAGTGGAAATCAATTTCCAATTGTTATGAGACTGTAATTAACCATTTTCTGAAACAAAAAGTTATTTTTTTTGTTTTTGTTTTTTTTGTTTTTGTTTTTTTTTTTGCATATCCTCCTGAGACCCAGCAATGCAATGTGTCCTCTATAGGGGACAAAAGTTTGACAGTTTAACTAAAATGCTGTGCATTGCAAAGGACATTCCATTAAAAAAAATCAATCAGTCAATAAAAATTATTTTAAAAATGTATCTGAAAAAACTTGCATTATGCAGTTTCCAATCAAGACAATTTTTTAGTCTTAAAAAAGCTAAAATTGTCAATTTCCTGGGTCTCAGGAGGATATTATCTCCATGAAGTGAATAATAACTAGTATTAGAGTAGATAAACTGTGAGAAAACATCAGATTAGCGGCATTGAAAATGTTTTTATTTCATAGTTTTCACACAGTATATCACTTTCTGATGATGAGTTTTAAATACAGGTTTCTTTACTTCAAAAATTAAACGCACGGTGTCCAGCTGAGTGGACATTTTTGACTACACAAAAAATAGGTTCATAAAAAAAAAAAAAATTCAATTGCACTGTTTTTCTAATGCTTAAAGAGGAATAAAAACACTCAAGAAAAAAATCTTGACTAAGGTTCTCACAATTCATGCATGAAAGGGTTAATTTTTTCCCTCCCACAGTCCTACCCCATGCAGATCCAGTATTGATATGTGAACAGCGCAAAATCATACAACAAATATATAAACAAGAAAATTATTGAAATAAATAAGAAAGTAAAATAAAATTGAATTTAAAAAAGAGAAGAAAAAAAAAAAGGGGGGGGGGGGGGCATTTGGGAAGTCACTTGCACAACACTGGTGGAGGGGACTTTAACACTTTACCGTCAGTAAAGTGTCCAGACAGTGAAGTGTTTTTGTCTGATGCACCTCTAACTGTGCAGATGGTCAGATGTACTTCAGTGACCTTCCATTCAGTTTGTTGTAGATCATAAAATGTGCAGATTGAGAAGCTCCTCGGAGGACATCTGTCAGCTTAGAAACCAGCCCTTTCACTGGCTCTGTGTGTGTGTGTGTGTGTGTGTGTGTGTGTTAGGAGGTTTTGCGTGAACATAAACACTCCTCACGTGGATCCCAAACAACTCAGGTCATTCTAATCGTGCAAACTGTGATAGATGTGGAATAAGTCAACATGAGCTCTGACATGAAGAATGAGGTTGGAGGGCGAACAGGCACGTTTCAGCGCTGATGGGATTTATGTGTGCGCCACATTGTAAACTGCACTTTCAGCGTTTGACAATGCAAACATTTCCTCATTCCTGAGATATGGACGGGGTAGCGGCCCACCTTTGAGCGGTCCCACCTGTGCACGAGGTCATAGGTCAAACAAATGCATTCAGTGGCCGACCGCTCACACACTCAGGCTCTTGTGCGTGTGCAGGGAAGAGTTACCCAAAACATTCCTGAGAGCCGGTGAAGAGCCTGGATGAAGGTTAGACGAGGCATGTGCGTACAAGTAGAGGGGTGGGACGGTGCACGCCAACGCCTCCCACTGTGTCCCTGCATGTGTGGAAGACTTCACCGGACTTTGGCGGAATGCTGCTGCACCAATAACAAGGCTAATAGTAGAATCCAAGTACACTATAGGGACAAAAGTATTGGGACACATTGAATTCAGGTGTTTCTTTTCTAACAGGGGTCTGGGATACAAAACAATAAGGACTAAAACCATGATATAGTTTTATAGGGATGTCCGATATTGGCTTTTTTGCCAAAAACTGATATGCAGATATTGTCCAACGCTTAATTTCCGATTCCGATATCTACCGATACTGCTGCCGATATATGTGGGATATTAACCCTTTCATGCATTGTGGTCGCTCCAGTGGACAGTTCTTCTCCAGCTGTTCTCTTGTATATTCATAGGTTTTGTTGTTTTAGTTCCATATCAGCCAACACAGTGGACACTTATGCAACATCCCATAATACACTGACATTCATACCATTACTATAACTTTGCTGTTCTTGATAAACCTGATCTGCAGTAACATGTTTAAGTGTAAATCAGTTGTTATTTGTTGGACAAAAAGAGTTGTTTTTTGCATTTTATATGAGGTAATAACTAGCATTAGAGTATGGTAAAATGTGAGAAAACATCAAATTAGCAGCCTTAAAAATGTTTCTATTTCATTGTTTTCATTTTACTTTCTGATATTGGGTTTTAACCCTTTCATGCATGAATTATGAGAACCTTAGTCAAGATTTTTTAGCTGATTGTTTTTATTCCTCTTTAGGCATGAAAAACAAACAAACAATGCAATTGAAATTTTTTTAATGAACGTATTTTTCGTAGAGTTAGAAAAACCATGAAACAAAGAAACATGTATATCAGAAAGTGATGCACTGTGTGACAGTTATAAAATAAGACATTTTCAATGCAGCTAATCTTATGTGACTAGTTGTTACTTACTTCATGGAGATAATATGCAAAAAAAAAAAAAAACCTGTAAGAAAACTGTTTTTCTTATAAGTCTAATTGCAATTAGCAAATGATTTACACTAAAACATGTTATTGCAGATCAGGTTTATCAAAAACAGCAAAATTACAGTAATGGTCTGAATGTTAATGTATGGGATTGTGCATAAGCGTCCACTGTGTTGGCTGAAATGGAACCAAAACAGCAAAACCTGTGAATATACAAGAGAACAGCTGGAGAAGAACTGTCCACTGTTGTGACCAGTATGCATGAAAGGGTTAAATACATATTTCGTTACTTAAAAAATTAAATGCATGGACATTTTTGTAACTCCATGAAAAAAAAAAAAAAAACTCGATCGCATTTTTTTTTTTATGCCTAAGGAGGTATAAAAACACTCCAGAAAAAAAAAAAAATCTTGACTAAGGTTCTCGTAATTCATGCTTGAAAGGGTTAAACTAATTTTAGGTAACATCACATATCTCCTGTCATGGAATTAACACATCATGCCTAATTTTATTGTGATGTCCCATTGGATGCATTCTCAAATGCAACAAGGCTTTCAAAATGTAAACACTGTCTGCGCAAAGAACACATACTTCAACTTAACTTGTGGAAAAAATACCATATTTATTTATTTTCTCTCCCTCCCTCCATGAGTCTGTTACAGTGTGGCAACTCTACTGTACAGTTTTGAAAACTGCACATTTCTTTCAGCTACAAACAGTGTTTCATTTACGCGTTGGTAAATGCCGGTGAAATCAAGGCATTATTTTATCGGTTTTAATGAAAGGCAAAAAAAACAATTACGATATTCACCGATATTACATTTTTATGCCAATATCGGGCCAATAATATCAGTGGGCTGATATTATCAGACATCCCTATAGTTTTGTATTGGGGTAATATTATTGCATTGGTTAGTTTTGTTACCTCCGCCAAGAAACGGCAGAGGTTATGTTTTCATCTGGGTTTGTCTGTCCGTTTGTTTGTCTGTGTGCAAGATAACGCAAAAAGTTATGGACAGATTTTGATGAAATTTTCAGGAAATGTTGATACTGGCACAAGGAAGAAAGAATTAAATTTTAGTGGTGATGGGGAGGGGGGGTTAATCTGCCTTGGCGGAGGTCTGCGCTCTCCAGGTGCTTTTCTAGTCAAAAATGCGCCTTTACTTATAATAGTTGATATCACTGGTCTACAATTTTTTAGAAATGATTTGCTTCAGACATTAAATGTGCTAAATGTTACGTATTTTAATAAGATTAATTGGAAAATAAATGACAAAAGTGCCGGTTTGCTGATGTTTTCAAGGTATATGATTAAGTGTTATTCCACATATATATTGGTTTATGTACATTTATAGAATAGTTTTATAAATCTTCCACTAAATAGAGGCTGTAAAGTGAATGTATTCTAATGTGCAGACAGTGTTTGGAAGTAGATCTTGTAGCTCTGAGACAAATATTCCTTTTGAGTCAAACCCATTCTCTCGTTAATTCTTGAATTTCACATTTTGACCCCAGGCTGTATCTTGGAAAGTTCAGCCAACCAGCATTTTTGACTGGATTTTTCTTTATCAGTGACTCTCATGTGGTAACATTTCATTACTTTTATTCTGGAAGTATTTTCCTTGTAGACCAGTGATATTGAATGGTTGAATTGATGGCATATAACATGGAAATGGTTACAGATGTCAGTATCATTACTATTGATCACTGATTGGAAGTCGTACATGGACTTTCATTTAATTAGTTGAGTTCTCCTCCAGTCAGAGTACCACCCACTTCTATTGGGAGACTGATCTCCTGCATCAACACCACAGGACTCTAACAACCTCACAAATTCAACTTGGTATTGGGGGGGGGGGGCACTGATCTGCTTTAGTGGAGGTCTGCACTCTCCGAGTGCTTTTCCAGTTTAAATTGTTATCTTTGCTTCAAAAATGCATCACAGGAGTTTTTTTTTTTTTTCTCAACATTGATTTTTTTTAAAATTCCTGACTATGATTTTAAGTGTTCTACCCCTAAATGGTCATGTTTATTACCTCCACCAAGGAGGTTGTATTTTCATGGGGGTTGGTTTGTTTGTTTGTCTGTTAGCGAGATAACTCAAAAAGTCACAGATGGATCTTGCTGAAATTTTCAGGAAATGTTGATACTGCCACAAGGAACAAATGATTAAATTTTGGTGGTGATAGCGGGGGGGGGGGGGGTCTTCTTAAGTGAGATGTGAAGAATGTAGATGGTTAGTTGTTGTAGAAAATTACACTGGGTTACAAAAAAATGTTTTTTGCAAGTTGTCGAGGTTTTTTCAACTGAATTCGGACCATTTTGCACCGCTAAATCCAAAAATGACATCTGTTTTTCTCAGTCAGGTCAGGTTTTTTTGCTAATTTGATTTTGAAAAATTTGATCTTCTCACACAATTGATTACATTTTTGTGACTTTATCAGTTGATTTTTTATATAGTTCCCACCCAAAATAGGTTTTAAGAGAAAAAAAATCATTTGATCACTTGATTCCTGTTAGGTACAATGGTGTATTCACCGCAGATGTAGCAGAATACGTCAGGCTTATTTTTGCAAGATCTTCTAGTCGAAGCCATTTCATTCACCTGTAATATTAAAAACAACATTAATCATAAATTGGCAAAAGTAAACCTTCAGAACTTGTTTATTGCAAGAAATATGAAAGAATTTTGTATCATATGATGTGAAAATGCCCATAAATGTAAGCAACAATGTTCAAAAGCCAATATGTAGCATGACCTGATTGAGCAAAATGAATGTGATTTTTGGATTCAGCACACCAAAATGATCCTAAATCAGCTCAAAAAACTTAAACAATAAATTTGTTGTTGACCAGTGTTATTATTTACAGTCAGAACATGAAAAATATTTTAGAAATTTAGAGGTAGAACATTTAAAATCATAGTCATGGATACAAAAACAAACAAGAAAAACCCAACATTCATGTTTATATAATAAGTAAATAAAAGTTTCTACCACTATAGTAGATGACATTTGCATGGAAAACAGGATAACACAAAACACAATAGTCTTACTTTTTGACAGATATGAGTAAATCGTCGGAACTGCAGGTACATTCTTACTGAACCAGCAGATTTTTAAGGTGATTCTGTGCTGCTTTTAGTGTCAGAGCAGTGATTTTTTCCCCGTCATTGTGAATTCGTATCAGGACGATCACAGTAAACACTGCCATGAAAATCCCCCAGACTTCCTGTGGACTTGTTTATGTATTCCTGCTTATGCACACATAGCGTACAAACCCCTGCGTGGTGTGGAGAGGTCGACTCTAGCAGAATGTACAACAAGTTTGAGCAGATTTAATGTGGCCGGAAATCTGTGGCAAAGTTTCCCATCATGCCCTCTGCTGCTGGGATGGGTTTAAGTGAGGAGTTTTAGAGACAGAAGGCAAGAGTTTTAAGGCAGGAGTGAGAATCAGAAAAGTTATGGGGCAAATGTTGGCAGAACTCAAAGTTTTATTCATACAAAAACAGGAAAACTCCAATATTTGCTCTATTTATTTATTCTGCTGATAAGTATTGTTTCTAATCATGCTGAGAATTAACAAACATTTGCTAATTTGATATGATTCATCTTTACAATCACTAATCTGATGAAGGTTCCCCAGCTGCACCACTTACCACAGACATTTAAACAACAGATTTATAGATCTATGCCGCCCCCTGGTGACTGACAGCTGTTACTGACATTCACGATTAGGGGTTTCTGCATCTTACTATCTATATCCTCTTGAGACCCAGCCATGCATTTTTGTCCTCTGTAGTGGACGAGAGTTTCACAGCTTTACTTTAACCCTTTCATGCACAGTGGTCACTACAGTGGACAGTTCTTCTACATCTGTTCTCTTGTTTATTCATGGGTTTTGTTAGTTTAGTTCTATATCAGCCGACACAGTGGACACTGACGTATCATCTCATACACTGACATTCATACCATGACTGTAACTTTGCTGTTCTTGATAAACCTGATCTGCTGTGACATGTTTTTTTTATTTTTTTTATTTTTTTTACTGTAAATCAATTGCTAATTCTTATTCAATTGTAAACAGGTTTTTTTTTGTTTTTGTTTTTGTTTTTTTTGCGTATTATCTCCATGAAATGAATAATAACTAGTATTAGAGTGTGTTAAATTGTGACAAAACATCTGATTAGCAGCATTAAGAATGTTTTTATTGCATAGTTTTCCATATCACTTTCTGATATTAGGTTTCAAATACATGTTTCTTTGCGTCAAAAATTAAATACATGGAGTGGCCATTTTTCTAACTTCTTAATAAAAAAAAAATAAATAAAAAAAAACTCAATTGCATTGTTTTTTTCATGCCTAAAAAGGAATAAAAACACTCAGGAAAAATATATTGGGTAAGGATATCATAATTCATGCATGAAAGGGTTAAAATTTAAAAAAAAAATTACATAATGTCCGCTGAAAAGGACATTATATAAAAAAAAAAAAAAAGTATCTGTTGCGTCATGCTGTTTCCAATTAAGGCAATTATTTACCGTAAAATGGTGGAAATGTTTACTTACTGGGTGTCAGGAGGATATTTGTGTTTATTACCTATTACCCCACCCCCCGAAAGGAAGGCAAGGGTTATTGTTTTTGTTTTGATTGATTGATTGACTGATTGATTGATGTATTTATTTCAGACATGAACATCAAACACAAGAAAATACAGGGTGGGGAAGCAAAATTTACAATGAACATGTAGTTGTTTTTTCTCAGCAGGCACTACGTCAGTTGTTTTGAACCCAAACATATACTGATGTCATAATCATACCTCACACTATTATCCATACCTTTTCACAAACTTTTGCCCATATGAGTAATCAGGAAAGCAAACGTCAAAGAGTGTGTGATTTGCTGAATGCACTCGTCACACCAAAGGAGATTTCCAAAATAGTTGGAGTGTCCATAAAGACTGTTTATAATGGAAAGAAGAGAATGACTATGAGCAAAACTATTACCAGAAAGTCTGGAAGATACTATTAAAGAAGAATGGGAGAAGTTGTCACCCCAATATTTGAGGAACACTTGCGCAAGTTTCAGGAAGCGTGTGAAGGCAGTTATTGAGAAAGAAGGAGGACACATAGAAGAAAAACATTTTCTATTATGGACATTTTCTTGTGGCAAATAAATTCTCATGACTTTCAATAAACTAACTGGTCATACACGGTCTTTCGATCCCTGCCTCAAAATATTGTACATTTTGCTTCCCCACCCTGTAAATAAACAAAACACTTAAACATACGACATATAATACATATTCGAAAAGGAGTGAGAAGAAGTACAACTTATAAACTCCACCCCTTCTCCTTATATAATTAATAACAATAATAACCTTCCTAGTCTAATCATATCTATACACTATGCCATAATATGACTGATACTTACTAGTAACGTCTTACTAATTTTGGTTTGTTTGGTTTGTTTGTTAACACTCAAGCAGCAAAACTATTAATTAATTCATTCATTCATTCACTCGTTTATTCATTTATTTGTTTTGAGCAGAAGGAAAAAATCAAACATCTTTGGTGTACAAGGAACTAATGACAGAGCAAATCCATTAATAAACAAAGGTGATTAAGACAAAATAGCAGTTGCCATGCCCTTTATGAGCCCATTATTCATTCACACCACAGTCAGACACTAGTGGTGAGCTACATTTGACAGAAACGTGACTGCCAATTTATGCAAAAAGCCTCCACGACCATGACCGAGCAGTGCAAGTGACACTGGAGGCAAGATGGATGAAGTGTTTGGTTTGGCTTTCATTCAAAGTGTTTTTGATTCTTGCATCATGTGTGTTTTTTCAAGCACTTGGATCTAAATGCAAATACAGAGGCAAACTGGGTGGAACAAGCTACTACATTTGAATGAGGCTGGATGCAGTTCTCGTCTCCTATGAACGGTCAGAATGAGTTTCTAGATTTTGCAAATACAGAGTTTAGGGGAGGCCTGAAAGATCAAGTTGCAACTGATTTAACACAAAAAGACCCAAACATCTGACCAAAACCATCTACTGATGCAAATGTTTAATACCTGTTGATCCACTAATCCCATCAATACATGTAAATAATTGGTGTAAATTGCAGTTTGTCATATAATTGACTGGATTAACTCAACAGACAAACATTTAGTCACACTTTCATCTCTGGTTGCAGCCTGTAAGTCAAATATTTTTTTTTTTTTTTTACCAAATATTTACTACGAGGCCCTTGATTTGCATTTGGAAATAATTTGCATCAGCTTTTGGGCAGCTAAGGTCATTTAAAAGGCAATACACGTACTTATAGGCAAGGCAAGGCAAGGCCAATGCATTTGTATAGCACAATTCCTACACAGGGCAATTCACAGTGCTTTACAAAAATGGAAAAGAGACAGGTTAAAAACACACAATTAAAATTAAAACATAATCAGTAAAACATAAATAATAATCAGTTAAAAGAAAGTAAAAACACACAATTACAATTTAAAAATAATCAATAAAACAAAAATAATAACCAGTTAAAATAAAGTAAAAACGCAAAATTATGATTAAAACATAATAAATAAAACATAAATAATAATCAGTTAAAATAGAGTAAAAACACACACAATTTAAAAATAATCAATAAAACATAACTAATAATCAGTTAAAATAAAGTAAAAACACACAATTACAATTTAAAAATAATCAATAAAACATAAATAATAATCAGTTAAAATAAAGTAAAAACACACAATTACAATTTAAAAATAATCAATAAAACATGAATAATAATCAGTTAAAATAAAGTAAAAACACACAATTACAATTTAAAAATAATCAATAAAACATAAATAATAATCAGTTAAAATAAAGTAAAAACACACAATTACAATTTAAAAATAATCAATAAAACATAAATAATAATCAGTTAAAATAAAGTAAAAACGCAAAATTATGATTAAAACATAATCAATAAAACATAAATAATAATCAATTAAAATAAAGTAAAAGCTCAGAGTGCAGATAGAACCCTTTCAGTTGTTCTATGCACAGTTGAACAGAACTGTTTTCAGCCTGGACTGAAACATAGTCGCAGTAGAGGTCTGTCTCACGTCATCAGGAAGACTGTTCCAGAGTTTAGCTTCATAGAACTGAAACGCAGCTTCACCTGTTTAGTCCTGACTCTGGGACCAGCAAAAGACCAGTCCATGAGGTTCTCAGACCAGTCCATGAGGTTCTCAGACCAGTCCATGAGGTTCTCAGACCAGTCCATGAGGTTCTCAGACCAGTCCATGAGGTTCTCAGGTCCCAGATGGTTCATATGGGACCAACATGTCCCAGATGTACTTTGGTGCTAGACCATGGACAGACTCATAAACGAGCAGAGCTGTTTTAAAGTCTGTTCTCTGAGCCACAGGAGCCAGTGCACAGATCTGAGCACAGGACTGAAGTGGTCGTACTTCCTGGTTCTAGTCTGGACTGGAGCAGCGGCGTTCTGAATGGACCTCTGCTGTCTGACAGCTGGTTTAGAGAGGCCGTTACAGTAAGGCAAGGCAAGGCAAGGCAGGTTTATTTATATTCCTTTATATAAGACAATTCAAAGTGCTTTACATAAAACATTAAAAGCATTACAACAGGGAAGCAATAAAAAGTATAGGTATGAGGAAAAACAAACAAAAACAAAAAAACAGATACACAGATAAAATAGATAAAAACTTTAAGCTTAAAGAAACAGTGCAGATCTGAACTTCTGAATAAAAACTCTATTCAAATGCAGCTGAGAACAGGTGGGTCTTTAACCTGGATTTAACCCTTTCATGCATGAATTATGAGAACATTAGTCAATATATTTTTCTTCAGTGATTTTATTCCTCTTTAGGCTTGAAAAAAAAAATGCAATTGATTATTTATTTATTTATTTATTTATTTATTTTTTTATGAACCTTTTTTTCATGGAGTTACAAAAATACCCACTCAGCTGGACACCATACATTTAATTTTTGAAGCAAAAAAAAAAAAAGTATTTAAAACCATCATCAGAAAGTCATATACTGTGTGAAAATTAGGAAATAAAAACATTTTTTAAGCTGCTATTACTCACATTTTAACATACCCTAATAGTAGTTATTATTCACTTCATGGAGATATGAAAAAAAAAAAAAAAAAAACTTTTTTTTTTTTTTTTTTAGAAAACTGTTAATTAGTCTAATAACAGTTAGCAACTGATTTACAATAAAACATGTTACTGCAGATCAGATTTTTCAAGAACAGTAAAGTTACAGTAATGGTATGAATTGAAGTGTTTGGGATGATGCATATGCTTCTGCTGTGTTGGCTGATGTGAAATTAAAAAACCCATTAATATACAAGAGAACAGCTGGAGAAGAACTGTCCACTGGAGTGACCAGTATGCATGAAAGGGTTAAATAAACTGAGTGTTTCAGCCGATCTGAGGCTTTCTGGGAGTTTGTTCCAGACAGTAGTCTAACCTGCTAGAGATAAATGCTTGGATAAACCTCTCTAAGTCTGGTTTAGACAGTAAACAGTGTATTCTCCTGCTGTCAACTGTACAGGAAACTTACAACAACACATTTAGTTGTCATCCCACCACAAAAAAAGACCAACTTTATGTCATTATGTCATTTTCATGGTGTCCCAGTGGCTCATGTAGAACACTTAGGCCAAAACCTTCTCACAGCAGATCCATTCCTGAGGCCATTTCCTGTCATTCTCCTGCTCTCTCTTCTCCCTCATTCGCTGTAACACTTTTTTGGGTCTATCCATCCAATAAAGACAAAAATGCCCCCAAAATATATCTAGAAATCAAAGACACTGTGTCATTAAAATGAAACCCTTGCTGCCTAAAGACTCAAGCCTTTCTGATGCAGGCTTCTGTCACCTGTAGACGAACAGTTTGTCAACAAGAGTAAATATTTATGGGTGGATAAATCAAACTGGGAGATGAATGTAAGTCAGTAAACATAGCCTAGAAAATATCTGTCTATAACAGGCTCCTCTGCAGAAATGGTGAGTCACTGAACATATTTTTATATATTATTTGGTGTGGGTGGTTGCTGTCATTCCAATATTGCGACACAATCTAAATGCTTGATTTAATAGTATAGTTGATTTGGGAATATTTAGGAATATACCAAATGGCTGGTACTGTGCAATTGTTTTGTGTTGTTTACTGTAATTGTCTGGTGTGAAGAAAATATGTGTCTAAAAACAAAAAGGGCAGTTTTTGTGATTTTTTTTTTTTTTTTTGGGGGGGGGGGGGGGTGAAGAGATTATTATATCTCTTAACTTAGCACATCATACTGCAGACAATGAACTGCCTTGAATCTATTTGTTTGACTGTCACAAAAATGTACAAATTTAAACTTATATATTGGCAACCACCTTACGATTTAAATGAGATTTTTCCTCCAAAAGCTATCGACTGCAGAAGGATGGATATATTTTTTATTACACTTAAAAAATTCAATTTATTTCAAAACGGACATTATCATAGTCACACATCATCCAGGTTTTTTAATTAACCAGTGTTTCGCACAGAGTAAGATACTATATGTTTTCGGTTTGTACCATATTAAACAAAAAGAAAAACCCTTGCTTGATTATCAATAATTTTTTGACTCACAAACAAACACAAATTTTTTGACTCAAATATGCAAAAATGAGATAGTATGTGCAAAAGATGCTTACATCCGCCTCTAATTTCTGAATTTAACATCAGTGATCCATGTTGTCCATCTTTACTTGTATTTTATTGTATTAATTTATGTCTTTGTGTTTGCATTTATCTATATGGTGACCTTGAGTGTCAAGAAAGGGGCCCATGTATAATAATAATAATAATAATAATATCAGAATCAGCTTTATTGGCCAAGTATGTGAACACATATAAGGAATTTGGCTTCTGTTTTTACATTACTCACGCCATACAGTTCTGACATGAACCCAGAACAACATGTGAACCTACACATAATATAGACAAACATTTGACTAGAGACAAAGCCAACAATGGGGTGAGATTTACTGTGGATTTATAGTGTAATATGTTCGGAGTGCAAACTGGAGTTTTTATACAGTGAGTGGATGTGTGGATCCAGTTTATTAAAAATATATGTTTATGTATATAATATTTACAGTGGGTTTTACAATGTAATATGTACAGAAAGTGCAAATTGAAGTTTTTATACAGTGAGTGGATATGTACAGGAATACAATCTGTAAAAATATATGTTTATGTATATATTATTGTAGTGCGAATAGTCAGTTTATTATTATTATTATTATTATTATTATTATTATTATTATTATTATTATTATTATCATCATCATCATTATCATCATCATTATCATCATCATCATCATCATTATTATTATTATTATTATTATTACTATTATTATTATTATTATTATTATTATTATTATTATTATTATTATTATTATTATTATTATTTCATTTCATTTATTTTCATTTATTTATTTGTATCAGATATGCAAATAGTTACAGTCCATAGAGTATAATGAGCATTAAAAAAATAATAAAAAGGGTTATAAATGAAACAAACGACACGCATGCACACACCCTATCTTCAATAACAGGTATACAGATGCTGATGCCAGTATTTAACAAATGTAGAATCAGTATAAAAGTCAAAGTTAACAATTGTAAAAATCACAACATTTCTAGAATGACTTAAACGCAGTATAAAATTCAAAATTGCTTTCCGTAACATCTCATAATAAGAGCGACCATTATTAAAACAGAACATAGCACTAGCACTACAGCTACGATAACAACCATGTGTAAAATGGAATGCATTGTTAAAAGCAACTCTGACTGAGTGAGCAGTATGATGTTTAAAATCAACCCATAAGTAACAGACATAAATATTTGAGCAAAAAGATATGAACAATTTATTCATAACAGTAGTGGAACAAAAATAAAACCTGCAAGAGATAAAATTATTCCTGCCATAAAGACTCCTATCCTTAGTTTGAATCTCATTATCATCATTTTAAGATTATCAGATACAATATGTCCAAAGTACTTGCAGGTTTGGACATATTCTAATGGAAGGTTATTCAACTCAAGTTTAGTTTTTACATTGTAACTATTTGTGTCAAACATCATCATTATTATTATTATTATTATTATTATTATTATTATTATTATTATTATTATTATTACTATTATCCCCCCGGCATCCGGGTGCGCCTTTTAGGCACACTTTGCACTTAGTTTTAAAAAACTTTATATTATTTTTCACAATTGAAATAAGGTTAGAATTCAAAAGTTGTTCATTTTTGCATGATCTTTAAAATTCTGGCCACCAACTAAAATGTGCACATTGTAAACAAATGAAAATTACAAGACTAGTATCTATCTGCCAAGTGTGCCTAAAATGCACTATTTCTTCCATTTGATCTGTATGATTAGGGCTGACCTTGATTTACAAAAATAAAATCAAATTAGTGCAGAAAAATAAATCAATATATAATATTTGATAGTTTGATTTATAGGTGTGCGTTTTATGCACACTTGGTGACAGATATTTTTGAACATTTGACCTAGCGCCAAAACTAATAATGCAAATTAACCAATGTTGGAGTTAATCATTGACATATGCCAGGATGAAAATCAAATAATATGTGATCCACTTTTTATGTAGTATACTGAATTTTTTTTTTTTTTTTTTTGGCATTAAAAAAAATGGTTTGTTTACATTACAAACACGGCATTTAAAGGGTTAAAATATTGTGACAGTTATTGAGTATTTGGTATTTTTATTTACGGCTCAAGTTGATGAAATAGAAAAAAGTGTAAAAGAATTAAAAAACAAACTGTATGAAATTTTTTTTGACATTATTCCACAAGTGTGCCAAAAAGGCACACTTGGTGCTTACTAAGGGCCTTGCTGGACAGGATACCAGATGGTTATTATTATTACTATTATTATTATTATTATTATTATTATTATTATTATTATTATTATTATTATTATTATTATTATTATTATTATTTCAGGTTGTGTCATTCGGTTAACTTCGGATCTAGTCGGGGAAAATCGGGGAAAGGGGCGCGGCTCGTTTGTGGTGCGTCTCAACCGGCGGCACAATCGGATGATCCCGAGGGGGCGGAGCCAAGTAGGAGGAAATGGTACCGTTGGCTGGAGCTCCAAGAAAACCGGCGACGAGCATCCATAGCCGGCACTCTGATGCGTCCATCCTCACTGCTCTCATCACTGGAACCGCTTTAACCTCATCTTAAACTCACGCCTTCTATTAATTCACTAAAAACACACTCACGTTAGCCTCTTTTAGAACCAGGCGACTCTTGTATGTTGCAATTTCTCGAAATATCCGTGAAGGGCTCGGAGATTAACCTTAGAGATAAACTGCTGCATTATGGAGACGCAGATACATGTGCCCGTGGGGTCACCGGTTATTAGAAAAATCCCCATTTTCGTGGACGAACACAACGTGACGGAGGGGGCTATGAAGCTTATCAAAGAACTGCGACCGGCGTGGGACACAAGCCATGTCAAGACGAAGGTAACGTTAGCCGCTAAGCTAGCCGTATGCTAGGCTAGGCTAGGCTAAGATTGACAGCTCTGCAGCATCACCGGTCACTTCAGTCAAACATGGGGAGAACCGGGAAAACATTAACTTTGGACCTGGAATACAACAAAAAATCAATTATATTCGACATTTTAATATAGTATATCAGCTTGACGTTCTAAGCGGAGTTTTAATGTCGATGTGTGTAGCTTAAGTGACATGCTAGCAAGACGCTCACAGCCTAACTCTACTTTAGCTAGCAAAGTAGCGTCACCTATTTAATGTTTCCTTCCTTTTAGCTTTATAGCATGTTCAAAAGTTAAACGTGTTACTATAGTGACATCCAATATAGTATGGAAGCTAAGCCACGCTGTCATCTTGGTGTCAGTGGCCAGCTGGTGCTGACGTGATGGGCTGTTTGGTAGAGAAACACCCCTGTGAACACAAGTCACCATGTAAACACTGTACTTGAGCAGGTTGAACTCAGACTGTTCTTCATTAATATCTAGCCCCAGGTCTCTGTACGTCCTCATGTCCCTTTGCTCTCCTGTGTGGTGTGTATACTTAAATGAGATTGTTTTGTTTGCTTAATATACACAGGCTGATGAATGAGAGTGTGTGCACTTCAGTTCTCACAAGGGAACCAGGTTTTTTTTTTAATTGCACCATACTCATTAACGGTTTCGAGGAAAGCTGTTTGGAATATCTTTCCTCAGTCCTAAATGTATGCATGAGCAGCCTGCTATTATACACTCCACTTTCTGGTTTGTCAACAACCAAAAAGTATCAACAGATTAATGACTTTTCAACCACTAAACCTATCCATACATTAAAGTAATTCAAATAAAATGCAGTTTCAGCTTTTCAGTGGTATCAGATATGATATTTAGGGACACAATAATGAGCATATATAATGAACAGTTATTATAAACTTTTGAATTTACTCTGAGCTTTTATGAACATCTACATGATCAGTAAGTTAATTATAGGAAAATGCCTGTTTTTTTTACTGACAAAGAAGTTATTATAGTAAATGGTGACACACCACTTTGACTTCTACATTTATTGTTTTTTTTTTTTTTTTTTTTTTTTAACTCCTTCCTCACATAATCAGTTTGAGGTCTTTAAGGATTAAATAAGGTTTTATCCCCTAAGAACTATTATCAGTTGAAAGACGTTTATTTATTTTCATTATGCTCAAAAGATCAGTTTAGTTTCAATCTGTAACTAGTTATCATACTGTTTGAGCAATTTGAACCTACTTGCTTGATTCTCATGACAGATGAAATGAAACCTAGCTAGTGGATTAAATAACTTTTTTTCCTATCCTCATAATCCAGCCATGTGTCAAACTGACAGCAGTACAATTTGGTACCAGTGTTTCTCTCAGAGTAAGATACAACCTGTTTTTTGTTAGTACAATAGTAAGGAAAAACACACTTGTACTGAATGTATACACAGGCATAGTAACAGACAGCAGTAGTGTCCCTGTTACTGAAGTTATTTTTCACTCTGAGAGAATATGGACATTTCTTTTGAGTGTTCATTAGAATCCTAGAGGACTTAAAGTCAGCACGGACCAGATTCTGTCATTGTAATAAGTACAGCCGAACACAGAGTACCTGTCTGCTTAATTAATTTGTCCAGTAACATTTTATATTTGTCAAAAGACTATTATTAATGTTAGTGGATTTGTTTTCCAGCTGTCAACCAGCTGCTTTTTTACTGTAAACTAACCATCAGGTACTGACTACAGGTACTTAGTTTAACTACAGTAATGTTACCATTAACTTCACTTCTCTCACTGAGTTGGGTTTTCTTCATTACAGAAGTGGCTCTCTTGGTATCAGAAGCTGCTAGTTTAGGGTCCAGCTCAGTTATGCGTTTTGCACAAAAGAAGGCATGTATATGTATGCATATGTATTTTGTAAAATATTTGTTTGGTTAGTTTAATTTTCATGAGATTTTTATTGTATGGATAATTATTAAGTTTGTGATTTAAACAGATTTAGAACATGGTGTACAACATCACTGGACCTGTGTTACTGCACCAGCACTGTTTTCATCCATAATAATAAAGTCTTGTGATTAAAGTCATAACAGTTGGGATATAAGCAGTTGTGCTCCCAAATCCAAACTAAAAAGTGAATCATGAGCTAATGAAACAACTTGAACCGCATGATCAAAAATAAAACATTACAATTAACATACATGTTGTACAGGTCACAAATAAACATGTAACATGATGTCAGGCTGGACACTGACAGGCTACACAAATAAATTCAGGAAACAATGTGTGTAATAATCACTCCCGATGAGTATGACAATTGATTTATCCTGATGTCATATCCATTCATTTCCACCAATTTGAAACTAACAGAAGGAGCCTTCACTACAACACAAAATACTTGTTCAACCACACAGATAGGACTTGTTTTCCAACCTCTTGTATGATTGTATGCCTTTTTCACACTCAAGTTTGGAGATTGAGTTTGTCAGGGAAAGGAAAATGCATAATTTATTCCTCGCATAAGGATCAGGTGACTCATGTCATGGCCAGGTCAACGCGTTTGGGTCGGCTCTGATAGCAGACACCATAGCACCATTTACTGCTCTTACTGTTTAACCGTGTAGTTTGGATACAGCGATTGTAACCGTGTGTTTACATCCTGCTGTTAATCTCCCTGGATCCCACCCACTAACACACACCCACTCCCACACCTGCAGCTGAGAACGTGACAGTGTTTACATCACTCTGTGCAGCAGGGCTTTTCTCAATGACCACCACCCAAACAGGCTTTGTCCCTCAGATGGTCTTTTGTCAAAAAAACAGTGTTTGGGGCTGTACAGTAAGTAGTGTATTTATGAACCTAAAACAGAATGTCTGCAGGTTCTGAAAAAGACTGGAATTCAATATACACGACAAACAAAAAGTTAAGGATATTTCTTTTTTTTTTGTCTTTTTTTGTCTCATTTGTGCCATTTGTAAATAAAATTATGTCTGGTCAATAAAAAAATGTGTTTCAATTCACACAAACACACAACAAATTAAAAAGCGCCGTGCAAGAATCCCAACTGAAAAAAAAAAATAGCTCAAAAATTAAAAATATCCTTAACTTTTTGCTTGTAGTGTATATAGAACTCCGCAAATGTCTTAGACCACCTTCAGATTTGTTGGTTTTCCAGGGTTGAAATGAGCATACATATTTATTTCTCATTCTCATTTAGTCAGATTCAACAAACAACAACATACAGGAAATACAGTTGCAGAAAAAAATTATTAGACCACCCGATGTTTTCTTCAATTTCTTGTTCTTTTTTATGCCTGGTCCAACTAAAGGTGCATTTGTTTGGACAAATATAATGATAACAACAAAAAAAGCTCACAAGAGTTTAATTTAAGAGCTCATATCTATCCATTTTCCATGTTTTCTTGATAACCAAAATCACTTCAGTTCTTCCATCAATATCTATGGCATTGTACTGACACAAAAACAGTGCTTTTATTCATTCCATGTTTTCTTTTCTGTCTGTTTTAGTCACATGATACACACAGGAGTGAGGACTTGATTGCATAACCATTGTTTTTGATGACTTTTGATAGTTCTAATAATTTTTTCCATGACTGTATATGCATAGCCTTAAAAGACATGCAAAAAAATTAACTAAAATTGTTCCCATGGTTACAGTGACTATTTAGTGTGACCCTTGATCCCATAACATGACGAAGCACAAGCAATTAGAAATGTCTGACATGTGTTGAATGAAACCTGGTATAAAACATCAGAAAATGAATGCAATAAATCTCATATTGTCTATGTCACACTAAATACAACCACTTTTAAAAGCTAAATTTTTTTCCCAGACTGATCTCTAGAAATGGCGTTGTATGTCACGCCAGTTCTGATGGTATTTGGCGTGCTATATGTACGCATTTTTGACCTTTTACGTGTTATTCACACGTCTATTTACATCACGATCTTCAGTTCACATAACCTTAACCCCTAACTCTCAGTGCATGGTATTTGATGCATTAATTCAGCTTGGACAGGGGTCTAACAACAGTGTGAACATACACATGGAAAGCTTATAATGCATACAGATAACATGCTAATTAAAAGTGATGTATCTGAGTGATATATTTATGCTAGTCATGATAGCATGTTGATTTTTTTTCATAGTTTTGGACAAGTTCTGGCAATTTTGGCTTGGGATTGATCTTAAACTGTCAGTCAAATTTTTATTTTTATTTTTTTTTATTGTACAGATCTTTAATTGTTTCCTTAGTCCTCATGAGGGTCATGGAGGCGTTGGAGCCTATCCCAGCTCCAATCAGGCAAAGCCGTTGTAGACCCTGAACGTGTCACCAGTCCATCACAGTGTACAGATAATGTCATTAAAATGTAAATAAAAGTGCTGATATGACTGATATAGCTGACATAAATTAAATAGCTAAAGTGCAGCATAATTACGTTATTGGTCTTAACTGTGGGTTTTTGCAGCTGCTGAAGACATACTAATTAAGAGTTGCTGTAAGTCTGTCTCTGATGTGTACTTAGTCTAATTTACACAGATGTGTAAGTTATGTTACAGTGTTAAAAACATTTCTTATTTATCATAAAAGTCTTAAAAGGTGGGGTAAACAGGTCCAGTAGGGTCAAGGAAATTAATGGAAACACTGCAGCTGTCACAGTGAAATGTAGGCTCATGTTACTTCAATTCAGTTCAATTAAATTTTATTCGCAGACCTCTATATCACAACAAGGTTGCCTCACAGGACTTTACAGGATTAGTTGGATATGAAAATAAACAGCAGATGAAGGAAATTGATTAATGTATTGTTGTATGAAATGTTAACTTCGTGTAGACAGAATTAATATTAGCTATAATAATGTGCATTGTCAGATAACAAGAAGAAAAAGCCATCGTACACAGATCTAGAAACCAGAGAAAACTAGAGGAAAAGTTGTTTGACTTTAGTTGTAACTCATCTATATTTTATCAGAGGTGGAAAAAACTGTGATTCAAACAATGGGTCGAGATTCTCACCTCAAAATATCTTAATTTGAGACTGAGCTCATGAATTTGTATTGTATGTCACACCAGTTCTTATGGCATTTGGCGTGCTATACATACGCATTTTCATCCTTTTGCGTGTTATTCAACGCCATTTGATTGCATTTTAATTTACGCCAAGATGTCCGGTTTACATAACCCTAACCCTCAGTGTGTGGTATTTGACGTGGCATGAACTAGGGATGTAACGATTACCGGTATAACGATAAACCGTGGTAAAATTCCCGACGGTTAATATTACCGTTTAAATTCTAATTATCATGATAACCGTGTTTGATTACTACACTTTGAACGACAAAGAGAGAGAGAGAGAGACACCCCCGGTCCAAGCACACAAAGAGAGAGAGAGAGACTATCTATCTATTTATCTATATATGAAAAAGAAACTAAACAACTCAAACTTGATATGGAAACTGGTCAAACAATGGCCATAAGGTGTCATCTTTAATGCACATTTGTATGTTTGATGTTTACATGTTAGTATTTGAATGTTTCTGCAACAGAAAGTACATTGTCCCTATTATATTATTTTTTTTAATTTATTTATTCCAAAATACACCGTGGTTAAATTATTGTAGTGTGTGTATAAGTACTTTTTGAACATTTTGAGCACATTTCAATAATACTGTAAAAATAATAATTATAATAATAATAATAATAATAATAATAATAATAATAACAATAATAATAATAATGATAACCGTGATAATTTTAATTACAATAACCGTGATATGAAATTTTCCTATCTTTACATCCCTAGCGTGAACATACCCGCTGAAAGCTTACAACGTTCAGATAACACACCAGCTAATGGCAATTAAAAGTAACGTGTATATTTATGTGATTTCATGATATCACGTTGCTTCATTTAGTCCAGCACAGAGGGACCAGAGACTCTGTTGTAGTAGAATACGTCTGTGCGAGCTAATACTAAATGCCTCGTTTCAATACTCCACAGCCTCAAATCATCTACATGTCCATTTTGTGTTGTTCTCTTCCAGCTGAGTATGTTGGTATTTAAATTCTATACATAGATGTAGTTAGTCAGTACCATAAGATATGTAATGACAACATGTGGTCACAATAAAAGATAGCAACCAAATAAACAGTATTTTCAATCTGATAGCACTTACACCTATCTATATCTGAGATGTATTGATTTATTTCAATGGTTGTGTATGTTTCTGCTGACTTTAAATGCAGAGCAGACTGGATAAAGGTCATGCTGATATATTACAGATATGCTCCTGTCCTGCTGTTCATAAGATGACTGGATAGAGACAGTGAGCTGCTATCACATTCAGAATAAATTGTCCCACATTGTTGCAGATGTTGTATCAGAAACGACCCTTTACTAAGCAAACATACGCGACAAAGGTCATGTTTTTAATAGTGTTGATATAGGCTTATTAATCAGCCTTTAAAAATCCACTACTGGTTAATTTATGATTATAAATCTTTAAGTCATCTGAAGTTGGATCCTGGTATTTCATTTTAAATTATACTTGTATATTTAGCTTTTGGCAAAATGTAGATTTACGCAACTCTGTCCAAATGACACCTATATTCAATACTGTCGCAGGTTTAGTTAAGTTCCGCTGACCACAGTCTCTGTATTTAGATCCAATCTGGATATATGTGAAGTATGAACAGTAGTAAAAACAAAGGTTTCTGGGAAAAAACAGCTTCTAGAAACCAAAGTGGAACTATTTAGTGTGATCTCACTTTGCAGTTAACATGTCTTTAACCCTTTAGTTCAGACAGTATGAGATTTATTGTATTAATTTTCTGTTGTTTTATACCAGGTTTGATTCAACACGTCAGATGTTTCTAAGGCTACGTTCAGACAGCAGGTCTTAAAGCACAATTTGGATTTTTTGGTGAGATCCGATTTTACACATTAAATGTGACTTCTATCAGTTTTGAGTGTGAACTGAATGCGACCCTGAAGTGACCTGCAATGCACAAAAGAGGTCCTGACATAATACGTGACCACGCAGACACGTACTGCGTTTACGGAAGTAACACTCCTGGGACGCAGAATTGTGACGTTTGTTGCATTTCAGTGACATAAAGGTTGGATAAATGCGACCTGGCTATTGAGACTGAAGTTGCATTGCAAAATATCAGATATGTATTGGATTTAGGACCACATATGAAAGTGGCCTGTGTTGGATTGAAAAAAATCGAATGTGTGCTGTTCAAACTGTCTTTAATAGATCAGATACAGGTCACATATGGGCAAAAAAAAATCAGATTTAGACCACATTTGCCTGCAGCCTGAACGCAGCCTTAGTGTTTGTGCTGCTCCTTGTTATGGGGTCAAGGGTCACAGTAATAAGTGATTTTAACCTTCAGAACAAATTTAGTTAAATATTTTTACAGCTGTGTACATATTTCCTATCTTTTCTTGTTGTATATGAAGAAAAGAGAATGAGAAATAAATATCATGGTTTCTGCAGGTCATTAAAAATCATTAAATATATTTTGTGAAAATTAAGGCTTTAAATTACATTAAAAAGCATTAAATTTGATGTCCAGAGGAATTAAAAAATTAAATACACTTGATGGAAAAAAGCATTGTTATTCTTCATTTATTTTGATTATATAAACCTTCAACAATTCTATCGGAAGTATAGTGTGATGATTGACAGGCGGAACCCTTTAATTGGCTATTGTTTATGGCCAATGCACAAAGTCACAAGATCGGATGCTTGGAATGCAACGTGCTGTGAGCGTGCTCATGCTGTGGTGAAAGAGCGGGGGGGAATATTTGCAAATGTCGGAAAAATGGGAAAATGCAAGTTTCAGCATAAGTGATTGGAGGGGGAACTATTCAGAACCTGGTTAAAGCCTGTCAATGGCAAACCGTCATAAAACTGTATATAAAACTGTATCTGCAGATGGACATGCACATTGAATTTGTTTAAAGTTGCATTAAAAAAGGCATTAAATTAGATTTGCTGATACCAGTAGAAACCCTGAATATGTACGATCATTTCAACCATGCAAAAAAACCCAACAAATCTGAAGGTGCAATAAAACTGTGTGTATATATAAATAATTTTTTTAAATTCAAATTGTTCTTGAAAAGTCCTTCAAAACCAGTCTAAAGTTTGTGCTGTCTAAAAAAAACACCGTGAGATAGTGAGCAACGAGAGAATAGAGTAGAGTAAAGCGTCATGTGGTCGTGTTGTGGTAACCGTTCTTCAGCAGCAGCGCCGTTGTTTTGATGGCAGCAGGAAGCGCTGAATGTGGCGAGGAGCGCCCGGGCAGCGCTGTTGACAGAAACACCTGATTAAGCCAAGCCACCTGCACAGGAAGACTTTTACTGTAAGCACACACCGTCTACTTCCAAACATCCCACTTCTCACACAGAGTTCCTGAAAACAGCAGTGTGCGGCAACAGCAACAGGCCCACAGCTCCTCTTACAACTTTCTCATGCTCTTAACAGAACGTTTCACCTCTGCCACAGAAAACCCCGGGTGTTCAACCACCAGACGCAGAGCCGTCTATCGTTAAAAAAAAAAAAAAAAAGATGCCACCGTCATTGTTTTTCACACGGGGCTGCATATGGCTGAATGTTTACCTCTGTCTGGGTACAAGCTTATCGCTGTCTGTCAATGTATTGATAGCCGGTCTTAGCGGCGTATTGTGTGACAAGTAGAAGGGATCAGTCATGTGGTAGCAAAGGCGTGCGCGCTTGTGTACGTACGGTCATAACAGGGATGCCTGCTCGCCCATCTTTGTGGTCAGCCACGTGTGGAATGTCAGATATGTATGAGTGGGCGTCTGGATCGGGGGAGATACAGGCGGGTTGTATACTGTCAGTGTGTTTTCTGCTGCTCCATAGACTGACCTGATGGACCGGGATGCTGGCGATCCCCTCGCATAGTTAAGGCACACATAAACATACCACTTTTTTTTTTTTTTCCTGCTCGTGCTTCACTTTTGAAGGCGTGCTTGCGTGGTTTGTTGACTCATTGATACAACACCATCAACACCCTGGAAATAAGTAGATGTTCGCCCTCAATATGAATCATTTTAGACCTCCGCTGTGATCCACGTGCATCAATGAGTAATACTTAAAGCATGTAAAAGACTGAAGAGACTGTGAGACTTAGATCAAACTTTTTTAGTTGTGTGATGTTGTGAGATTGTCAAATACATATGGAAACCAACAGAGCTGTGTTTTAAGGATTTGTTTTCAGTTTTCCCCAAGAGACCTTTCTTGCTCAACAAAAATTCTAAATGCCACCTGCTTGATTCTTGTAAAATATTAACTGATTGTGTTTCTCCAGTCATGTATGGCATATAGTTTTAGTAAAGACAGAGTGTTTTGGAATCAAGCATTGTCTTCAGTTCATAGAGCCAGAAACAACCGATTAAATCATAAATTGTCCAAAACACTCAAAAAAAATTTTTTGACTGAATTTATTGCCAATTTCGCACATATCGGTCGACGAAATGCTTGAGCATGTTGCCAGTACTTGTGTGGTCGTGTACAGTAAACAAATATATCAACGCAACCAGAAAGATATGGAACTGGGGAGATGCCGAGATTCGTGAGCGGTTGTCATTTTGGGCGGAGGACTCTATCCTTGCAAACATTTGCGGAATGGTGAAAGACAGGCTGACTCTGGAGAGGTTAGCAGCACCGCTATGCTCGGGGTATTTCCGATGCACAAGTTATAAGTCACACTGTACGCTGCTTTTTTTCAAAGGGGCGGTGTAAAAGTCCAGCCTGTCTCACCTCTGTTACTCCTTTGGCTTGGCTGTGGAAATCGGTGGAAAAAAGGTGGGATCATCATTTCACCTTTTTCCGGGATCTGTGTGTAAAAGTGGCTCATCATGATTCTTCGTGGTTGAAGTAGGTCAGCGGGTGAAGTAATTATGTAATGTACTGTGACATGATGTAGGGAAAACCAGAAAATGTCACTCTGGGAAATGAGAGACTCGTTAAGAAGAATTGATAACGCTGGAGGTGTACAACTCTGATGGAATTGGTCAATTGGAACCAGTTCTGAGTCGGAACCGTTTCTTGATTCCCACCCCTGCTATTGATTGGTAGCGCTTAAAGCAGTTGGATCCTGGGAACTTAAAGGAGTGATATTTTGCTTTTTAAAATTGAATTATGCATTTTCAAACATTTCCCTGTGGTCTACATAAACTGTAAATGCTCTGCTTGGGTCTGAATTCTTCATTAATTCAACTCCACAGATCTTTAACCCTATTTCTGAGTAATGACACGAGAAAGGTTGTTTTCAGCGCTGGCCCTTTAAATCCAAGTGAGCCACTTCATGCCCCACCCCTTCAAGGTTGTTGACCGTGCTTTCTGTCCTGTTCAACCATTTGTGTTCGTTAACACAACCAACAACTGAACATTTTAGGTAATCAGCTCGAAGTTTGGACATATTTTTAGTTTTTACTACAACCGTTGCTGTTGATAAACAGTTATGTCGTATGCGGAGAAATGTTCGTCAGAAGTCTTGACCTTATATGTGCAAATGTTGTGATGTAACCAGTTATAAAACGTAACAAATTAAGCAGGAATTACAACGGGTTGTAGAAATCCACTCAGTTTTTGCCAAAATAAATATAAAGATAGCTTTGCAGCACCTGGAGGGTTTAAATTCAAACTGTATGAACTATTAGGGTCCAAATACACAAATAAATGAACCAAAGACTAGTAAAAGTGAGTTTAGATAAATATGAGCCCTTTAAATGAACCTCTGATATGACATTTATGTGTTTCATCCCGTTCTTTGCATCACAGTAGAACAAAACTGACATTAACAAACAGACTTGCAGATGTGAAAACGGTTACTTCATGAACAGGTTCAAAGCTTCATTTTATTCTTTTTTTTTTTTTTTTGATGGTAGATGAAGATGATAGATTTATTTGTAAGATTTTTTTCCCCAACAAGATGCACTTCACCTCAGATGCACTTCACCTTAGATGCGCTTCACCTCAGATGCCACTGACTATTAACTGTCTCAACTCTTTCAGATGATGTTACCAAGACATTAAAAGGCAGCAAGCTACGACTAGTTAAGAAAATGCAGTCTGTCATGTTTCTCAGCCAAGGCATAGCAACAGTGTGTGTTTCTATAATGGACTAATCAACACCATGACCTTAGAAGACACAATATGTTGCAGTACGGAGCAACCTTAAGGATATTGTTCTCTGATATACTAATCTACTGTGGTTCAGGGTTACATGAAGTCTGCATTGTTGAGTCTCTTTCAAGGAGAGCTGATAGCTTTGTAAAAGTAGCTGAAGATGTTCTCACTCCCTGTATAGAGTTGAAGTGCAGGCCTTTGTATCCGACAGCAGCAGAGATACACTATTGGAACAAAAGTTAAGTTATCAGAGATGTTGAATTCAGGTGTTTCTTTTCTAACAGGGGTCTGGGCTACATAACAATAATAGTCGCTTTTCCATTGACCTTCAAATTGTGCAAATAGACTATAACTTGCCCAATGGAAAAATGACAGTTTCACCAAACCTTGTTTTTTGATGAAAAGTTTTAGCGCTGGCAAGAGGTGGTTTTTCGGGTGTGGTGAAATTGGTATGTTACACAAATCTGCAATGGAAAGACCTTTTTCCACTAGTAGAGTCACGTGAATTAAAAAAAAAAAGAAACAGATGTTGACGGGCATTACAACAAGTGAAGAAGAAGAGCTTTAAAAGAAACATGGTGTGGTATGTGTGGACACACCAGGAAACCCAATCATTTTTTAATTTAGTACGGGATAGAGGGGTAGTATGTGATAACAATAAATTTATCTGTAAATCAATGTGATATTTACATGTTTATGGAATGACTTCTCGTGTCATCTCGCGATAATAAATAAATCATTGCATTTGTGATTTAATGGAAAAACCGACATTATGCACTTCTGTTTTTTTCAACATTTAGTAAAAGTCGCTAAAGTTTTGCGCATATGTCCAATGGAAAAGCAACTACTGACACATGCTATAATAAAATTTTGTATTGTGATAAATATCATTACATTGCATTGGTTAGTTTTGTTCAAATTGTTATCTTTGCTTCCAAAATGCCTCAGAGATGGTTTTTACTTAACTTCTCTCAACATTGATTTATTTATTTATTTTTATCCATGACTATTATTTTAAATGTTCTTCCTCTAAATTTCTAAATCATCTATAGCCCTCTGACTGTAAATAATAATTTTCTTCCACAACTAACCATCTACTTTCTTCACACCTCACTTAGGAAGAAAAATCCGCCACTAAACTTTAAAGAAATATTGATGTTTATGTCTCAAATCAGCATGAACAGGGCATCTTACAAGCTGTAGCCATGACATTCCCCAATATTTCGGTCCATATATTTTATAAACATCAATATTTCCTTAAATGTCATTACTGTTTTGTGTCCCAGAACCCTGTTAGAAAAGAGACACCTGAATTCAACGCGTCCCAATACTTTTGTCCATATAGTGCATTAAAGGTCCTCTCTGTTCTGTTCTTCTTCCAGCTCTTTACTGATGGGACCACTAACAAGCTGGTGGGATGCTACGTTGACGACAGTCCGGAGGATGTAGTCCTGGTCCGGGTATACGGGAACAAGACAGAACTTATTGTGGACAGAGACAACGAGCTCAAAAGCTTTCAGGTAGAGGAGAATCGGCTCTGATCTTTGAATGCACCTCAGGAGGCTGTTTCTCTGAAGAGTCTCTTAAATGGATTGTGTATGTTTGTGTCATTTCAGGTCCTGCATGCGAATGGGTGTGCGCCGCGCCTCTACTGCACCTTTCAGAACGGCATCTGCTACGAGTTCATGCAAGGAGACGCACTTGGGACACAGGACGTCAGGGATCCCATTTTATTGAGGTTAGGACACAGTACAGCCATTAGTCGCTTTTCCATTGACCCTCAAATTGCACAAATATAACTTGCGCATAAAAATTTACCTAATGGAGAGACGACTATTTCGCCAAAAGTCTCATTTTTCGATTAAAAGTTTTTGCGCTGGCAAGAGGTGGTTTTTCTGGCGTAGCGCAAATGGTATATCACGCAAAACTGCAATGGAAAGACCTTTTTTTGCAACTAGAGTCAGGTGAAGTAAAAAAACGGATGTTGACGTACATTACAACAAGCAAAGAAAAAGAAGAAACATGTCGCGGTATGTTTGGACGCACCGGGAAACCCAATCATTTTTTAATGTAGTACAAGATAGAGGGGTAATATATAATAATAATGAATATATCTGTAAATCAACGCCGTATTTACGTTTGTCGCCATGTTTATGGAATGACTTCTTGTGTCACCTTGCGATAATAAATAAATAAAGAAATCATCGCATTTGTCATTTAATGGGAAAACCGACATTACGCACTTCTGTTTTTTTTTTTAATATCGGTAAAGTTTTGCGCAGGTGTTCGATGGAAAAGCGACTAATGTCAAGTTTAAAACATGCCTCAAGTATAAGATCATTCAGGAATATTACGTTGAGATGGTAGATGTGCTTTTGTTGGTGTTGATTCTTTTGTTATAAGAAGAATGCTGTACACATTTAATTTAATGTGTCAGGTGAAAAGGATAGGCAAAAAACAAGCTTTTGCTTCGAGCCTAATCCTTTTTTGGTTTTTGTGTTAATTGTGGTTGTTGTACGGTGTGCGGTGATTAATGCACAAACTAAAAATAAACCATTCATTCATGCAGTCATTGTACACTTACAAAATGCTGGTCCTGTATGTTTCTACAAAGGCCAACACATGTGGTCGACAGAACTGCACAGGAAGAGGCAGATGCAGCACAGATGTTTGTCACTTCAAACTGATCTGTGCGTCAAATACAAAACAAGGACACACTCAGAGAAACCACTAATATTCATGGTATTTATGTTTGGCAGGGAGCTTTGCCTTTGGGTTGTTAATATGAAACTGGTTTATGTTTGCTTTACATCTATGGTGCACCACGCCTAAGACGATATTCTAACACGACACACCATAGAGTTTTCTTAACCTGAATCTAACCTTTCTAAAGTAAGACCTACAAGTGTATTAGTGTCTGCTTATAGGGAATCTTTAGAGTCTACCTGTTAAGTTTGTCCACTTTAGCCTGACTTTGTGTAACTTGTTCTGCTGCTGTAAAGTAACGATATCAGACGTAAGACTAGGGATGGGAGTTGATAAGAATTTAATGATTCTGGTTCCATTATCGATTTTACTTATCAATCTGATCCCTTGATTCTCTTATCAATTCTCATTGTTTGCATTAATCTCGTAAGACCCAGGAAATGTCAGCAAAGTACCAGCTTTTTTTGTTTTGTTATTAAATAAATGCCTATATTGGGAACATCATGATGCAACAGTTTTTTCAGATGCAGTTTTTAAAATTTTTATGGAATGTCCTTTGTGGTGGACAGTTTTCTTTTTTTTGTATAAAGTTGTGAAACTCTTGTCCACAAATGTGGACAGAAAACCCACAGCTGAGTCTGAGAAGGTTAACTATCTGTCATATGTCCATCTGTGCACAGAAAATATTACATATACAGTATGCACAAATAATAACAAATGGGGGGGGCTTTACTAATTCCTCTATGTCTCCCACTGTTGTGCACCTCATTTTCCTATTCCCTTCCTCTGGAAACTTTTATTTGAGGGGGCAGGACGTTTGTCACCCCCCTAGAACCAGGCCCAGATGACATTCTGGCGTTTGCTCTGCCACTAGATTCACAAGCGTGGCTAAGTAGTGTATCAAACATGTGACATTCGTGCAAATGAATCACATGCTGTGTGGACAAATGTTTGAGCACATTGGAAGAATTTCCCTCCTTTGAAGAAATGGAAGCTTTGCAAGTGTTCCAAGTGGCCCTGGTGTCGTCTTTTGGCATGAAATATAGCCATACTTTAGAGCAGGGGTGTCAAACTCCGGTCCTCGACGGTCGGTATCCTGCATGTTTTAGATTTTTCCCTGTTCCAGCACACCTGGTTCAATTAATGATCAGCTCATCATCCAGCTCTGCAGAATCCTGATAATGATGTAATAGCTTCAAGGTGTGATGGAAGAGGGAAATATCTAAAACATGCAGGAAACCGGCCCTCAAGGACCAGAATTTGTCACCCCTGCTTTATAGCGTTTCTGCCTCGACGCCATGTTGGCTATGTTCTAAACCAGAACAATGCAGCATACGTGTGATGTCATCATGCATGCACAACGTAGGCGGAATAGATGGGCAGAACTGTTAAGCAGGCAGGCAAACGATTCCAAGTAATTGAGCTACTGGGAACCGGTTCTCGTTTCCCATCCCTACTGAAGTCTGATGCATCTGACTGAATCAGGCTCCCAAGTGGATATACTGGAAAAGTCTCAAATCTGTGGAAAGAGGCACAAATGATCTAATATTTTTTTTCAAAATGGGTCACCTCTCGCCACAGTGTTAAACATGCATCACCAGTCTACAATGGGACGATGACATTTGGCATACTGAACTGTAGAGTAATGAAACTGTGAAAATTACTCAAATGTGAGTGGGAAATACCTCATGATAATAACCATTTGTAAACTTTGGATTTAACTTTAATCCTGAATTTGGCAGCCGTTGTCTAACCGGGCCTGTTGCGTGAAATTTATTATTTTTGTAGATGTATTTAGTTTGTAAATATTGTGCAGGGTACTAGTCATCCCTGTAACACCTGTTCAATTGACAGCAGCAAAGTAAATAGAAAAGACTCACTGAATTGATCAAATGACAGTTCGATCAGCGGTACATGATAGAATGAAATATAGTTACCCAGGTCTCGGTTTGTAGCATAGACGATAAAAGGATAAAATATAAAATAAAATATATAAAAGGTAAATAGGGTAGAATAAAAAAAACTACCATAAAATATGCAAAATAAATAAAAAATACTAAAATAACTCATAATATGTCCAAAAATGTCACAGTATGCAGCTGCAGTACAGTTACAGATGGTCGGTGTTGATAGTAATGGCTTCTATAAATAAATAAAAAAACATGAACAATGGAACTTTGACTGTTACATTGAGGATTTTTTTGTACAGGCAGAAAAAAAAGATTGTTCAGTGAGACCCTGAACCCATCCTTAGCAGGACCCCAATCATAAAAGGGACTGCCGATGAAAAGTAGTTATTTTTTACTAATTCTGGCATATTTACATAAGTGTATTTTTTATACAACAGTCTTCATAAATATGCATGGTTCCTATTAAATAAACCAATAGATAAATAAATAAACCAGAGCCCATTATCAACAGTGGTCCTCCTGCCTGGTGGTGACATGTTCTGTGCTGGGTTGTCAAAGTTTATGAACTCTGACTTAAAGTGTCATGATTCTGGACATAATCATCTTCTCTGTTTGCTTCCTTTCAGACTCATAGCCAGGGAGATGGCTCGTATCCACGCCATCCACGCACACAACGGCTGCATCCCCAAACCCAACCTCTGGATAAAGATGCGTAAATACTTCTCCCTGGTGGCTACAGAGTTCACCGACCAAGCCTCCAACATCAGGTGAGAACAGCTCACCTACCTTTCAGCAGCTCATTGCGATAATGATGCAAATGGCTTGCTGAGCATTGCCTGATTTGCCTGCAGAATTTATTTATTTTTTTATCAGAACAGAAGGTCTGATAAAATCTGGAAGCATTGAGTGAAATTTATCCTCCCCAGTTTTCTAGGTATGGGAAGTGTTTTATCTAACATGTAAAATAGTATTAATCCATTCCACTTTGAAGTCTTATCTCAGAGGAAACTTTCCACATGACAGACAAAGTGGCATCAACTTTGAGTTTCATACCACAGTAGAGCCTGTCACTTGTCACTTTTCCATTGGACATCTGCGCAAAACTTTACCAATATTTACGAAATGGCAAAAAAACAGGAGTGCATAATGTCAGTTTTTCCATTAAATCACAAATGTGATGATTTGTTTATTTATTATCTCAAGATGACGCAAGAAGTCATTCCATAAACATGGCGATTGATTTACAGATATATTCATTATTATGTATATTACCTCTATCTCATACTAAATTTAAAATTATTCAGTTTCCTGGTGTGTCCACACATACCACGCCATGTTTCTTTTAAAGCTTGTCTTCTTCACTTGTTGTAACGTCCGTCACCATCTGTTTTTTTAAAATTCACGTGATTCTAGTTGTGGAAAAAGGTCTTTCCATTGTAGTTTTGCATGATATACCATTTGCGCTATACCCGAAAAACCACCTCTTGCTAGTGCAACGAACGAGAGTTTTGACAAAATTGTCATTTTTCCATTAGGTAAATTTTCATGCGCAATTTGGGTGTCAGTGGAAAAGCGACTAGTGGGTGGATGCATTAGGCAGCAAGTCAGCATTTAGCCCTCAAAGTTGATGTGTTGGAAATGGTAAAAATGGCAACTTTGACAAGGTAGAAATTGTGACAAACAAATCAGTGGGTCAGAGCATCTCCAGATCTTGAGATCAAAAGAAATCTAGTATAGTCTTGTAAATGACTACTCTGTTACTCTAAATTAATCTTCCAACCTGTAACTTATGATAAATTGTCTTTCAGATGTGAAAGGATGACACATTTTTGTCTTCCTAAAATCTATTTAAAAGTCTTCTGTGACATTACACAGACTACAGCTCTAACCACAAACTATTCTGATGCATTTAATGTTTTTGGGGAATTTTATTGAAAATAAAAAAATTCCCTGGAGCTCCGTCTGAAGATGATCTAGTTTTTGTCTCGGTGCTTTGAACCGGACTAAGGTACTGTGTTTATAACCTGGCCAGCCGCCCGCTCATGGCTGGTACGGTGTCTTCTGATAATTAGATTGATGATTAGATTAAGTCAGCATGTGGCTTATATAACAGTAACGGTAATAGCCGGCTGGATTAGGGAGTCTGAGGCATGCGGCGGGCCAGCAGATGTTTGCTGAGCTCATCGTATCCGGTCACTTCATCGTGTTCCTTGGTGACACAGACAGTCAGAGTGACCTCGTACTTGACAGAAGACACTTAAAGCTCAGACTGGAGTGCAGAAGTCACACAAGCATGATAAGTCTGCTGCTTGGAAGTTTAAGAGTCCTTTAGAATAGTTTCTTTTTCTGCATAAATAACTTAAAAATCAATCACATGTTCCTAAGACTGCAGGTAAACCTGTTAAATGAGTGAAATACATTGGACTTATTTATTTATTTATTGGACTTGGATAATAAAAGTATAATATATAAGAAAATATGAGTTATTAAAGGCTTGATGCAGAAGGAAAATCTGTCAAATTCAAACTTTTTAGTCTGATTTGTGACAGCCAAGAAATCTGTAATTGTTTAATCTATGAACTTCCAAAATAACGTTAAAGCAGTAGAAGTATAATGAACAGCTGAGTCAAAGTCCTTAGTTTAATTAGAAAAGCTTTTTATTCATGCATGAAAAGTTTACACACTATTTTTTGACGATGAAGAGTTAAAAACTCACAAAGGAGATGCACAGGGATAATAAACAGTTTGTGGAATTATGTCGCTAAAGATGAATCGTTTTCCATCATAAATAAAATCTGCTTTCATTGAAAACTACCACATTTCACTGCAGGCGGGTGTGTGTGCTCTAAAGCTCGAGATGAAGCTGCAGGGAAAGTTTTATTTTCCATTTTATTGAATTTTTTTATTTCGAATATAAAAAAAAAATAAAAACAAGGGGGAAGAAATGAAGAAGAAAAAAAAAACATTCAAATAGGAGCAGGACAAAGTACAATTTATATACTCCCGCCCCCTTACCCCATCTTTTTCTACTGATCACAAAGTCCCATGTCAGTTCCTCAAAGTACCTTAACAAATCTTACACATCAAAATAAATTCTAAATTATCCTGCACAAGGATCAAGAATTTTTTTTTTGTCACTGTGCGCTTACATACACAAGAGAATGAGATTTAGTTTCTCAATCTGTGACTAAAGTGCAAAATCAATATCAATAAATAAATAAGCATCGTAATAAATTAAATGGAATAAAAGCATCATAAATGCAATAAAGGCATCATAGATGGAATAAAAACAGTCCATTCTTCTGTAGTGCATTCAGCGTCTTACGGGTGAGTGTGGGTGTGTATGTAGGGATGGGGGACAGTCCACAAAATGCAAAAAATATACATAGCAAAATAAACTCGGTCCATTTGATAGATGTATTACACATATATAGACTTCACTTCAAAAATAAGTTGCAAAAGAAATCCAGATCTAAAAAGACACTCCAATATATGGAAGTAAGAAAACAAATATCACACAAACGTACAACAATTTCACTGTGACTCTTCTGCAACACTCAATGTCCAAAAAGGAGTCGAAAGGAGAGTTAACTCAGACATGGAGGCAGGTGGAACTCTCCAAGGAGAAGGTGTGTGTGTGTGTGTGTGAGAGGATTCCCTGAGTGTTTCACCGGCCTCTTCCCAGGCTTCCCTTCGTCTCCTGCTACCGGGACGACCGGCTTAAGCCCCATAAGCCCATTACCGTTAGCGCTGGGGTCTCTGCCCAGCACAGCAGTCTGGCCTACAGAGGCGGTGACTTAACCCTTTACCTGCTCAGCGGTAATACCGTTTACACACTCGCACAGGTCCAAGTCACATCTGCAACCGATCTCGCCGGCTTCCGCAGGTCGCACGCCGCTCAGCTCATTAAAGTTCAGTCGGCTTTTGCGTCATAATGCACCGAGATGGAGGCGAGCAAATATTTATCTGCGGGACATTCACAAATGCCACGTTCAGCATTGTGTGTACAACAGTGGATGGATAAATCATAAAATTATTCATGCTTATAATGGGGCTGTTACCATAGCGACTCGGGGGAACACTGCGCCGCTGCTTTATTGTCCGCCGAGAACTTGTTTTTCTCCGAGTGCGTCCCCAGTTGCCAGCAGACCGCTGCCCTTCTGAGCCCATGTGCTGTCTGTGCACGTCGGTCTCAAGTGTTTCCATGTCGCTCCAGTTTCGTGATGAAACCAACACAAGGTAAAAATAAAAAGCTATTTGTTGTGGCGAATAACAGCAAGTGAAACCACACATGGGGCCGGTGTTGTACGTGGGCCGTAGTGGGTTTAGTCGTCGCAATAATCCATGAGGAGAATCTAAGAGTTTGACCTTTCTCCTCACTTTCTTTTTTTTTTCTTGTTCTGTTTTTCCTATGTGTGCGGTCTCCGTCCAGAATCCAGCAGGAGGTGCCCAGTAAGGCGGTGCTGGAGCAGGAGATGGTGTGGATGAAAGAGCATCTGTCCACGCTGGGCTCCCCTGTGGTTCTCTGCCACAACGACCTGCTCTGCAAGAACATCATCCACAACAGCAAAGAGGGTACATACCCGCCACTTAACCCCCAGTGTTTTTCAACCTTGAGGTCGGGACCCCATGTGGGGTCGCCTGGAATTCAAATGGGGTCGCCTGAAATTTCTAGTAATTGATAAAAAAAAAAATAAAAAAAAACTTACTAATGAAAAATATATGGTGAGTTGACCGAGACAGTCCCAATCCATAAAAGACGAGACAAACTGTGAAACTGAAACTGCAGCACTGTGGTTCTGTTTATCTGTCAAATGTTCATTGTGGTCGGTTTCAGATGCTGCAGCTCTCTCATAATTCATAGTTTGAGTTCTTGTTTGTTCAGTATTAATTGTCAGCCTTGTAGATCACAGCTGGACTGACTGTACAGATCCTGACCAAGGAAAATAAAATCCTCACTTTGTGCAGTAATCTACACCTGGCTTTACTGCCTCCGTCCAGAATAATATACATTATATAGACTAAATGTCCTCTAAAATTAACATTTATTTGCAACACAGTACAGCAAACTATTACATGATTAAGAACAAATAAATTTAACAAAAAAAAAATGTCTCCGTTCTGAATGTCTGGGGTCACCAGAAATTTGTGATGTTAAAATGGGGTCAGGAGACAAAAAAGGTTGGGGACCCCTGCCCTACTACCTAAATATATTCACATCTGTAGAAAAAAAAATATTTGTGCTGTTGCTGTTAGGCAGATCCTTAAGTGGAGATTGTCAATTTGAATATACAGGGTTCCTGCGGGGTTTTAAAAGGTCTTAAAAGACTTAAATTTACAAATCTGCATTTAATACCTTAAAAAAGTCTTCACAAGGTATTGAATTTGATATGGTAGGTCTTGAGTTATGTTGCCATAAACTCGTTCAGTGTATTGTGTTTAAATGTGTCTTGGAAATGTCTAAACTGCAAAGACAGTTATTCTGCTCAGTTCCACCCATTCCAAGCTGATAATTTACATGACAAACAAAAAGTTACGGATATTTTAAATTTTTGGGCTATTTTTTTTTCAGTTGGGATTCTTGCACAGCGCTTTTTACTGTTTTGTGTGTGAATTGAATTGAAACACATTTTTTTTAATGACCAGACATAGTTTTGTTTACAAATGGCAAAAATGACCAAAAAAAATATCCTTAACGTTTTGTTGGTAGAGTATATTGGAATTAGGAACCATTTATTGCTAACTTTGGAGCCCCTGGTGAGAAGTGACTTGGAAATGTGGGGATCAAGGGGTTAGAGTAAATTAATACAATTTCCTAAATTTTAGGAGTTACAAATTTTTGCCAGTATGGTCGTGCCATGAGCATTAAATTCTGTTCTAAGTAGTCTTAAAAAAGTCCTAAATTTATCTTATAGAAACCTGTAGGAACCCTGATATAGCACTTACAATAATTATGATAATACAAATTAGTGACATTAGACATAATTGTCATATTAGTAATTATACACATTTTCCAGCATCATGTATGTAGACTATTTTATTGATGCTGCCATTGATCAGTTATTCCATTCAACAATCCATACCAAACAAAAAAAAATCCAAAAATCAGTAGATTATCATGAAATTAATAACACTGTTGCAGAAACAGGGCATTAAAATTGATCCATGAACATTAGGGATCATAGATAACCAGCTAACGCATACATTCACTGTATGTTGAGCATCATCTCATTATAAAAAACAGTGGAATATTGAGGAGAATTAGCAACTGGAGTCTACATGGGGTCAACCTGGAACACAACAAAAGAGTTATAATCAGAGAAATTAATCACAGCGCAGTGTTTTAAATTCTAGACCCCATTTATACCTGCTATTAAATGCCTCAGAAATTGCACCCTCTGAGATTGAACGGCATATTAGCCTAGTTAGCACCGTTAAAAAAACCTGCAGTATAAAGAGAGGTTATTATTTTTAATTACAGATTTCTTCATTCATTCAAGAGTCCCCTGCGTTTTCTTCACCAACCGTATGCACCTATTTAGCACCAGGATCTGATTAAAATTCAGGCAAAATGCTGATTATGAAGACACTTGTTCCTCCTCAGATTCTGATGTTTGATTGAAGCGTATGTAGCCTCATCAGCAGAGGTTATGACCTACAGGGAAAACAGAGGGAAGGTGTGATATGAGCCACACTCCCCTTAAATCTGGCTTTATTTGTATACAGCAGTAGTAGTTTTTTTCTCTGAAATGTCACTGTCCATCATGTCCAAAAGAATGTCCACTTCAGGCCTCCACTTTTGGAGTCAGGTTGTGGGTGGATGATAAGGACGAACTCTTTTATCGCAGCATCTGTAATTTTTATACGTAGTGACCGTTTTGTCAATGTAATGAAAAAACATCTTGTTCTTTTGTGCATTTGATGATTTTCTTATTAAATTCTGCATAAACAAGAAGTTGTCTCATGAGAAAAACACTTTAGTTAATGACACACAACACAAAGCCATAACATTAACATTCTTTCAAAATGGAAGTCTTAATGTTCCAAATCAGAACAATAATTTCACATCTTACAGGTATATTTAGTGACTTCAGTCAGTGCAGTTATGAAAACCACACAAATAAACATATCACAAGAAAAAATACTGGACTTTCCTTCATACATTTGTTCATCTTTCATTTCACAAAGCTGGGAAAGCAGTACAAACAGTAGATATGATGTTTGTTCTTGTGTATTTTCTTGCAAAACCAGTTTAAAGGGCTGTGTAAATCATGTGCAAATCCTAGTCTTAGTTTTTACATATGCATCATATTGCAGTTATTTGAGATAATGGTAATTATTTTAGATAATTGTCGTGGTTTGCTTGGTTTTAAAACAGGTAATCATTATTGCCCTGCCCCCGAAGGTGAGGCAAGGGGTATTGTTTTTTGTTCGGTTTCTTTCTTTGTTTGTCAACAACTTAGCAGCAAAACCATCGGTTGAATTCATGCCAAATTGGGTTTATAAATTGCCAGTGACCCAGAATAGATCTGATTACATTCTGGGAAAAGTAGGACAAACTTCAAATTTTTTATGAATTTTTAAAATCTTGTTTTTTTTTTTTTGTTTTTTTTTTTACCATTTACTTATAATGGCCGAAATTTGTCTAAGATGTCTATGCTGACATCAGCACACACATAGACATGATGACATCAGCTGGATCGAGGCCAAAGTAAGCTACAATATGTGCGAGGGGCGGGGTTTGTTGTGCCTGGAACCACTTGTTTGCATATATTTTATGAAGAGTTTTTTTTCCCCATGTTTCCACATTGTTTGTGTTATTTTGCAAGAAGGTGATGTTTACTTTGATATCATCTCAGTGCATCTTATTCTGCTTCCTCTTTGAGTTCAGTGGAGAACTAGTGCAGTCGTTTATTTTGGTCGATTAAATTGTACGTTGGTCCAGTTTTTTAGTAACAAGCTTTGTGTATTCATTCATTCATTCATTCATATCTACTGTATTCATTTTTTTATCAAAGTAAAGAAAAATCGATCTAATTTCATTTGTTCCAAAATTCTGCACCAAGAAATGTCTGCCATTCATTAGATGTACATGCATAGTTCAACTCTTATTAGACTTAAAGTACAGGGGAGGCACAAAGTTAACAATTACACAATACTATCATTAATTCTAATTATTTGTTTGACTATTAATCATCAGCTCAAATTCTATATTTCGGCCCTAGCGGGAACATGTCCAGCAGTTCTGCTGTCCAAATCACATTACCTTCCAAGGCAGCTGGATTTACAAGATCAGCAAGAATCCAGCCCTGATTTGCAGCATTGTCTGTTCTAATTATACAGTAGTGACACCAAGAGACAGCGATGGAAACGACCTCATTAACTGTCTACCAGCCGACACATCTTATCTTATCTTATCTTATCTTATCTTCAGTGGTTGGACATGACAGAGCTGTTGCTGCGCTTGTATTTTATTTAATGTGTGACATGTTGTCGTATCCTGCAGGTCATGTTCGCTTCATTGACTACGAATACTCCAGTTACAACTACCAGGCCTTCGACATCGGCAACCACTTCAACGAGTTCGCAGGTTTGTTCAAATGAAGTGAAATGTGTGTTTTAGACCCTTGACACCTGTGCAGAGTTCATTGTTAATACATCAACCACAACCATCAAGACTATACAACAGTTCTCAGTAAACCCCCACCCCCCTATATCACACCTTGTCCATGTGCAACCACAATGTAAATATGTTAATAATATTAAATTTCAATTGCAGTTCTATATTTATATAAATACCAAATTTCTTAGTTTTCTCTTTATATTTAATTTTTCACTCGTTTGTGTTTTTTTTCACCTGTCTTTTTCTCTACACTTGCCGTTGTATGTTGCTGTTGTTAACTAGTGATGTCCCAATCTGTATTTTTTTTTTTTTGCTTCCGATCTGATTTTTTTTTGGGATTAGTTTTGTCGATACCGATCCGATAGCGACTTTTTACAATTAAATTTTGATTTAAATTGGGAGTCATTATTTATAGGTTATTATACTATAATTTTACTTGAGATCACAATTGGGCTGAATGTGGAACCTGAACTAAAACAAGTATGACACCTTTGACTCTTAATAACGTTTGTGTATTTTTTGCACTTTCCAAATTCATACTCTGGGACAAATTAGAACCTTTGGCGGGCCAGTTTTACCACTGCTGTCTCGTGTCTTTGGACATGTTCGTCCAGGTATTATATGGTGGTGTGTTGTGCGCAGTATGTTAGTGATGCGCAGATCAGCGGGTTATCAGGTCAGGTTGGGGCGGGTCAAAAGAATGTCAATTAATTTCCGGGTCGGGTCGGGTTGGGTCAAATAGTTCCACAAAAGGTTGGAAAAAAAACTGACTCGCACATCACTACCGGACCTTAAAGTGAAAGTGAAACTTTACTAATTCCTCTAAGCCTCCCACTGTTATGCAGATAATTTTCCTTATCCGTACCTTCATAAACTTTAATTTGAAGGGGCAGGACGTTTGTTAACCCCCCCCCCCCCAAAAAAAAACAAAAAAACAAAAAAAAAACAGGCCCAGATCTCGTGACTACATTCGATCCAATGTTCTAAAAAATGTCAGATCGACAGCTGATACTGATCTTTAGATTGGATCGGGACATCTCTACTGTTCACTGTGAAATTCCCCCAAGGTGGGATGAATAAAGTCTTGTCTTGTCTTGTTTTATCTTATCTTACCTTACCTTACCCTACCTTACTTTACCTCACCTCACCTCACCTTACCTTACCTTACCTTATCGACATGTCTTTAACTGTGTTTAATCAGGTATGGCGGAGTTGGACTACGGACTGTACCCGAGTCGGGACATGCAGATGGAGTGGCTCAGGGAGTATCTACAGGCCTACAAACTGTTCACCAAGAAAACGGAGGAGGTCAGCCTGCGGGAGCTGGAGACGCTCTTCGTGCAGGTCAACAAGTTTGCTCTGGTGAGAAATTACATGTTAACACACACACAGCCGGGGTATCTGTGCAACACACACAACCTGCTCTGTCTCACGTTACTTAACCTCTTCTACGTTATCTCCATCAAGGCTTCTCACTTCTTCTGGGGCTTCTGGGCGCTCATCCAGGCCAAATACTCCACCATCGACTTCGACTTCCTCGGGTAGGTTTCCATTTGTTTGTCACGAGTTGGAGCTGGATGTCGGTGTGTGGCGACCCCCCACCCCCCCATGTAGGATATTACATAAGTAAAAGCTTTTGAATGAAGGCAATCTGTCACTGTGGGTGAAAACAGTATCATGATAGACTGAAACTGAAAACCCAAAAGGCTGCACGTCTCCCATTTCCTTTGTAAGTTTTCCGACCATTTAGCGTCGCCCACACATGGACTCGCACAATCTGCCTCCCTCGGCTTTTCACACAGAGCTGGTTCTGAAATGTGACCTAATGCTTCCGACCCCACAGAGGAAGCGAATGGATGTACAGCTGCGACTAAGAAGCGAAAAATCTAAACGTTAATATCAGGGTTCATATGGGTGGTTGAAATCCTTGAAAATGCTTGAATTTCAGTGTGGTGTTTTCAAGGTCTGAAAAGTACTTGAATTTTCGTTTAAGTGTTTGCAACATATACTCTATTATCAATATTAACTCTGCCAGGTTAGATGCCAAGCCAAAGCTCCTTACAGAGAGGTGATACATTTTGAAAAATAAAACTATTTCAAAAAGGAAAAGTCGTGTTCTCAGGTCGACTCCAGGCACATTTTTATCTTAACCCATAAAGACCCAAAACAACCACCGGTGACCAAAATCATCTACCAATATATGATGTTTAATACCTGTTGATCCACTAATCCTATCAGTACATGTCAATAATTGGTGTAAAATACAGTTATTCATCTTTTCATGGTCATCAGATATGACCCGTTTGGATGTTCAGAGGCTCTGTAGTTACCGTGGAAACACCGTCCTCTTCTACAACATTGATTCCCCAGTAAAACCCATGGAGTTGGATCAATGACAGTTGATGGACACACAGAGTTTATGTTCAGTTAATGACAGATTGGACTGAAAAAGACACTTTTTCTTCATTTTTCTCTGTTTCTGATGATGTGACACTTAACTTTAATCGGAGCTTTTCATCAACATCTACATGATTAGTGAATTAAATATGGGAAAATACCTAACTTTTATTGAAGAAAGGCAAAATACAGAGTATAATATTATAATAAATGGCGATAAATCACTTAAGAAAAGTTAATTAGAGAGAAAAATTCATTTGGGAATAGACACTAAAGTAGCTCTAGGTCTTTATGGGTTAATCTTTGTCTTGGTGTGAGTGTGCCTGAAGAACGTCAAGTGGCTTCCCTTTTTTTGGATGAAACTTTGTGTTTCCCCTCTAATTTCTAAACTTGTTTCTATTATGAAACATCATTTTATATGTTTATAGCTTAACCCTTTCATGCATGAATTATGAGAACCTTAGTTGAGATATTTTTCCTGAGTGTTTTTATTCCTCTTTAGACATGAAAAAAAAAAAACAACAGGATTGAAATTGTTTTTCTGAACCTATTTTTCACAGTTACAAAAATACCCACTCAGCTGGACACCATGCATTTAATTTTGGAAGCAAAGAAACATATGTTTAAAACCCATCATCAGAAAGTGATATACTGTGTAAAAACTATGAAATAAAAATATTTTTCATGCTGCTAATCTGATGTTTTCTCACATTTTAACATACTTTAATGCTAGTTATTACTCACTTCATGGAGATAATATGCAAAATAACAACCTTTTTGATTAAGAAAACTTTTAAATTACACTCTGATAACAATTGGAGAGAGATTGGGGGTAGAAGTATATAAGTTTTTCCTTTTTGAGCATGTATAATTTCATTTTTTTTTTTTTTAATTGCTCTTATTATTTTTTTTTCTTCTTTTGTTTATTTATCAACCTTTTATGTACCAGTACTTATATTTTGTTGGTTGATTTTTGTTTGATTTCACTGTCTATGGGTTTGGAATAAAGATTTCAATCAATCAATCAAAATTAGCAATTGATTTCCACTCAAACATATTACTGCAAATCAGGTTTATGAAGAACTGCAAAGTTACAGTAATGGTCTGAATGTCAGTGTATGAGATGGTCCTTAAGCGTCCACTGTGTATGCAACTAAAACAACAAAACCCAAGAATATACAAGAGAACAGCTGGAGAAGAACTGTCCACTGTAGTGACCACTCTGCATGAAAGGGTTAATACAATTACATCATTGCGATGAAAAGTGAAAAATATAATCACGAGTTTATGTGTTCATGTGCATGTGTTTGACCCCAGCGATAAGGTGCTGTGGTGGAAAAATTAGAAAATGACCCTTAAAAGTGTTTGAATTTGACCTTGAAAAATATGTGCGAACCCTGTAATATGTACATTTACATAAACTGGTTTGGAGCGAATAATGCAGGCTACATTGCACACATTGAATATAACTGACGAACAGCTGAAGAACCAATATATTCTGTTGTTGTTTTCCATCTAAAGTGGCCCCAGAAGTAAAAAAAAAAAAGTGTTACTGAAATATATATGGTCCTGGTTGTAGTTTAATAAATCTAAACATTAAACCAACACATGGAAGCAGCTGTAGTCTAAAGGTGGAATGTGCAGACTGGGCTCTTCCCTCTGAGACGTCACCGCTGTTTCTTCTTCTTCTTCTTATCAGGTACGCTGTTCTACGTTTCAATCAGTACTTCGAGACCAAACCGGCAGTGATGGCCCTGCAGATCCCAGAATGAGACGACACAGCGGACCAGTCCAGAGGGTGTAGCAGGTCTGGGTTTATACCGGGACTTCCTGACGGTCTGTGAGCCGGACCGCCGCCCTGACCCTTTCCCCCCGGTGGACTCGCCATATTCTCTGCAACAAGCGCAATTACTTCTCCATTCCTCCATTCCTGACTTAACTCCATGTCTGTCACGATATTTACAAACCTTCCATGAGTTCTGAGTGTGTGAGCGTACGATGGTGAGTGTGTATGAGTGTAGTGTTTTCAACGGATCCGGACAGAGCCGATACCCCCCCCCCACCCCACCGTCTTAGTACCGCTGAACCGTGTGTAGTCAGCGCAGCGTCGCGACTGAACGCCGGAGCTCAGCGGCTTCGTCGTCTGTCACGCAGGCACCGAAATGTCCCACAGCGATGAAGGTCAGTGAACCCAGCAGATCGCTTCCTCCTGCTCTCTTTGCACTGTATCTCTGGCTCCGAAACCAGGACCTCGACTGATTCCAAAACCTCTTTCTTGCCTCCATATTTGGTGCTACACATTAGTAGCTGCACTGCATTTCCCAGAGATCACCTGGGCAAGTAACACCTCGTTTTACAGTGTCACAGGTACTACATTCATATAGAACTAAACTGCAACTTTTACGTGTTATCATAAATGTTAAAGCTTTTACGGATGGTGCAATGAAATGTATGTTTTCATTGAAGGATCTGATGCTCTTTGGACTTTCCTCAGTAAGTAGGAGGTGGTTGGGGTCCAGGATTTTAGCACCAAAGACCCTGAACCAAGTATTTTTACTTACTTCAAGGAAATAAAACATATCTTGGGGGTCAGGAAAAGGCGGAAGTTAGGTTTCACTGTTAATAAATATACTTTTTTGGGTGTTTTTTTGGACATATTTTAGGGGATTTTTTCTTCATTAGACCATCGCCTCGTATCTTCACCTGAACTATTTATGGTGGATTTAATCGTCACAAACAGCTGTTACTGTAAATGGGGCTGTTCTTGTAAAATGAACAGGTAAAAAACAACAAAATACTTCGTCGCTAAAAAGAGTTAAGTGATACGGCCCAATATTAAAGGTGATTTTTCTCTGTATACATGGTAGAAAAATTATTCAACAAGTTATCGCGGAAAAAATTCGTAGACCACCCCTTGTTTTCTTCAGTTTCTTGTTCATTTTAATGCCTGGTCCAACTAAAGGTCCATTTGTTTGGACAAATGTAATGATACCAACAAAAAATAGCTCATAGCAGTTAAATTTCAGAGCTGGTATCTCTCCATTTTTCATGATTTCTCGATGATAACCAAAATCACTTCAGGTCTTACATCATTATCTATGTCATTGTACTGACAAAAACAGTGCTTTTATTCATTCCATGTTTTCTTTTCTGTCTGTTTTGGTCACATGATACACACAGGAGTTAAGACTGGATTGCAGAACCATTGTTTTTGATGACTTTTGATGGTCTAATTATATTTTCCGCAACTATATATATACAGCAAACAGAAAACACAAAAGCAGACAGCTAGTATTTCTTCTTTTTGGGCATTCTTCACAATATTCAATGCCAGGAAATTTAATTAATAGAACATAATTTGATATTTTGTCTTAGCAATTAATAAAAAAAAAATGCTAATAAAGTACAAATATGTGTATAGAGTATAATAAAATACCTGTATACGTGATTATGTGTATATAAAAGAAAAATATAAGAAATGAATTCTAAAAAGATGAACTTTAAGAATGAAATACACCTTTAAGAGCTGTTTTAATAAAATGTAAAGTACAGATTTACAGTTCAGGTCTGTATGAATGTAGTCTCTGTGAAACACGGTCGCGTCTCTGTCCTTTCATGTTACGAGTTCGTCGTCTCTTCGTCTAGTTTTTTCTGCTCAAACTGCTGCTGCTTCTGGTAGAAATGTGAAGCTCACAACCCGGTGGATTTTTTTTCCTCTGGTAGGATCGACCGGTCGCCCACTGAGCTCCAGGTCGAATCACTGTTGTGTTCTAGCAATCAGTGATAGAGCGTCGCCACGGTGTGTAACGTGCTTTTATTTATTCATGTGAAGACTCAGTGGGTTCTTTAACATCTCAGGTGAAAAACTGTTCAGTCGGCTTCGATCCGCGTCGAAACCGGGAAAGTGAAGCGAAGCGAAGCGTCGGTGGAGGTTGGACGCCCGACTCTAAAACTGTGTCTGTTTCTGTCCTCAGACGGGGTTTTCCACCTTCTTGACTTTTATGGTTACAGTGAACCGCTCTGTTAACTTTCCATTAAACTTTCCAGACCTCTCGGAAAATCACAACCTCTCACCCCCTCCCCCCCTCCACCCGCTCCTCCTCCATCGTCTGCAGTTTTACATCGCCCTGCATTTATTGGTGCGGTGGCAGTAACACCTGTTCAACCGACTGTTACCCATTTCCAGATTTGGAGCCTTATTTCCTTACATAATCGGGCATTACGTAAACGGTATATGGGGTCAGATCTAGTTGAGCTTTAAAAAATACAAAAAAGGCTGAAGAGTTCTGTCCGTCAGGAGGTCACCTTTTAGTCACTTTAATGGACAAAACAGAGAAAATCCCCGGAAACGCGCTGAAATTAAATACAGTAGAACCTCACAGTATGAGCTTAATTTGTTCCACGACCGTGCTCGTTTTGCGATTTTACTTATTTTACAAACCGATTTTCTCTATTGAAATTAATCAAAATATAATTAATCTATCCACCCCACCCCCAAAAAGAAAAAAACACCCAAAAATCCTTTATTAAGGGTTTTTGTGACAGAAAAAGCGCAGTTAAAAAGAAAAAAAAAAAAACAATTATAACAAGTGATTCACATTGCACATATTTCACCCATTATAAGTAAATAGCTAGATTTTAAACTATAACAAATGTGAACTTCACCCTACTTTTCCCAAAATCCATTCTGGGTCACCGGCAATCTATAAACCCAATTTAGTGTGAATTCAACCAATAGTTCTGCTGCTAAAGTGTTAACAAAGAAACAAACCAAACCAAAAACAGTACCCCTCGCCTCCCTTTCGAGAATGCAAAAGCAAGGAACTGGTTTTATTAACTTATTTACCTTAAAGATGAGACGATCTTTGGTGGAAGGCGGCGGACTTCTTCCACTAAACATCAGGTAGAACAATTCCTGGCGTTTTCTCTCTCGTGAGATTGCGATCGCGAGAGAAAACACGATCGTGAGAAGTTGCCTCAACGAGATGAACACATGACCTGAGCGAGCGGAGTTCGGAAATAGTTATGAAACTCACTCATACTGTGGATTTCCACTCGTATTTCAAGACAAAAATACTCATAAAGCAAATGACTCGTACGGTGAGGTTCTGCTGTCTCGTAGATCCGTTAAACAGCATTAGCGTCTTATCACGTCAAATTCTTTGCTGCGATTCTTCATTACACTACAGGTTTACGACTGCAGTACACAGTCCCTAGATTATACTTAAGCACAGTGAAGATTCTGTGGTTAATCTGATAAAACACAACCACCATCGGCTCCGAGGTCTGGGCTAAATCATCTGTTCGTTATAGGAAATGAGAATCCGTTATCAACTAACTTACCTGGTTAAATTAAAAAAAAAAAAAAAAAAAGGCTCCAGAACAGACATAAGGGAGGCTTCACCCACTCGTGAAACACTCCCGAGGTCATTGAATCCCTCGTAGGCCCTGCAGGGGGCGACACTGAGCGCTCACCTTTGTCCTCCAGTCGATCTCGAGTAACTGACGAGTTTAATAATTAACCAGCAGCCATTCAGAGTGGAAAATAAATGACTGCCAGGCCAAAAAAGGAAACACACCAGTATCACTTTATGGCACGAAGAGGGTTTTTACCAGGAGGATTTTCATGCAGTGACAGGATACTCTGACTTAGAAACAGGATATTTTTTAGAGTAAAATAACTGATTTTCACATTATTTATCAAGTTAAAACATATTTTTATGTTATGGCAAGATATTTTCACACTTAAACGAGATGAATTTCATGTGATTAAAATGATATATTCATGGGAGAACATGTTTTTCACATCAAAACACAATACTTTCATATATCAAGGTATTGTGGCATCATTAAAACAAGATACATTAACGTTATTCAATTAAAACCCCATTGTCACCTTTATAATATATTTTCAGGTTAAACAGGATTAATTTCATGTTGTAAATATTTTTTGTACATTATAGCATGTTTTTTGCAGTAAAACCTGATATTTCCATGTTATAATAAAGATTTTTTTCAAGTTTAAACAGTATTTTTACTGCATACCTTAGACATAATAAGATAATTTCAGTTGTTTCAGTAACGTTATTCAATTTAAAACCATATTGTCACCTTTATAATATGATATTTTCAGGTTTTAACAGGATTAATTTCATGTTTTTTGTTTTTTTTTACATTATAGCATGCTTTTTGCAGTAAAACCTGATATTTCCATGTTACAACAAAGATTTTTTCAAGTTTAAACAGTATTTTCACTTCATATCGTAGACATTATAAGATATTTTCAGTTGTTTCAGTACGTTATTCAAGTTGAAACCATATTGTCACCTTTATGATACGATATTTTCAGGTTTAACAGGATTCATTTCATGTTATTATTTTGTACATTATAGCATTTTTTTTTGCATTAAATCCTGTCAATTCCATGTTATAACAAAGATATTTTTCAAGTTAAAACAGCATTTCACTGCATACCTTAGACATAATAAGATAATTTCAGGTTTAATAAGATAGTTTCACCTTATATCAATATATTTCAGGTTTTAATAAGATGAATTTCAACTGATGACAACATTTAACAAATTAAAACGATAAACTTTCACTTTTCTTATAGTCCTTTTGTTCCTGATGCATTTTCAGGTTATGACAAAATATTCTTTTCACTTAAACACAATATTATAAAAAAAAAAATAATTCTGTTATAAGATGAAAATGCACAAATATCATCTTGAAAATACCTTGTGACATGAAAACCATCCTTTTCGTGACATGAAGTGATATTAATGTGTGTTTTTTTTTTTTTTTTGTTTGTTTGTTTTGTTTTGTTTTTAGCTCCAGATCAGACTGATATTACCGTGTGTTTCAGATGGGTGACATTTAGGTGTTAAAGTGTCAGTGTCGATCTGAGCCTCCTAATGGGAGTTAAATCTCATACCAAGAGTTACTTAGTGAAGGCCACAGCACATACTGGGAGCAAAAAAACCCCAAAAAAACAAAACAAAAACGTCTGTAAAGCACACAAGTAGTTTCTAATTTGAGCGTAATCAAGAGGCCGTTCATTTGTGGAACTATTAGCGCATTAATCTGCTTAGTGTAGATTTACTGACAAAAGCCAAATTAGAGAAGTTGCTGCTTGAACGCACAGTCCTAATGCCGCAGTAGGAATTCGCCCTGAATAGAAAAACGGACTCGACTCGGCTCCGTATGAATCTGTCCATTCTTTCCCGGAGGACGCTGACCCCGAGCGGACCCCCGACTACCGCACAGTTCAGGGTCCGCACAGTAGGAGGCGCTGTTGAGGAGTTAAAAACCCTGACACTCATGTAGTTTTTCAGAATAAAAACACATTCCACATGGATCTAAGTGCTTAAGACTGTATTAACACTATTATTAAATGGGCCAGTTGGTCACTTTACCCACTGTGTTTGACTCTAAAATCATCCCAGTGATGAAATTTAAAACAAACTGTGAGAGTGAAACCCAGATTAATTCGTGTATCATTCGTTCTTTTCATATTCATTGGAATCCACAATCTGAAAATGAAAAAAAATGACTCGTTATTTCATAATTCACGTACAAATCAAAAATCAAAACGAGTTTTTTTTATTCTTTCGATTGTACGCACAAATTAAAAATGGGAAATAAGCAAATGGACCAAATGTGGGGTTTCATGTTGACATTTTAACAAAGTGGCTTCTTCTTAGATTGGCTACCACATTGCAAAAATCTAAATCTTACCAAGTGTATTTTTCTCATTTCTAGCCAAAATACCTCATCACACTTGCTATTGAAGCTCAAACTTTGTCCCTGATGTCATTTGTTGATTTAAGAAACATCTAACCAGCTGTTCGATGAGAAACATTCCTACTTGTTTATCGCTGATGCATTTCCATTTGACTTTTTAATGTGTTAAAACTGAAACAAAAAAAGACAATACAGTAGAAAAGCCTTTATTGTCATTGTGTGTACAATGAAATTAGGAAGTTCACAGACAGATTCAGAAAACACATTTATTAACTTGTTTGCACCTCTGCAGTGGAAAGAAAGTCTAAATATTACCTAAGTGTATTTTCTCATTTCTAGTCAAAATATCTCATCAAACTTAAAATAAGACATATTTACCAAGATAAATTTTCACAGATTTTTCACAACATTTTTGGAATTAAGCAAAACAAAAACTTGGATTAAGCAAAAAAAAAAAAAAAAAAAAAAAAATCTTGAATTACGCAAAAAAAAAAACAAAAAAATCCTGAATTAAGCAAAAAAAACAAAACAAAAAAAAACCACTAAAATTAAGCCACAAAAAAAAAAAAAAAAAAATTGAATTAAGCGAAAAAAAAATCTTCAATTCAGCAAAAAAAATCTGCTAATGAACAAGTGAAAATGATCTTCTGATTTGTTGATTTCTTGAAATCAGATTTTCCAGATCTATTGTCTAAAAATCAGTTCTTATATCTCACTGAAAAGTTACTCTTCATCTGATTCTGTCTTATTTAGTGTGATGACATATTTGGACTAGAAATGAGAAAATACACTTGATAAGATTTGGATATTTTTTAAGCGCATGGTATTAGACAGAACAACAAACCTGGAAGGTCCTGACCATATTTTCAGTTGTCGTGTCGTCCTCCTTCAGAGTAACGCGTTTGCTGCCTCTGAATAGCACGGAATTCTCCATTAGCGCAGAATGCATTAGACAGAAGACTAGCTAACCCACGACTATCCAGTTGAACACACACCAAGAGTCAGTACACTGGAAAAAATCCAAATCTTACCAAGTGTAATTTTGTCATTTCTAGTCCAATATCTCATCACACTTAAAATAAGACACAATCACCTAAAGAGGAACTTTTCAGTGAGTATAAGACTGATTTACAGACATAGATCTGGAAAATCTGATTTCAAGAAATCTTACCAAGATAATTTTTACTTGTTCCATTGGCAGATTTTTTTTTTTTGCTTAATTCAAGACTTTTTTTTCATAATTCTTATATCTCACTGAAAAGTTCCTCTTTAGGTGATTGTGTCTTATTTTAAGTGTGATGAGATATTTTGACTAGAAATGAGAAAAAATACACTGGGTAAGATTTAGATTTTTTCCAGGTAACTTCCAGGTCATACCAAATCAAATATCAAAAATGTCAACATGAAACCCGACATTTGGGTCCATTTGTTTATTTCTAATTTTTAATTCGTGCGTACAATCGAAAGAATGAAAAAACAACTCGTTTTTAATGAAATAGCTAGCTGTTTTTTGGTTGTCCTATTGTGGATTCTCAGTCGAATATGAAAAAGAGACGAATGATACAAGGATTCAGATTAAACCCACAGCAGTTTGTAACCTGGTGTAAGAAGTCGACTGGAAACGACAACACTCAGTGGGATCAGTGCGTCGGACTTTTACGTCTTAAATAGAATTAATTGATGATCCGAATCGTCGCTGTTAATTTTGTTTCAAATGACTGATAATCAGTTAATCGTCTAATCTTTCAAGTCTTACCAAAGCTCCACCTACTAGTGTTGAGATGGTTCGATAGTGGACAGGTTTGTTGTGTTTCACCAAAAAAGTCAAAGTTTTATTTATGCTTTATAGTTATTTTTTCTATTGCGTTAAAGCTTTGTTTAGTCCTTCGTCCTCAGACTCATTAGACTAAACAAGATAATTTTCACTTGTTCCATTGGCAGATTTTTTCTTAATTCAAGCAAAAAAATCTGCCGGTGGAACAAGTAAAAATTATCTTGGTAAAATTTCTTGAAATCAGATTTTCCAGATCTATTGTCTAAAAATCAGTTCTTATATCTCACTGAAAAGTTCCTCTTTAGGTGATTGTGTCTTATTTTAAGTGTGATGAGATATTTGGACTAGAAATGAGAAAAATACACTTGGTAACATTTAGATTTTTTTCCAGTGTGAGTCTGTGGAAATATTCGACCGGATTAAAGGTGAATATTTCTGTTTTGTAGGATTGTCTTTATTCGACCTTCACCACTGAGCTGCAACTACATCCTGAAAATGTTTCGTCTAAGATGCGTCCTTTATGTGCTGCTTTCTTCTGTAGTTATTCAGTCATTCACTGCAAAAATCAAATTCTTACCAAGATAATTTTCACTTGTTCCATTGGCAGATTTTTTTGCTTAATTCAAGTTTTTTTTTTTTTTTTTTTTTTTGCTCAATTAGAGCAAAAAAAATCTGCCAATGGAACAAGTGAAAATTCTCTTGGTAAGATTTAGATTTTTGCAGCGTCGTCATACCACAAACCCACCCTCATTCCATCAAAATAACTCCCTTCCCCATACTATTTTGCAAATGCACCGTAACGTCGGTTCGTAGTCTTACTTGTGTTGCAGAGCGAATGGATGGAGGCGGAGCTATCAACACCGGCACAGACACGGATCTGGAAACGAGGCTAATGTTTTTGCACTATCAGCCGCACCGACAATGACTCCAAACAGATCATATCATAAAAACTGATGAACGCCAAGCTCTAAAAGACACAAACGCGGACTTAAATAACGGATAATCTTCTCATTACACATGGGTAAGGTGACAGAAAGGCCGAGAGAAATCCGCCAAATGAAGTTACTGAAAAATATTCCCTTTTTTGTGTCCTGTTTTGTGGCCGTTAGCGTCCCGCTGACTCCGTTTCCTGTCCCATAGCCATCAAACCACTGCGTTCGGATGTTAAGGGTGCGTTTGCACAGTTTTCAACCGACTTTTTATTTATTGCGTGAACCTAACATTGCGTTTCTCACCTTCTCTTTCGCGGTCTAATCAAATACCAAAATGGTTAGCTTCAGAGAGTTTGCATTGCAGTTCATTTGAGATTAACTATTTTTGTGTGCGAATGTACTAACTTGACTTGATTTGAAGACACACTGTACAGATAACTGACTTTTATTTTATTTTTTTTTTCTTTATATGCTGATGTTATTTTTTTTTTTGTAAATGCTTTGACTTGAAACCTAGAGAGCTGTGCAAAGGGACATTGATGCTGCGTCAATGTGCAAAGCAAGCGGAGATGGAGGATGTAAATACTGTAAGAAATACTGTGAAAAGCTTACTGTACAGTGATCCTTCACACCTCTGTAGGAGTGGCAAGAAGACTTATTTAACAGTTGTCAGTAAATATTTCCATTAAAATGTATAAAATCATAAAATATGTCTGTTTTTTTTATTGCCGTGACCTCGGAAATCCCTTTTTTTTTCTATTGATGGTCCAGTTTCCTTTTGTTTATGTCACATGTTTGACCCAGAGACGAGGAAGGAAGGACCAGGATGACCAGCTGTGGGAAACGCTGTCCTGAAACACGCAAGGACACTCAAAAATGAAAACACTCAAAACCCTTTCAACTCATTACACTGGTCAACAACAAATGTATTGTTTCAGTTTTTTGAGCTGATTTAGGATAATTTTGGTGCTGAATCCAAAAATCACATTCATTTTGCTCAATCAGGTCAACTTTCTGAACTATGCTACATATTGGCTTTTGAACATTTGTGCTTACATTTATGGGCATTTTCACATCATATGATACAAAATTCTTTCATATTTCTTGCAATAAACGAGTTTTGAAGATTTTACTTTTGCCAATTTATGATTAATGGTTTTTTTAATATTACAGGTGAATGAAATGGCTTCGACTAGAAGATCTTGCAAAAATAAGCCTGACGTATTCTGCTCCATCTGCGCTGAATACACCATTGTACCGAACAGGAATCAAATGATCGAATTATTTTTTTTCTCTTAAAACCTATTTTGGGTGAGAACTATATAAAAAAAAATCAACTGGTAAAGTCACAAAAAATGTCATCAATTTTGTGAGAAGATCCAATTTTTCAAAATCAAATTAGCAAAAAAACCTGACCTGACTGAGAAAAACCGATGTCATTTTTGGATGTAGCGGTGCAAAATGGTCCGAATTCAGTTGAAAAAACCTAGACAACTTGCAAAAAAAATTTTTTTGTAACCCAGTGTTATTGACACTTATGCACCATCCCATAATACACTGACATTCAGACCATTACTATAACATTGCTGTTCTTGATAAACCTGATCGGCAGTGACATGTTTGAGTGTAAGTCAATTGCTAATAAAAATTGTGCATATGATAAAATGTGAGGAAACATCAGATCAGCTGCATTAAAAATGTTTTGATTTTGTAGATCACTTTCCGATATTCAAAAATTAAACACATGGTGTCCAGCGGAGTGGACATTTTTGGAACTCCACAAAAAATTATGAAGGTATATTTGTTTCTTTATTGCTTTAACCAAAAAAAAAAAAAAAGTCATTAAAGGAAAAAAAAATCTATTTAAATAATAATTCACACCAATCAAAGAAAAAAAGTGTTGAAATGCAATTTTTTGGATCGTAATATTTTTTTTTTTTTGCATTCAAATGCTTTTTTTTTTTTTAATTGAATTTTTTTAAGTTAAAACAAAGAAACAAATCTGCCCTCATAAAAAACAGGTTTATTTAAAAAAAAAAAAATCAGTTGCGTTGTTTTTTCATGCCTAAAGAGGAATAAAAACACTCAGGAAAAAAATCTCGACTAAGGTTCTCATAATTCCTGCATGAAAGGGTTAAAAATAAATAAATAATGTATCTAAAAAAAACTGTTGCATCATGCTGTTTCCAATTAAGGCAATTATTTCATGTAAAATGGTGAAAATGTTTACTTACTGGGTGTCAGGAGGATATTCTGTTTTGTGTATGTTCTATTGATGAACAATAAATAAATTCTTGAAAAAAACAAACAAAAAACTTCCATAAACACAACAGTGCGTGTCTGCGTGGTCGCGTATTCCATCAGGACCTCTTTTGTGCATGTGGGTCACTTCAGGGTCACATTCAATTCAGACTCAAAACTGATACAAGTCGCATTTAACTTATTCATGCATGAATTATGAAAAATAGTATCTATCTATATATCTTTATTTTAGATCGATTTTATTTCTCAAAATTAGGCTGAAGTTGAAATGTATTTAGAATTTTTTAAAAACATGGTTTATTACGAAGATATTTAACCTCCTGAGACCCAAGAAAGTACAAGTTTGGGCGTTTTTTAATTCGATAATTGCCTATATTGGAAACATCATAATGCAACAGTTTTTTCACATGCATTTTTATTTTTATTTTTATGGAATGTCCTTGCAGTGGAAAGTTTTTTTATTTTTTATTTATTTATTTATTTTGTGTAAAACTGTGAAACTCTTGTCCAAATGTGGACAGAAAACTCGTAGCTGGGCCTTAGGAGGTTAACTCTATGACGTCACAGCTCAGTCCACATTCTACAGTTAAGACGATCATTTTGTTCAGTGTACTGCTTTGGGTCTATAGAGTCTGCCCCCATGTGGTTTGGAGAATTTTGTCTTTAAAACCAGTTGGAAAGTGAGTTAAACTCTGTTCACAAATGTGGACGTCATGCATGAAAGGGTTAATGTGTAATAAGAACGAGTGCAGAAAAAAAAATCCAAACGGTGCATTCAGACGTGCTGTGTGAGCGTAGCCTCATCGTTCAGTTAAATGTGTCCTGGAGATAAAAGCGTCCATGTCATTGTCCTTGTGTTCAGTCCGACCTCACACACACCTGTCCAATAATGAACCTGTCTGATCCTGATGGGACTCACCTGTCGGA